>NC_069678.1:74680613-75885613 GCF_023699985.2 Odocoileus virginianus
TGGACTATAAAGAAAGCTGAGTGCTGAAGAATTGATGCTTTTGAACTGTGATGTTGAAGATTCTTGAGAATCCCTTGGACTGCAAGGAGATCCAACCAGTCCATCCTAAATGAAGTCAGTCCTGAGTATTCATTGAAAGGACTGATGCTGAAGCTGAAACTCCAGTACTTCAGCTGATGTGAAGAACCTGATGTGAAGAATTGACTCACTAGAAAAGACTTCAGCTGATGTGAAGAACCTGATGTGAAGAACTGACTCATTGGAAAAGACCCTGATGCTGGGAAAGATGGAAGGCGGGAGAAGAAGGGGACAATTGAGGATGAGACAGTTGGATGGCATCACCAACTCAATGGACATGAGTTTGTGTAAGCTCCAGGAGTTGGTGATGGACAGGGAAGCCGGCGTGCTGCAGTCCATGGGGTTGTAAAGAGTCAGACATGACTGAGTGACTGAATTGAACTGAGACAGATTTGGGATAAATGTTATTAGTAGGACTTGCAGAGGTAAATGACGTAAGAGTTGAGGGAAATGCTGAGTGATGACAACTCCTAAATTTTTGGAAAATGCAAAAAGATACTAAGTTTTTGGATAGAGAGATGGGATCCCTGAAATGTAAAATCTTCTTAAATTAATTTTCAAGTGTACAGTAGTTTAAGTTAGAATCACCAAGAATTTTGTAAAAAATTATAAGATAATACTTTAACGTAGTATGGAAGAATAAATGTTTGAGAGTAGCCAAAATAATTCAGAAAAAGAGAACTAGTGGAGGAAGATGTACTTTACCTTATAAAACTGCTTTAGTCAAATATATACCATTGGCATAGGGATAGACAAAGAGATCTGTGAAAGAGAAGAGAAAGCCCAGAAGTAAATCCTAGTGTAAATGAAATTTTAGTCTCTGAAAAAATAAAATATTTCATATCAGTGAGAAAACAATGGTTTATTTAATAGATGGTGCTGTCACAACTGTATCTTTCTTCAAGAAAATAGTGTTGGACCCTTAGCACACTAAATGCAAAAATAAATTTCACTTAAATGAAAATTCAGAATTTTAGAAGAAAATTTAAGAGTATATATATATATATAAAACCTGTGGATTGGAGAAATCTTTTCACCGTGGTAGGAAACCTAGAAGTTATAAGCATCTTTAACTATATAAACATTAGTATATTTTATAGGATAAAAGTACCATAAATAATGCCAAAGCAGGTTAGGAAAGATAACACTTTTCAGATGTATATAACATGTATAAAGGGTTATTATCTGTAATGTAAAAAGAACACATACAAATTGATATGTATTGTTGAAAACAGAAAAACTAGCAAAAGATTTAATTGTTCAGAAAAGAGCAAATTCAAATCGTTAGTAAATACATGAAAATTTGCATAACCTCGTAGCATCAAGGAAATGCAAACTGAAGTAACTTATTAGATATTACATCTTACCCATCCTGTTGATAAATTTTTTTAAAAGTGATGACACCTATAAACCTGAAACTAACACAACTTTGTAATTCAACTATATTTTAATTAAAAAGTGGTAGCACCTAGTGTTGGAAACCATGTGTATACATTCTTGTTACAGATGAAAAGAGAAAATTTTACACTGATTCTGGAAAACAGTATTATAGTATCTATTAGAATTTAAATATATCACATTTTAAAATCCAGCAAACACTTCTGGTAATATAACACATAGAAATGAGCACCAGCACTCAGGAAAATGTAAAAGGATAAATACTACAGTATTGTTTTGAAGTGGCAAAAACTGGGAACAAAATGTAAAAGTCCTTGGGTGGGGGAACTATTGAATAACCATCCAGACCATAGTCTATAATTTAATCATTTTAAAAGATACATTAGACATATGCTCATTGACTAAGGGGCTTCCCAGGTGGCTCGGTGGTGACGAATCTGCCTGCCAACACGGGAGACGTAGGAGACACAGTTCAATCCCTGGGTTGGGAAGATCCCCTGGAGGAGAAAATGGCAACCCACTCCAGTATTCTTGCCTGGGAAATGTCATGAACAGAGGAGCCTGGCAGGCTATATTCCATAGGGTCTCTCTTGAAAAGAGCTGAACATGACTTAGCAACTGAGCACACAATTGACTAACAAGAACTTTCTTGGTGCATTGTTAAGGAAGAATTATAATATACAGAGAGATATCTGTAATACACAATTTTAGTAAAACAGTGACAGAAATGATAAAATCTTCCCTGTATTTATATAGAAAATTGGAATATATGTATATTTGTGTATGGTTGAATATAGAAAAAGGCATGGAAGAGTACATAGAAGATTGTTAACATTGAGACAGAAGTGGGAAATATGAAAATAATATTTTTAAAAGATGTCCACAGTAGAAGCACTATGGGTGATATAATTTCATTTAACTAAAAAATATATGTCTTCATATGCAATAAGGAAATGAGTTAATACCTCATTTAATACCTCCTGCTTCCAATTTATAAATCAGGGTGGTTTGATTTCAAGTCATTCCTTATATTTTTCATTATTTGAACTTTTAACAATGATTATGGAAGGAAATAAAAGCTACTTTTATTTTGAGGAGAACAGAAGGAAAGTTAAATGGTGGTTCTTTTTTCCCCTGTTCATTTTGCAGTTGTGCTATATTGACTCCCAAACTGATGGTGGAATCCCTTCTTACTGTTTTGCATTAATGGTGATGTTTTTTCTACAACAAAGAAAACCCCCTCTTCTTCCTTGCTTACTTGGAAGTTGGGTAAGCATGAGTTTGTAACATGTATGTGTATGTATGTATGTATATATGTAGTTTGCTCTTGCAGAGTACTCTGTTCATAGATTTAAAGCTGGATTTCTGGTTTGTCTGTTTGTCCATCTTTTTTTTTTCTTTTAATAATTTTTTCACTACCAGTCTGGAATGTCTTTTTATACAGATTGAAGGCTTTGACCCAAAAAGAATGGATGACTTTCAGCTGAAGGGCATAGTAGAAGAGAAGTTTGTGAAGTGGGAATATAATTCAAGTAGTGCAACTGAGAGAAACTCAATTGCTGAAGAAAACAAAGCTAAGGTAGACCAACCAAAAGATGATACCAAGAAGACAGGAACAACCAACCAAAGTAATGCCAGGAAGGAAAAATATGGCAAAGTAAGCTTTTTTTGTTTTTGCTTTTGGCTTTTCTATGTGTAGAATTTGTGATGCCTTTGATTAAAACTATTTTAATAGTAGATTGACTGACTTACCTTAAGTAAGCCTCTTGGCCTCATTTTCCTCATCTGTAAAGTGAGGGGTTGATCTGGTTTAGTTTTTCAGTACCAAGATTCCTTAATGAATTCATACCTCATTTTGAAAGACTTGTATTGTTTGAATCATATCAAGGTAATTGTTTGTATCCTTTTCATTTAGATAGAAAAATTTTCCTTCAGAGATGGGCTGTGACCAAAACTGTAGTATATGATTATACTGATTATGTTGCCAGATTGGTGGATAAATGAAGACCTTATGCTTCTTTAGAGGGTGGCTTGCTTATTTAATCATTCAGCATTCATTTATTAAGGACCAGCTATGTGCCTGGCATTATCTTGGGTGCTAGATAACCCAAGATGAATATTCATGGATTATGTCCTCTAAAAGTGTGTAGTCTTTTGAAGCAGACAGACATGTTTTTACAAAAACTACATTACAGATATCATTGCTCTAGCTATACTGAATTATATGTTGTTCCCTAAACTCATATTCAAGTCTTCCACTTTCCTAGACTACCTTCTACCCTTTCCTCAAACCATCAGTACTCCCAGCTAATGATTTTGCTTATTATTATTTCTCTAAGAAAACTGAAGCAATGAAAAGAGAACTTCCAATTCCTACCACCAGCTTCCACTCTCTGCACTCACATATTCTGCCTTGCTGCCTACTTTCATAAAGGAACTTCCCCTGTTGCTGTCTGAAGTCATTTTCTTAACTTGTATATTTAGTCTCATCTCCTTGTCTATTTCAGAACATTGCCCTAGCAATTCTGTCCTGGGTTACCAATTTTTCATTCTCTATTGAATCATGCATGCTTTTATTTCTCCCATTTGAAAGAAAAATCTTGCTACACTTCCCTTCCCAGCTATTTCCTTGCTCCCTTTTGAAGAAAACCTTCTTGAAAGAATTGTTTATGTATGCTATTTCCCAGTATCTCTGTCTCCTCATAATTCACTCCACTCAGGCTTTGATCCCCATCAGTCTACCAAAACTTGTATCATCAGTGTCCTCTGCATGACTAAATCCAATAGTCATTTCTTAATTTTTATCTTTTTTTATTTGTCAGCAGCATTTGCCAGCTGATCATTTCCTTCTCTAAAAAATTTCTTAACTTGACTTTCAAGTTAAGATACCACACCCATGACTGGTTATTTCTTCTCAGTCTCTTTGTTGGTTCCTCCTTTCCTCTCCAATCACTTTAATGTCCTCGATCCCCCTTTTTTCTGTGTCTACACTCCGTTGATGGTCTCATTCAATCCCATGGATTACTTCTCTCTTTCATACCCCATATCAAGTCTGTCAGGAAATCCTTCCATCTCTACTTCAAAATAAATACACAGTTTGGCCTCCTCCCCTGTTACCATCCTGATCCTAGCCAGATGATCTTTGGCCTGAGTTACTACCACAGCCTCATAAGTTTCCTTGAATTTACCCTTCCTTCCCCATTTTATAGTCTGTTCTCAACACAACAATCAGAATTGTTCTTTTAAAACTTAAGTCAGATCATGCCCTTCTCCTTCCCTACCCTCCATTGCCCCTCATTTAATTTAGAATAAAGGCCAAAGAATTCTTACTGATTAGCTCTGTTTCCTTCTCTCGCTGCCACAGTAGTTTTCTTTTCTTTTTTTTTTTTTTAGTATGGTTTTATTATTTTTTTTTTTCCATTTATTTTCACTAGTTGGAGGCTAATCACTCCACATCATTACAGTAGTTTTTGTCATATATTGAAATGAATCAGCCATGGATTTACATGTATTCCCCATCCCAGTCCCCCCTCCCACCTCCCTCTCCACCCGATCTAGTTTTCTTTTTAAAACTATTTACACTCCTACTTTATCCTACTTTAGTGTGTTTGCTCTGTTTCCTGTTCTTAGAATACTAAAATTCTTTTTCAAATCAAACCTTCTCAACATGTCCTTTCCTGACCACTCTTTTTTAACACTGCAATCTCCTGCTTCTATATCCCATCTCCTTTACTAAACATGCTCAACTTTTTATTTCCACACCACTTTACTTCTTCTAATTTACTGTGTAATTTACTTATTAAATTTGTTGTTTATTATCTTCTTCTCCTAGAATATAAACTCCATTAAGGCAAAAAACTTTGGTTTTTTTCCACGGATATATCCCCAGTGCATGGCACATAGAAGGCACTCAATGAATAGTTGTAGAATGGAATGAGTGAATGACTGTTTTATTCTTTTATATACCTTACTGGTCACTTTTAGCCAGCATTGATCTAGCTAATTGCTGTAGAATTCAGAAACTACCTTTTCTGTTAAGACCCCTCTGATTTAGAGGCCCATTTTAGCTTATAACCTTTACTGTAAATGTTAACTGGTCTCTTCCTCTCCTAATGGTCTGTGAAATAGGACCTCATCTTGTTTGAGTGGCAGTATGCAGTAATGATTAGCAGCATGGACCCACATGGTCCAGAGTCACATCCATCTTCATAGTTGTTGAATTAATAGTTATTTATGTATAGCATTTAGAAGAGTGAGTGATGCATGGTTTACATGGGAGCTCCTGTTATTTTAATTTTTTAATCCCCAGCACAGTGCTGTGGACTTAGTGGGTTCTAAAATGTTTGTTGAATGAAGGAATTAGCTTTTGAAAACCCTGGACCTTTACATAGATTTTATAAGTAATTGCTGTAATGGAAGAGTTACACTAGTTGTTACACGGTGGTTAGCAATCTCGGCTGCACAGGAGAATCACTTAGGAAGGAAGCTTTAAAAATCTCTGTCCATTAAGTCACAGTCTTGGAAAGGGTATGGGAAATGGGAATGGGGTCAAACTAAAATTAGTGAATTTTAGTGCTCTCAGTGTGATTCTAATGTGCAGCCAAGATTGAGAATCACTGGTTTAGTGGAAAGAACACAAAATTCTAGGAGTTAGTAATCTGGGACACTGTTTGCAGCTGTGCCACATATTGTTTTTTGGCAACTGACCCCTTTATGCCTCAGTTTTTGCAAAGGTGATCCATCTCTAAGGTCTTTTTAAGTTGAAAATTAAGTGATTCTATAGTTTTGTGAAGCTTAAAGGTATTTTTTCTTTTCTAGTCTCCTTTAACATTGGAAACACCAAATCGGGTGTCCCTGGGACAGTTATGGTTAGAGCTGCTGAAATTTTACACACTGGACTTTGCTTTGGAGGAATATGTCATATGTGTACGAATAAAAGATACTTTAACAAGAGAAAACAAAAACTGGCCTAAAAGGCGGATAGCCATTGAAGGTGAGATGATATGTTATATTTCATTTGGAGAATTTTTGTCTGTGTGCTACTCGTTATCTATTTCTTTAAAAAAAATGTATTTATTTGTTTCTGGCTGTGCTAGTTCTCCATTGCCATGTACAGGCTTTGTCTAGTTGTGGCAAGCGGGGCCTGCTTTTTGTTGGGGTGCGAAGCTGTGGCTTTTCTTGTTGGGGAGCGTGGGGTCTAGGCATGCAGGCTTCAGCGGCTGCAACTCACGGGCTCTTGCAACACTGGCTCCGTAGGTGTGGTGCAGGGACTTAGTTGCTCCACGGCATGTGGAATCTTCCTGGACCAGGGATTGAACGCGTGTCCCCTGCCTTGGCAGATAAATTCTTAACCACTAGACAATCAGGGAAGCCCCCTCATCTTCTGTTTCTAAAGTAGTATTATAAATTTTATCGCTTCACCTTGTAGCACTGTATGCCACCAGGTTGTCACTAAATATTTTGGATAAATCCTTTTTAAGTCCATGATAGCTTTATAGGATTAATGCTTATTTGAAAATCTGCAGTCTGTAAATATAATGGCTGGGGTTGTTAGCTTATTTACATGCCTTTATTTTTTAATTGTAGAAAATTTCAAAATATAGAAAAATAGAATAGCTATATAAATAAATAAGGTAGCTTTGAATAGATTTGTGTCATAAAATTATGTTAAAGTATAATTTTAAAACTCAGTTTTTCATTGCCTTGTAAAGTACCTCATCTTGTTAAATGTGGCTAAGCTAAAGGAAAGAAGAACAATTGATACTGACAAATAAGCTTTCATATGAAATCTCAAGAACATTAAAATAGAAATTAATAGTAAATATTAACAAATAGTAAAGAATATTAATAATATGGCTTCCAAATTCTTAATAAAAAATTTAAATTCTACAACATTTTGCTCAGCTTTTATAGATAGGAAATTGAATTTCTGTCATCATTTTATTATTAGTCTGTTTAGACTGCACATTCTTCTGTTCCCTTCATCCTCTGTATGCCTCCTCTACTGTCAGTTGGACCTACAGATATTCTCATACACTCACATCTTTTACTCTCTTACATATGGTAAATAAAAGAGGTCTGAAGTCTGCAACCATCATAATTTCTCTGCCTTTTTTTCCCCTAGAAAAGGGAAAGAGGCTAGGTAAAGCTTTTTAAAGCCTATGAATTTCAATAACAGTAAAAAAAAAAAAAAAAAAAAAAGTAACAGATGCCCCAATCTTAGTAATATGAAGCCTGGCCTATTATTAATCCTTTTACTTAATGATCTTCAGTAGTGGAGAAAATGTGTATTGTTGTTTGGTTGGCATCATTCTTTTTTTTTTTTCCTGGGGCATATTTGTATTAAGCCTTATAAAATCCAAACACCCATAAACATTTTGAGAATTCTGTTCTATGCTCCTAATAATGAGGATTCAGTTGTCACAAGCATTTTCAGCATAGACATTTTAGACTGGATCAGAATTTAAATTTTGGTTTAATCTTTACTTTTGGGTTTCTGCTTTTCTTTCTATTATTTCTCTTTCTTTCTGTCTTTAATTTTCTAATTATTATTGAAGTTAATCTTAAAATAAGCATAACTTGAAGCCTTGAGAGTTTGACATTGTATGTTATTTGTTTAAATTGCAAAGAGTATATAACTAAAGAATACTATGACAAGGCATGAACATTATTAATAAAATGGGTCCTGGAGCTTGAAAAATTTCACTCAAAGACTACAGTGAAACATGTTAGCATAGCCTTTTCTACCAATCTCATCACTGCAATTTTGTAATTACTGAGTTGGCCTCCTCGGCCATTCTGTCATTAATTACCTTATTTTATTCTTTTCTCTCTTTTTTTTTAGTTTTTTATTTTATGATAGAAACAGAAGAAAGACATTGCTTTTTCATTTCTAGTTAGGAACTCTCACTGGGAGTTTACATTAGAAAAATTGGGGGGGGCGGGGGAAACGTACTCTGCTAACAATGTAGCTGTTTGTATAAGCTTGGAAATGTAGTTTGTTAGTAAATACTTAGCTACTGACCATTTTCTTTTTTACTAGATCCATTTTCAATCAAGAGGAATGTTGCACGGAGCTTAAACAGCCAGCTTGTCTATGAATATGTTGTGGAGAGATTCAGGGCAGCTTATCGGTACTTTGCCTGTCCTCAGAAGAAGGGTGGAAATAAATCTACAGTGGATTCCATGAAAAAAGAGAAGGGGAAAATAAGCAATAAGAAACCAGTGAAGGCTGAAACTATGGCATCCAATTGTTGCACTCTACTTGGGGAAAGCACAGAAAAAGTAAATGCGGGAAGAGGTCAACCTGATAAATGTGATGAAATGGAATGTACATCACAGCGATGTATCACTGAAGCTGATAATTTGTTGGTAAATGAACTAGATTTGGCTGAACATGGACAGGAATCTTCATCTCTTTCTACCAGTGAAAACAGTGAATTAGAGCCCAAATCAATTAAAAATCAAGATGTTTTAGCACCTTCAGAAACTTGTTTTAAAAAGGATTTCAGCCAGTATAATTGCATTGATTATAAATCCCCTGAAGCAGGTGAATCTGCTGGTGCAGACTGTAGGTCAAATTTAGAAACAGAAAGTTCACATCAGATTGTGTGCACTGACACATCTGCTACCTCTTGCAACTGCAAAGCTACAGAAGATGCTTCTGACCCTAATGATGATGATAACCACCCCATCCAGGAATTATATTATGTGTTTGATAAGTTTATTTTAACCTCTGGCAAGGTAGGATACAGTTTGTAAACACTCTGTAAGATTTTGTGGTTGTTGTATGACTCTGTATTTATGGTTTTTAGATTCAGAAATGTAAAAATAGCTTTTGTTATGTTAGACTTGTTTTGGAATGGTATTTTGGTGTATATATATATATTTTTTTTAACTTTTTGTGTATTTGCCTTTTAAGAATGTACATGAAACACTGAAAAGCACTCTTTCTGGTTGGTGTGCTTAACTTTCTCATATATGAAAGGATTTGTTACAAAAGTGAGTTTGGTAAAGGCAGCATATATTTTAAGTTTTGTTGTTTTTTTATAGATGTGATTATATTTCCTTCTACAAAGGAGAACACAGTGTAAACTTTAATAGTATTTCAAAGTTTTTTTGATGAGGCTCAGGAGCTGTTATATAAACTTAACTAAAGATAGTTGAGTTAAAACTATGTAAGGTCAGTAACCAAAAAAAAAAAAAAAGAATTCAGAACCAGTCTGCCACTCAGTGTCTGCCACTGAGCTTCTCTTTGGATTTTGGCACATTTCTCATGAGTCTTTAACTTTTCTACTTTTAAGGTGGGGTAGTCTGAAACTGTTAACTTGATGAATTTCGGAAAATAAGCTACTTTGTAACAGAAAATAATTACTTTGTGAATAAAAGTTTTAGCTAAGTTTTACATTGCTTCAAGTGCAGGGTATGTAACGGAACATATTATCAGCACCCAGTATGAAAAAATGATTATATAGATAATGTATTAAATAGAATACAAAAACCCCTGAAAAGTCATCAAGTTTTATTGTTTGACCAATAATTATTTATTAACAAGCTTTAAAAATTTTAACCTAATTACTAAACTGTATATTTTCATCCTTTTAAAGGATACTCTGTCCCATTTTGTTTAGGTGTAGTATTTAGGGCATAATGGACTGTTAAAAAGATGAAATAAATGGCAGATTTTTAGAAGAGCCTCTTAATAATATAACTGCAGCTTACATTTCTTATACTTTTTTTTCTCTGGAAACTTACCTTAGGGTAACTATTTCTCCAATTTTATTTCTCTCTGTATTTATCTGTAGCACATTTCTAGAGTTTTCTGGTAAATATGTCATTTTTATAAAGGTTTTAAAGCTGATAAAAATTTTTGTGGCACTAGGAGCACAGTATTCTCACAAATAGAAATTTCTGTGTGTATTTGGCTAGGTAAATGTCCAGACTAATCCTGGAGAAAGAAGCTAAGTTTCTAAGCATATTACAATAAAGAAAAGAGTAGTGCTCTTCCTTAATCATATATTTTTTTTTCCTCCAAGCTTGAATTTTTATTGTTTTGTTTACCTGTCTGGTAGTCCATTGGAATACATTTAAAATGGTATTGACAGGGTTTGAAAGTTAAGTTTGTGGTTATTGCCTAAGAATTGTTTCTTGTATATAGTTACTTTTAGTGTTCAGCCCTTTAGTTTGTTTTCTTGAGTACCATGTTAATGTAATAAATTGAACCAACTAGTCAAGGTTCTATAATTGATTGACTCTAAAGTTAGAAATGTTTAGAGTGAAATGAAAGGTGCCATTTGAACTTTCTTTATAATCTACTTTGTTAAAGACCTTAATAGATTAAAATGTGATACATACATTTCATTTTGGGAGCTGATCAAACTCTTTAAATTAACCTGTTGCTTTTGTATCTCCTGCTATTTCCTTTATCCTTCATTTTCAGGTAAATCTATTCCTTGATAATATCATTTTAGTGAAGAAGAAAATGTTGGCTCAAAATATGTTTATTTACATTTAATACTAAATTTCATTAATATGCTTTTTTTTTTTAACCTCTTGAAAGTACAGGCTATCAGACTGAGTTACAAAACAAGTTTCTTTTTGTACTACTTTGATTAAGTCCCTCAATAGCTTGTTTGATTATTAGATTTTTTTTTTCACCTTTGTACAGCCGCCAACAATAGTATGCAGCATCTGCAAAAAGGATGGCCACTCAAAAAATGATTGCCCAGAGGATTTCAGGAAAATTGATTTAAAACCTCTACCACCAATGACAAATCGGTTTCGGGAAATACTTGATTTAGTATGTAAAAGATGTTTTGGTAAGTCTCTTATTACTAGAGCTACTTACTGAGACTAGATTATTTCTTTAATTTTGAATATTTGTTTATTTTTTTACTTGAAAATAGTTTGCTTACATTTTGTTTGAGTAGAGTTTCTAAATAGTTTAGACACCCAACCACATGTATTTATTAACTGCCTACTAAATGCCAAAGGGAATGCAGAGTCCATAGTGTTGCTTTTAAGGTGCCTTAGACTCTAGATTTGTGCTTGTAGTTTGGTGGTCACTAAATATATGTGGCTATTTTAATTAACTAAAATAAAAAATTCAGTTCCTCAGTTAAACTGGCACACCTCAAGTACTGATGTGTACCAGCCTGTATGTGGCTAGTGGCTACTGCATTGGACAGTCTGGTTAGAGAACTTTGCTATCATTGCAGTTTTCTTGCACAGTGTTGCTCTAAATGGATGTATAAGATGTGTATGAAACTTGCCATAATTGGAAGCAGGATGTGTTACCTTTTGTAGTAGTGGTAAACAAAATGCAGTTGAAATGCAATTAATTTTTAAGTGGAGTAGATCAGAGAAATTGGAATTAATGATGTGACATTTGAGATGAGATGCATTTTCAGACATAGGAAATTATTCATAAAAGCATAGAATGTATACTTTGTTTGGGATAATAATGATCTTACATTTAGTAGAGTAAAGGTAATAGTGGGAGATAAGGCTGTAAAGATTTGAGTAAAGCCTTACATGCCATTTTCAACAAACATTTATGGTGTACCTGGAGTAAACTTTCACTCGGCCAACATTTTTTAAGTACCAGCTGTGTTCCAGGTAAGATCAAGTTTCTGATGTCATAACATTTAGTTCTCCATTGTAATTTCCTTCTTCTTCTCTTCCCTGTCTTCATCTTCTGCCACACAGCTACTTATCTGCTTTTTGTCACTATCGATTAATTTTGATTTTTCTTCAGTTCTGGGTAAATAGAATCCCATGGAATGTGTTCTTCTTTTTTTTTTTTTTTTGGTGAAGGGATCTGGCTTCTTTCACTTAGCATAATTATTTTGAGATTCATCTGTGTTGTGGTCTTGTGGTGTATATCATTGGTTCATTCTTTTTTATTGCTAAGTTGTGTTCTGTTGTGTGTATGCGTGCATACTTGGTCACTTCAGTTATATCCAACTCTGTGCGACCATATGGACTGTAGCCTGCCATGCTCCTCTGTCCATGGGATTCTCTAGGCAAGAATACTGGAGTGGTTGCCATGCCCTCCTCCAGGCATAAGAGACGTGGGTTCAGTCCCTGGGGGATCTTCCCGACCCAGGGAGTGAACCTGCATTTCCTGCTTTGCAGGTGGATTCTTTACTGCTGAGCCACCAGGGAAACCTCTGTGTTGGGTGACTATACCACATTTTGTTTAACATTCACCTGTTGATGAATATTTTGTTTGTTTCTAAAGTCTGGCTATTATAACTAAATCTCCAGTTCACATTCATGTATGAGTCTTAAGTATGGACATATGCTATAATTTCTTTTGGATAAATAGCCAGGAGTTGAAAGGCTGAACCATGGCACTTTCTTCCTTAGCAACTTAAGTAAGGTAAACGTCACTACATTTTTTTCATTGCATTTGTTTTCATTTATTGTTGTTTATCTCAATATGGACTCATGAATGTTTTATATTTTGATATATAATCCAATGCTACTACTTAATCCAATACTGCTATTTTTGTTGCCCAAGTTGTTCCAGATTTTGGGCATTGGGAGTGCTTTCGATTGACTTCTGTGATCCTTTGATACTCCCTTCAGTGTGTGGAGTTTTTGCTGTTAGTTTCTTCCTTTGTAGTTTATCACTTCCTTACTTTCTGGCCCTGAAAGATACTTTAGGATCATCATGTAAATTTCTGCTCCAGTCCTAGAATTAGACGTTTTCCCAAAGAGCCCTGTGGTTCCTTTGTTGGAGAATGGTATTAGAAACCAAGATCTGGGTGTTAGAGTGCTTGTTATTACTGGGTGGTGGTGTTTCTAGATCCTCTCCAAGCAAGAAAATTTGTGTGTATACTAACCCATGTATGAACACATATTTATAAATATTTCTCTGTGACCATCTTAACCTTTATCAAGCTAAGTAGGAGTTTGTACTGATGTCTCCAACTCTAATACATTACCATGTGGCTCTTTCTAGCCTCCTTTTCCTGCTTATCTGTAAATCTCCAACTCTTTAACAGAAACCTGGCTCCCACTGTGTGCCACCCATTTATTTAATTGCTCCATTTAAGTACACATGTATAGCATTATCAGAACTATTATCCTCTACCCCAATGGGAAGCAATTTTATCAATTAGAGTACAATGTTTATGTGCAGTTCCTTTAACTTTTAGTCTTAAAGATTCCACTTATTTTTGAAGTTATTTAGATTAGTACTGTTTCCCCCCGCTCCCTTGAGTGAAGTTTTCTTATACATTTATAATACAGCAGGATTCTTTTGCTATAGACTACATTCCATTCTGAGATTCCCTGACCTCCTAGATGATTTTTTAAAATTTGCATACCATAAAGTTGACTCTTCCTTTGTACTGCAAAGTTCTGTGGATATTTACAAGTGCATCATGTCATATATTACCATTAGAGTATCTACAGAATAGTTTCTCCACTCTTAAAAAAAGAATCACCTGTATTTCAGCTATTCAGCTTGCAACCATTGATGCTGCATTTGTTTTTCAAAAGTTGAATATTAGTTTAATTCTTTACCATATTGACTCTTTGAGTATAGAGGAGGAAATAGGAAAAAAAGACTATTCTTAAGGAGTGTGTGGTTTTATTTGGAAAAATAAATAAGATGAATATAAATGAAATCATTGGAAAACTGAAAGTATAAACTGACAAGTGGTTTGGAGAACAAAGGAAATTCAGTTAAGGAGAGGTCATTGAAGGCTATGATTGGTCAGAGCAGCTTATAAGGAAGATAGGAGTCTTGACCAGGCATTTGAGGGAACTGTTAGATGTAATTGAGTTGGGTATCGAGTGTAACTATGAGAATAGTCTTAATAGAAGGGAAAAAACAGCCTGTATACAGGAGAGAGTGGATTGTATGACAAAATACTAAATAATTTGTAGAAGAAACTATATCTTGTAGCTGTTTCATAGGGAGAATGATCATGTGAAATATACATAGATCTATAAAGTTATTTTTAAGCACTCTTTCTGCACCTTCCTTCCCAGTAACATTTATGATTTTAGTGTCAGAAAAGTCAACAAATTATGAAGAAAAATAAAATATTTAGGGTAAAAAATTGAAAACATTTTCAGATTTCATTTTCCTTACTTTTCTTTTTCTTTTTTTAAACCTAGATGAATTGTCACCACCTTTCTCTGAACAACACAACAGGGAACAAATTTTAATTGGCTTGGAAAAGTTTATTCAAAAAGAATATGATGGTATGTTGTATGTCAAAATTGATTGCTTTCATTATTGTAGTCACCTGGTTTGAGTTTCATTCATATGTATAAAAGTGTTTATTGCTTCATTCATTTGTTTGAAAGTATATTGCATGTTATGTGTCGGATACTATTCAAGTTGCTGGGGATACAGTGCTAATAAAAGAGGTGAAGCTTGCTTTCATTAAGCTTAATTATTATATTAAGAGGGGTGACAGATAATCAACTGACAAGTAAATAACACAACATCAGGAAATATAAATACTGGTAAATACAGAGGTTAAAAGGATAATGAAGAGTTATTATGGTAGTTATCTTTGGTAAGGTGACACTGGAGCAAAGCCGTGAATAATATGAAGGAGCAAGTCACTATAAATACTTAAAGAGAGAACATTCTAAAAAGGAGGAAGGAGTATTAGGTGCAAATATATCATGACTGAATTATGTTTGACATGCTTGAAAGTCAGTGTGACTTGAGTGTGTGAAGTAGATTGTCTAGAAGATTTAGGTCAGAAAGTTAGCCTAGAGTTTGGATAATGAGTCTTACAGATGTTGGGAAGAAGGACTTTAAATTTTATTTTGAATGTCTCATGAGAAGCTTCTGGAGGGTCTTAACACATAAGACCTGATCTGAAAGAATAGAGTACAGGTCCATAAGGATAAAAGCAAACGGAACATGTAGAAAGCTGTTGCGTAAGTTCAGATGAGACATAATAGTGATTTGAAAGAGTCAGTGAGAAACAAATTGAAGATATATTTTGAATGTAGAGTCAACAGGATTTGTTGATGCAATATGTGTTAGATGTGAGAAAAAGAAAGGAGTCAAGGACAGTTTCAAAGTTTTTCATTCACTTGTTGGGTGGTGCTATTTAACTGAGATGACAAAAAATGTCAAGAGCAGGTTTTGGGCATGGGGTAAAGCATAAAGAGTTCTATGGTCATATATTTTAGAAAAGGGTAAAGAGTTGATATATAATCAGAATGAACTTACATCTTTACAAGGTGATCTGTTTTGTGCTACAAGATTCTAGTTTTTAATTATATTTTGCTAGTGTATATTGACCAAATCTAAGTTCCTAATATATTAAACCCATGCACATTTTTATCTGCTGATGAATGTAGGTTCTTGTATGTCTCTCAGCTGTCATTGATTTCAAGTAGGGCCTCAGAACTGAATAGGAGGATTAAGTTTTGAAAATACAGAATTTGTTATCTAAATGTGCAGGCTATAAGAATTAATAGGGAGAATAATCCAATCCTGGTAAGCTACAACTTGTTTGAAGTAGCAACTGTTACTGAGTGACACTGAGCATGAAGGAGATGGTAAGAATAAATGTCGACATCCTAGAAATCAGTGAACGAAAATGGATGGGAATGTGTGAATTTGATTCAGATGACCATTATATCTACTCCTGTGGGCAAGAATTTCATAGAAGAAATGGAATAGCCCCCATAATCAACAAAAGGGTCCCGAAATACAGTACTTGGGTACAAGGTCAAAAATGACAGAATAATCTTGGTTTCTTTCCAAAGGAAGCCATTCAGCATCACAGTAATCTAAATGTATGCCCCACCACTGATGCTGAAGAAGCTGAAGTTGATCAGTTCTATGAAGACCTAGAAGACCTCCTAGAACTAACACCTAAAAAAGATATTCTATTCATTATCAGGGATTGAAATGCAAAAGTAGAAAGTCAAGATATACCTGGAATAACAGGGAAGTTTGGCCTTGGAGAACAAAATGAAGCAGGGCAAAGGTTGACTAAATTCTGCCAAGAAAATGCATTTAGTCATAGCAAATACCCTTTTTCAACAACACAAGAGATGGCTTTACACATGGACATCACCAAGTGGTCAATACTGAAATCAAATAGATTACATTCTGTGTAGCCAAAGATGGAGAAGCTGTATTCAGTCAGCAAAAAGAAAAAAGAAAAGACCTGGAGCTGACTATGGTTCAGATCATCAGCTTCTCATAGCAAGATTCAGGCTTAAACTAAAGAAAACCGGGAAAAACACTAGGCCAGCCAGATATGACTTAAATCCCATATGAGTTCACAGAGGTAGCAAATAGATTCAAGTGATTAGATTTAGTTAGCTGTGTATCTGAAGAATTATGGACAGAGGTCTGTAATATTGTACAGGAGGTAGTGAACAAAACCATGCCAAAGAAAAAGAAAAGCAAGAAGCCAAAGTGGTTATCTGAGGAAGCTTTGCAAAGAATGAAGAGAAGTGAAAAGCAAAGGAGAGAGTGAAAGGTACATCCAATTAAACGCAGAGTTCCAAAAATAGCTGGAAGAGACAAGAAAGCCTTCTTCAATCAACAGTGCTTAATAATAGAAGAAAACAACAAATGGGGAAAGACTAAAGATCTCTTTAGGAAAATTGGAAACGTCAAGGGAACATTCTGCCCAAAGATGGGCACAGTAAAAGATAAAAATGGTAGAGACCTTTAGTAGATGCTGAAGAGATCAAGAAGACATGGAAAGAATACACTGAGGAACTGTGTAAAAAAGATCTCAAAGAACCAAATTACTATGATGGTGTGGTTAGTCATCCAGAATGAAACATCCTGGAGTGCAAAGTCAGGTGGGCCTTAAGAAGCACTGCTGTTAATAAAACTAGTGGATGCAATGAAATTCTGGCAGAACTAGTCATATCCCTAAAGAATGATGCCATCAAGGTTTTGCATTTATTATGTCAGCAAATCTGGAAGCCAAGAAGTGGCCACAGGACTGGAAAAGGTCAATCCTCATCCCAGTTCCCAAGAAGAATAGTACCAAAGAATGTGCTCACCATTGGACAGTTGCACTCATCTCCCATGCCAGGATGCCCATGCTTAAAACCGTGCATGCTAGGCTTCAGCACTGTGTGAACCATGATCTTCAGATGTCTAGGCTGGGTTTAGGAAAGGAAGAGGAACTAGAGATCAAATTGCCAACATTCGCTGGATTATAGAGAAAGCAAGGGAATTTCAGAAAAACATCTATCTCTGTTTCGTTGACTACACTAAAGCCTTTGACTGTGTGGATCATGACAAACTGTGGAAAGCTCTTTGAGAGAGAGGAATACCAAACCATCTTACCTGTCACCTGAGAAACCTGTATGCAGGTCAAGAAGCAACAGTTAGAACCCTATATGGAACAACTGATTGGTTCAAAATTGAGAAAGGATTGAAGGACTGTCTGCTATCACCCTGTTTGTTTAACCTATATGCTGAAACATCATGAGAAATGCCAGGCTGGATGAGTTACAAGTTGGAATCAAGATAGGTGGGAGAAACATCAACAACCTCAGATATGTGGATGATACCACTCTAATGGCAGAAAGTGAAGAGGAACTAAAGAGCCTCTTGATGAGGGTGAAGGAGGAGAGTGAAAAAGCTGGCTTAAAACTAAATATTAAAAAACTAAGATCGTGGCATCTGGCCCCACTACTTCATGGCAAATAGAAGGGGAAAAGGTGGAAGTAGTGACAGATTTCCTCTTCATGGGCTCTAAAATCACTGCAGATGGTGACTGTAGCCATGAAATCAGAAGACGATTACTTCTTGGCAAGAAAGTGATGACAAACCTAGACAGTGTGTTGAAAAGCAGAGACATTACTCTGGCAACAGAGGTCCATATAATAAAGGCTATGGTCTTCCCAGTGGTTGTGTACAGTTGTGAGAGCTGAACTGTAAAGAAGGCAGAACACCAAAGAATTGATGCCTTTGAACTATGGTGCTGGAGAAGACTCATGAAAGTCCTTTGGACAGCAAGGAGATTGAACCAGTCAACCTTAAGGGAGATCAACCTTGACTATTTACTGGAAGGACTGATGCTGAAATTGAAGCTCAGGTATTTTGGTCATCTGGTACAAACAGCTGACTCATTGGAAAAGTCCCTGGTGCTGGGAAAGATTGAGGGCAGAAGGAGAAGAGGGTGTCAGAGGATGAGATGGTTGGATGGCATCACTGATGCAATGAACATGAACTTGGGCAAACTCTGGGAGATGGTGAGGGACAGGGAGACCTGGCGTGCTGCAATCCATGGGATTGCAAAGAATCGGACACAACTGGGCGACTGAACAACAACAAAGCGTGAAGGAATAACCCTATTATAATTTACATCAAATGGATTAATCCCTCAATTTTAGAGAAGGATTAATTCTATATACTGAGGTGATGTTTGTTATTTGAATTGTGCCCTAAAAAAAACCAGTTTATTTCCAAGAACTAAATCTCTAAATGTTGGTTTTAACTATTGGTATTGATGTTGAAAATGAATAAAAGTAGATGAATTTATGAGATAGTTAATTTGGAAGAAACTAAAGGACTTGGTAAGAGTTTGGATGTGGAAGTTGAGAAGTGTTAAGAACCACATGTTTATTTCTGGTGTAGCCAGCTGAGTAGATGATGATCCTCTTTGCTGAGAAACAGGGATTATAGGAATAATAGTAGATTTGAGGTGAAGCTGCTAGTTTAGTTTGGACATGTTGAATTTATGACGTCTGTGGAAAAATGGAAAAAGCAGTTTGACACATAGGTGTAGGATTTTGGTTAGAACATTTGGACTTTAGGTGAGTGTTTTGGAATTTTTCAGTACATTTGCCAGTGGTAGGTAATTTAAGCTGTGGAATTGGATAAAATCATCCTGTGGTAGGCCGTTAGTAGTTAATAGAAGATTTGTCTTTCTGGTAATTATATAACTTTTGACTTTTGTTTTCCTTTACTTAGAAAAGGCAAGATTGTGCTTATTTGGCTCTTCTAAGAATGGATTTGGATTTCGTGATAGTGATTTGGATATTTGTATGACACTTGAAGGCCACGAAAATGCAGAGGTAAGAGTTATTTAGTGTTTGGAAAGGGATGTGGAAGTTTATTTTCTTCCAATGATGAATCTGTTTTTAATTTTGTACATAGAATTGAAAAAAAATGTATGAAATCATTCTTTGTATAAATATATTAGCAGTAGCAGTGTTTGAAATGTAAAAGCATTAGCATTATTGTTTTAAAAGACATTCAAGTATTTGAGTAAATATACTGTTTAAGTGATTTTTTGATGCAAAAACCATGTCACCAATAATTACAAGTGCTTTTCAATGAATTTTTGAAAAAAATATGCCATAGAGTTGGAATTTTTTTTTTAGAGCCAGTGAGAAAATGTTGCTTTAGTTTGGGTAGGAAACATTGATCTCACTTATACTATCTTTTCATATCTCCTCTGTTAGGTTATGTCTCTGTATCACTAAAGATAGAAAATAAAGGTGGACATTTAATTTATAAATGGATTGTGTTCTGCAAGTTAATTATAATTTGGGGGCACTCAAAGCACATTTTTTTTTTAATATAAGAATTGTTATAAATGATGTGTTCTAGGATAGCTTTTAGAAACTCATTTTGGGGTGGGAAGGGGAACTAACATTTGAATCCCCAGTATACACTTTTACATACATTTCTCATTTCACTCTTAAAACCACCTTCGAGGTAGATAATTTCCCCCATTTTACAGATGAGGAAACTGAGGCTTTGAGAGATAAACTGACTTGCTCAAGTTCACACAGCTAGTAAATGTTGGAGCCGGGATTCGTACCCAGGTCTGTCTGTCTCCAGAGTTCATGCTCTTTCTGTTGTATCCCACTGCTTCTCTATAATTTATTTAACCCATAATGTAGTTGAAATATAGTACTAATAGTACTGTAGAACCTAACCACTACTTTCTGAGATTGAAAGCTTTCTGAGTTGCACCATGAGATGCCAGGAGCAAACCTTCCCCCCAGAGCAGTCTCAGCAGTGGGAGTGGGTACTTACGTTTTCCTTCTTTGTGTACCAGGCCTCAACAGTGGGAATAAGATTGTCCAAACTCCATAGAGAAAGAGACTGAATGGACAGGAAAGAAGTGTCCCAGGCCTTCCTAGCAACAACTAGAAAAGGAGGATATCCCTGTAGTTGCTTGTTTCTTTACCAGCATAGCTGTTGGGATTTATGTTTCCAATTCAGGGACTGCTTGCAAGATTGGGGTGAGGCCGAGCTTCTGGCATCTTTAGTGGTGTCAGTATACCCTCTGTTGTATTATAAAAGAATTCAGCAAAATAGTGTATCTGTGAAATAGCTTTTTCCAAAAAAAATTTCATTGTTAGAACCAAAGAAAAGATGGCAGTGATGCCTGGTAGATGCTTATTTCTTGTCCCAAGAAATTGCTTCTGGTGTTAATATCTTTTTGTTCTATAAATAAACTGAAAAGTTGTAAATTTTTTAGTTCTCCTTAACTAACTTATACTCAATGGCATCTACTTGGGAAGATGACATTCTGAAGGGCAGAATTCCCTCTTCCATTCTGAAGGGTAGGAATTGAGGGAATAGGAAATGGTTTTTACCCAGGGAGGAGGTTAGAGTTTTAGATCTCTTCTATGTAAAATTTAATAATCAGACCTCTAGTCACTAAGGGTTTGTATATTGTATAGTGTCTGTGGTATTCACATGGGAAAATTGAAACAATGAAAAATACTAAATTTTTTTTCAGATGAGCCATATTTGAAACTTTTAATTTAGCATAAATTGTATTTTTGTATAATAAAAATACCATCTTTTATTATGGATTAATTCTAAAGATTCCGTTGAAATCCTCAGGCTGAGTTGTAGTGGCTCCTCTTTTCTTGTAGCTAAAAAGAACATTTTGGGGATATGCAAAAGTAATTTTAGTAGTAGGTATAGGCATTGAGCTTAATTCAGTTAATTTATGCCATTATCTTCCTGTTCCTTATGATTATTGTTACCGTATCAGCTTTGCTGTCTAGTTTTTAAATAACCAACACATTTAAATTGGCAGAGGTAGGAGGTTTTTTTGGAAGAAGTAGGTGTTGGTAATGGTAGGATTATTTTTCTTCTCCTCATCAACATACAGTCCTAAATGACAGACTTAAAGTACAGCTGTGTGTGAAGTACGTTGCTGAGTGCTTTACATAGGTGTCTCATGTAATCTTCCAGATACTTTGTAGAGTATGAGTTTATGATTATCTTGATTTTATAAATAGTAGTGTGACACTCAGAGAGGTTAAGGATCTGGTCAAAGTCGTACATCTAGTCAGTACTTAGGTTCAAGATTTGAATCCAAGTTTGTCTAAATTTAGAGTCTGTTCTTAATCACTATACTGTTTTGCCTTTACCAAATCCATCTCTGGTTGTTTATCGGTGTATTTTAAAATATTATTCTCCTGTTTTTGTTCTTCTCAAACTATAATGCGGATTTGAATGACCTGGGGATGTTGTTACTATGCAGATTATGATTGAGTAGACGGCAGTGGGGGTTTAGATTCTGCATTTCTATTAAGTTTCCATTTGTTGGTGACACTGCAGGTCTATGGACCCATGTTCTTTGACCAGCGAGGTTATGTAGACCTTCTGGCTGGAGATTTTATATGCTAGTATTAAATGTCTAGATTAAAATAGAATTTGTACAAGGCCAAATTAAGTCAGACAGACTTATTTATTTATTAACTTAATTATTTATTTTTGTTTTTTAGAAATTAAATTGTAAGGAAATAATTGAAAATTTGGCGAAAATTCTTAAGAGACATCCAGGTATGAACTTTAAAACAAAAGAATTTTTTTTAGTTTTATGAAAATTGTTTAACCTAGTAAAGTTTTGTTTTTTTTTTTTAATCAGGTTTAAGAAACATTTTGCCTATAACTACTGCCAAAGTGCCTATAGTAAAATTTGAACACAGGCGAAGTGGTTTAGAAGGTGATATCAGTTTATATAATACATTGGTAAGTTTCACTGTCTGTAAAGACCCAGGTATGTTTACAGTTGTCATTTTAAAAGTTTACAGATCACTGACTATACCTTTGTGTTTAAAACTTATGAATGTGAGCAGTATAAGGGAAAAAATTTTATTGATCATTTTAACATTTCCATTAGATTGAAGGTTAGTTTTTGCTTGACTCACATACAGGTATTTTAAGTTTAACATCTGTTTGGACTTTATTATATCTTTTTATCTGATCTGTAAGTTTAATTTTAGTAAATTTAAGTGCTTTCAAATATGTAATTTATTTTTCAGGCTCAGCATAACACAAGAATGCTAGCTACATATGCAGCTATTGATCCTAGAGTACAGTACTTGGGATATACAATGAAAGTATTTGCTAAGGTATTTGTGGTCCACTTTGTTATAATACTTATATTAAGATAAAACATACTGATGTCAGACTTGTGAAAAATGTTTTCTCAGTTTTCTTTACCTGAGCTTTTAAGAAGAGACTGTCAATATTAATTGGTTTAAAAGTATACCTGTTAGGCTAGGGTGATTCTTAGTTTTTTTCCTGTGTTTGCTGTATTGTCAAGGGTAACATTCTAGTAAATTTCTTATAGTATAATTTCTCAGTGCATGATTTTCAGCCCCAGGCGTGAGGTGAGAGTTGGCATGCAAAGTTAAAAAGCTCTGGATTAGGAGATCTGGCATTTGGATTTAGTTTGGTCGCTCAGTTGTGTCCGACTCTTTGCAACCCCATGGACTGCAGCACACCAGGCTTCCCTGTCCGTCACCAGCTCCCAGAGCTGGCTCAAACTCATTTGGATTCAGTGGTAAATTTTTCTGGCCAAGAAAACAAAGAAGAAAGCAATACCAAAGCTAGTGGATGTGATGGAATTCCAGTTGAGCTATTTCACATCCTGAAAGATGATGCTGTGAAAGTGCTGCACTCAATATGGCAGCAAATTTTGAAAACTCAGCAGTGGCCACAGGACTGGAAAAGGTCCGTTTTCATTCCAATCCCTAAGAAAGGCAATCCCAAAGAATGCTCAAACTACCGCACAGCTGCACTCATCTCACATGCTAGTAAAGTAATGCTCAAAATTCTCCAAACCCAGGCTTCAGCAATATGTGAACCTAGAACTTCAAGGTATTCAAGCTGGTTTTAGAAAAGGCAGAGGAACCAGAGATCAAATTGCCAATATCCGCTGGATCATCGAAAAAGCAAGAGAGTTCCAGAAAAACATCTATTTCTGCTTTATTGACTATGCCAAAGCCTTTGACTGTGTGGATCACAATAAACTGTGGAAAATTATGAAGGAGATGGGAATACCAGACCACCTGACCTGCCTCTTGAGAAACCTGTATGCAGGTCAGGAAGCAACAGTTAGAAATGGACATGGAACAACAGACTGGTTCCAAACAGGAAAAGGAGTACATCAAGGCTGTATATTGTCACCCTGCTTATTTAACTTCTATGCAGAGTACATCATGAGAATCGCTGGGCTGGAAGAAGTACAAGCAGGAATCAAGATTGCTGGGAGAAATATCAGTAACCTCAGATATGCAGATGACACCACCCTTATGGCAGAAAGTGAAGAGGAACTGAAAAAGCCTCTTGATGAAAGTGAAAGAGGAGAGTGAAAAGTTGGCTTAAAGCTCAACATTCAGAAAACTAAGATCATGGCATCTGGTCCTATCACTTCGTGGCAAATAGATGGGGAGACAGTGGAAACAGTGTCAGACTTTATTTTTGGGGGCTCCAAAATCACTGCAGATAGTGACTGCAGCCATGAAATTAAAAGACACTTATTCCTTAGAAGGAAAGTTCTGACCAACCTAGATAGCATATTAAGAAGCAGAGACATTACTTTGCCAACAAAGGTCGGTCTAGTCAAGGCTATGGTTTTTCCAGTGTTCATGTATGGATGTGAGAGTTGGACTGTGAAGAAAGCTGAGCGCCGAAAAATTGATGCTTTTAAACTGTGGTGTTGGAGAAGATTCTTGAGAGTCCCTTGGACTTCAAGGAGATCCAACCAGTCCATCCTGAAGGAGATAAGTCCTGGGTGTTCACTGGAAGGACTGATGCTGAAGCTGAAACTCCAATACTTTGGCCACCTCATGCGAAGAGTTGACTTGTTGGAAAAGACCCTGACGCTGGGAGAGATTGGGGGCAGGAGGAGAAGGGGACAACAGAGGATGAGATGGCTGGATGGCATCACTGACTCGATGGGCATGAGTTTTAGTAAACTCCGGGAGTTGGTGATGGACAGGGAGGGAGGCATGGCGTGCTGTGATTCATGGGGTCACAAAGAGTTGGACATGACTGAGTGTCTGAACTATACTGAGCTGAACGTCTGCTTTATGGGTAGCTGCTCAGTAAATAGTTAATTTTGTAAATGTGTTGGTGGAAGGGTTTTAGTAGGGGAGTGACTCAGTTACATTTTCATTTCATAAAGCCCATTCTTCGAGAAGGGAGACATATTTGTTTAAATATTCCTATACGTGTCTTTATGGACAGTAAGTCATCTTACAACAGGAGGGCGTCCAGCGACATAGTACAGATCATATTCAGTACAGTTAGTCTTCTATACTCATCTCACCAAATAGCTCCAATATGACAGATCCTCACTCTCGTGGCGTTTTGGTAATGAAATCATGTGGTTCATGGCAGAGAAATCATTCTTCTCCCTCCCTTTATGTCAGAGAATCTCCCTTCCCTATCTGTCTCCTAACCAGCCATTGCCTCTTGTTAGAGCCAAACAGTGTTAAACATTCCTCTGTATCCTTCGATAAATATATTATTCCAGTACAAGCAAATATATACATTTCCTACCTCTTTTTTTTTATTATGGATATAACATACTGAAAACATTGTTTTGTATTTTGCTTTTTTAACTGAGCAATAGGTATTGGAAATTATTTCCTATTAGTATACTAAGGGTTTCCTTGTTCTTTTCTAAATGGTTACATACTATTCCATTGTGTGGATAGTCATCAGTTTTTTATTTTTTTTATTTTTATTTTTTTTAGTTTTTTAATTTAAACCTGTATTTTACTGATGAGCTTTTAAGTTCTTTCTCATATTTTGCTATTAAAATAGTGCTACAATAAAAATCTTCATCATTTCATGTATTTTTGGCATATTTACAGGATAACTTCTTAGAATAGAATTGATATATTAAAGGAGATGTGCTTTTGTAATTTTGATATTGTCAAATTATTGTTCATAAAATTTATACTAATATATACTCTAATCTGTAATGTGTAAGAGTGCCTATTTATCCATACCCTCTGTAACAGTTTATTTTTGAACTTTTGGGTATTTGACAGTTAGATAAGTTTAAAAATGGTGTTTTAAGGTAGCCAACACTTGTGAATGGAATAAGATTCTGAAGTTTTATTTTCAATCATTATGTTTTTTCAGCGATGTGACATTGGGGATGCTTCTAGGGGAAGTTTATCTTCATATGCTTATATCCTTATGGTGCTGTACTTTCTGCAGCAGAGAAAACCACCTGTTATCCCAGTTCTACAAGAGGTAAGTGTTTAAGAAAACTACAAAGTCATTTCTTGTGACAACAATAGATCTAAATATAGTAGATCATGCTCAGTTCATGAGATCATGAGGGATTTTTCTATCATTAATGGCCTAAGTTTTCTTCTTCCACTAATGGTATAATCAAATAATGAACCTTTTGGGAAAGTTTATTATGGGAGAATATAGACTACTGAAAGAATATTAGAGGAGTAGAACTATTGAATACCTTTTGCAACATTTTTGTATTTTACAGTCTTAGAATGCTGCCAATGATTATGAAATTTGTAACCATTCAAAAACTTACACAGTCTCTCAGATGAAAATACATAGTTTCTTCTTTCCAGAGTATTTTCCCTCCTTGTGCTTGGCAATGAAGCTTGATTTTGTTGAAAGTTGAAAGTGTTAGTCACTCAGTCTTGTCCAACTCCTTGCAACTCCGTGGTCTGTCCATGGAATTCTCCAGGCAAGAATACTGGAGTTGCCATTTCCTTCTCCAGGGGATCATCCCATCTCAGGGATCCAACCCGGGTCTTCCTGCATTGCAGGCAGATTCTTGAGAAGGGAAACCTGAAGTTTAATTTATTCTTGTATATATTTTGGTCAACTTTGTGAATTTTGATTGAGAAAAAAATTCAAGGAAATTCTTTCTTATCTCTGTAAGGTCATATCAGTTGTATTAAGCATAAGACTGTACATCAAAAGAAACATATTATACTCATATTTACTCAGATTTGGTGACTCATAGAGGCTTGTTATAGCCCATTTATACTCTCTAAAATAGAACCAAAAGAATTCTTAATCATCCATCTTTTCCTCCTCCTTCGTGGCACAAAGTGAATGTGCAAGCATTGGGGTGGATCAGAGTCTAATTTCTTAGAAAGGTGGTGGTTTTGAGGTAGGCAGTGACCATCCGAATTATTTGGAAATCACATATTCTCATTTCACGTAAACTTTGATCATCATAGCAACGAAGTATATTGCAAAATCATAAGCCATATTGTGTGCCAGATGGCCTTAGTAAGTTTTTTAAAGTTCTGATGAATGCCATGTGGTTTTAATAGCATTTCCTTCCCTCTTTTAAACAAAGAGTGGGAGAGAAAAAATTTAAATATCCTTTTCTAAGAGAAAAGTTTAAGTTGCTTGAATCTATGTTGAGTGATGTTTATTTTTTACCAAGTTTGTTCACTATAGAATATTTAAAATTTTGCATGAATTAGTTAAGCCTGCCAAAGCCAAGGTTATTCTCTATATTAGTCTAATTCTTCTTAAAGCTTTAAATTTGGAAATCTTATGCATAATTGCCCCAATAATACTGTAGCTGCCATTTGCTATACTTTGCTGTGCCTTTGATAGAATACTGCGATTAACCCAAATGGAACACCAATTTTGTTTTCATTGTGGTTTCTGTTCTCTCATTATGTTACCTGTGGATGAGGAACTATTGAGGCAGCATGATATAATGGGCAGACCATGATTTTGGAGTCAGAGTTAATTGATCTGAATCCTGATTTTAACATGTAGCCTTCAATAAGCTGCCTGACTACCACTAGTCTTAATTTTATCTTCTGTAAAAATGTAATAATAGTAGTATTATTTCAGTGTTGATATAAGGAACAGAGACATCAAATGCTTTTGAATGTAGTAGATGCTTAAGTAGGAGTTTATAAATGGTGGTTGCTTTTATTATTACTTTTATTATTATTAGCAGCTTTATTAATATTATTATTGGAAAATTATAGGTAGGATTGCTGTAGCCAACTTCAAGAACTGTTCCATTATCTGCTTAACAGACAGTGATTGATGAAATGAGAGAGTCCATGGAATGTTTTCCATCATAATGAACTCTGATTGTGGGGGGCTTTGTGATACATATGAACTGATGATAAATGGATTTTTGCTTCTGGCCTTTTTTGCTTGTCATATGGGACCCCATTGTCCATTGCTCTGGCACCATTTAAGTATTGATCATTGGCATCGATCAACTTTTAAGGGTAAGGATATGTTTAATGAAGCTGATGATCTTTGACTCCATTTGTAACTGAACTTAGACTTAAGTGACTGGGTATAATAAATAAGGCTCTGCTAAGAGTGTTACTCATGATCAACAGTACAGAATTCTTGAGGTCAAAGGAGCTTTCCTAGGCAAGATGATTTTGCTATATTCTAGCAATCATTGTAAGTAAAAGTAAATTTTCACATAAAAATTAATACCAAGAGAAGATGAGGGGAGTGTTAGTCACAATTGATATTATGAACCATGTTTTTTTAGCTTCTGTCAGCTTAAAAATTGAAATTGAATGGATGAACCTTGAGGACATTATGCTAAGTGAAATGAACCAGTCACAAAAGGACAAATACTATATGATTCCATTTATAGGAGGTACCTAGGGTAGTCGGATACGTGGAGACAGAAAGTAGAATGATGGTTGCCAGGGCTGGAGAAAGAGAGGCATGGGAAACTATTGTTTAACAGGTTCAGAGTTTCATTTGTATAAGATGAGAAAAATTCTGTGGATGGAGAATGGTGATGGTAGCACAGTGATGTGAATGTACCTAATGCCACTGAACTGTACTCTTAAAAATGCTTGAAGATGATAAGCTTTATGTGTATTTTACCACAACTAAAAAAATTACAGTTTAAATATTCCAGTAGATATTAAAATATCAAACTACAAAATAAGAAAGACTTGTTTGGTGAGGTTTTAGAGGGAAGACTTGAGTGCTTGAGTAGAGGATGATTGGTGTTGAGAGAAAGAAAAAGAAACAAAGAAGGTGGGGCCTTCTTTGGTGACCCAGTGGAAAAGACTCCACGCTCCCAATGTAGGGGGCCCAGGTTCTGTCCCTCGAGGGGAACTAGGTGTTTGCATGCCAAAACTAAAGATCCGACATGCCACAACTAAGACCCGATGTAGCCAAATAAATGATAAATTTTTAAGAAAAGAAACAGAAGGTAAATGTATTTTGTGTGTGTGTGTGTGTGTGTGTGTGTGTGTTTAAGAGAGAGAGGACAATATTAGTACTTCTAAGGGCTGAAACAGAGTGAAAGTTAGGCATTATGAAACATGATAGTTCATCAAAAACATGTGGCAAATCAGTGATTAAAGGTTCTCCAGAGCCCTCAGGTTCACTTTACTGTGTTATTAGCCAACATGATTGGGTTTGGATGTTGGTTATTTCTCAAAAGTAGGAATCTGCTGAAATAATCAAGGTCTAAAGAGGCAGCTTGTGTAATAAATAGCACCTTAATCTATGAAGGCAAAATGTTATATTTTGGCCTTTTTGAAACCTTTTTTTTCTTCCTTGAGAGTAAGATCCTATGTGTCTTATTTTAGATATTAATAACTGTAATTGCTGGACTTTCTCTTTTTTGATTTATGGAATGTTGGAATTTATGCTAGATGATTCTTGGTAACTGTGTTTGTTTAAATTATATGTAAATACTAAAAAGCCAGGTATTAGATTAGGTCCCTGGAAACCTGACCTTTATGTAAACATGCTTACAGAGTAAATATATTCATCCAACAGACATGTATTAAGTATTCTTTATATGGCAGGCTTTGATGTAGTAGGAATTTTGGCTCTAGATGTCAGTTATAGTCCTTGCCCACAAGGAACTTAAACCTAAGAGTAAAACTAGAGGGACAGACATGCAGTTAGTTTTATAATTAACTGTCTCATTTAAAATGGAAGGAGTCATGGGGAGCACCTTATCTAGTGGTTTTAAAGTATATTTTGATAAGCTCTGTGCTTAGTCAGACTGCTCAGTCATGCCTGACTCTTTGTGACCCCATGAACAATAGCCCACCAGGCTCCTCTGTCCATGGGGATTCTCCAGGCAAGAACACTGGAGTGGGTTGCCATGCCCTCCTCCAGAGGATCTTCCCAACCCAGGGATCTAACCCAGGTCTTCCACATTGCAGGCGGATTCTTTACCATCTGAGCCACCAGGGAAGCCCTGACAAGCTCTACGAGCTCTTTAAAGTGTGTGAGGAGTGGAGTAAGGGAAAGATAGGCTGTAATTTTCTCCACTCAGGCTTTTATCAGAGTACCTCTGTTTTACTATTAAAGTTCCAAGAAGAATCCATTTTAGGAAGGGGTTCTAACAATTTGAAAGAAAAATAAAATTTGAAAACAACTGACCTAATTAATCTAACTCTTTTTTTTTCCCATTGGGAAAACTGAGGATTTGGAAGGATAATTGTCTTGTCCAGAGTTATTACTTGGCAGGACTAAAACTAGAAATGAGGTCTGCTTAGTCTGCACTTATCCCAGATTTTTACTTTATTGCATCTCTTTCTTAAAGCTCCTGTAAGAAATAAGTCTCAAAATTGCTTATAGAGATCAGTTGTACCTGTACAATCATCTTAGGAAATTCTTTTAGTAGAATAGCGTTATTTTCCCCCCTTTCCTTAGGACAGGGAATTACTATTCATAATTAATCATGAGGATTTCACAATATTTATCAAAATGTCAAGAAAAGCTATCTAATATTCTATGAAAAAAGAATCAGTGTCCAGACCCTTTTCAGCCTCATCTGATACAGATAACTGATTAAAGGTACTAGAGCTATTCCCCACACCAGCTTCTTTGATTTCCTTTAAGGTTTACAGTCAATGAGTATTATCTCTTATGGATTTCTGCATCTGTGATCCTTTGATGAAGATGCCATTTTCATTTATTTTTTCTTTAGTTTTACTTAATTAAACTTGGGCTGGCTGTGTTTGATAGACCAAATAGACAATATCAGATGGATCGTTTGGAGAGTCTGATGCTCTCGAGACACCCTTTCCAGCTTTGGTCTTTCAGATACGTTTTACTCATTTTCATTAATAACTTGACATCAAATTATATCATCTCGACATGTTCCTTTTGGAATAAATATTCCAATATGTCTATTATATGTAAATTCTAAAATGATGTGAAGGTATTTAGGCTTTGAGTTGGATGATTTGAAATCTAATAATAAAATTGATTTTCTTAATACAGATCTTTGATGGAAAACAGATTCCGCAGAGAATGGTTGATGGATGGAATGCTTTTTTCTTTGATAAAACAGAAGAACTGGTAATTTCTTCATAGTTTTTATGTTGTGGAATATTCACTGATACATGTTAGGATTTGCATAATTTAATAATTTTACTCGGATTTGGGATCTATATGTTGGATAAGTATAGATATGTCACTCTCCTTTTTTTTCTCACCTTAGAAAAAACGTTTACCTTCACTTGGAAAGAACACAGAAACATTAGGAGAGCTTTGGTTGGGACTGCTTCGCTTCTATACTGAAGAATTTGATTTCAAAGAATATGTAATTAGCATTCGGCAGAAAAAACTGTTGACAACTTTTGAGAAGCAGTGGACATCCAAGTGTATTGCCATTGAAGGTAATCATTCAGCTGATATTAATTCAGGAACAAAACAAAGCAAAACAAAAGGCAGAATTTAAAAAATTTATTTATTTTTAATTAAATAATAATTGCTTTATAATATTGCTTTGGTTTCTGCCATATGTCAACATGAATTCACCATAGGTATATATATGTCCCCTCCCTCTTGAACCTTCCTCCCACCTCTCACTCTTCCCACCCTGTCAGGTTGTTACAGAACCTGAGTTTGAGTTCTCTGAGTCATATAGCAAATTTCCTTTGAAAAGCTAGAATTTTATTTGGCCAATGAAATTGAGAGGGAAACTGAAACACACTAGAATTTGGAAGATGTATCTTCTTTTTTTTTTTTTTTATCAGTTTCCATCCTTTAATCTGTAATTATAAAAAAATAATTTCTGACTGGTTTGTGTTGCTTAGTATCAGACTCTAGTTATGGTTACTAAGTATATTTATGTTACAATGAGCTTCTTAATTAAAGAATAAAATGTTTCTTTTCTAGACCCTTTTGATTTGAATCATAACCTTGGTGCTGGAGTTTCTAGAAAAAGTAAGTTTTAAATATAGAAATATCCTGCTTTTAAAGCTCTTACACCTTAAGGTCTGGATCTTCATTGTTTTTCTTCTTTCTTCAATAGTGACCAATTTCATCATGAAAGCATTTATCAATGGAAGGAAACTTTTTGGTACCCCTTTTTACCCACTCATTGGCAGAGAAGCTGTAAGTTTACATAATTTGAATTCTGAGTCTTTTCTGTTTCCTATAGAACTTTTTTTTGTAGTACAAGAAACCTAATCCTGTTACAAGTTGGTGTTAGGAATAGGGGAAAAGATGGTTATAACTCCGTCTTTTCTTATTGCACTTACCATAGTCTATAGTGAGATATCTATTGGCTGTATTTTATCTGTTTTTTAAATCTATTTGCTAAATTCTGTCTCTCCCACTAGACTGAGTAGCTCCATGAGGACAGAGGCCATGTCTGTGAGATTGACCATCATATTGCCAGCGCTTGTCATAATTTCTGGCACATACGATGCATCAAATAAGCATTCATTAAACAAGTGAGGGGTGATAGTCAGAACTTAGGATCCTTTAATTTTGAATCTGAGGGTGCTCCCTACTGCCTCTCTTCTATCTCTAGAAATCTTGGTGAAAATACAAACAGAGAAGTCAGTACCAAAGTATCAGTGTGATAGTGAAAGGGTTAGTTGCTCAGTCATGTCTGACTCCTTGCAGCCGTATGGACTGTGTGTAGCCCACCAGACTCCTCTGTCCATGGGATTTCCCAGGCAAGAATACTATAGTGCGTAGTCATTCTCTTTTTCTAGGGGGTCTTCCCAACCCAGGGATCAGACTCTGGTCTCCTGCACTATAGAGAGATATTGTCTGAGCCAGCAGGGAAGCCCGAAGTATTGATAAAACTTAATTATTTGCTGAGGCTTCTGCTTTAATTGTGGTGCAGCCCTTGGTAAGCTGGACTAATGGCATGGAACTGAGAGGATTCCTTTTACCTGAACTGGGGTGTGCAGTGTCCCCTATTCCTCTTGGTCTTACACTGGTTTAGGTTGCCTTCTAATGGGAGGATGTCACAGTCTCACAGAGAAAGAAGAAATCTCAAAAGAGAAACAATGTCTCTGTTGTTGCATAATGAATATCTTTGATCCTGTTCAGTTTTATCACTTTTTCTTGCTGGGGTGAGAAAAGCAGAAAAAGTCTAGAGCTTTTTTCCCTTGAAGCATTTTTGATAGTCCTGATTCATAGGTGGTGGGGGTGATAATGATTGTAATCAAAATAAAATAACAGTAAAATTTGAAATGGCGCAAAAGTCATGCAGAAGCAAAATATCTAACAAAAGGAAAATACAGTGATAATTTTACTAGTATATTAAAATAGCAATAAATGAAAAGCATAGTCAAATCACAACAAATATGGTGACACACTGATAAAGCATTTTACCTGAAAATCGTGGAAATTCTATTAGTATGTGTGCATGTGTGTGTTTGGTAGAAACCTAGCAGTTTCATGCAGTCAGACTTTTTAGTGAAATACTGACGTAGAGTCCTCTTGAATATGATTTGGCATAAGAGCCTATCAGAAGGGGCCTATGATTCTCCCAATCATCTTTTAATTTGCTTTATTCTGCTTTAAAAGTCAATATATGGTATTTTATAGCTTGGATATACCAGTTTAACTCTTCTCCTTAAATGGACATTTAAGTTGGTATCAGTGTTCTAACTGATATTGTAGAAAAATAACCTTGTTATATAGTCTTTCATGCTTAATATTTTCCATAGTAAAGTTCATTCTTTCAACACTTAATGAATTCCTGATTTGTACCTATTTCTTTGATACATACTAAGATTATAACAGCATATAGAATAGATGTGTTTCATCCCCTTAGATTCTAGTGAAAATGAAGACCAAGTATATTTTCTGTACTTTCACCTTTCTTGCTCACTGAAACATTCCCATTTCAACTATTCTTCTATTCATTAGGTTCTCTGACATATTAATCCATTTTCTCCCAATCTGTCTGTTATCTCCTGTTTTCATTTTTTCCTCTCCATTTAACTCATGTTTCTTGGTCTACCTCTGGCATATACTTTATATTCCTTTGTACCATTGTCCTTCTTTTGCATTGTTGTGTGTGCAACTTTACATGAACTCAGCCATCCACCATCTCTTTATGCTTGGACTAAGCACCAATGGAAAAAAGTCTTAAAGCTAGGCAGTTTATAGCACTACTATAAATTAATGTTCACCAGCCTCAACTGGACTGTCAATACTATCTGACTTTCTTATTACATTTCTTTAGTTACCTCTGTCTCCCATTCAATAGGGACTATTTGAAGTTTTATTTATTTTACTCAAAATTCAGTGCCCAATTTGTTTTGTCCCATCTTTCTTCTCTGCCTTTCTCACACTTGGATGTTTTCCTTTTGAGACAGAGATGGTATTAAATAGATATTCCTTTAACTTTCTGCTACTATATCTATAAATCTGCTTGTATCTTCAGGTATCTCTTCTTTTTTTAAAAAAAAAAAATTGATTTCATATTGGAACATAGTTGATTTAAAATGTTGTATCAGTTTCAGGTATATAGCAAGGTGATTCAGTTATACATATACATGTAGCTATTCTTTTTTAAATTCCTATTTAGATTATTACAGATTATTGAGCAGCATTTCCTGTGCTATACAGTAGGTCCTTGTACAGATACATACAGTTGGTTATCTATTTTGAATATAGTAGTATGTACATGTCAATCTGAAACTCCCAATCTATCTTTCTCCCCCTGCCCCTCCATAACCATATGTTCATTCTCTAAGTCTGTGAGTCTGTTTCTGTTTTGTAAATAAGCTCATTTGTATAATTTTTTTTTAGAATTCACATATATAACATGATATTTGTCATTCTCTGTCTGACTTTCTTCACTTAGTATGAAAACGTCCTGGTCCATCTACGTTGCTGCAAATGGCATTATTTCGTTCTTTTTAATGGCTGATATTCCATTGTATGTATGTGCTGCATCTTTATCCATTCCCTTGTCAGTGGGCATTTAGGTTGCTTCCATGTCTGCTATTGTAAATAGTGCTGCAGTGAACATTTGGGTGCATATATCTTCTTGAATTACGATTTTCTCTGAATATATGCCCAGGATTGGAATTACTGGATTGTATGGTATCTCTGTTTTTAGTTTCTTTTTGTTTTTTTTAATTTTGTTTTTAATTGGAGAATAATTGCTTTACTGTGTTGTGTTGGTTTCTGTCATACAGCAAGGTGAATCAACTGTTAAGTATACATATATATCCTTCCTCTTGAACTTCCCTCCCACCCCCACCCCAGGTCTGTGTCTCTAGGTCTTACAGAGCACCAGGTTGTGCTCCCTGTGTTATAAAGCAGCTTCCCACTAGCTATCTGTCTTACACATGGCAGTGTATATGTTTCAGTGCTACTCTCTCAATTTGTCTATTTTTAGTTTTTTAAGGAACCTCCATACTGTTCTTCATAGTGTCTGTACCAATTCATATTCCCACCAACATTGTAGGAGGGTTCCCTTTTCTCTACACCTTCTCCAGCATTTATTGTTTGTAGATTTTTTGATGATGGCCATTGTAACTGATGTGAGATGATACCTCATTGTAGTTTTTGATTTGCAGTTCTCTAATAATTAGCAGTGTTGATCATCTTTTCTTGTGCCTCTTGGTCATCTATATGTCTTCTTTTGATTTTTTTTTTTTAATTGAGCTGCATGAGCTGTTTGTAAATTTTGGAGACTAATCCTTGTCCATCATATCATCTACAAATATTTTCTCCCATTCTGTGGGTTGTCTTTTCATTTTGTTTATGGTTTCCTTTGTTGTGCAAAAGATTTTGAGTTTATTTAAGTCCCATTTGTTTATTTTTAAATTTCCATTACTCTAGGAGACAGCTCAGAAAAGATGTTACTGCGATTTATGTAAAAGTGTGTTCTGCTTGTGTTTTCCTCTTAACTTGTTTTATAGTATCAGGTCATACATTTAGGTCTTTAATCAATTTTCATGTATGGTGTTAAAGAATGTTCTAATTTCATTTTTTTACTTGTAGCTGTGTGGTTTTCGCAGCACCATTTGTTGAAGAGACTGTCTTTCCTTCATTGTATAGTCTTGCCTCCTTTGTCATAGATTAATTGACCATAGTTGCGTGGGTTTATTTCTGAGCTTTACATCTTAGTCCATTAATCTATATTTCTGTTTTTGTGAAAGTACCATACTATTTTGATGACTGTATCTTTGTAGTCCAGTCTGATGTCAAGAAACCTGATTTCTCCAGCTCTGTTTTTCTTTCTCAACATTTCTTTGGCTATTCCGGGTCTTTTGTGTCTCCATAAAAGTTTTAAAATTTCTTTGTTCTAGTTCTGTGAAAAATGTCATTGGTAATTTGATAGGGATTACATTGAATCTGTAGATTGCCTTGGGTAGTATAATCATTTTGATAATATTGATTATTCTAATTCAAGAACATGGTATATCTTTCCATCTGTTTGTGTCATCTTTGATTTCTTTCATCAGTGTCTTACAGTTTCAGAGTACAGGTCTTTTGTATCCTTGGGTAGGTTTAATCCTAGGTAATCTTTTCTTTTTGATGTGATGATAAATGGGATTGTTTCTTTAGTTTCTCCTTCTGATCTTTCATTGTTTGTGTATAGACATGCAAGATTTCTGTGTATTTTATATCCTGCAACTTTACCAAATTCATTGATAAGCTCTTGTAGTTTTCTGGTGGCATCTTTAGGATTTTCTGTGTATAGTATGTCATTTAAAACAGTGACAGTTTTACCTCTTTTCCAATTTATATTCCTTTTATTTCTTTTTCTTCTCTGATTTGTCATGGTTAGGACTTCCAAAACTATGTAGAATGAAAGTGGTGAGAATACAGATATCCTTGTCATGTTCCAAATCTAAGAGGTAATACTTTCAGCTTTTTGCCATTGAGTATGTTAACTACAGGCTTGTCATATATGGCCTTTATTATGTTGAGATATGTTCCCTCTCTGCCCATTTTCTGGAGAGTTTTTATCATAAATAGGTGTTGAATTTTGTTAGAAGTTTTTCCTGCATTTGTTGAGATGATCATGTGACTTTTATTCTTCTGTTTGTTGATGTGGTGTATCATACTGATTGGTTTGCAGATATTGAAAAATCCTTGCATCCCTGGTATAAATCGCAATTGATCATGGTGTGTGATCCTATTACTATATTGTTGGATTCAGATTGCTAGTATTTTTTGTTGAGAATTTTTGTGTCCATGTTCATCAGTGATAGTGACCTATAAATTTTTTTTTTGGTAGTATCTTTGTCTGGTTTTGGTTTCAGTATGGTCATGGCCTTGTAGAATGAGTTTGGGAGTATTCATTTCTCTGCATTTTTTTTTTGGAATAGTTTCGAAAGAATAAGTGTCAACTCTTCTCTAAATGATAGAATTAATCTGTGATGCCATCTGGTCCTGGACTTTTGTTTGTTGGAAGTTTATATTTCTTTTTAGTTCAGTCTCAGGAGACTGTGCCTTTCTAAGAATTTGTCCATTTCTTCCAGGTTGTATATTTTATTGGCATATAGTTGTTTGTAGTAGTCTTTTATGATCCTTTGTATTTCTCTGGTGTCTACTGTAACTTCTCCTTTTTAATTTCTAATTTTGTTGGTTTAAGCTTTCCTTTTTTTTTCTTGATGAGTCTGGCTAAAGGTTTATCAGTTTTGCTTATCTTTTCAAAGAATCAGCTTTTTGTTTCATTGATTTTATTGATTTTCTTTGTTTATATTTCTGCTCTGATCTTTCTTTCTTTCCTTCTACTAACTTTGGCTTTTGTTTATACTTTTTTCTCTGTTGGCTTTATATATAAGATTAGGTTGTTTATTTGTGATTTTTCTTGTTTTCTGAGGTAAGATTGTATTGCTATAAACGTCTCAGAACTGTGTTTACCATGTCCCTGGCTTTTGGATCATTGTGCTTTCATTTTCATTTGACTCTAGGTAATTTTTATGTCCTCTTTGATTTCTTCAGTGATCCATTGATTGTTTAATAGCATATTCTTTAGCTTCCATGTATTTGCGTTTTTTAGTTTTTGTAGTTGATTCCTAATCTCATAGCAATGTGGTTGGAAAAGATGCTTGATATGATGTTAATTTTCTTAAATAATACTGAAGCTTACTTTGTGGCCCAGCCTGTCATTAATCCTGGAGAATGTTCCGTGGGCTCTTGAGAAAAGTGTGTATTCTGCTGCCTTTGGATGGAATACTCTGTAAATGTTAATGAAGGTGGACTGGTCTAATGTGTCATTTAAGGCCTGTGTTTCTGTATTAATTTTCTTTCTAGATAATCTGTCCATTGATATAAATGGGATATTTTTAAGTCCCCCACTGTTAATTACATTACTGTTGATTTCTCCTTTAATGACTGTTAGTATTTGCCTTATTGTTGGGGTGCTCTGTGTTGGGTAAGTATTTATTTACAATTGTTATAGCTCCTTCTGGGAATGATCCCTTAATCATTGTGTGGTGTCCTTCTTTGTCTCTCTTATTTTGTCTATTTTGAAGTCTCTTTTGTCTGAGAAGAATATTACTATTCTAGCTATCTTTTAATTTACATTTGCACAGAGTACCTTTCCCCATCTCCTCACTTTCAGTCTGTATGTGTCCCTAGATGTGAAGTGGGTCTCTTGTAGATACCATGTATATGGGTCTTGTTTATGTACCCATTCACCTCTATTTCTTTTGATTAGAGCACTAAACCCATCTATGTTTTAGGTAATTAGCAATATATATGTTCCTATTGCCATTTTCTTAATTGGTTTGGATTTGCTTTGTAGGTCTTTTTCATTCCCTTCCTGTTTTGTTCCAGTAGTCATGTATGGATGTGAGAGTTGGACTATAAGGAAAGCTGAGTGCAGAAGAATTGATGCTTTTGAACTGTGGTGTTGAAGACTCTTGAGAGTCCCTTGGACCACAAGGAGATCCAACCAGTCCATCCTAAAGGAAATCAGTCCTGGGTGTTCGTTGGAAGGACTGATGTTGAAGATGAAACTCCAATATTTTGGCCATCTGATGCAAAGAACTGACTCATTTGAAAAGACCCTGATGCTGGGAAAGATTGAAGGTGGGAGGAGAAAGGGACGACAGAGGATGAGATGGTTAGATGGCATCACCGACTCAATGGTCATAAGTTTGGGTAAACTCCAGGAGGTGATGATGGACAGGGAGGCCTGGTGTGCTGCAGTTCATGGGATCGCAAAGAGTCGGACACGACTGAGCAGCGGAACTGAACTGAACTGTTTTGTTCTCTTGTCTTGTGATTTGATGACTAACTTTAGTGTTGTATTTGGATTCCATTTTCATTTTTGTGTACGTATCTATTGTAGATTTTCAGTTTGTAGTTACCATGAGGTTTTGATATCCAGTTTAGTTCAGTTGCTCAGTCATGTCTTGACTGTTTGCGACCCCATGGATTGCAGCACACCAGGCCTCCCTGTCCATCACCAGTTCCCGGAGTTTACTCAGACTCATGTCCATTGAGTCGGTGATGCCATTCAACCATCTCGTCTTCTGTTGTCCCCTTCTCCTCCTGCCCTCAGTCTCTCCCAGCATCAGGGTCTTTTAAAATGAGTCAGTTCTTCACATCAGGTGGCCAAAGTATTGGCATATCAGCTTCAGCATCAGTCCGTCCAATGAATATTCAGGTCTTTTTTCCTTTGGGATGGACTGGTTGGATCTCCTTGCAGTCCAAGGAACTCTCAAGAGTCCTCTCCAATACCACAGTTCAAAAGCATCAATTCTTTGGTGTTCAGCTTTCTTTATAGTCCAACTCTCACATCCATACATGACTACTGGAAAAACCATAGCCTTGACTAGACAGACCTTTGTTGGCAGAGTAATGTCTCTGCTTTTTAATACGCTGTTTAGGTTGGTCACAACTAATTTGTGGTTACCATGAGGTTTTGATATAGCATTCTGTATATAAAAAAGATTGTTTTAAGTTGCTGGTCTTTTAATTTCAAATTTATTTCCAATTATCCTGCATCCCTGTTCTCTTCTTCTCATAGTTACTGATTTTGATATCATATTTGTGTGCAGATGATTTCCTACCTTTACTTTGTATTTACTGGTAAGCTTTTCCATTCACAATTTTGTTTCCAGTAGTTGCCTTTTCTTTTCTTCTTAAAGTTCCTTTGGCATTTGTTGCAAAACTGGTCTGGTGGTGCTGAATTTTCTTAGGTTTTCCTTGTCTGCAAAGCTTTTTGCTTTCTCCATCAAATCTGAATGAGAGCCTTGCTGGATGGAGTACTGTTGGTTGTAGGTTCTTTCCTTTCATCACTTTAAATATATCATGCGCTCCCTTCTTGCCTGCACAGTTTCTGCTGAGAAATCAGCTGATAACCTTATGGGAGTTCCCTTGTATTTGTTGCTTTTCTTTGTTGCTTTTAATATTTTTTTTCTTTTTTTAAAATTTTTGTCAATTTGATTCCCATTTGTTTTGGTGTGTTCTTCCTTGGGTTTATTCTACCTGGAATTCTCTGACCTTCCTGGAATTGGATGACTATTTCCTTTCCCATGTTAGGTGAGTTTTCAGCTATTACCTCTTCAGATATTTTCTCAGGTCCCTTCTTTCTTCCTTTTCCTTATGGGACTGCATGATTTGAATGTTTGAGGCTTTTAAAGTTGTCCCAGAGGTCTCTTAGAGTGTCTTCATTTCTTTTCATTCTTTATTCTGTTCCGTGGTAGTGATATCCACCATTCTAACTTCCAGATCACTTATCCTTTCCTCTGCCTCAGTTACTCTGTTGTTGATTCCTTCTAGTGTACTTTTCATTCTGGTTATTGTATTGTTCATCTCTGTTTGTTCTTCAGTTCTGTGTCTTTGTTAAACATTTCTTTCATCTTCTTAATTTGTGCCTCCATTTTTTTTTAAGAGATCTTGGGTCATCTTCACTACCTTTAATCTTAAAATTTTTTTTTTTACCCTAGATTGCCTATCTCCACTTCATTTAGTTCTGGGGTTTTATCTTGTTCCTTCATCTGTGACATATTCCTCAGTTGTCTCATTTTGTCTAACATTCTGTAATTACAGCTTCAGTTCTGAAGGCTGCAGGATTGTAGTTCTTGTGTCTGCTGTCTGCCATCTGATGGATGAGGCTGTCTAAGAGGCTTGTGTAAGCTTCCTGGTGGGAGGGTCTGGTTCCTGTCAGCTGGTGGATGAGGCTGTCTAAGAGGCTTGTGTAAGCTTCCTGGTGGGAGGGTCTGGTTCCTGTCAGCTGGTGGGTGGTCCTGGGTCTTGTCCTTTTGGTGGTCAGGGCCATGCTCAGGAAGACTTGAAGTAACCTGTCTGCTGGTGGGTGGGGCTGTGCTTCAGTCTTGTTGGTTGTTTGGCCTCAGGTGTCCTGGCACTTGAGCCTTCAGGCTGTTGAGTGGGGTTAAGGTTGTGGGGAGGAAATAGTAGCCTCCAGGAGGACTCACCCCAATGCATGCTCATTAAAACTGCTGCTGCAAGTATCTTTGTTCCCAGAGTGAGCCACAGCCCCACCCCCCACCTCTGCCAGAGACCCTCCAATAATAGCAAGTAGATCTAGCCCAGTTTCTTATGAAGTCACTGTTTTTTCCCCTGAGTCCTGGTATATAGAGGTCCCTGTGTACTCCTTCTCAGAGTGGGATTTCTGTTTTCCCAGTTCTGTGGAATTCCTGCAATCAAACCCCACTGGCCTTCAAAGTTAGATTCTCTGGGGGCTTCTCTTCCTCTTACCAGATCCTCAGGCTGGGAGGCCTGACACGAAGTTCAGGGCTTTCAGTCCTGTGGTAGAACTTCTGTGGTATTATCATTTTCCAGTTTGTGAGTTGCCCACACAGCAGGTATGGGATTTGATTTTACTGGAATTGTGCCTCTCCAACAATTTTGTTGTGGCTTCTTCATCTTTGGATATAGGTGTCTTTTTTCGTAGGTTCCAGCCTTTTTGTTTTTATTGTTCAATGGTTGTTCAGCAGTTAGTTGTTATTTTGGTGTTTCTCTAAAAAGGGAGCTTCCCTGATAGCTCAGATAGTAAAGAATCCACCTGCAAAGAGACCCCAGTTCGATTCCTGGGTCGGGAAGATCCCCTGGAGAAGGGAAAGGTTACCCACTCCAGTATTCTGGCCTGGAGAATTCCATGGACTGTATAGTCCATGGGATCTCAAAAGAGTCAGACACAACTGAGAAGGGGTGAACTCAATCATTGTACTTTACCATCTTGCTGGCCAGTCACCAGATATATCTTCTTTATCAGAGACTAGTCCTTCCCTAGGTACTCTAGATCCATTCATTATTTTCTGTACCTTAAATATTCAGTCTTTTCATCTGTGAAAAATATTTTCAAAGATGAAGTAGATAAAATGTATCTGCAGATTAGGATTAACTATTTGCCTTCTATTTTATTTTATTTTTTTTGCCTTCTATTTTAATAATAGGCAGCACTAACTTTGAACTCCAATTAAACAAATGTCTCCTCCAGGAAGTGTTCCTTTTTTTGAATAAGTAAATTTACATGATAAAAACATTATACTCTGTTATTATTAATATATTTTTAAGTTCTTCAATAAAATTTTTGTGGAAATTTTCTTTCTCTCTTATTTTATAAGTTCCTATATAATATAATGTCTTCAATTTTACCTCAACACCTGAAATTTTAACTATCTTGCTCTTCCCAGAAGAAGTTTGTTGACCCCAGGTCTAGGTCACTTTAACTAGGAAAGTGGGATAAAGAAAAATTGATTAAAGAGATAGATACTCAGGAATAGAAAGGATACAACCTGGTGGTTAATTAGAGGGGATGAGTCGAGAATAAGTTCAGGGTAGTTTCCTAGATTTTTGCTATAAGCAACCAGGTAAATTAAGAAAGGCTTTCATTTTTTTCTTATCAGAAAAAATGATAATGAAGAGTTTAATAAACTATATTGACTTCATCAGTAGTAAATGTAAAGGATTATATTGTTTTCTTTTTTAGAAATACAGTTTTATTGATAAATAATTCATGTACTTTAGCATTCACCTATATAAAATGAGTAATTCATTGTTTGAGTATTTTTGCAGGATTGTGCAACCATCACCATATCTAATTAGAACATTTTGTCCTCTCTCAAGGAAACTCCTGTGCCAATTAGCAGTCAGTCCTCCTTCCTTTTTCCTCTCGCTCTATTGATTTGTCTTTTGTAGACATTTTATGAAAATAGAATCAGAGTATGTATAGCCGTTTGTGACTGGTGTCTTTCATTTAGCAGAATGTATTCAGGGTTCATTCAAGCTGTAGCATATATCAGTACTTCATTCTTTTTTTATGGTTGAATGATATTCCACTGTATGGTTATATTACATTTTATTCATTTATTCATCAGTTTGTTGGAAATTTATATTCTTTCTACTGTTTGGCTACTATGAGTAGTGCTGCTATAAATATTTTGTGTACAAAATATTCTGTGGGTGTATATTTTCATTTCTTTTGATTGTATACATAACAGTAGAATTGTTGGGTTGTTTTAATAAGTTTATGTTTAACTTTCTGAGGAGCTGCCAAGCTGTTTCTTAAAAGAGTTGGACTTTTTTATATTCCCACCTGCAATGTATGAAGGTTCCAGTTTTTTCATATCCTTACAATACTTGTTGCTATCATTTTTCTTTCCTAATAGCCATGCAGTGGGTGTCTGTCTTATACTTTTATCCCTGACATTAGATAGATTTGAAGAAATCAGAGAGTACTAAGTAGACATGTTCTCTTGCCATCCAAAGATATGGGTATTGTCAGGATAAACTAGTCTTTGTGATAGTGCAAAACTGAACTAAAGCTTAAAAAGATAACAAAGGTAGTAAGCAAAAATGAGCCTGATTCTTTGAAGACTTGGAAAAATGATTTAATTATTATTGGTTCTCAGTGTTCTTTTTAGGTATATTCTAGTTTGTATGGTAAATGTTACATATTCTTGAAATGTTGAATGTAAATCCAGTGATATTTTAAATAAACCAGAGGACTGATTTATTTACATAGAATTCTTTTGCAAAGATATCAATTACTTTGTGGAAGTAGCCTGGTGGGGCAGAAAGCATGAGATTTGTAATCAGACAGACTTAGCTTGAAATCCTTTATCTCCTACTTACTAGCTTTTTTTTGCTGTGAGCAAACGGCTTGAACTTTCCAAGCCTTGGAGCCTCAGTTTCCTCATCTGTAAAATGAGCAAGAAAATAGTATCTGCTTTATCGTGATATTACACAAAGATGTTACAGATGAATGAGAAAAAAGCGTGAATGTGAAGTGATTAGTACTGTTAGCAGCTGTGATATTGATGATGATAATTCTGAATCTTGTTGTCATGTCATGGTTTTAGTTACAGTGAAATACTTGTTGATGTTTATTTCATTTTTTAAAAAATTACTTTTGGGTTCTGGTCTGCTTTCCATTTGGATTCAAAAGTTTACAGTGATTTTTTTTTTTTCCCTAGTAAAGTTGTATTTTCTTCCTAGGAGTACTTCTTTGATTCCAGAGTGTTAACAGATGGAGAACTGGCTCCCAATGATCGATGTTGCCGTGTGTGTGGAAAAATAGGCCACTATATGAAAGACTGCCCCAAAAGGAGAAGGTTGGCAAATTATTATGTATCAACATTGTAGGGAAAATAAATATGAGGCAAATTGAAGGTATAACTGTGTTTAGATATGTTTAAATTGAGAAAGTTTAGAGCTTGCAGTTGACCCTTAGGTAAATGTATATTTGAGTGGTGTTTTGTGAAAGAGTGAGATTTATTCCTGGTACATTTGTGTCTCGTGATATTTATTATTTGTTCATCTATTCATTAAGGATTTTTAAACTGCAGAAGTATTTATTAACACTTACTGTATGCTGGAAACCATGCTAGGATCCAGGGGGGAAAAAAAGAGACCAAGATACGAGGTTCTTGCTGAGAACCTCACTATTATGAAAACAAATAATTAAAAAATAATTAAATGAATCTTTGAGGTATATATTGTAAGATATACCTATATACTCTTTCCCTTAAGGAATAAACATCCTCTGTGCTCCCTGAAAATATGTCTGTGATACTTTTCCTGTGTTCTTTATACTATTTAATAGGCCAGGAAATTCCTTTTTTAGTCATCAAGCTTTACTTAATGTAAAGAGCTTAGAACTTTTCATACAGAACAAATTCGTAGTTTCCATCACTGCTATTTATTAAATTTAGAGAAGACACTTACTTTCTCTAAGCCTCAAATGTCTTTCTCTATAAAATGGACATAACAAATAGCCAACTAAGGATTGTACAGTTAAAATTTGCTATTAAACATTAAAAATTGATATTGTATAATGAAACTACTAGAATACCCAGTATCTGCCATATGAGTAGGTATGTGAGAACCCTTGCCTTCAAAAAAATGCATGAAACAATGGGCATGTTAGTCCCTTTATTGTGAGGCTCTTGTATAGTTTAGTTTGTTTTATAGTTATTTTATAAGTCCCTAGCCCCACATTATTGGTATCAGCAGTTTACTGTTTAGACTAAAGAAGAAAGACAGTGAAGAAGAGAAAGAAGGGAATGAAGAGGAGAAAGACTCCCGAGACCTTGACCCCCGAGACCTCCACGACACTCGAGACTTTAGAGACCCCAGAGACCTCAGGTGTTTTATCTGCGGAGATGCAGGACATGTGCGAAGGGAGTGTCCAGAGGTCAAGCTGGCCCGTCAGAGGAATAGCAGTGTGGCAGGTAAATAGAAAAAGCCAAAAATAGTTTCTGGAGGAAATAGTGTCATTTATGTTGATGTCATTTTAAGGACCCTGATTCTTCTCTATTCTAAACATAACTTTATGATTTCAGGTCTTTTAATTTATTAAAGAGAAAATTTAGGTTTTTATTTTGAATAGTATTTGGATATGTTTATTATCAAGGTCTTAGCAGTCTGTTGTATTCAGTCAACTCCCTCTAAGTATTTTTTGGATTTGAGTCATATATTTTATTTCTCTTGCTATGAAAAGTTAACCAAAGTTAACTACCCACCCCCAAAAGTTAATGAGAGATTGTTTTTCTGGGAACATATAGGAGAAATTGTATCTCTTCCCATGTCTTTTATGAGAGAGGGATATCTGTTCTTATTATATTTCATAGGGAATTTTATGAATTAGAAACCCAGATAGAGTTTATTGAAAGAAAAAAAAACAAAATATAAGTGATGATTTCCAGTTATTCAGATTCTTGTTGCAGGAGTTATTTTCTTAAATAAATGCATAATCTTCTTTAGAAAACAGTATGATATTTGTTCTTGTTTCCAGAATCACTGTATTTTTTTTTTTTTAATGCTCTAAGGGTTTGAGAAATGGCTTAAATTTAAAAATGAGTTGTTAAAAAGTTCTTTACTAACATAATCATTGTTTAAAAGTCCAAGTTTATAAAATCGCAGATTTGAGACTGTTGTACTGAAGAAGGGAGTTTATTGATTATCATTTCTCTGTTATTTTATCTATTAAATTTCTTTTTGATGTCTTCTCTTAGCAGCCCAGCTGGTCCGCAATCTTGTAAATGCCCAGCAGGTGGCTGGTTCAGCCCAGCAACAAGGTGATCAGTCCATAAGGACTAGGCAGTCCTCAGAATGCGTGAGTACTCTGCTTGCAGATGGGTTGGTCGTGGCAGGAAAACAGCTCTAATTTTGGTGGGTGATAAGGTTGATCTTTGAGATTGGCAAATTCAGTCTTTCAGATTACACAATACTTTATAGAGATGTCCTTGCTCAAGGCACATCAGCTAGAATGAGCATTACTTTTGGAGTAATGTAGATCTGGGTTTTAATCTATGGGCAAGATACTTAACTTCAGTGAACCTATTTCTTATTTGTAAAATAAGGTAACTACCAAATAAGGTTGTTGGTTGGATTATAATAAGGTAATAACTTTGAGGCTTTAGGTTTTGCATAATGCAAGAATATGGAAGAATATTCTATAATGAAAGAACACTGTTAATTAAAAATAGACCCCAAAATTGACATATATTAAGGCTTTAGTACTGTTAAGGCAGTACATGCATGATACTTCATTTGCTTGAAATTTTGTGGCTTCTCATCACTGATATGGATACCTAGTGAAACGTATCCTGTAAAAGAGTACTTAATTAGATTTCTGATTCACAGGTTTCATGTTATCTTTGCTGAGTTGCTCTAACCTTTGTCTAAATATGTATTCACCTTGCACATTTTAAATTAGGTAAATACTAATTGAATGCTTATTTTAAGTCTGACATTGTGCTTTAGTGCTTCACACCTGTTATCACATTTAATCCTTCAAATGGCCATGTGAAGTGATAGGTATTGGTATGATCAAATTTTACAAATTGGAAAGCTGAGAATAAGAGAAATTAAAAGATTCAAACACAGGTCTAATCACTTCAAAGCTGTTAACTATTAAACATGCTAAATCAGATGTGATCTGTGTTTTGGAAAAAAATTCTTAGAGCATTGGAAGAGCAATAGTAGGACTTGTCTAAAAAAACATTTAGGATCCCACTAACCCTACCTCCAACACTTGAATATCTACTACTGTGGGTCTGACATTTTCATAAAAATTATATAATAACAATTATATTACAGTAACAACATTTATTGATTGCTATTTGCTATATATGCATTTTTCCTGTTTCTTATTAAATATTTTTAAAATACTGAAAAAGTATAGAAAATGATAACCATTGTTATATATGGTTAGGGTTAGGGTATAACCATGGTTATATATAAGTATAGAAAATGATAACCATGCACTACTACGAGGCTTTAACAATTCTCAGTGTTTTGTTATTTTGGTTTTATTAAAGAGTATCCACAGTTGACAACCCCTATGCATTCCTCTTGGACGCTGTTCCCTTAAAACTTTCCTATTATCCCTTCCTTGCTACTAAAATGTATCTACTATTCTGAATTTGGTGTTTATGTTTTTGACATGTATTGTTATAGTTAATCTTCACAAAAACCTATGATGTAGATTCTATTATTTATACTTTACAGGTGAAGAAACTGAGATTTAAGTTTTTTGCCTGAGGTCAATAAACACTTGGAACCAGAACTTATATCCTTAGGTTCTGTTTCCAAAGCCTGTGCTCTAATGACTCTCCTATGGTGCCCCTAACTTTCATCCTCTGCTTCTAGCACTCACCCAACCCGAGGTCGGGTTAAGAGTCTGACTGATGGGCTTTGCTATTCAAGGTCTTGCAAAACACTTCAGCTTCAACATGTCTAGAATGTAGCTTATATTTCTTTCCAACTCCCCAAGTTTGCCTCTTCCTCCTGTCTTCTCCATCTCATTGAATGATCTCACTGTCTCTAGTTTCCTGAACTACTACTCTTCCCTCAACCTCCACATCCAGTCAGTCACTAGGTCCTGTTGTTTCTATCTGTAACAAATAGCTCACATCCATTTGCTTCCCTAGCCTCGGTAACCATCATTTCAGATTCCAATTACTTTAAAAGGCCATGTGCTTTTGTTTCTGTATACCTTCAGTTATGTTGTTCACTCTAACTGAATCTTCTCTTCTCCTTTTTCTCTACTCTCTTTTATCATATTGGTTTCTTTTTAAGTCTCAGCTTAAAAGTCACTTCCTTCAGGAAGATTTCCTTGATTTCCACTTTCTTTAATCTTGTCTTCTCTTCTTCTCCCAAAGTGGGCTTAGGTGTTCCTGCTCTGGGATTTCATTATACATTATACAGTCTTTATCATAGTAATCGTTATACTTTATTGTGATTGCTTATGTAATCTTTATCTCTTCCTCCTCTTTTTCCTTATTGACTTTAAGCTTCATGAGGGCATACATGTTAGTATTTAATTTTTAATACCTAGAACAATGCCCAGTACATAACTGACACCCTATAAATGCTTGTTGAGAAGCTAAATGACAGTGAGTATGAGATATTTAGATGTAAACTTCTAGTTACAGTGTGCTCTGTGTGATAAGTATGTTGTCTGGACTTTGTCTTCTTTGGGCAATAAAAAGGTTTATAGATAAAACCTATGTGAGAGAGGGTTTGAGAACCTTGGGAAAAACTCTGCCTTCATATAAAATGAGGTTCTGTTATTATCTGTTAGTATGTATATCATAGAGTTCTGTTTATAGTATTCTGATGAAGTAACTCCATAGTTTTATATTTTTATAATTTCTGCTTTTATAAAATTAAGATGTTCATAAAATAATTTTAAAATGTATCTTTTTTTTTTCTCTGCAGTCTGATTCGCCATCTTATTCTCCTCAGCCCCAGCCATTTCCACAGAACTCTTCCCAATCCACTGCCATTACCCAGCCTCCATCCCAGCCAGGATCCCAACCCAAGCTTGGCCCACCTCAGCAGGGAACCCAGCACCCCCATCAGGTCCAGATGCCTATGTATAACTTTCCTCAGTCACCACCAGCTCAGTATTCTCCCATGCACAACATGGGATTGTTGCCAATGCATCCCCTCCAAATCCCTACCCCGTCCTGGCCTATTCACGGCCCAGTGATCCATTCTGCACCAGGCAGTGCGCCCAGCAATATTGGCCTGAACGATCCCAGCATCATCTTTGCACAGCCTGCTGCCAGACCTGTGGCGATCCCTAGCTCCTCTCATGATGGACACTGGCCCCGTACTGTGGCTCCAAATTCCCTGGTGAACAATGGTACAGTGGGGAATTCGGGTAACCCTTTCTTTTCTTCTTTTGTATTTGTCTGTAGAAAGGTTGGATGAATTGTATTATTGGTTGAACCTGGGGAGATAAATGTGAGTAAAAAGATGACAATCATTATTTCTGGAGGGGGGAGTATAAGGTAAGGTGAAGAGTATGGGCTATGGATTCAGACCACCTGGATTTGAATCGTGGCTCTGCCATTTATTATGTGGCATCAGGTATTTGCTTAATCTCTTTGTACATTGGTTTCATCTGTGAAATAAGTGTGTATTAATAGAACCTAACTGACAGGAATGTGAATATTAAGTGAGGTAATAAATATAAATGTTTGTTATTATTATTTAAAAATTTCATTGCAGTCTCATTTGGTGTAGGTATTACTAGCACTTATTTTTACAGTTGAGGAAATTGTGAAGAGTTAAAAATAACTGTCATGCTGTTATAGTAGATCCAGGATCTAAACCAATTTCTTTCTTCAAAACCTGTAATCTTTGCTTTGGACTCTTACTATCTCCTTACTTACTAAGAAGCAGTTTTCTAAAAAGAAAAAGATTAGTAACACTTTATAGCTTAAGAAAGAAGAGTTTTTTACTGATAATTAAATAATGCATATTCTTTGTAGAGCATTTTATTTTTTTTATCTTTGTTTTTTTTTCTTTTTTTTTTTCTGTTGTTGTTTCTTCTCTCTTTTAAAAAATTTTTTTTTGTAGAGCATTTTGAAAAGAAAAAGAAAACCATATATAATCTTAATTCCTGGGCAAAATTGTTCAGAAATACTTTGGTTTATTACTAGCCAGTCATTGTTTTCATTTTTGTGTATTTAAAAATAGTTAATAAATGCTGTTAAACTAGTTTTACATTATATTTATTTTTAAAACTTTTATCATGGAAAACTTGAACACAGTAGGAGAGAGTAAAATAGAAGCCTCCCATTACCCGGATTTAAATTATCTGTGTTTTCTATTTACTGTTTGTGATTCTTCTGTAACTAACTGTGATTCTTTTCCTTATTAACTACTTGGTTATCCTCATATATTGTTTGTAGAGGAAATGTAGACTAAAAGCTTGATTATTTACCTTTATCAATTTTCAGAATAATTTTAGTGATAGTTTTAAACGAATATGTTATTCCTTAAGGCACTGTAATGGAGGAATCTCTGACCTCTTTTGAAATAATACAGATAGTATATTTTGCTGAGCAGAAATTCCAGAATGTGGAACTCATTTAGATTTCAAGGATCAAAGGATATACATCATACATGGCCATTCTAATGTGGCCTCTGCTTTTCTCATTCAGCAAATTTTTATTGTATGCATGCCATGATAAACACTGTGATAGTCACTGAGTTATATAACCATGAAGACAGACACATGCTTTGCCTTTTGATATATTGATTCAGTTTTAACAGTTTTAACTTCTTTCTTTCTCTACCACTAGTTGATCTCTGTCTTAGCCTTAATGAACTGATTAACACCCTACAGGCACACCATGCTCTTACCCCTGATTATTTACTTAAGTGGTTGGTTCCCTCTGCCTGGAATATCCTCTCCAATAACTCTTCTGTTCACTCTCACCTCCTTCTGCTTTTCTCCAAAAGCTTGGCTAACTTAACTTACCCTTCATTTTAAAATTTGGATCACTTTCTTTAGGAAGCCTCTAATTCTTATAGATCCTCTCCTCCAATTGTATTAGGTATTCTTTTCTCTCCTTCATGTTTCCTTAATATCCATATTATAAGACTTGTCTTACTGTGTTGAAATTGCCTGTTTACTTGTCTGCTTAATGCATTAGACTGAACTTTTAGAGGTTGTAAATTGTTTCTTGTCTATCATTGTCTCCCTAGTGTCCAGTATAGTGCCTGTTGTAAGATAGATGTTATTTGTATACTTCTAGGCTTCCCTGGTGGCTCAGAGGTTAAAGCATCTGACTGCAGTGTGGGAGACCTGGGTTCGATCCCTGGGTCGGGAAGATCCCCTGGAGAAGGAAATGGCAACCCACTCCAGTATTCTTGCCTAGAGAATCCCATGGACGGAGGAGCCTGGTGGGCTACAGTCCACGGGGTCACCAAGAGTCGGACACGACTGAGCGACTTAACTTATTATGTAACAAACTGTTACTCACCAAATGTTTATTTTTTTATTTTTATTTTTTTTTAGCAAATGTTTATTATTTGTTGGATGGGTGTACAACTTCTAAAATTAACATTATGTTAAAAATGGAAAAACCAGATGGGGATATATTAAAATGATAATAGTGTTTGTATTAGAATAGGGGGTTGTATGAGTTTTTTCACCCATTTTTCAAATTGTCTTTAATGGTAATTGTTCAGACTATCTCTAATTATAAAAATATTTGGTTGTGAAAAATGACCAAGAGAGATTGAACTATATCCTAAAAATACCCTTTTATATAAAAATGTTCCTCAGTTAGTAAGGATCTCAGTAATGTATACCCAATCTTATTTTTTGTAAACTCTGAGCTCTGCAGCTTCAGCTCTCAGTTGTAACTTGGCTTCACTTGCAGTGAACCAGCTGCTTTGTTTACTAGCTACCTCCTGAGAAGACAGCTTGTAGGAGCGTGGCTAGTATGGGTTTTGGTTTTCTTCCTCCCTATCCTGTACTTCCTAACTTCTTGCTAGGAAGTTTAGTAAATAAGGGTCAGTGTCTTTCAGATTATTTTCTGCCACATTTTGATCCTGAATGAGAACAGCCTCCAGAAATGATCCAGAAGATTCAGGGGTTACTGCATTTTGAAAGACTTTAAGATAGGTCTTAAAGGGAAGTAGATTGGTGGGGGTGGTTTGCCATAGATAGGACTGATTTTTTTTTTTTTTTAAGTTCCTGGTTATATGCCAGAATTTGTGCAAGCCACTTTATTTTTGTTATCTTATTTAGTCCTCATAACAACCTGGGATTCATAATTAAACCTTAGTAATTTTTGTAATTAGTATTTGAACTTAAAGTTGTTTGGCACCAAGGCCTGTTTTCAACCATTTCACCACAATGTCTCAGCTTCTAACAAAATCTTCCAGGCCAATATATAATTGATTCTAGGATAATTGGCAGTGTCTTTATGATAAAATGTAAGCTGCTTAATGACATACTAAGGTTCTGTGAAATATAAATTCTGCCCACCCGTCCAGCCTTTCCTCTAACCTCTGCTTTCCTTTGCATTTGTCTCTGTATTGCCAGTTGTTCTGCAGCTTCCCAAGCTGGCTGTACTTTTCTGCTTCCTGGCTTTTGAACACACTATCCCTTCTGTCTGAAATTCCCTCCCTGTCCCATTTTGCCTAACTTGTTCCTTTTCCTTTAAAATTCAATTTAGTCAATCATTTTAGGAAAACCTTCTCTGTCTTTGAACAGTTGGAATAGTCCCCTTTTTAGACACCATCTACCAGTCTGTCACAGCAATTACCACATACTATTGTATATGTCTTCTTAAATATTTCCTTTATGAATAATTTAGGAACAGTTACAGTGTTTTATTCCTTTAAATTTTTTTGGTTGACATATATACACTGTACATAATACATATATTGACATATGTACACTATTGTTCTATATACACAACTGATATGATTTACACTATTAAGTCAAATGAAGTCACTCAGTCGTGTCCAACTCTTTGCGACCCCATGGCCTGTAGCCTACCACACTCCTCCATCCATGGGATTTTCCAGGCAAGAGTACTGGAGTGGGTTGCCATTTCCTTCTCCAGAGGATCTTCCCAACCCAGGGATCGAACCTGGGTCTCCCACATTGTAGGCAGATGCTTTACCATCTGAGCCACAAGGGAAGTCCTACACTATTAATATATAGTCTTAATTGTGTAAATATGTCAACCAAAAAAACTTTAAGAAATAAAACACTGTAATTGTTCTCAAATTATTCATAAATAAGACATTTAGATAACTAATGAGAACCTACTGTATAGCACAGGGAACTCCACTCAGTGCTCTGTGGTGATCTAAATGGGAAGGAAATTCAAAAAAAGAGGGTATATGTGTAGCATATAGCTGGTTCACTTTGCTGCATAGCAGAAACTAACACAGCATTATAAAGCAACAATACTTCAATAAAAATTTTTTTTAAAATAATTTGGGAGGAAGGTATCCTCTGCGTTTAGCATATTTCTTGGTCAATGGATGACCAGTAAATCTTTGTGGAATGAAGGGATGTATGAATGAACAAGGTGATGTTTTAACATATATCTTTCCTTTGTTCTTGAAATGCAGAGCCAGGATTTCCAGGACTGAATCCTCCAATTCCTTGGGAACATGCACCACGACCCCATTTCCCTCTTGTCCCAGCTTCGTGGCCTTATGGTTTGCATCAGAACTTCATGCATCAGGGAAATGCCAGATTCCAGCCCAACAAACCTTTCTATACTCAAGGTACCATTGCTTACATATTTGTTACAAGGCTGAGTGGGTTTTGTTATGGGACAGTGGAGCCTTTATAAAGGCCAGGATCTGGGAGTGAAACTATGAATTCAGTAAATATTTACTGAGAGAGCATACTATATGTGAGACTGTGCTAGATGCTTATTGCTCAAGCAGAATTAAATAAACACCTACACTTAATACATATTTAATTAGGAAAGTTAGACATGTAAAACATACAAGGATAGGAGCTTAGAGGAATCCATTAACTTTGCCCTAGCAGAGAGAGCAGAATATGGACACCAAGGATCAAACTGCCTAAGATTTTTACATTTGAATTAGGTCTTGAAACATATGGAATTTTTTTTCCTGGAGATTGTGTAGAGATTAGAGAAGAGTGTTCTTAGCTGAGGCAAAAATATATGCAAAATCACTCAGTTTTACCTCAGTAAAAAGAAAAGGAAAAAAGAGAAAACAGTAGGAGTAGATGAGGTAAATGGAAAAATGTGTGGGTAATGAGGCTAGAGAAGGTCGGCTGAGGTCATATTATAAAGGAGTTTGGATTTAGTTTAGTAAGCAATGGAATCTAGTAGAATTTTTGAGTTGAGTAGTGTAATAGTCGATTTGTGTAGTAAAACTGAGATTTGAATGACATTTGAATTGATTATATTCTGTTGGTACTTATGTATCAGTAATGGCTTTGATCTAAGTAATGAATAGCATTTTATCTAGTCTTATTTGCCTCCACAGTTTATCTCAATTCAGATAGGGCATGTCTAGGGGAAAAAAGTTAATTCTAAGAGGTTGTCAGATAAATAGGCACAAGCCTTTCAGTTTCCTGTCTGTGTTGTGTCCAACAGACAGATGTGCCACCCGTCGGTGTAGAGAGCGTTGTCCCCACCCACCAAGAGGAAACGTGTCGGAGTAATGCAAGTCCATTTTCTTTCAGCTGGTCTACAGATGCACAGCAACCAGCCAATCCTGCTGTCTCAAGGGTATCCGTACCTCAGTGTCAGTTACATTCAGCAGAAAAAGTGACATTTAATGGAAAATAAAATAAATCAGGTTCTGATTTAAAATTTTAACGTTTAGATAGCTTATTTAAATTCTAAGACTGTTTTTAAAGACTGTATTATTTGTATATAAATATGAACTATAGTTTTTACTAGTATCACCAAATTGAGTGATACAAATTTCATCTATTTTATTACCCTATTTTTAAGGGAATTTTGTTTTGTTTAACCTTGATGAATTGTATAAAGAGAGAATTTAAAAATTACATTCTTTATTTTCTATTAGCTGTATTCATACTTTGGTTGCTTCAGACTTTATATATATTGTTCTTAAGAATTAGGAAAGACTTTCATGTGTTTTAAATTTGTCACTTCTATTCTTTACGAAACCTTGTAGTGCCAAAAACTTTTTAAAAGGTAAAAAAATAATAAAATAAAACCTCAAGATTGAAGATTTAGAATTTTTTTCTTTTACATTCTTGTATATTGAAAATATTCATACTTGAACAGAAATTTGCTTTTGTCTGTATTTGAAGTAATTCTATTTTAAGTTAATAAATCTTTTTGACAAGAGTCAAATTTGGTTAATTCATCTAGTTGTTTAGATGATAGGAATATAATGTTACAATTCAGAGATTTTTTTTTAAAGTATGTATTTATTTATTTGGCTGCACCCTGTCTTAGTTCCCTGACCAGGGATCGAACCCAGGCCCCCTGCATTGGGAGTACAGAGTCTTAGCCACTGGACTACCAGGGAAGCCCTGGAGATTTGTTTTATTCCCAGTGAATAGACTATTCTAAATCACAGACTTAGTTTTAGAAAAAGATATAAGAATCTTTTCATTTTATTTTATTGGATCTTCACAACACCCATATGAGATTGATAGACGAAGATACTATCTCATTTTGTCATTGAAAAAACTGGAGGTGCAAAACAAAATGAATTCTAAAGTTAGGACAGTTACATGTTGGGAATAGAATTGAAACAGATCTTTGAAGCAGAGTTTTTTTTTTTTTTTTTGAAGCAGAGTTTTTAAACCACTGAAACTGATATTGATGCTTAGAATGGAGGGAAAGTAATTCTTATTTACTGAGGAACTAACATATGCCAGACTGTTTTGAGCCCTGTATTACTGCCTGGAAAATACACTTGCACGGATGGTGTTTACCAATAATACCTCGTGATCGGTGATTATTGTTGGATTTCAAACTTGTATTGTTGGTGGTAGATTTCTTAACTATTCTTGGTACTCTACGTTGAAGTGAGGTCATCTTATATGAACAACTGAGAGAGACTTGCCAGGGTTCAAACTAAATGATGCTATAGATTTACTTGGAAATCTGCAGAATAAGTAAATACAAATGTCTTTTAAGAACAGTATATTATCTTTGTTTTGCTTCCTCACAGATACGTGTTCCTTAAATAGGAGAGCATGTGGGCTTTTGCCACAGTTTCCAATATGGAAGGAAGATGCTTGAAATCTATTGCAGGTGGTTGGAAGGCTTTCCTGCTATACTTATAGCCTTGGAAAGAAATTTATTAAATGTTAAGCTGTTAGTTTTTCATATTAAAGCTTCAGCATGCCTTGGCGCTCATTATGAATTACTATGCTGTGCACCTGGAACTAACATAGTGTTGTTGGTCAGTTAAACTTAAAAAAAAAAGCTTCATTCACAGCCTCGTGGAATCCTCCTAAGTGGTGGAGTTTAGCTTATTGGTTTTATTAATAATGAGGTAAGTAATTGGCCCAACGTACACTTTTCTGTTAAAATGACTTAAGAGAATTCAAAATTTTTCTTTAAAGTCAGTGTTCTAAGCATTTCATGTCCTTTCAGGTCTTAGAGAATAGAGTGCTGGTTTTTCTGTTCTACTTTTGTACATATTTTAATTATTCATTAAAAAGAAAATGATTTGGGAATTCCCTGGTGGTCCAGTGGTTAAGACTGTGCACTCGCACTGCCAAGGGCCTGGGTTCAATCCTTGGACAGGGAGCTAAAATGCCAAAAGCTGTGCAGTGCAGCACCCCTTGCCCCCAAAATTAATCTACAAGAGACTGCCCCAGTTCAGCCTTCCGTCTCAAAGGTAGGTAGTATACCATCTGGCAAAAGGTATTTATGGGGCAATAAACCCCAGTCACCTAAGTTTTACTTCTTTAACAGTGTTCCTATGTAGTAATTTCCGGCATCTCACTTGTCCCTCCTTCAGTAATTGCTAGTATTCAACTGTAGAAATGTTCAAGTTGAAAAATAGAAAACTTAAGTTTGTAATTTATGTGGTAGTAGCTAAGTTTTAAAATGTACAGACTTTTCATATAAACTATAAAATTATGAATTCAAATCTCTTGTAGATCAATTGAAAAGTCTGAAATTCAGTCTTCTGCAGAGAATACACATACATATACACACATGCTTAAGATCACATTGCTTTGAAATTTTTGTATAGTGTTTAATCACATGGAGTAATTAATATTTTCCCTTGTCATTAGGTTATTAAAAAATATGAACAATAACATACTATATGTTCATTCAGTCCCCTGTAGATAGACATTTCTGCTGTTTCCAGCTCTTCTCATTTATAAAATATATATGTAAAATGATGATAGAATAGGCTGCTCTTGTATTTGGTTATAGGCAGCTCTCAGTATCCACAGAGAATTGGTTCCAGGATCTGTGGCAGATAGCAAAATCCCCAGGTACTCAAATCCCATAGTTGGCCCTCCATATCCACATCTGTAGATTCAGCCAATTTTTGATCATGTAGAACTATAATGTTTATTGGGAAAAAAACTGCAAACAAGTGGACTCATGCAGTTCAAACTCACATTATTCAAAGATCAACTGTATTCTATTACGGTGAATTCTTATAAATGGTATTATCAGATAAAAAGGATAAAGGTTCAAAGGTTCCTGCTGAGCTCTGCCAAGTCGCTTCTTTGTGTCCAGCTCTGTGGGACTGCGTGGACTGTAGCCCTTAAGGCTCCTCCATCCACAGGGTTTTCCGGGCAGGAGCACTGGAGTGGGCTGCCTTCTCTGCTCCCGGGGACCTTCTGGACGGAAGGATCTAACCCGCGTCTGTGACGTCTCCTGCACTGACACTGGCAGGTTCTTACCACTAGCGCCACCTGGGAAGCTACATATTACAAAATTGCTGTGTTGCTGAAAAGTGGTTACTAATTTGCAATTCCAATAAACAATATATCAAATGTGTTGGTAAGCTTATAAAAAAGCCCTAAATGCCAAACACAATTTTTCCTTGTAAAGGATAATCTGTTTATTACAAAAAGAGCATTAAATAACAGTATAAAAATCACTAAAAATTCCATAAACCAGAAATACTATTAATATCCAGTGAATTTCATTCTTTCAAACCATCTCTTTAATATACATGTATCATATATATAGTTACACATACATAGGACAAGTTTTACAAAAGTGGGTTCATATGCTGTATTTAGTACATATAGCAAATTAATTTTACTTCAATTTAACCAAAGAAAAAAATGTAAAATTTTCAACTTATAAAAAAATTTTTTCTACAAGAGAATCTAGTTCTAAAGACTCCTAAAATTAAGGACAAGTATAGAGAACATTAGAGAGGCTGGAGTTTTTGTTTTTTTCCAGCTTCATGTATGTTTTAGAGATCGTATGACTTGTCATAAAAAATTGAGTTCTACTTCCTGCTTACATTATTTCTGCACAGTGTTCAAATATTTCATTTGTCTTAATGATTTCCCATTATTTTTACTTAAAATTTCTGAAGTGTTTACTGCCATTTCTTTTACTACTTTTTTTCCCCTAAGTCCTTAATTTGATTCATTTCTTGTTCAGTAACATTAGGCAGTTTTTTCCCCAAGTGGTTGTATGCTTGTAAGTACTTGCATACTTAAGAATGTCTATTCCCTTTATATTTTAAGGACAACTCGGGCTGGGTATAAAGTTCCTGGCACACATTTCCTTACACCTTTGGAGCCTTTTGCTTCACTGCCTTAATGGAGACCTGAAGCCATCCTGATCCTTTCCCTCACTATACATGACTTGATTTCTCTGCTTGGGTACCCATATAATTCTTTATCTCTTTAAATCAAGGTGATTTTTCTTCTGTTTGAATTTAAGTTGATTTGCTCAGTTCTCTTTATCAGAAATATCAGTTAATCATAGGCAAGATTTCTTTCCATATCTTTTTATCTCTACAGCTTTTTCCATTTTTTATTTCCTCCAGTCTGTTTTCTCTGTGCCTTGTCTATTTTGCATTTTGTGAGGCTTTCATTTACAGTTTTCAAATCTTCATTTCTTCAAGCTCTGCCATGCTTACTTTCCACCTCTTATCTTTTAATCTCTTTGAACTTGTATTTAAAAAAAACAGATCATTTTACCTTTTTTGAATCTGTAGAAACTTGTTCCTTTTTTGGCTCAGAATGACCAGCATGTGAGCATTCTTTTCTGATTAGTGCTTAATTAAACTTAGATCTGCCAAAAATAATGGAAAGGGGCTAGAGGAATGAACTTTAAGTTGGGTTGTTACATTGGAAGCCTCTCACCAAATCCACTGTTTCCTTTGCCCATTCGTTAGTATTAAAATGTCGTCATGCCCAATGGCAAAGCTTTTAAAGCAGTATAATTCAAATTGTGGGGAGTATAAACAATTTAGTGGTTGTACACCCAATGGTAAAACTGATAATGCATAGAAATATCAGAATGTATTTTGCATAAGGAATATTTTCTTAAAATCTGTTTTAGTGCAGAGTATGTATAAGTATAGAGGTAAGATGCAAAATATGTCTCAATACAGGCCAAAGAAAGTTGTAAACCTTTAGTTCCAAGGCCTCACTCATGCAGTAGGCTAGCACACAGATGACAGAAATGGTCCTTCAGCAAGGTTTGTCCTAAATTCATCTGCTCTACAATTCTGTAGTTTATCAAAGTGATCTCCAGAGAGAGAGGTTTGACATGTCCCACTCTCAAGTAGGCTTTAAGTTTGTAGTTTATGCTTGGGAAGGTTTATTTTTGGTATTAAATACTACTGGGGTTTAGGGTGGGTTTCTACATTTTTATACTTTAAAAATATACTTTTAAAACTAATATACTGGACGATAACTTGGTTGGTCCATAGGTCGTTCAGCCAGAATACACTTTTTTCTTCCCATTTAGAACACTTTGATAAAAGAAATAACTGCTAGGACTCTCTATAACAGATACAAATAGAGGTGCTTACATTTAATTTTTAAAGACAGTCCTATATATAGTTGTATGATGAACCATAATAACCCTTATGATTTTATTAGCTCAAATATTATCAGGAGAGCAATTATTGAAGAACATGAAATCTCCAAATATGATCCCCAAATGCTTTAATATTGATGCAAAAGTCCTTAAGTTCAACAAGTAATAGGATGTTTAGCCTATGAATAGATATGACTTCCCAAGAAACTGGATCCTGTGAGGCAGTCTGTCTTCACAATTGTTGCCAGGGGCAGAGCCACAGGAAATCAATTATTTTTTCCCATTTTAAAGGAGGAAAGGTAAGTACAGGTAGAGAGAACTCTAGCAAAGATCCAACACCCTCTTGATTATCAATATCCATGGGCACTATTTAATCCTTATTTTGCTTCTTTGTCCTTAGCTCAGGGGCAGAGCTGCAGGAAATCAATTATTTTTTCCCATTTTAAAGGAGGAAAGGTAAGTACAGGTAGAGAGAACTCCTCTAGCAAAGATCCAATACCCTCTTGATTATCAGTATCCATGGGCACTATTTAATCCTTATTTTGCTTCTTTGTCCTTAGCTTCCTTAACCCACTCTCTCCTATTTCCTCTACCTTTCTGAAATGATTCATTTCAATTTTCAGTCAATGTTTGCACTTCTTCCTCAACAGTGTGAGTGTTGCTTATGATTCTACTACTGGTTTTCCTTACAAATGTACGCTCCCTGGGCACTGCATTCAATGCTACACCTACTACAATTACCTAAACATTGTCAATTCAGGATCAGATAACTAGCTCAACTCCAGTTCTTATTTATAATGTCTGGGCTTTATCTAGACATACCATAGCTGTCTCAAAGTAAACTTCAAGTTAAGCTGAATGCATTGTTTTCTCCCTACTACCGCAATTCTCACTACCTGCTCCTCTAAAGCCTGGTCTCTTTCTGCTGTATTTTCTGGTTTTGTGAATGGTGCTGTTGTCCAGTAACTCAGGTTAAAACCATGAGTGGCATCAGGTATTTTTCTCTCCATTGAATGTTTTCACCCTGGTTGCCCTACTGCTATTGCCTAGTCTTGCTAATACCAATGCTCACAGCATAAAGGTGCTGAGCACCTTAATTTGGAATTCAAGGCTATAGGGAAGAAGAAACAACACTATATAGTAATGCTATGTAACAGGTGTCAAGTTTTACTGTTTGTTGAACGATGCAACTGGATTAAATGATCCAGAAAAAGCCTTACAACTGAATTATTATAAAGCTGCTGATAACAGGTCAGTTTTCATGTTTATTACCATTTGCTGCTGCTGGAAGTAAAACCTAGAGCTAATATATTTTACCAACTTGGTTTTTTTTTTACTGAACAGCAAGCAGTAGCACATATCTCAGAATTCTCAAAACAGTTCTAATCTCAGTGTAAACCGAAACTAAAACCACAGAAAAACGGGAAATGGGTGTGTCAAATTTAATAACAAAAATAACAAGGGGGCCACATTCTCCCCTTAAGGTGATTGTACAAAGAGGCCAAAAGCAGCTCTCAGTTCAGGAAGCATTATCTTTCAAATGTGTGTATTATGTACAATTCATGAAGAGATACAAAATTCAGTACCTCTTTCATGTTAAAAAAAAAAAAGTGAAGAAAACTTGGTTTAAAAAAAAATCTAAAATATGCTCATAGCTGCCTGGGACTGAGTAGATCTTTCTTCCACGTAGACATATGCCTTCGTCTCCACAGAAGGCCACTTGTATTAAAACCAAACTAAGTCCATTATTCATTCCCTCTCCGGCTCTTCTTGTGGCTTTTCTTAGACCTGAAATGGTGACACATACAAATCATTAAATTTACCAGCTGTTTTAGGAGCTGAGCAAGGATTTTTGAGAAAGACTGATACATGCTAACACTGATGGGGACAGAGAAGACAGTCAATGTTCATTAAAAGTACTTGGTGTTTTTATATTTAAGAGCAACAATGAGTTACGCATTACTCTCCAAAATTTACCATTGAAGAAATGACCTCTGAGAGATGGAGTGCTTCCAACAGTGTACAGTATCTAGAGGTATCTAATGGGAGCTTACCAAATGAAAATGACTTATCCAATGTCACTCAACTGCTAAGTATTAAAAATTGGGACTGGGACTTCCCTAGTGGTCCTGTGGTTAGGAATCTGCCTGCCAATGCGGGGGACATGGGTTCAATCTTTGGTCCAGGAGGATCCCACGTGCTGTGGGGCAGCTACACCTGTGTACTGCAACTACTGACTGAGCCCATGAGCCCTAGAGCCTGGAGGGGTCACTGCAGCGAGAGGCCCACACCACGGCTGAAGAGTGACTTTCACTCGCCATAGCTAGACAGGGCCCAGCAGCAAAGAAGGCCCAGTGTGGCCAGAAGTAAATGTATTTTAAAAATCTTAAAAGCTGGGACGGAATCCCAGGTCTCCTGAGATTAAGGCTCATGCCTTTTCAAAGCTGCAATCCTACAGGAAAAACAAAATAACTATATATATACATACACACATAAAATTCTAGTAATTTTCAGGGCAAGAGACCACTTCGTCCTGTAATTAAGGAGAATTCCTAAATTGTATTGATGGAGATTATATACAATTTCAAGTCCAACTGAGATGTAATTGGGACTTTAATTTGTGAATAAAGATTTCAGTCAGAACAGAAGTTAACCCGTACCTTTCAGGAGATTTTGAGTGGCTCCTGTGTCTGTGACTGCGGTGATGACCTGGAGAAGAAAAAAGGCTGTTCAGTGTACCAGTTTCTACCCTCATACTCTCTGCTGTTATTTCCCCTAGTTCCTTTCATTTTTGGCTTGTGATAGGGACACCTTGTTGGTAGCGAAGAACTAAATTTCACTAACATCACACTGGGTATTTACCACTATTCTGTCATATCTTACTCCTATAATTTCAGAGGAAAACTGAAGCTCACCATCCTATCAACAAAGCTGGTAAATGACAGTTAAAATGTGAACTCTAACTGTCTAGGCAGTAATGGAGTAAGGTACTCCTGTATTGTAGGAGGCTAATTGCTCCTATTACATTTCTTTATTAAGAACCAACAGCAAGCAAAAGGCCCCAGTGTTGTACCTGGGGACTTGGAACGGGATCTGTGCCGTCTGTCTCGGGACCTGCTGCGATGACGTCTTGGGCTCTTGCTCCGATGCCGTTCTCGGCGAGGGGAGGGGCTGTGGAAATGACTGGTCAGACTCCCATATCTGTCCTGACACATAAACACAACAACAACACCCCCCCTCCCCCAAATCTCTACCCTTCATTACAAGTCATTAAGGCCTACCTCCTCCTTTTGGGAGATCGACTCCGCCTATATGGAAAGAAAAAAGAGAAGAACCTTAGTAGGTGCCCTGGACACTGTAAATTGCAAAAATTGCCCCAATTCTTAACCCAACTCTGTTATCCATGTCCTTTGTCATGTAACTTTAAGACCCTCTGACTCCCAAGTCTGGGATTGGCCATGTGACTTGCTTTGGCCAAAGGGGTATTTGTACATGTGATGCAGATGCTACAAAGATTACTTGCATGGTTGGGCTTGTTCAGTCTTGCATTCTGCCACTGCCATGGGAACAGGCCTAACCTAGCCTAGAATGTGACATAGAGATAAGCTGCTCCAGTCATCCTAGCTAAGGCCACCTACACTAGCCAACAGAGAATATTGCAAAACAAGTGAGTGACCATAGCTTATACTAAAAAACTGCCTAAGCCCAGATTAAATCACTGGCCACAGACCTGTGAATTAAAATGTTTGCCACTGAGGTTTCGTGGGTGGTGTTTTTGTAGCAATTAATACATTGGCGAGCACACATTCTCCAGAGGTTAGCATATTCCTTCCATGAAGTCCAAACTTCTACACTCTAGTGCTTAAAGTATCCCTGGAAGATGCCAATGACTAAGGCCTTACCTTCTGGGAGACCGACTCCTACTCCTCCGATAGCGTAGTGTGGGAGAGCGACGGGGTTTGTCCAAGTCTCGGTAGCTTCTCCGGCGATGATCAGGTGATGGCACTCTTTCCAACTGGAGAAGAGATGGCCTGGGTCAGTGATGAGCACAGGCTGATAGAGAGCCAACTAGGAACATGGCTTGTACCCTCCTCCCCATCCCATCCCAAATTCCACCTCCAATTGACTTTAAAACACAGTAATTTGAATATATATGGGATAACACTAAGGACAAAAAAACCCACTACCAAATAAAAAAATTAAAATCTTTCTAATAATCCCGTTACTGTTCTAGTGCTGGTACCATTATTCTGGAGCTATGTAAGAGTAATGACAGGTAAGTATGCTTATTTCCTAAGAAGTTGGATTTCTAATGTGAAAGAGAGAGATGTAAAACTGATGAGGTTAAATGCAGTGTATTTTAAGCTTAAAATTTCTTTTTCCTTTAGCTTTATCAACTGTAAAGTCCTAGAAATACCATGTAGCAATGAGCCCAGATTGTGGTCTCTAAATAACATATCTCAATTAATGGAACTAAGACCTTCTTGGAAAAATGGCTACTTTTAGGTCCAGGAGAGAATATAACAAGACATACCTAGAACATGTCATTGTATCAGATAGCAAGGGGCTGAAACTACTAGGATTGTATCCAAAAGTGAAGTTAATGGGCCCCCACCGGCCAGACATAGGACAATTTCAGCATCAACAAGGACAACAATGGTCCAGAACAACAAATATACTTAAATTGATAAATTCAAATGTTACCAAGGGCATACCTTCTTAGGAGAATACTATAAAATCAACTCATGATTTTAAAAACTGACAAAGGGAAATAAATAATTTATCCTGCTTTTCTTATATAAACTTTATAAAAATCAATGTTGATTTGGGAGGTTTTTTAAAAATATCATTTTACAATCCTTAATGGGTCTATGCAGAGATCATCAGTGGATCCTAATATTATAAAAAGAGAGCAGACTGTTCATCCTGGAGGAAGTACACTATATCTATGAAGTAGTGTTTCTCTACTCCAAAAACCCCAAATCCAATTAAAGACTCAAGAACTAGTTAACAGAAAATAAAATAGACAAATGAACACGTTAAGTGATACCACAGGGACACAATCACAAAAACAGAGATTATGAAAATTTGTAAGAATGTTATGACCTGACATTTTAATATTAAGGAACCACTGATTTAAGGGCTGATGATGGTATGTGGCTGTGCCTTAAAAAGGGGTCTGTGTTTTTTTTCTGAAATATGAGATATATGATGGCTGTGATCTGCTTTGAGATAACTGGTGAAGGAGACTGAGTAGATATGGAGGAAACAAAATAGCTGAGCTGATCACTGTTGAAGCTAGGTGATGGGTAAATGGAGGTTTATTCTCTCCATTTTGGTATGTGATTAAATTTTCCATTAAAAAGAATGCATATTTTTGGTTCACTCACCACAGAAAAGCCCCTCAGCCGTGCCTGGCTTTCCATTCATGAATGACTGTGCTTCCCTTAGCACTTATCTTAAATGGAGTCTACTAAGCTCAGAGCTACCCTTTCATCTGCACTACCTCAGTATCTACAGGCCAGATGTCTTATATTTCCCCCTAGCTTTTTTACACATATAATTTTAATCATAAATGTTTTAAATCTTTAAAATAAAAACAAAAAGACACAAAGCTTACTGTAATCGTTTCCACGTTATCACATACATTTTTTTTCTGGCTGCACCAAGTGGCATGCAGGATCTTAGTTCTCCATGCCACCCTGCCCCACAGCAGATGCATGGAGTCTTACCCACTGGACCTCCAAGGAAGTTCACTGTTACTTTTCATGATACTTCTAATGGTGGCCTAATACTCTGTTGAATTGTTAGCAATAGTTTACCTGACTGCTCCCTGACAATTTGCTGTTTTCAAGTTTTTAGCATTTTAACAAATAGTGGAAGAACATGACTATGCAGTAGGTTTTTATTTCCCTAAACTAGGTTTACTTCTTAGTATGCATTCATTTATGATCAGTATTATTTTTGTCCCACGTATTTAATAGCTACCACTTATTATGAAATTATAATGTCCCAAAGCTAAGGGCTTTATGTATGTAATTTCATTTAATACTCATAAAAGTCCTAAAATAAAGGTATCATAATCTTTGCTTTATAGAAAAGAAAATGGAGATTATGTAATTTACATAACATAATGCCAGTAGTAAACAGGAGAGCTGAGATACGGATCAAGTCCATTTAACTCTAGGACCCACACTCTCAATGATGAAATACTGTATTTTGGGGTTTTTCTTTTTTGGTTAAAATTAAATAAAGTTTGAAAACAAAACAAAAAAGACATTCCCATTCCCTGTAATTCTCCCTCCTGCAACCCTTCAGCTCCCAGGTGCCTCACCTTCTCATCCTCCTCTTCCTCCTCTTCACTGGACTCCACGTCGTCCATGTCTTCCTCCAGAGCGCTAACCCGCGGCTCCAGCTGCTCGGCTTCCTCCAGCACATAGCGTTTCTACGGGGAACACGGTGAGAGTCAGAGAGGGCCCTTCATCTCCTGTGTCCTGAAGCGCCAACACTGGGCTTCTGCAAGTGGCAGAAAACCTATGGCACAACAGCCGAGGCAATTTCATTTCAAAGATATCCTAGACACAGATTTTCTTAGAGCATTTAGCACACCTAGGATCTATATATATTTTTAAGTTTCCCTGTAAAGAGATAAATTCAAAGATGAAGAGAATATCACTTTTCTATTGCCTCTATTCCGTGTGACCTTATACTCTAAAGTAACTAGAATATCAATCAGTATAGCTGTAGCCTTGAATAAAAATTATGGGCTTCACACACAAGGGTCAATAGTTCAAGACAATGTTGGCTGGGAGTTTTCCAGGAGTGGCTCAGACCAGAATCCACTAAGAGATTCACTGAGACTCAGTCCAGTATGGGGGTTTGGGTCCTCCTGCTCTTAGTTAGCACCAATTCTCTCATAGACCCAGGATTTGGGGAGCTGTCTATAGACATGCATTTTGAACAAGGCTCAGGACATAAACAAACCACCTCCTAGTTTCATTTTCTTCTAAGATGTGACTTAGCAGTCCTAAGTGACTACCAGAAAGACAAAGGTGAGTTCAAAGCAGACAAAAGGACTGGCTGGGTCATAAGACCCTTATGGTTTGGTTTTTGTTTTTGTGTGTGTGTGCGCCAAGGACATACAGATCACTGGATAGCCCTAAAACAAATAATAGCATTTGTGCTCTTATTTTGCTCTCACTCATCCCTAACAAAATTCTATAAAGGTTAGGAGAAATGAGATAAAGATGCCATTCAGTGAAGTGAAGCCCTTGATAAAGGGTTCCTTGGAAAAGATCACCACAGTCTGGGATCTAGGACTACATCAGACAGGGCATCCAGAATCCCTGATGCTCACCAGACTTGGAAATGATCAACGTCAATGTATTAACTTACAGTATTTGTATTTGATAAAATTAGAATTCATTCCAGAGCAGCTCCCTGCCAACGCCAGGGCACTTGAGAAGCTATGCCCTATGGGTTGCTTAAAAGAAACAAATCAAAGCTAAAGGTAGTCTTAAGGGTCACTTCATCCAGCACATAGAGAGGCCCACACCAGAACACACCTCTCAGTGATATGATAACATGTATCAGTCATATTTCAACTTTCCTCTCTTCAGTGAGGTCTGCTTTGTGATCTTCTAGACTCCAGCAGACTACCCCATATGCATCAACACTTGCTTGCTTGCTCAGAGGTGACTGGACTTTAGAACCCTTAGTCACAACCTGGCTATAGTTCGGAGTATATAATTTTTTACAGTATTTCTAAACATAATAATCCGCACCCCACTCCAGTGTTCTTGCCTGGAGAATCCCAGGGAGGGGGGATGGGGTCGCACAGAGTCGGACACGACTGAAGTGCCTTAGCAGCAGCAGCAAACATAATAATCACAGCTAAGGATAAAAAGTGTGAGAACTGGACCCTAAAACCAGGTTTTCAGATTTGAAATGTCATCCTTTTCACTACAGTCTATAATAACCAATATGGAAAAGAAGATATAATTTCCAGAATTCTTCTCTAGGGTTTTCTGTAACTGAGTCACTCTGGAGAAGAGGGGTTCACTGCACGTATCTGTGAGCGCTCCTCTACCAACCATCTCTATCTGCTCTGCTGCCTCAAAGAAGTTAACCTTACGCACCTATCATATTACAATCCATTCTATATTCCACACTGACGTTTTCCAGGTCCCTATGATCTGTTTTTTATTGAGGTGAAATTCACAATGTACACAATTAGCAATTTTCAAGTGTAAAATTCTTCCATCACCACCTCTCACTAGTTTAAAAACTTCCTCATCACACCAGAAAAACGTGCCATACTTATTAAGTAATCATTCTTCATTCCCCTCCCCTGGTAACTACTAATCTCTACTTTGTCTCTTACATATTTACCTAGTCTGAACAGGCAAGTTTGTCCCTGGAGTACAAAACAAAACAGGGCAAAGGCTAACAGTTTTGCCAAGAGAACACTGGTCATAGCAAGCACCCTCTTCCAACAACACAAGAAATGACTCTACACGTGGACATCACCAGATGGTCAATACCGAAATCAGACTGATTATATTATTTGCAGCCAAAGATAGAGAAGCTCTAATATAGTCAGCAAAAACAAGACCTGGAAGTGACTGTGGCTCAGATCATGAGCTCCTTATTGCAAAATTCAGGCTCAGACTGAAGAAAGTAGGGAAAACCACTAGACCATTCAGGTATGACCTAAATCAAATCCCTTACGTTTATACAGTGGAAGTGACAAATAGATTCAAGGGATTAGATTTGGTAGACAGAGTGCCTGAAGAACTATGGACAGAGGTTCGTAATACTGTACGGGAGGTGATGACCAAAACCATCCCAAAGAAAAAGAAATGCAAGAAGGAAAAATGGTTGTCTGAGGAAGCTTTACACACAGCTGAGAAAAGAAAAGAAGCAAAAGGCAAAGGAGAAAGAGAAAGATACATCCATCTGGATGCAGATTTCCAGAATAGCAAGGTAAGAAAAGAAAGCTTTCTTAAGTGAACAAGGCAAAGAAATAGATGAAAACAGAAGAATGAAAGACTAGAGATCTCTTTAAGAAAATTGGAGATACCAAGGGAACATTTCATGGAAAGATGGGCATGATAAAGGACAGAAATGGCAAGGACCTAACACAAGCATAAGAGATTAAGAAGAGGTGGCAAGACCACACAGAACAGCTAAAGAATAAAGGTCTAATGTCCCGGATAACCAAAATGGTGTGGTCACTCATCTAGAGCTGGACATTCTGGAGCATGAAGTTAAGTGGGCCTTAGGAAGCATTACTACAAACAAAGCTCGCGGGAAGTGATGGAATTCCAGCTCAGTTATTTCAAATCCTACAAGATGATGCTGTTAGTGCTGCACTTATTATGCCAGCAAATCTGGAAAACTCAGCAACTGCCACAGGACTGAAAAAGTTTTCATTCCAGTCCCAAAGAAGGGCAATGCCAAAGAATGTTTAAATTACTGCACAGCCGCACTCATCTCACGTGCTAGCGTGGTAATGCTCAAAATTCTTCAAATTAGGTCCAACAGTATGTGAACCAAGAACTTTCAGATGCACAAACTGTATTTTAAAAAGGCAGAGGAACCAGAGATCAAATTGCCAACATACACTGGATCATAGAAAAAGCAAGGAAATTCCAGAAAAACATCTCCTTCTGCTTCACTGACTGTGAAAGCCTTTGACTATGTGGATCACAACAAACTGTCAAAAGTTCTTAAAGAGAAGGGAATACCAGACCACCTTACCTGCCTCCTGGGAAACCTGCATGCAGGTCAGGAAGCAACAGTTAGAACCGGACATGGAACAATAGGCTGCTTCAAAATTGGGAAAGGAGTACATCAAGGCTGTATATCATCATCCTGCTTATTTAATTTCTATGCAGAGTACATCATCCAAAATACTAGGCTGGACGAATCGTAAGCTGGAAACAAGACTTCCAGGAGAAATATCAAAAACCTCAGATATGCAGATGACACCACTAAATAAAGGCAGAAAGCGAAGAGGAACTAAAGAATCTCTTGATGAGGGTGAAAAAGAGGAGTGAAAAATATGGCTTAAAACTCAACACTCAAAAAACAAAGGCCATGGCATCTGGTCCCATCACCTCATGGCAAACAGGGAAAAAATGGTAACAGTGGCAAATTTTATTTTCCTGGGCTCCAAAATCATTGCAGATAGTTGACTGTAGCCATGAAATTAAAAGATGCTTGCTCCTTGGAAGAAAAGCTATGACAAACCCAGACAGCATATTAAAAAGTAAAGACATTACTTTGCTGACAGAGGTCCATGTAGTCAAAGCTATGGTTTTTCCTGTAGTCATGTACAGATGTGAGAGTTGGACCACAAAGAAGGCTGATCTCCAAAGAATTGAGGCTTTTGAATTGGGGTGTTGGAGAAGACTCTTGAAGTCCCTTGAACTGCAAGGAGATCAAACCAGTTAATCCTAAAGGAAATTGACCCTGGATATTCATTGGAAGGACTGACTCTGAAGTTGAAGCTCCAATACTTTGGCCACCTGATGCAAACAGCCCACTCACTGAAAAAAACTGATGCTGGGAAAGACTGAAGACAGGAGAAGAAGGGGGCAACAGAGCAGGAGATGGTTGGATGGCATCACCGACTCAATGGACAAGAGTCTGAGCAAACTCTGGGACATACTAAAAGACAGGGAAGCCTGGCGCACTGCAGTTCTTGGGGTTGCAAAGATTTGGACACGACTTAGATTTGAACAGCAAAAATACTATGTGACTTTTGATCTTTAAATTATTCCTTAATGGCTTTTATCTAGCAAGGCAAGGTGGGATACAGCAAACTGCTTCAGAATTACTGAGCTACAGCAGCATCATAAAGGAGATCTTAAGTTCTGGGTCTTCCCAATTTGGGTTTCTGTGGTTGCTTAAAACCGAAGAATCTGTTCCCATGTCCCATTTTAAACACTGTCTCTGGGACCCTTTCATCAAGGCTACCAATTTTACACAGACTATCAGAATCTGAGAGTCAAAGACTCTTGTTAGTCTACAGGTATTCCAATGATTTTTGCAATACATTTTATAATTTCACTGAGATAACTGATACACAATAAACTGTAATTTTTATAGTATACAATTTGATGAGTATTGTGCTGTATACAAATTAAGTCAATACATCAGTACAATGGATAGAGCCACCCCACCCAATAGTTTACCTGCGCTCCTTTCTGATTTCTCATTCCCTCTCCTCCCCAATCCCTTACTCTATAACTAGGCAACCACTGTTCTTTTTTGTCACTATAGTTTACATTTATTAGAAAAGAATTACACAGTACATACAATTTTGTGTCTTTTTTCACTCAGCACAATTATTTTATGATTCATCCATGCTACTGCTATTTATCAATAGTTCATTTTTGCTGCTGAGTAGTATCATTATATGGCCACATCACAATTTGTTTATTCATTCACTTGATGGACATTTGGGTTGCTTCCAGTTTCTGGCCATTACAAATAAAACTGTTAAGATTACCTGTGCTTAAGTCTTTGTGTGGACATATACTTTCATTTCCTGAGTAAATTCCTGGAAGTAGAATAGCTGGATTGAATGGTTAACTTCTTAGAAACTGCGAAACTTTTCCAAGTTTGGTTTTCCATTTTATGTTGTCACCAATAGGCTATGGAGACTTCTACTTCCTCCACATCCTCACTAACACTTGCTATGATCAGTCTTATTTTACACATTTTACTAGGTATGTAGTGCATATTTCTATGCCTTTAATTTGCATTTCCCTAATGATTAATGATATAGAACACCTTTTTAATGTGGTACTGGTGGACTATATTTTCTTTGGTAAAAGGTCTGTTAAGAATTTTTTGTTCATTTTCCCACTGGGTTGCCTTCTTAGTAGTAAGTTCAAGAGTACTTTATAAAGTACAGATTCAAGAACTTTTATGGATATATGTTGTACAAATGTATTCTTCCAGTCTGTGGCTTGCCTTTTTAGTTTTGTAATAGTATCTCTTGAAAGGCAAGTGCTTAATTTTTATAAAGTCAATTTATTAATTTTTAATAAATAATTCACATTTTGTTAAAAATTTGTCAAACACAAGGTCACTAAGATTTTCACCTATGTTTATCTTAAGTTTTCTACTCTCAGCTTTTATGAGTCTATTATCCCCTTCAAGTTTATTTTTACATATAATGTGAGCTAGGGGAAGACATTCATTTGTCTCATATGGCTATTTAATCATTTTAGCACCATTTGTGGAAAAGATTATCCTTTTTCAATTGTATTGCCCTAACATCTCTGCAGAAAACCAACTGACCATAAATAGGTATTATACACTTATTTCTGGTTCTTTCACTTTGTTCCACTGATCTGCTTGTCTAGCTTTATGCCACTACAACACTGTCTTGTAATTAGGTAGTGTTTGTCCTACTTTGTTCTTTTTCAAAGCTGTTTTGGATATTCAAGGTCCTCTTCATATTCATATACATTTTAGAATTAGTTTGTCAAGTTCTAGCAAATTTTATTTGGATTTTGATCGGAACTGAATTGAATCTATGGATTAATTTGGGAGAACTGACAACAACTGTTAAGTCATGGTATCATATATCTGATATATATATCAGATATATCATGAACATGATATATCTCCATTAATCATGTCTTCTTTAACTTCTGTCAGTAATGAAATGTTTTATATTAACAGTTTAAAGTCTTACACATTTTTGGACAAAATTATCCATAATTATTTTAATTTTTGATGCTGCTATATATGGTATCTTTTATACAAAATCTCAAATTTAATTGTTCCTAGCTCATGTACAGAAAACAAGTGACTTTTATACACTGACCTTGCACCCCACAATTCTGCATAAATAGATGACTGGGTAAACAAATTGTGGTATATATACCCATGCAGAAGAATATTATACCTATTTAGCAACAAATAAGAAACTATTAGTATATGCAAAAACATGGATATATTCCAAAATAACTATGTTAAGTGAGGAAAGATTAAAATATTCTTTTTCTAATTCTTTTCCTATTTAGGTTATTACAGAGTATGGAGCAGAGTTCCCTGTGCTATACAGTACTGGAGGATATTATTCTAAGTGAAATAAATCAGACAAAGACAAATACTGTATGATATCACTTATATATAGAGTCTCAAAACAGTAACAAACTAGTAAACATAACAAAGAAGCAGACTCACAGATATAGAGAACAAACTAATGATTACCAGTAAGGAGGGGAAGGGAGAGGGAACTAAGAGGAACAAAGCATTTGAAATCAAATAAGCTACAATATATTGTACAGAGCCACTGTTTTATAATAACTAAAAATGGAGTACTACCTTTAAAAATTGTGAGTCACAATACTGATATACCTATAACATATAATACTGTACATCAACTACACTTCAGTTAAAAAAGACTTTGAGTTCCATGGTGTTTCATAATGTATGTGTATAAAGAGATCTTTACACACATTTTATTGTGTGCTGTGTATGTATGACCTTTATCTCTTACCTGTAGCCGGGGCAGAATAATATCACAGACTCTCTCACTGTGCAGTAGTTCATCAATAAATTCATCTACATGCATCAGCTCAAACTCTGAAAGAAAAACCGTAAGCTTAAGTAACTTGGAAATAAGTTTAAATAGCCAAAAAGTTAAAAAAAAGTTTAAGAGTCTTTATGTACGATATCTAACAGAGTATTTGGTATAGAAAGTGTGAATCTTCTGCAGCTTCCCTCTGAGTGTGTGTGTGTGTGACTTAGTCGCTCAGTCATGTCTGACTCTTTTGTGACCCCATGGACGGTAGTCCACCAGGTTCCTCTGTCCATGGGATTTTCCAGGCAAGAATACTGGACTGGGCTGTCATTTCCTTCTCCAGGGGATCTTCCTGACTCAGGGATAGAACCAAAGTCTCCCACATTGCAGGTGGATTCTTTACCATTTAAGCCACCAGGGAAGCCCCTTCCCTTTGCCTGCACATGCACTAATAAAGCTGCTACAGTGCTCGCTTTGGCAGAACATAAACTAAAATTGGAACGATACAGAGAAGATTAGCATGGCCCCTGCACAAGGATGACACGCAAATTCGTGAAGCATTCCATATTTTTAGACTCTACCAGAAAATTACTAGAGCTAATCAACGAATACAGTAAAGTTGCAGGATGTAAAATTAACACGCAGAAATCTCTTGCATTCCTATACACTAACAATGAGAAAACAGAAAGAGAAATTAAGGAAACAATACCATTCACGATTGCAACAAAAAGAATAAAATACTTAAGAGTATATCTACCTAAAGAAACAAAAGACCTATACATAGAAAACTATAAAACACTGATGAAAGATATCAAAGAGGACACAAACAGATGGAGAAACATACCGTGTTAATGGATTGGAAGAATCAATATTGTCAAAATGGCTATACTACCCAAAGCAATCTATAGATTCAATGCAATCCCTATCAAACTACCAACGGTATTTTTCACAGAACTAGAACAAATAATTTCACAATTTGTATGGAAATACAAAACACCTCAAATAGCCAAAGTAATCTTGAGAAAGAAGAATGGAACTGGAGGAATCAACCTGCCTGACTTCAGACTATACTACAAAGCCACAGTCATCAAGACAGTATGGTACTTGCACAAAGACAGAAATATAGATCAATGGAACAGAATAGAAAGCCCAGAGATAAATCCACGAACCTATGGACACCTTATCTTCGACAAAGGAGGCAAGAATATACAATGGAAAAAAGACAACCTCCTTAACAAGTGGTGCTGGGAAAACTGGTCAACCACCTGTAAAAGAATGAAACTAGAACACTTTCTAACACCATACACAAAAATAAACTCAAAATGGATTAAAGATCTAAATGTAAGCCCAGAAACTAGAAAACTCCTAGAGGAGAACACAGGCAAAACACTCCCCGACATAAACCACAGCAGGATCCTCTATGACCCACATCCCAGAATTTTAGAAACAAAAGCAAAAATAAACAAATGGGACCTAATGAAACTTAAAAGCTTTTGCACAACAAAGGAAACTATAAGCAAGGTGAAAAGACAGCCCTCAGATTGGGAGAAAATAATAGCAAACGAAGCAACAGACAAAGGATTAATCTCAAAAATATACAAGCAACTCCTCCAGTTCAACTCCAGAAAAATAAATGACCCAATCAAAAAATGGGCCAAAGAACTAAACAGACATTTCTCCAAGGAAGACATACAGATGGCAAAAAAACACATGAAAAGATGCTCAACATCACTCATTATCAGAGAAATGCAAATCAAAACCACAATGAGGTACCATTACACGCCAGTCAGGATGGCTGCTATCCAAAAGTCTACAAGCAATAAATGCTGGAGAGGGTGTGGAGAAAAGGGAACCCTCTTACACTGTTGGTGGGAATGCAAATTAGTACAGCCACTATGGAAAACAGTGTGGAGATTTCTTAAAAAGCTGGAAATAGAACTGCCATATGACCCAGCAATCCCACTTCTGGGCAGACACACTGAGGAAACCAGATCTGAAAGAGACACGTGCACCCCAATGTTCATCACAGCACTGTTTATAATAGCCAGGACATGGAAGCAACCTAGATGCCCATCAGCAGACGAATGGATGAGGAAGCTGTGGTACATATACACCATGGAATATTACTCAGCCATTAAAAAGAATTCATTTGAATCAGTTCTAATGAGATGGATGAAACTGGAGCCCATTATACAGAGCGAAGTAAGCCAGAAAGATAAAGACCATTACAGTATACTAACACATATATATGGAATTTAGAAAGATGGTAACGATAACCCTATATGCAAAACAGAAAAAGAGACTCAGATGTATAGAACAGACTTGTGGACTCTGGGAGAAGGCGAGGGTGGGATGTTTCAAGAGAACAGCATCAAAACATGTATATTATCTAGGGTGAAACAGATCACCAGCCCAGGTTGGGTGCATGAGACAAGTGCTCGGGCCTGGTGCACTGGGAAGACCCAGAGGGATCGGGTGGAGAGGGAGGTGGGAGGGGGGACCGGGATGGGGAATACATGTAAATCCATGGCTAATTCATTTCAATGTATGACAAAAACCACTGCAATGATGTAAAGTAATTAGCCTCCAACTAATAAAAATAAATGGAAAAAAAAATAAATAAAGCTGCTGCAGTGTGGCAATTAACACTGAATAGATTACTGTCAAACCTGGGCTCAACCTACAAGCTTTCACTGCCTTGTCATCACCACCAATCTTCATCCAGTCAACTCCCCTTTATTGAGGCCGTTTATGTGCCATGCTTCGTCTAGGAACTAGGGATAATGGGATGAATGAAGTGGTCCCAGTTAGCAGGAAAGACAAGCACAAAAACAAGCACAATGAGTCCTGAATTATAAAAGGGTAATGTTTTTGAATAAAACTTACAACTCAAGTACAGTATCTCCTGTGAACCTACTAAGTTCCTAAAAATATGTATCTTTTTCCCTATACGTGGGGCAGCAAACTTTATTAAATGGATATATAATTGACTTGAGGCTTCCTGAGTGGCTCAGTGATAAAGAATCTGACTGCCAATAAAGGAGATGTGAGTTTCATCTCTGGGCTGGAGAAGGAAATGGCAACACGCTCCAGTATTCTTGCCTGGAAAATTCCATGGACAGAGGAACCTGGTTGGCTACAGTCCACGGGGGTCACAAAGAGTTGGACATGACTTAGCAACTGAGCACACATGCAAACCTGACTTAAGATGTTGTATTAGTTCCAAGTGATAGTGATTTGCTATTTTTAAGAATCATGTATCTTACATGTTAAGTGGAGCAATAGCTTTTTAGAATTTCTATGGTAAACATTACCTTAGTTTAGTGGTTCTCAACCAGGGGTGTTGCCCCTCCAACTATGGGGTGCTAATAGCCTTTAGTGAGTAGAAGCCAGGGATGCTGCTAAACATTCTACAATGCACTGGACAGCTCCCCATAACAAAGAAATATCTGACCCAAATCATCACTAGGTTTAAAAACCCTACCTTAGTTTAGCATAATATAGTCATAAATAAATAAGTAATCTCCAGGGCAGGACCATGTCCATCTTGTTCATCACATTATTTCCGGTATGTAGTACAGTACCCAGTGCAACACTGGCACTTAGTATGTATTCATTCAAGTGAATGAGTAAGCTAACAGAAGTCTGAAGAATAATACCAAATTCTTAAACTTGTACTGCTTAATGTGATATTTAGAGGGTAAAGGCCAATCTTTTGTTATGACACTGAGTGAGAAGAAGTTCTGATTGCATTCTCTGAATCCCATTTTATCATAAAATGTGTCTTTGTAAAAGGTATGGAGCTGCCTCTCCTGGATATACCTATGTTTTAGCAAGATTCCTACATAAGTATGAGCACACTCAGTCCATGTATTGCAGGGTCAAGTATCATGTAAGAGAGGCCAGTAGAAAGAACTGTGAAGGTCCAGCAAATGGAAAACTAACTTTGGGAGGTCTGGGGAAGGATTTTAAGGCAAAGGTCATTCGAGAGAGAGATCTTACGGGATGAAGCACATGATGCCAAAGCAGGGATTAACATAAGATGCAGCTGGAAAGATAGGCAGACAGGGGCAGACTGGGTGAGGTTGACAGGAAGCTAGTAGGTTAATGGAGTATTATGACTCCTCACGAGAGATGGAAGACCTGACTGAAGATGCTAACAATCTAGATTATGTGATGCCAGAGACACTGGTGAAATAAAAACTGGCTCAGGGATGAAGGCCTAGATACTTAGGACCATACTCACCTCCATTTCGGTTCTGGCTCTTGATTTTTCGATAGTCATTGTACAGAGGCTCCAAGTACTTGTAGCAATCAATTGCAGTACCTGTCAACCTCATGTAAAGTGCTCCCAGCATGCGGACATACCTGACAGACAGACGACAGTGAAACAACAGGCCATTCCAAAAAGTTCCTGAGCTTTACAAGTAGCTTTTCTCATGACAGCAGTGGATAAACAAGCTTTTTTTTCTCTTTGGTAGATGAGAAAGCTACATTTTTAGAGGCAGCATAGGGCAGCAGAAAAAATAGCTAAAATATGGAAACCTGGGTTCAAGTTCTCATTCTACCACTTACTGGCTGCAGTGACTTGGGATATAATATTCAACTTTCCGAGTCTATTATATTATCTGTAAAACTAAGATACAACCTATTTACCTCACGGGATTATTTTAAGAATCAAATGAGATACTGAATTTAACAACAGAAAGTAGAGATTTATTTACTAACAATATAATTTACACAGATTGCTAGTTGCTGGAAAGCAGAATGCTGGTTATGGAGAAAAGTCAGTCATCTGGGTTCAAATTTTGATTCCATTATTTACTAACTCTGTAACACTAGGCAATTTACTTTTGCTTTCTCAGTCCTTGTAAAATGATAGTCCCTAATTTGATGGTTTGGTATATTAAGTAAAAAATGAATGTTAGGATGCAAAGCGAGGTATATAGCACACCTTAAGTACCTAATGAGAGTTAGCTATTTTCTAGCCATTAATTTGTAAGTTTCCTTTATTTTCCCTTTCTCCTATACCCCAACTACCTACTCAAATCTCCATTTCAATAAACAGTAGGCATCTGAAATTCATTTCCTTATATGACAAACAGAATACATTGGCAAAAAAAAAAAAAAAAGGACTCTGAAACCAGCTTTGCCACTTATCAGCATTTGACCTTGCGAAATCAATCTCTCTGTGCCTTAGTTTCCTCCCCTACATAATGGGGATAATAATTTTACAGGGTTGTTGTGAAGGTTAAATAAATTATTGCATGTAAATTTCTTAGAATAGAGAGTGGCAAATAATAATCTATTATTACATCTGTCTCCTGTTCTTATCTGTTAGCTCCTCAAGCAGCTTATATTTTGGGGCCAGATACCATGCAACAGGCACCGATAGAGATTTACAGCTCTTTCTTCCTTAATTCTCACATCTATCCCGAGCTGGTATCATTGTTTCCATTTTACAGGTAAAGAAAGTAAAATTTAGAAAATTAAGTAACTTCTCCAAGGTCACAGTTCATAGGTAATAGAGTCTGGACACGAACCTACAATTAACACAAACTTTTCCCTCTTCTTTACCACACTTTATGTTGTTTTCTTCATCCTTAAGTATTCAGTGCTACCAACATATTTGGCATTAACTTCTGCTTAATATATGTCAGTGAGTTTTGTGAAATACTTTTTTGGAGGAAAAGTCACCAAGCCTCAGAAAGTAAAGAAGAAGGTCAATACAATCAAAACAGACAAAACAAAAACTCAAGGGGTTCAAGAACAAAATACCAGAGTGGGACTCTGGAAATGAGATACGCTGTTTTCCCTTCTTTTAACCAAAGCCAAATTCTGGACCACGAAATTAAAATATTTATATTAGCTAGTAAATATTTCACTCACTTGAAATCTTCATTTTTTATAAACTCTACAATGATATCCTTCTCAGGTTGAATCTGAAGCATCTTCAAGGTTAAACACAAAAAAGGAGTGGGCTTTATGTTACCACCGTAGACACCACCCACAAATCTTAACTCCATGGCTTTATCAACTACAAGTTCAGCTAAAAAACAAAAACAGAGAGGCATTGCAGACATATTAGGACTAAGTTTTTACAGGTTTAAAGTGCAGAGAGTTAAAGTTAGTTCAAGATTTGGTGTTCCTGAATTAACAGCTTAATATTAGGAGAACAAGTGTGTAATAAATAACAGCAGCCAATATACACTGAAAGATTACTATATGCCAAGTACTCTGCTAAGCATTTCATATTATCTTATTTAATCTTCACAAGTCATGAGGTTAAGTTCTAGCACTGCCCTTGTTTTCAGCTAAGGAAAATGAGGGCCAAGAAACGCTAAGTGATTTGCTCAATATTCACAGCCAGAAAGTGGCAGGGCCTGGGTTTTCGTCCAACAAGTCTAACTTCAGAGTCTGTGCTTGTCACCATCACGTTAGGAGAAAAACTGCCAGATTAAATAAGAGTTAGAAGGACGAAAACCATAACAAACCTCAATAACTACATAACTCTAAGTAAAGTTCATCTAGACAACAGGGATAATAACCTTTCAATGTTGTCATCAAAATCAGACCAGTTTCGTGAACTAGAGCAAGTCATTTCACCTCTGGAATGAGAAAAGGCCCCCAAAGTAAATCTTACATGACTCTAAATTTAACGGCAACTCAGAAAAACAATATGACTCCTCCGTGGACACACAGCTAGGGTGATGGCAGAGCAGTAACAGCCCAGGAGTAATTAACAGTGGTAACAATCAGCACCACTACCACCACTGAGTACTGAGTACTTTTATTAATATATAGCTGTAGCTAAATATATATAGCATCACCGACTCAATGGACATGAATTTGAGCAAACTCTAGCAGACAGTGGAGGAGAGAGGAGCCCAGGAGGCTACGGCCCACGGGGTCACAAGAGTCTGACACTACCTAGCGACTGGACAAGCTGTAACTATACCAAACACTTCTTATACATTATTTCATTTAATCCTTAGATTTCTTGGATTAAATCATTTAATCCTTTGACCTCTGATGTGGGTATTATTGTGCTCGTTTTACAGAAGATGAACTCACAGTTCACTAGGGAAACACAGGTACCAAAAAAAAAAAGCCAGAATTAAACAAGTATCAAAGACGACCTGGAAGATTTCTCTTAAGAACATATTTATATTAGGACTGGGATGTGAAAATATTGCAAATGGTCCAGATTTGGGGGTAGTAACATTGTAAATTTGGTTTCGGGAATACTGACGCTCCTTTAAGACCTTCAGGGTTCCCATGTTTAACACTGGAACCCAGTAAGTTATCATTAAACACGGAATGCCTCAAAGAAACCACCTGTACCCTTCCGAATAAGGTCCTATCAGATCTGTGTTCCCAAAGCCCAACACAACACTAGGCACAGAGTAGGCGCTCAGATTCTTCTGAATGACTGAAAAATTCCCCCTAAATCTCACCGCCAGTGGGCCAGTCCCATTGGACTGGAAAACTGGGCCATGGGACGACAGGGGTTGGGGCAGGGATGGGGGGTGTTCAGCACGCTCTGCTCACCTGTAAGTCCAAAGCACTCCTCTTTCCAGTATTTGGACTCGTAAATTCGCGTCCGAATGATTTTCTCCACCAGATACTGAGGGTTGGTGCCGTGGATGCTGTGCGCATCTTTTACCGTACGGTTCGCCATTTTAGAACGTCTGACGTCCTATTTCCGTCGGGTCCTTTAAGACGTCACATCCTGGTTAAAAAACCAGAGAGAAATGATAAGGTTGGAGGAAGTCTCACTAAACGGTTCGCGCGTCCATCTTGAACCCGGAAATGTTTTCGAGTTAGGAACTTTCTTCGACAAACGGCTTCGCAGACCTAATCAATGATGGCCGCGGCACGTTGGCGGATGTACGTCGTGCGTCCCCTCCTTAGATGGGCGGGGCGAAAGGGCTGGCTGCTGACGGAACGTGGAGACACCCTGGGGGGCGGGGCTACGGCGTTTGGCGCGAAATTTCCTTTTCTCCACCTTCTTTCCATTCCTAACTAGGCTTCCGTTTCGGCGTTGGTGCGCGGCTGGCAGCTCTAAGAGGAGTTCCCCTGGGGCAGGTAGATTTGCTGCAGCTCCACGAGCTCCTGAAGCGGGGACGCTGGAGAGCGGAGGGCTTGCACCCAGTTCCAACAAGCTTTGGCGCCCGGTGAGTGTGGCGTCCCGGGCTGGAGAGGGACCTGAGCCGCGGGACTGTGGAATTTGTTCTCTGCGGACTCATTGAGCCATAAATCCATTCAGCAGATGTGTACTAAACGCCTGTTAAATGACAGGCACTGTTCTAAGCGCATTAGGAAAGTCTTACTTTCCACATGGCGATTTCTAACAGCTTTCTGCCTCTGCCGGGGATTGCGATTTTGCAGTGCGAAACCGGAAGCCAACAGCGGAGAAGCGTGAATACTCCTGTCCTCAGCTCCTTGAGACTCTCAGTAGTGACCTGAGTCGTATGAACCTTATATCCACATGGCCTGTGGGAAGCAATCGCATCTTTCTTCCTTTCAGGGTAGTGTAACAAGCACCAAAGGGAAGCGGAGCAGCAGAAGTTATTACTCGATATGGATGTCGCTATTGCTCCCAGAGGGAAAAAGAGACTAGTCTTAAGTCCCTTTTCGTGACTAAGGGGCCTGAGCTCCTACTCTGATCTTTTTTTCCCCCTAGACGAGCTGCTCTTAACTGCAGTGGCACCTCTTTTACTTTCTCTAGTCTAACCCCGAAATAGAAGGGCCTTCTCTTCTGGCAATTGGAAAAAGCACTGGACTTAGAGAAATGAGATGTAAGATTCTTATCTTGGGCTATCTGCCAAATTGCAATGATTAGATATGGTAGTTTTCTATTTTGAAGTGAAGTGAAGTTGCTCAGTCGTGTCCGACTCTTTTCGACCTCATGGACTGTGGCCTACCAGGCTTCTCCCATGGGATTTTCCAGGCAAGAGTACTGGAGTGGGTTGCCATTTCCTTCTCCAGGGAATCGGCGATCTTCCCCTCCGAGGGATCGAACCCGGGTCTCCCGCATTGTAGGCAGCCGCTTTACCGTCTGAGCCACCAGGGTGTCTGTAAAAGTGGTACCCTCTTCCCTGCTGTTTTGGGTCCATGTGAATGCCATTGAAGGTTTCTGTTGTGAAATCATGTTTATCAAGTCGCTTTGCGAAGTTTTTAATGTAACAGAGGGCAATATGCAACTTTAGAAGGTTTCTGAGTTCCTTGAAATTGAAAGCAGAAGTTTGTGTGAATTGTGTTTCATAACATTCATCAAAGTATTAAAAAACAAAAACAAAAAAAGCCACTGTTCCTTATAAATAAATGCAAGAGGTTAAGGGAGTGGGGAAGGACTTTCCTGGCAGTCCAGTGGGTAAGACTCTGTGCTTCTACTGCACGGAGCACGGATTCGATCCGTGGTTGGTGAACTAAGATCCTGCATGCTGCGGCCAAAAATAAATAATTTTTTTTTCTTTTTTTTTTTTTCCGTTTATTTTTATTAGTTGGAGGCTAATTACTTTACATCATTGCAGTGGTTTTTGTCATACATTGAAATGAATTAGCCATGGATTTACATGTATTCCCCATCCCGGTCCCCCCTCCCACCTCCCTCTCCACCCGATCCCTCTGGGTCTTCCCAGTGCACCAGGCCCGAGCACTTGTCTCATGCACCCAACCTGGGCTGGTGATCTGTTTCACCCTAGATAATATACATGTTTTGATGCTGTTCTCTTGAAACATCCCACCCTCGCCTTCTCCCAGAGTCCACAAGTCTGTTCTATACATCTGAGTCTCTTTTTCTGTTTTGCATATAGGGTTATCGTTACCATCTTTCTAAATTCCATATATATGTGTTAGTATACTGTAATGGTCTTTATCTTTCTGGCTTACTTCGCTCTGTATAATGGGCTCCAGTTTCATCCATCTCATTAGAACTGATTCAAATGAATTCTTTTTAATGGCTGAGTAATATTCCATGGTGTATATGTACCACAGCTTCCTCATCCATTTGTCTGCTGATGGGCATCTAGGTTGCTTCCATGTCCTGGCTATTATAAACAGTGCTGCGATAATAATTTTTTTTTTAAAAAAAGAGAGTGGGGAAATAAATTGACCGTTTTGCATTTCTCACTTCATCCTCAGTGATCGTAGAATAATGCCCCCAGCACAGAAGGGATGATTAATAAGTAAATATTGGTTGAATAAAAGCAAGTTTCTATTGTTACTTGCATTTTATGGGTAAGGAAATTGAGACCCATTTGACCTCTCAGTCAGCAGGTAAGAAGCCTGGCTTATTGTAATAAGCATACCAGAAGCAAACTCTTGTGTGCCTGTATTTCCAGTCGTGTGTGACCCTTTGTGACCCTATAGACTGGCCCGCCTGGCTCCTCTGTCCTGGGATTCTCCAGGCAAGATTACTGGAGTGGTTTGCTATTGCCTCCTCCCCTTAGACATGTATTAACATTACTCACTTTCACACAAGGTGTTCTAAGGTGAAGCGCTTAAGAGCACTGTCGGTGGAATCCAGCTGCTCAAGGTTTGAATTAAGGCTGTGCCATTCTGTGTAACATTGGGACAACTTACTATCTTGAAGTGCTAGAGTTTTGGTTCTACCCTCTGTCTTGGTGGATCAAAAAATATATGCTATCATTATTTTTAGGGCTTCCCTGTGGCTTAGTGGTAAAGAATCCAGAGACATGGGTTTTATCCCTGGGTCAGGAAGATCCCTGGAGGAGGAAATAGCAACCCATTCCAGTATTCTTGCTGAGAAAATCCCATGGACAGAGGAGCCCGGTGGACTATAGTTCATAGGGTTGCAAAGAGTTGGATGTAACTGAGCACAGACATTATTTATTTTTTTTTTTTCCTGCAGCTCTCCTATCTGTTTTTCTTGGGTGTGGCTCCTGAACTGGTCAGTGTGTATGTTCAAGATTTCTGGTATCTTCGACATTGAGAGCCTGTAATGCGTATCTCCTAGAAGCCAAAGTCTTTGCTGGGCCAAATCTGGCCTGCCTTTCCACTCTGTTCATCACTCCTGTTGGGAAACCTCTTTGCTGATGATGAGATGCAATGCTGGGTCAAGGGTAGGAAAGTGCTGCCTCTTCAGAAGGACTCCTGATTAATTTTTTGAACTTTTCATGGAAAAATAACCTACATATAGAAAATTCACATCATAAGCGTACAGCGCAGTGAGTTGTTTTGAAGAAAACATACCTGTGTAACCTACATCCTAGAAGCACCCCATTCCCTCACTGTGCTTCCTTTCAGTCACTGAGGTTTCCTTTTAGTCTGACTTCTAGCACCATAGGTTACTTTTACCTGCTTTTGAGCTTTGTATAAATGGAATCAATATAGCATGTATTCTTCTGGTGTCTGATTCCTTTAGCGCATTGTTAATTTTGTAAGATTTTCCTCATGTGTGCAGTCATGGTTGGTTTAATTTCACTGTTTTATAGTGCTACAACCATTCTGGTTCGTGCCTTTTGATGATTTGTTTGTTTACCTGTTGGATATATTTTGTTGGAACTACTGGATCATAAGATATGCACATGTTCAGTTTTAGTAGATACTGTCAATTTTCCACTTTCTAATTTATACGCTCTCCATCAGTGTATGAGAGTTATGGCCACTCTACATCCTTATCGCACTTGGTATTGTCTTAATGATTTTTAAAAACCTGTTCATTCGTTCATTCATTTGTTCACCTATTATGTGTGAAGTCTTAACCTAGGCCCTGGGGATGCAGTTATGAACAGACAAACAAGGTCCCAAGATGCCTGCTCGTTTGGAAGTTAACATTCTGATGTAGAACGTACAAAAAATGCGAAAGTGATATAATGGTGATTGCTTTGATAATAGAGTGGTGCAGTAGAATGTGACCCTGAAGTGCAGTATAAAGGGGTGGGGAGTAACTTTCCATTGAGCATTAGTGAAGGCCTATCTGAGGAAGTTTTACTGGCACTGAGATCTGAGTCATCACTGCAAAGATATGCAAGAAGAGAGAACAGCAACTGTATAAGTCTGAGGGGACTAACAACCTTGGTCTGTTTGAGATTTAGAAAAGGTGTCCCAGAATGCAGGGATAGACCAACACGGGGCAGGTTATGTAATCCAGGCCCAGAGAGCCTTCTGATACTCCTGCCTTCTCAGCCTTTGGTAAATCATCCACCCTTGCATACAGATATGCTTATACTGGTCTCAGTGTATAGAGCTCATGATCTAGAAAAGGAGTGTTAAATTTTATCTTGGTTTAGTTTTTGAACTAGGATGCTTGCTTTAGTAAGCTAAAATATGGTCTCTATTTAAAATCATTGAAAGCATGGATCTGGTGCCCTTAGATACACATGAATACCTGAGAAGTATGGAGATAGTCCCTCTGTATGCCAGTTTTTGGTTTGAAAAAATGAGATCCTTGTGCCACTGTAACCAAATATCATAGATAATGTGACAAATCAGGGCATCTATTCTTCAGTTAGATTATTCAAGAACTGTAGAAAATGTGTTGCGTGAAAGTGAAAGTCGCTCAGTCATGTCTGCCTCTTTGCGACCCCATGGGCCCCAGGGACTCTGTGACTCCATAGTCCATGGAATTCTCCAGGCTAGAATACTAGAGTGGGTAGCCATTCCCTTCTCCAGGGGATCTTCCCAACCCAGGCATTGAACCCAGGTCTCCCACATGGCAGGTGAATTCTTTACCATCTGAGCCACCAGGGAAGAATATGTGTTGGGAGATTCTAATTTGCTATAATACCAGTCTCAGTGATATTTCGTTTTTTTCAAAAATGATGGAACTTATTTACTTGGATCTTTTGTCTGTACCTCAGTAGCCTATTTTGCCTGATTTCACTGTAGAAAGGTGAAAAGGTGAAACCTGTAATAGTTCCATGTTACATCTTCCATTAAAAGGAACATATATTGAAAGGAAGTTGGAGCTCATATATTCCCTTGGACATTTATTGAGATCCAGACACTTTTATTAATATTTTATCAAAGGATTATTGGATATAATGAACGCAAATGCATTTTTTACTTGAACCCAAATCTCCAACCTGTGTTAACTCCTCGGTCTGCTGTTTGTTCATTTCTAGATGTATTTTGTTAAAATTAGATTGATTTTAGTAGTACTGTGTTGTGAATTACACTCTAAATGTTCTTAATACTAATTATTGAGGCATCATTTGTAAGCTGTGCATTTACTGACTCAATATCTTCTTTTTGCTAATTAGTTTCCTCACAGTATATTAAAAAAATACATTTTTTAAAAGCAGAAAATCTTATGAGTCAAAATGTTCCCAAGTAGAATGTAGGACATAATGCTACTGAACTTTAGGAAACCAGCTTATTTAATCAGGATGTCTATAGACTGTTCTAATTCTATTGTTTTCTACATGGACTGAAATTATTGGTCCCTCTCTCAGTAAGTCAGAGTATTCTGTCAGGCGGGATTAAAAACAAATTTTTTTAAACCCAGTTTTGTCAAACTTTAGCTGTATAAGAAAAGCACTGAATTTAAAGGAAAGTTATTATTTTCTTAATAACAAACTTAAGATGATGAATCAGCATTATTATTAGGACTAATAGATTGCCACTTCCAAATTGTAAAGATTGTTAAATATGTTTGGATTTTTCATTCACATTTCAGTATTGTCAGTAAAATGTCTTTTCTTTTTCATGTACTTTAATAAAATCGTTTCTTTTCAGCTATTCACAGTACTTATATCTAGGACCTATCAGTTGCAAAGAAAAATACTCCTTCCAACTGCCAGAGCAGTACAGGTTAGTGACACTGGGATTTTGTTTTGTTTTTAATGTAAGTAGAATGATACATTTGATAACATCCATTGCCATTCCCCCAAATGCCTCTTGCATGTTTTCCCCTCCATCCCTTGGAAACCCTCATTTCATCCATCTTATCAATTAGCTATCCATTATTCAATATTCAGTTTAGAAAACCCCTTTAAGAAACCCTTCCTCCCAGAACAGTCAAAAGACCTGGTCCTTTACCTTAGCCTTTCTCGCTCTTTCTCTTGGCTCTTTGTACTGTTAGTTGTCCTTTCATGCATTTTTATTTCATCCCTGCCTAGATTATAAATGTTATAAAGACAGTTAAAACTACTGTATCACTGGTTTTTAGTTTCATGTTGGCAGATGTTTCTTATCTCGTTGTGTCTTGTGTCAAGTACTTCTAAATATCTGTAGTTTCTTATATTGACCTTTCTGTTTCCCTGGATAGGAAGAGATCAGGCATAGTGCCAGATAATACTGAATTGCATATGTTTAATCTTTGTAGAGCCTGAATTTTTCCTCAAAAAGTTTTTTTTCTAAGCCTAAAATGTGTGGGAGTGTGGTAGGGGCAGAAAGCTGAACCCATTGAAGGCAGGAACTGTGCCCTTGAATTCATCAAAGCATGTCATGTTAACTCAGAGTTAGTGACTTTTACACAGGAGCCATGGCGTACTGTTCTGCAAGACTGAGGACCAGACAAACTTATTTGTGGGTTGGCAGGCCATCGTTGGATCAAAAACTACACTACCAAACCTACAAGTGAGTGACAGAATTGTTTAGTACTGAAACTAATAGCTTCTCCAAGCTAAGCTGTTAATAACTTGTATCCAAAGTGTCCTAGTTATTATAGGTTGAGGAGTGTGTGTGTGTGCTTGTGATTACTCAGTCATGTCTGACTCTGTGACTCCATGGACTGTAGCCCACCAGGCTCTTCTGTTCATGCGATTCTCCAGGCAAGAATACTGGAGTAGGTAGGATCTTCCTGACCCAGAGGGACAATAAATATGAATTGACAGTAAGGGAGCAGGGGTTTGTTTGATGGACAAAAATAGTAGCATAAATAGAGCAGCCAGTGATACAGGAAGACATTATGTCAGGTTAATAAAATTTGATATGTATGATAATGTCTTACCTGTTTCAGATAGGTTCTGTGTAATTCTGCATGCTAGCAGGGTAGGATCAGATGTTACTATATCCTCTTCACCCAAGACTTCTCTGAACAATTTGATGTTGCTCTTAGGCAGCTTTCACATCTTAGGAAGCCTTTGTTGTTCTTTGTGAATAAATGAGAGAAGTTAGGGTTCATACAGAGGCCTCTGGATTAATAATCCATGCTAAAACAATTCATTTAACTCATTTAATCTACACTTGTATATGATTGGTATATTGGTTTCTAGTATAATTGGTCAGCAGAGAGAAACTATTCAGGAGATTTTCCAGTTAAAGAGCATATTCTTCTGTGCCAAGGAGTCTGAAGAGCTTGGCCCACCCTACAAGATTTCCTAACTTGTTTCTCTGTTATTTCCTAGAGAGATGAGTATGAAAAGAGAAGGTTATTCGACTGAGATTCACATCCAAGTTGGACAGTTTGTGTTGATTGAGGGGGATGATGATCAAAATCCATATGTTGCTAAATTGGTTGAGTTGTTTGAAGACGGTGAGTTTGGGGCTGGAATGAAAAGCATTCCTTGTTGTGAATGATTGGGAAGTACTCCATGATGGGGAAGAAGGGTGGTTACTGATTCCTCTGCACAGAGCAGTATATCGGGTGTGCACATGGGGTCACTTAAGCACCAGCTGTACCCTCTTCTACCTAGTGAGCGTCTTTACTCACTAGAGCAGTACTGGGAAAGAGTGGGATTGGGGGTCTCAATAATTTAGCTTTTCCATTATTTTTAGGAGCGGGTGAGCATGGCCATCAAGGCAGGATTGTTGAAGTGGAAACGATGATTTAGGAAGGGGGGGGAGGGAAAAAAATCAGTGATTTGCACTCTAATAGAAATGTGTCCTTTATTTTGGCATCAGGAAGTTAGTAATTTTGCAAATGCAAAGTTACTTTTACCAGGGAGTTCTTAAGTTGGATTGGGAAGGTGTATTAGTTGACTGATGTTCAGTCAGAAAAACAAAAACACGAGGTGTTTTATTTACCCAGAGGGACTTGTATACAAGTGTTGAGAAGGTAGGAGAGCAAAGATGGGTGCTTTCCAGAGATCAGTAAGGGCAGAACGCCACTACTGCCCTTAAAGCTGGAGAAGCCAAAGGGAAAGGAGTGTTAAATGGGACCTGGAAGGCCACACTCAAGCTGCTGCTGATTTTCTCTGCTATTAACCCTCTGCAGAGTAGAGAAGAGCACTGAAAAAGTAGAAATGGGGCAGAATTCCAAAAGGAAGATGAAGGATAATAATTTAAACTATATAAAACTGCTTCTTCCAGAAGCTGGGAGAAGAGTGTGTAGTAGTTAGTCCTAGCCTATGGCAGTTTGTATCCCTAAAAGTACTGATAGAGTGGATGAAGATGTTTTACATTGCAGAGACAGAGGATACTTCACGAAGTATGGAGGAAAACGTCATCAATCTAACGTCCACTAGGGGGCGCACGTCAGCAGGGTGGGCTTTTGTATTTGTGGTTCGGACCTTTCTGTATCGATTTTAGAATTTGTGTATGGTGCTATATCAAATGGCTTCAGTCTTTCGCTGAGGCAAGATAAGGAAGAGAAGAGGCACTGGTGATAGTGGCACTAAGACTGTATGTGCTTTCACTTGGAGCTAAGACTGGTATGGAGTGATGTTAACAGTACGTTACAATGATAAGCTGAAGACCGCAAGCATACATTTGCCAGAAGTCAGCTCAGTAGCTTATGCTCTGAGTCTTTCTGGGAGTTTTCCACAGATTTGCAAAATTTGTTCAGTGCTTGTGATTAGAATTGCTCCTCTCAAGTGCCTTTTATAATTTATTTGATAACTGATAACACCATTGGGAAGTGGGGCAAAATGAGAAGAACATGGGTGCTGGGTGGAGTCAGCAAGCTGGTTGGTCCTGTGACCTTTGACACATTACTTAAGGTCCCTGTAATGGGATTACTTTACCTGTAAAAGGGAGATAGCCTTAGTGTCTGCCTTGTACAATTATGGTGAGGATTAAGGATAATGTATTAATCAAGTGTTATCAAGTACTTAGCACAGTGTCTGGCACAAAAGAGGTGCTTAATGAAATGTTATCGTGTTTTCTTAACCTTACCTTTTCCATCGGTCCTTCCTAGATTCTGAACCTTATTCCAAAAAACGTGCTCGAGTACAGTGGTTTATCCGATTCTGTGAAGTCCCTGTCTGTAAACAGCACTTGCTGGGCCGGAAGCCTGACACACAAGAGATATTCTGGTATGACAACCCTGCCTGTAACAGCAACATTAGTGTCGAGACCATCATTGGCTGTGTGCAGGTAGGTGGTACCTTGATCCTCTGTTCTATTGTGAAGCTTATTTATGACTTGACTCCTAAACTGCATGGCCTCAAAGATGTTACTAGCTCTAGTTTACCTCACAGAAATGAATTTTTCCTGTTTGTCATTGTCTCTGCTTGCCTGCCTACTTCCTTTCAACAAATATTTACTGAACGCACTTAACATGTGTTAGGAGCCTTCTGGAGGAAGCGACATCTAGGTTGTGACCTGAGGGAAGAGCAGAAATTGGCAAAAGTATCTCAGTGGGAAATTATATTTAGCTATGATTGTGGCAGGCATAAAGCATTGTGAGGCTGAATATGCTTGCTTAAATGAGGACTTCACCGTGAGTAAATCAGTACAAAGAGTGCTAATTGCTACAGGCAAATATGTGTTATGGGATTTTATGATAAATCAGGTTCTAATGAGGTGTAGGCTGAGCTGGGACACTGGAGACTAGGGTGTGGATTATTTCTCAAGCTACTTCAGGTCTCCAGAATGGGTTTAGGTCATGATGTGATCATGTGATTAGGTGGTTGGTAGGACAAGGAAACCATGGCTTGGCAGGACTATAATCAGATTTTTCCAATCTATGGGCTCAGCATATTGTGTGCCACAAAATAATTAACCTTTGAGTTAAATGAGTGAAGAAGTGAAAGGCAGATGTAGAAGTTGAAGCAGCTAGATGGGTGGATTTGGAAAGGCAGGAAAGGTGTTTAGGCAGGAACACCACGGTGGGAATGAGCAGGACTGTGACAAGCTACAGTCAACTAGAGGTGGGAAGCCATTTTGAAGAGTATTGAGGACTCAAGAGATAAAGTGGGATCAAATTTAGAAATCACTGCAAATCAGTTTAAGTAATCCAATCTTGTTAGAGTGGGTAACCACTGTAGGTTATTGAAGCATTGTGGACTATGCTTAGAGAAGTTTTTGTGGGAAAATCTGGCCTCAGTGAATAAAATGTATTGAAAAAACAACATAAGGTATTCATATCAGCAAGGAGGAGTCTGTGGAAATACGCTATATCTTGTTCATGCCTTTTTTGTTTAGAAAAGTAATGTTCCTGGTAAGAATGCAGACTTACATGCTTTTTAATCATAGCACTCCTAGAACATTCCTTGACTCTTTTGCTTCTGCTTTCTTTCTATCATCTGTACTTCCTAAATTCAGGTGGTAGCTTTAGCCCCAGATGAAGTCATACCTATACATCTGAAAAATGAGAAGACATTCTTTGTGAAACTATCTTGGAATGAGAAAAAATTCAAACCACTACCTCCAGAAGTATTTGCTCAGTTGAATAAGCTTCAAGAAGACAATCATAGATATCAGAAGTCCATGGAAGCCAAAACTAAGAGTACAGAAAGCCCTTCTTGGACCACAACAGAACATGCAGTCAAAAGGATTGAATCAAGGCATTCCACTTCCAAATCTCGTCACACTGCTTCCCATCCTGTCACCCCAAGGGCAAGGAAGAGGCTGGAGCTCAGTGGTAAGTGTGAAATGGATGATAGTGGGCAATACTGAGGCTAAAGGAAAATGGTAAAATATTAATTCATGCTACAGTACAGCATTGAGTTAGTGCAGCAATGGGCCAAGTACTGACATATCTTGAAATATATGTCATATAAGATTGATCATTTTCATCATTTTACACTGTAAAATGTAAACCATTTTACATTTACACTGTAAAGTGTACAGTTTAGTAGCATGAAGTACATTCACACTGTTGTATAACCATCCTCATCTTCTTCTAAAACAATCTTTCCAACCTTTAAGCAATGACTGCCCATTCTCTCATGCCCCATCCTCTGGCAACCACCTTTCTACGTTTTGTATATTCTTGTCTTGTTTGTTGTAAATTAATTGACCATATATACTTGGGTTTGCTTCTGGGCTTTCTATTCTGTTCCATTGGTCTGTGTGTCTGTTTTTAATGCCAAAACCAAACTGTTTGGATGACTTATTGCTTCGTATTGGGTTGGCCAAAAGGTTCATTTGGGTTTCTCCATGCCTTCTTAAGGAAAAACCTGAATGACCCTTTTGGCCAGCCCAATAGCAGCTTCAAATCAGGGACTATGATGCATCAAGCTTTGTTCATCTTTCTCAAGATTGCTTTGGCTTGTTGGAGTAAGATTTACTTTTTTTTTAAGGCTGACTCGTAGCCCATTGTACATATATACCATGTTTTATTTATTCATTCAACTGTCAATGGACATGTGGGTTGCTTCCACCGTTTGGCTGTTGTGACTAATGCTGCTATGAAATTGAATTTACAAATATCTTATTGAGTCCCTGCCTTCATTTTGGGTATGTCCTCAGAAATGGAACCATGACAGCTGCATCAGTTTTCTTTTTACATTCTCATCAATAACACTCGAGTTCCATTTCCCCATGTCCTCACTCAGTATTTAGATCTTGTTATTTTATATTGTTATTTTCTTTGGCTTCAATTGTGGCTATTCTAATGGGTGTGAGGTAGTATATCATTATTAACATTTTCTTGATGATCACTGATGTTAAGCCCTATAATCAGCTAATTCTTTAGGAGCTCAGCTACTAAGGTGACATTGCTTTTAGATCCTTAGCGGAAGAACTAAGAAATATATATATTTGTTATAATGTTAAAACTCTTAAATTCATACTGATACTTCTAATCTACACCACAGGGTTCTTCATCTTCCCCATGTTGCATAATTCCAAATCGTAATTGATTTGTTATTCTTTATATTTTTAGAATATATTCCATTGAGGCAATAATGTTACTTTGATTAAATATTTTTCTTCTGCTAATCGTTATTTATTGGTGATATACAGTTAAGTTCTTACATTTATGTTTAATTTTAGGGCTTTTCCCATCTTTGACTTTTAAAACATGTGAAACATTAGCAGAGTCAAAACTGTTTAAGACCAGTGTCCTCAGAGAAGCCCCATTCCTTTCTTTATCCTCTCGCCCTGCTTCTACCTCATCTTTTATAGGTAATAAATTTTATTAGTTTCCGGTTTATTTTCCTCCTAATTTTATTTCCCATTATTTTTTAGCCAATAGAGTACCATACTGGATACATTTTTCCCCTTAACTTCTTTCACTAATAATGTGTCTGACAGTTACTCCATGGCCATCCTATGAGCTCATTCTCATCCTATTATGTGTCCTTAGTTTTTCTGTTTCAGTGCCAAGTTCATTGAGTATTCTTGAAACTTCTTAGTATAATGTATGTTTCAGTTCAGTTCAGTCACTCAGTTGTGTCCAACTCTTTGCAACCGCATGGACTGCAGCACGCCAGGCTTCTCTGTCCATCACCAACTCCCAGAGTTCACTCAAACTCATGTTCATCGAGTTGATGATGCCATTCAACCATCTCATCCTCTGACGTCCCCTTCTCCTCCTGCCCTCAATCTTTCACAGCATCAGGGTCTTTTCCAGTGATTCAGTTCTTCGCATCAGGTTGCCAAAGTATTGGAGTTTCAGCTTCAGCATCAGTTCTTCCAATGACTATTCAGGACTGATCTCCTTTAGGATGGACTGGTTGGATCTCCTTGCTGTCCAAAGGACTCTCAAGAGTCTTCTCCAGTCCCACAGTTCAAAAGCATCAATTCTTCGGCACTCAGCTTTCTTTATAGTCCAACTCTCACGTCCATACATGACCACTGGAAAAACCATAGCCCTGACTAGACGGACCTTTGTTGGCAAAGTAATGTCTCTGCTTTTTAGCATGCTGCTTAGGTTGGTTATAGCTTTTCTTCCAAGGAGCAAGCATCTTTTGATTTCATGGCTGCAGTCACCATCTGCAGTGATTTTGGAGCCAAAAAAAAATAAAGTCTCTCACTGTTTCCATTGTTTTCCTTTCTATTTGCCATGAAGTGATGGGACCAGATGCCATAATCTTAGTTTTCTGAATGTTGTTTTAAGCCAACTTTCTCACTCTCTTCTTTCACTTTCATCAAGATGCTCCTTAATTCTTCGCTTTCTGCCATAATGGTGGTGTCATCTGCATATCAGGTTATTGATATTTCTCCCGCAGTCTTGATTCCAGCTTGTGCTTCATCCAGCCCAGCGTTTCTCATGATGTACTCTGCATATAAGTTAAATAAGCAGGGTGACAATACACAGCCTTGATGTACTCCTTTCCCGATTTGGAACCAGTCTGTTGTTCCATGTCCAGTTCTAACTGTTGCTTCTTGACCTGCATACAGGTTTCTCAGGAAGCAGGTAAGGTGGTCTGGTATTCCCATCTCTTAGAATTTTCCACAGTTTCTGTATATTTAGGCGCTGAATATGAACGTATGAAACTTTCTGGACATGCAAACGACTACTAAAGAAATAATTTGTACAATCACCATTTAGAAATAATTGCGGTATTTTTTTCACCGTTGATTTTGTAGGACCTTGAAAATTAGGGTAAGAAATTTAAACTTGACACAGTTACATAATTAGATGTGGCAGTTATGAGGAAAATATTACAGATTGTTTTTGATAGAAAGATGGAGAAATGAGACATAAGGGAGACTAGGATATTGGGACATTTTTGTATTAATCCAGACACGCATTATCCTCATATTTACCACACAGGTACTGGATGACTTCTTATCTTGTCTGCAGCAGCAGTCCCACACACACCCTGTGCTGTGGCTGAAGTGAACTCCTCTGCCCAGTGCTTTCCTATCTCGCTGTCTTAGCTCACATCAATCTCAGTTCTTCCCTTCACTCATCCCTCTCCTTCCCCTTTCAACTGAAAGGGGAAATTTTGCCTTTCTTTCAAGGCCTGTCTCAAGAGCTGTAGCCCGCCATTCCTCTCTGTCCATGGGATTCTCCAGGCAAGAATACTGGAGTGGCTTGCCATGCCCTCCTGCAGGGGATCTTCCTGACCCAGGGATTGAACCCGCATCTCTTATGGTCTCTTGCATTGGCAGGCAGGTTGTTGACCATTAGAGCCTTCTGGGAAGCCCTATTTATTAGCACTAGATGCTTTAGGATCGTTGTTAAACTTGATATTATAGACATTTACGCATCTCATCTGCCCTGTTAGACTAGAGTATCTTATGGATGGAAACCAGGATTGAGTCTCATTCAACTTTTGTCTCCTAGCACCTGGTATATACCTTGCCATTTTAATAGCTCAGTTGATGAGCTGTTCATCTATGAATGAATGTCCAGGTTCTTGATGCCTTTGATCATGATGAAATTGGAGGAGATCCAAATGTGGTTCTGTGTATTCTCAAAACCCATTTGATTGCCATCTCTCCACTGGTATAATCTGGGTTAAGAAAAATGTAAGGCCTTGGTGTTACTCAACAGAGCCATTGGAATAAATTTCAGATGGGGTTGAATGGGGTTTGAGGATGTGCGGTATCACCCTGGTTGAGAACAACTGTTCTGGGAGATTACTTCACAGAAAACCTGATGTTTGAACATTTATCTGTGAAGGCTGCTTTAACTGTTCCAGCTAGCAAAATTACCCATAGAATTTAAGAGAGAGACCAAAAATATTAAGAGCTACCTGACCTAGGAAAAGAAAGTATAGAATAATTCCAAATATGGATAATTCATGTCTTTGTATCACTCAGTGAATTTATCTCTAAAGAGATTAGGGATCTGTACAGTGATTGTCATAAAATTCACACACTGTCTCTGGTGATTTCTCTTGAACTTAGGTTTCCCTAGGACTCCTAACACAAAGATTTCCCAGGCGACTTCGTGTGCCTCATTGGATTCTCCTGGAAGAATGAAACGGAAAGTGGCCTTCTCTGAGATCATGTCACCTTCAAAGAGGTCTCTGCCTGATGGTTCTCAGACCTCGCCTCCAGCTCCGAAAGCCCCAGAGAAAACTGGAGAGATTCAACACTCTTGTACCAAAGATGCCAAGAAGACCTCACCTGATCTTGGCATGATCCTGAGAACTCGAGTCCCAGCTTTGAAAACAACAGAGACTAGTGAAGAAAGAACACTTACTCCTACCCGCGGGGGACGGAAATCCTCGATGGTGCCTTCTGTGATTCTGAAACCAGAATACATCGAAAGAAGGTGACTGGGGATGTTTCCCTGCCTCCCACAGAGCAAATCAAGATACTTCACATGATGTGAAATGTGTGGGTCACAGCCAGTGAATCTGTCTGTGTCATAGAATCACCAGCTTTTCTAAAATCCAGATTTCTGAGCCTCTCCCCAGATGTAGTGAATCAGTCTCCAAGTGTTGGGCCCAGGAATCTGTGTTTTAGAGACACTCTTAGGATGATTCTGATATACCCAGCTGTCCTTTGGGGATTGCTGCTCCAGAAGATAATTCTGAATTGCTTCACAGTCTTGGTTTTCATTACTTGCTTGGCTCTTTATCACATTTTAACAGTGATTTTCTTAGTCAGTTTCTTTTTCTTTTTTTTAAACTGGAAACCATTTTCAAATACATAAAGTACAAGAAGATAATGCATCTGGAACAACTCTGAAGTTTGATGCTGGGCATTGTTTGTACATAATGGGCTGTACAAATTTGACAATCCTGAAATTTCAGTGTTTCCTGCTCAGAAACTCTAGCACCTGGCTTTTCTGATTTTATTTGGTTTCCTTTTTTTTTTTTTAGATTTTTTTTTTTTAATGTGGATCATTTTTAGTGTCTTCGTTGAATTTGTTACAATATTGCTTCTGTTTAAGTTTTGGATTTTTAGCCCCAAGGTATATGGAATCTTAGTTCACCAACCAGGGATCAAACCTGGTTTGATCAAACCTGCACCCCCCTACACTTGAAGGCAAAGTCTTAAGCACTGGAGTTCCAGTAAAGTCCTTTACCTAGATTTCTTGATAAATGCTTTGCATTGAGGGTATACCTGCATTGCTACTAACCTTGAGTGGACAGTAAATTATATATACATCAGAAATTTAAAAAGAATAAGAAACTCTGTGTAGAATTAGTATTAATATATTCTGATTTCTAGTTGGGGAGGTGATGAGTCTAATTTAAATGATGAGCTTTTGGCAAACTTTAATCTCTGGGTTTGAGTCAAACTTCCATTATAAACTTTTTGGCAAATTTTGCTTAGCTCCTTCCAAAGTAGCTGCCGAAAGAATAGGAGCCTGTCAGGCTACCTGACTTACTTCCAGTCCTGCTGCTGATAGCTGGCACCCAAAACCACTTTCTGCAATCTTGCTGTAATATCTTGCAGGGAGGGCAAAGAGCCAGACGTTCAGGATGAAGCTACCTCTACTTCCCGTATCCGCAGGAAGAGTTCTCTCTTGACTTTGAATCGGATTAGGCAGCAGCTTAGGTAAGACTGCTCCTTGGCAGGCAGAAAAACATCACTGCCATCTGTGAAATCTATAATCCTATTTCTTAAATCCTCTTAACATTTCTTGTTTGTTATTTGCTAATCCATTGAAATTTACCTTTACCTAGTATGTCTGGAATTGTGTTCATTTCACATAAACATCATAGTTTGAACGGGGCAAGAAACACTGCCCTGGGCTTAGGTGGCTCCCAGGGCCCCATAATCATCACACCCAGCAAGGCTATTAGTAGGGTGCCTAAGAACATGAACTTTGATTCTGGTAGACTTGGATTTGAACCGAGGCTTTGTCATTTATTAGGTTGGTGCAAACATAATTGCAGTTTTGGACCGTGAATTTTAAATCATTATAACTAGGCTGAAACATATCTTTACTAATCAAAATAGGAACCATTACAATCAAGTCATTTTTGCCAGCAAGAAATCAGTTTGTTTGTTTATTACTATAGCATAAAAATTTGTGCTCTGGGATTTGAGGAACTCTTGGAAAGCATTTCTGCTTCCTGCTGGTTGTGGAAGTGTTTTCCCTGCAAAAAGTTGTTGAGATGCTTGAGGAAGTGGTAGTTGGTCTCAAGAGGTGAGGTGAATATAGTGGATGAGGCAAAACTTCATAGCCTAATTCGTTGAACTTTTGAAGCGTTGGCTGTGCATCGTGTAGTCAGGTGTTGTGGAGAATTGGGCCCTTCCATTGACCAGTGCTGGCTGCAGCCTTTGCAGTTTTTGGTGCATCTCATCGATTTGCTGAACATATGTCTCAGATGTAATGGTTTCTCTGGGATTCAGAAAGCTGTAGTGGGTCAGACTGGCAGCAGACCGTCAAGCAGTGACCATGACCTCTTTTTGGTGCAAGTTTGGTTTTGGGAAGTGCTTTGGAGCTTCTTGGTCCAACCTCTGAGCTGGTTGTCGCCAGTTGTCATATAAAATCCACTTTTCATTGTATGTCACAATCCAATTGAGAAATCGTTCATTGTTGCGTAGAATAAGAGGCGACACTTCAAAATGACAATTTTTTAAATTTGTGGTCAGCTCATGAGGCACCCAGGTGTCAAGCTTTTTCACCTTTCCAATTTGCTTCAAATGCCAAATGTAGAATGTAGAAAGGTCGGTGTTAAGTTCTTCAGCAACTTACTGTGTAGTTGTAAGAGGATCAGCTTCGATGAGGGGCTTTCCTGGTGATTCAGATGGTAAAGGATCTGCCTGCAAATGCATGCAGGACACTCAGGTTTGATCCCTGGGTCGGGAACATCCCCTGGAGAAAGGAATGGCTACCCACTCCAGTATTCTTGTCTGGAGAATTCCATGGAGAGAGGAGCCCGGTAGGCTACAGTCCATGGGGTCACAAAGAATCAGACACAACTCAGCAAGTACAAGCCATTTTGAACTCAAATAAGAAAATTGGTTGAATTTGCCTTTTGTCTAACATCATTTCCCTAGTCTAAAATAAATATAAACAGCAAGTAATGTCATTAGCAAAAAAACATAAAGCAACAAATACGCATTAAGATGATGTATAGCATAACCACATGTATTTAAGAATGTATTACAATATCAAACAGCAAAGTTCACCAGTGCAAAACTGAAGTTACTTTTTCATCAACCTAATACTATCTGTGTAACCTTGGGAAGATTACTTAACCTTTCTAAGCTGTGGATTCCTCATCTGTAAAATGGGGAGTAATATACAAGTCACAAAGTTGTTGATGGGTTTAATGAAATAATATAAATAAAGCCCTTAGCAGAGCTTCTCAGTAGCAAGGGCTCAAGAACTGGAGCACATCTGATATTGCTCAGTTGCAGGAGAGACTGCAATACTCGTGTCCACACTGACCTGTTAGGAGCTTATTTAGACTTCACACACTGAATATCAGAAAATAACATGTCCTGCCGTTCAGGTTTTTAGGTAACAGTAAAAGTGACCAAAATGATGAAGAGTTTCTGCCAGCAGCCGAGATTTCAGACTGTGACAGTGAGGAGGAAGAGGCTTCCACAACCCCGCTTTCGAGGAGAACACCCAACAGTGTGTCCAGGAACCTGCACTCTTCCATGAAGTCATCCTTACAGACCCCCTCCAAGACACCAAAGAAAACTGTAAGGTTCTTTTGGGTTTATTGCCAGTGAAGCTCCTCTCTTAATTTAGAAATTGTGATGACTGAAGTCACACAACTAGTAACAGCTGGATTTTGAGAACATGTCTCTCAAATTTAAAGCTATGCCACTTGGAATATTCGTAGAGGAAAGCTTCTTTTTTGCGGAGGGAGGGTGTAGTGGATTTACAACATTTCAGGTGTATAGCCAGTTGATTCAGCTATGCATATATCAGTTCTTTTTCAGATTCTTTTCCCATATAGGTTATTAAAGAATATTGAATAGTGTGCCTGTGTATTCATGGAGGAAAGGTTCCAAGTGAACCCTCGGACTGAAAATGGGGACGTCTGCCTGCTTTGTGTGAAATTGAGCAGAACACTGAAAGCTGTTGAGAAAAGAGGGTCCTACTGTGTTCAGATATGTTTGAAAAATGTTTGGATTAAACAAAGTTAAATTGGTTTCACTGTCACATGACTTCTCAGGGCCTTTAACTTATGTTATTGTGACCTTCCAGGAGACTTAGTATATTAGGAAACTTTTCTTCATAAAGCATCTTGTTCCTTAGAGCAAATTAGAAATGCCTTATTAGGAGGCTTTTTTCTAAAGCTGATCTCTATTTCTCCATATCAAGAAAAATGTGATTGAGCTTGGGCTGAAATCAACAAAAGACCTTTAGGGAAAGAAATCCAATTCAGCAGCCCCCAACCTTTTTGGCACCATGGACTGGTTTCATGGAAGACAGTTTTTCCATGGACTGGGTTGGGGAGGGGGTGTGTGGATTTAGGGATGATTCAGGCACATCACACTTATTGTGCACTTTATTTCTATTATTATTATGTAAGCTCCACCTCCAGTCATCAAGCATTAGATCCTGGAGGTTGGGGACCTCTGCAATAGATTACCTTTGGAGACCAGGCAATCTTATATAAGGGAATAGCTCTGGTTTGATTCCATTTTCTGAGTCCCACACAGAAGAATGGATTTAGGGTGTGGGGGGCCCTCTTTAGCATAATAAAAAAGGTCAGAGGACAGCCTTTTTAAAAAAAATACCTTCTCAGCAAGGTTTTGTTAATATTTTCCTGTTTTCTCCAAGTTAATAAAGCTGATTTGAGTCTTAAGTGCTTCTCTGCTTTTGAGAAGAGGTGCAGAGACTGTCACTTTATAGCTTGGCTGGAAGCAGAGGGTTGGTAGGTGAAACGCCCCCATAAAAGGGAGTGCTTTGCGAAAACCCTATGGATACTGCTGGGTAGCAGGCCTGCTCTAGTGAGCCAATGGCAAGGAACAGAATAGTAAAATAGGGCTGTTGGCCTAAGCTGAACAGTGACCCTGGGGTCTAGAGTAGAAAAATCTGGGGAGGTTTCTCTGGGTACTATGTAGTGAATTGTGGAAATTCTGAACTAAAGATTGGCCATATTTTCAAAAAAGTCTAAAGGAGAATCTTTTTTTCTTAGGGATGATTTTTAAAATTTTAATCAGTAAATGCAACTCATGGGGGTGGAACAGAGGAGGATCTTATGAATCAAACCTAGTTTATGCCTCCTACTCTACCCTTATCGGGACAGAGTATTTAGGATTTCTTAATATTTTTCTTTCTTTTAAGATAAGTTTATTTGAAGAAGTATATAATCCGTACTTTTATTCATTCCTTCGTCACTTCAGTTCAGTTCGGTCACTCAGCCATGTCTGACTCTTTGTGACCCCATGGACTGCAGCACACCAGGCCTCCCTGTCCATCACCAACTCCTGGAGTCTACTCAAGCACATGTCCAGTGAGTTGGTGATGCTATCCAACGATCTCATCCTCTGATGTCCCCTTCTCCTCCCGCATTCAATCTTTCCCAGCATCAGGGTCTTTTCAAGTGACTCCGTTCTTCACGTCAGGTGGCCAAAGTATTAGAGCTTCAGTTTTAGCATCAGCCCTTCCAATGAAGATTCAGGACTGATTTCTTTAGGATGGACTGGTTGGATCTCCTTGCAGTCCAAGGGACTCACAAGAGTCTTCTCCAACACCACAGTTTAAAAGCATCAATTCTTTGGCACTCAGCTTTCTTTATAGTCCAACTCTCACATCCATACATGACTACTGGAAAAACCATAGCTTTGACTAGATGGACCTTTGTTGGCAAAGTAATGATGTCTCTGCTTTTTAATATGTTGCCTCTTTTTGGTCATAACTTTTCTTCCAAGGAGCAAGCGTCTTTTAATTTCATGGCTGCAGTCACCATCTGCAGTGATTTTGGAGCCCAAAAAAATAAAGTCTGTCACTGTTTCCAGTTTCCCCATTATTTGCCATGAAGTAATGGGACTAGTTGCCATGATCTTAGTTTTCTGAATGTTGAGTTTTAAGCCAATGTTTCCACTCTCTTTCACTTTCATCAAGAGGCTCTTTAGTTCTTTACTTTCTGCCATGAGGGTGATGTCATCTGCATATCTGAGGTTATTGATATTTCTCCCAGCAATCTTGATTCCAGCTTGTGCTTCATCCAGCCCAGTATTTCTCATGATGTATTCTGCATATAAGTTAAATAAGCAGGGTGACAATATACAGCTTTGACGTACTCCTTTCCTGATTTGGAACCAGTCTGTTTTTCCATGTCCAGTTGCTTCATGACCTGCATACAGATTTCTCAAGAGACAGGTCAGATGGTCCGGTATTCTCATCTCTTGAAGAATTTTCCAGCTTGTTGTGATCCACACAGTCAAAGGCTTTGGCATAGTCAATAAAGCAGAAGTAGATGTTTCTCTGGAACTCTCTTGCTTTTTCAGTGATCCAGTGGATGTTGGCAATTTGACCTCTGGTTCCTCTGCCTTTTCTAAAACCAGCTCGGACATCTGGAAGTTCACAGTTCATGTACTGTTGAAGCCTGGCTTGGAGAATTGTGACATGAGTGCAATTATGTGGTAGTTGAGCATTCTTTGACATTGCCTTTCTTTGGGATTGGAATGAAAACTGATCTTTTCCAGTCCTGTGGCTGCTGCTGAGTTTTCCAAATGTGCTGGCATATTGAGTGCAGCGCTTTCACAGCATCGTCTTTTAGGATTTGAAATAGCTTAACTGGACTTCCGTCATCTCCACTAACTTTTTTGTAGTGATGCTTCGTAAGGCCCACTTGACTTCACATTCCAGGATGTCTGGCTCTAGGTGAGTGATCACACCATTGTGATTATCTGGGTCACGAAGATCTTTTTTGTGCAGTTCTTCTGTGTATTCTTGCCACCCCTTCTTAATATCTTCTGTTTCTCTTAGGTCCATACCATTTCTTTCCTTTATTGTGCCCATCTTTTCATGAAATGTTTCCTTGATATCTCTAATTTTCTTGAAGAGATCTCTAGTCTTTCCCATTCTATTGTTTTCCTCTATTTCTTTGCATTGATGACTGAGGAAGGCTTTCTTATCTCTCCTTGCTATTCTTTGGAACTCTGCATTCAAATGAGTATATCTTTCCTTTTCTCCTTAGCCTTTCGCTTTTCTTCTTTTCACGGCTATTTGTAAGGCCTCCTCTGACAACCATTTTGCCTTTTTGCATTTCTTTTTCTTGGGGATGGTCTTGATCACTGCCTCCTGTACAATGTCATGAACCTCCATCCATAGTTCTTCAGGCACTCTGTCTGTCAGATCTAATCCCTTGAATCTATTTCTCACTTCCACTGTATAATCGTAAGGGCTTTGATTTAGGTCATACCTGAATGGTCTAGTGGTTTTCCCCACTTTTTTCAATTTAAGTCTGAATTTGGCAATAAGGAGTTCATGATATGAGCCACAGTCAGCTCCCGGTCTTGTTTTTGCTGACTGTATAGAACTTCTCTGTCTTTGGCTGCAAAGAATATAATCAATCTGATTTCAGTATTGACCATCTGGTGATGTCCATGTGTAGAGTCTTCTCTTGTGTTGTTGGAAGAGGGTGTTTGCTATGACCGGTGCATTCTCTTGGCAAAACTCTGTTAGCCTTTGCCCTGCTTAACATTCTGTACTCCAAGGCCAAATTTGCTTGTTACTCCAGGTATTTCTTGACTTCCTACTTTTGCATTCCATTCCCCTATAATGAAAAGGACATCTTTTTTGGGTGTTAGTTCTAGAAGGTCTTGTAGGTTCATAGAACCGTTCAACTTTAGCATTACTGGTTGGGGCATAGGCTTGGATTACTGTGATATTGAATGGTTTGCCTTGGAAATGAACAGAGATCATTCTGTCATTTTTGAGATTGCATCCAAGTACTGCATTTCAGACTCTTTTGTTGACTATGATGGCTACGCCATTTCTTTTAAGGGATTCTTGCCCACAGTAGTAGATATAATGGTCATCTGAGTTAAATTCATCCATTCCATTCCATTTTAGTTCGCTGATTCCTAAAATGTCAATGTTCACTCTTGCCATCTTCTGTTTGACCACTTCCAATTTGCCTTGATTCATGGATCTAACATTCCAGGTTCCTATGCAATATTGTTCTTTACAGCATCGGACTTTACTTCCATCACCAGTCACATCCACAAGTGGGTGTTGTTTTTGCTTTGGCTGTGTCTCTTCATTCTTTCTGGAGTTGTTTCTCCACTGATCTCCAGTAGCATATTGGGTACCTACCAACCAGGGGAGTTCACCTTTCTGTGTCCTCTCTTTTTGCCTTTTCATACTGTTCATGGGTTCCTCACGGCAGGAATACTGAAGTGGTTTGCCATTCCCTTCTCCAGTGGACCACATTTGTCAGAACTCTCCACCATGACCTATCTGTCTTGTGTGGCCCTACATGGCATGGCTCATAGTTTCATTGAGTCAGACTGACAGTGTTTTCAGATCCTAATACTATATGTAAATTAGAAATAAGAAATTGTTTGGACTGTGAACAAAATGTATGTGTGATGTGAGGGAAGAAAGGGAGAATCTTGGTACTTTATACAGGAAGATACTAAGAGGAATTGACTCACTACCTCTCTTCCTTTTATCAGATCATCACAATCAGATTTGCTGATACATCCTGGATGCAGTTTGCTTTGTTTTTCCCTTCAAAAATATGTTCTCTCTCTTTTAAAAATCTTTATTTTATTTTGGAGTATCGGTGATTTACAATGCTGTGTTCATTTCAGGTGTAAAGCAAAGTGATTCAGTTATATACATAACATAGATCCACGGTTTTTCAGATTCTTTTCCCATGTAGGTTATTACAGAATATTGAGTAGAGTTCCCTGTGCTATACAGGAGGTCCTTGTTGATTATCCAAATTGTCCTCTTTTGAACACAGCCTGAGCCCAGAACACCACGTGATGCCACTCCCCGGATCCGCAGCCGAAACCTGGCTGCCCAGGAGCCCACCAACATGCTGGAGGAGGCCCGGCTAAGGTGACGCCGCTCTGGGGCCCCTTTTGGATAGGCCGAAACAGACCTCTGCTTTTATTCATGTGAAGTGGCAGTACTTTGTAGTCGTTGTGTATATAATACCAGAGAAAGTGAAAGTCGCTCAGTCGTGTCTGACTCCTTGCCACCCCATGGACTATACAGTCCATGGAATTCTCCAGGCCAGAATACTGGAGTGGGTAGCCTATCTCTTCTCCAGCAGATCTTCCCGACCCAGGAATCCAACCGGGGTCTCCTGCATTGCAGGTGGATTCTTTACCAACTGAGCTATCAGGGAAGCCCAGTAATAAAGGTAGAGGGTAAAATGAAGGTGCATGTTTAGAAAGGAGAAATCTCTCAAGCAGTGTCTGCGTGAGCCACCGTGGATGAATCCTGGGAGGAGTCTGCAGTGCAGATGGAAGGTCATGACACTGCTTCTCAGTTGCAGTAGGTTTTAGAACTTTGTGGGGACTTTTTAAAAGTAGGTAAGCCTAGATACTGCCAGAAATCAGCTGAATCATAATCTCATGTGAGATGAGGTCTACCCACATGATCTGGGGAAAGCTCCCAAGTAATACGTACTCTTGATTAGAACCACTGAACTGGGTAATTTGTCTGGGTGGAGAAGGGCCAAATGAAGAGGTTTAAGAATGAAGGCATTCCCGTGGATTTGTGATTAAGGTTTCCAGTAGAAACTATAGATAAGTCTTTTCCTTTATTATGGAGTTGATAGTAAATTGTTTCTAATGTCCTCCTTTTCCGTCATTTATCACCACTGTAGGTTGCATGTTTCTGCTGTACCTGAGTCTCTTCCCTGTCGGGAGCAGGAATTCCAAGATATTTACAACTTTGTGGAAAGCAAACTCCTTGACCACACTGGAGGGTGAGTTGTGTTGAGGGAGGCAGAATGGTCAGGAGGCCCCTGCTAGTGCACCACCATAGGTGCAGTTCAAGCAAGCAGTCTTTCCTTAGTGTTGGAAAAACAGGCAAGCTCATTGCTGAAGCAGCTTTTGTTATCAGAGTATTTCTATAGAAATTTTGTCTTACATAGAAAATAACTCTGGCCTTTTTGGGGAGGCATTTTGCATACAGCGTTGCCTATGGAATGAGTGACTGTATATAAACAGGTCCTGCTCTGATCAGCTTCTAAAAATGACCCTTACGCCTCCCACCTCCACATTTCAGGGGTCTCTGTCCTTCCTTCAGCATACATTCTCATACTCATAACTGATGATAGTGTGACACAGCTACACAGACCTAGCCCGGGGTCTTCTCCTCTTGCCCCAGGTGCATGTACATCTCCGGGGTCCCTGGGACAGGGAAGACTGCCACTGTGCATGAGGTGATACGCTGCCTGCAGCAGGCAGCCCAAGACAGTGACGTTCCTCCCTTTCAATACATTGAGGTCAACGGCATGAAGCTGACAGAACCCCACCAAGTCTACGTGCAGATCTTGCAGGTGAGCAGAGCTGGTTGGGCCTTCTTGTTTATTTTGTTTTGGTTTGGGGTGTTTTTTTTGGTCAAGCAGCTTGCAGGATCCTAGTTCCCCAAGCAGGGATTCAGCCCAGGCCCTCATGCAGAGAGTCTCAGCCACTGGATTGCCAGGGAATTCCAATTTGGGCTTTTTGGAAAATACAGTTTCTGGGTGGCACGTGAAAAGGGAAAGGTTTACTTAGTTTTGTGCATATAACATGTTTTGAACTTGCCGTAATGTGTAGCAGTAGAAAGGGCAAAGAAGGCAGAATTCATGCTCTCAAGGACCTTGAAGTCTGGGAGCTAGTACTTAACCAGGAGGGTGAAAACCATTTGTATACAGCAGGCATGGCAGTAAACTGGAAAAGGGTAGGCTGGAATTTGAGTCTCAGTCTTTGACTCACTAGCTGCTGTCCTGGAAGAAGTAATGTCCAGTCATGCAGTGATGATTCTGGAGGGGCTTCTGGGATTGGCCTGTGGCTCATGTGCTTTTCAGACACAATTTATGTCTCTTGTGTCCATCTCTTCTCCTCCCGGTGGAAGGCAGAAGGTAGGATACTGAAGTCCTCAGGCTAAATAGCTTCCTCTACAGGCAGATTTAACTTTAAACTCTTAAAAGGGGAGTCAAATCCTTACAGTGTACCACACCCATTCTTTTCCCCCCGCACTGCAGAAGCTGACAGGTAAAAGGGCAACAGCTAACCATGCAGCAGAACTGCTGGCTAAGCGATTCTGCACTAAAGGGTCCTCTCAGGAAACCACCGTGCTGCTTGTGGATGAGGTAAGAAGGCGCCCTCGGGAGGACCGGAGTGGCTCTTGACTGAGGTTCGGGAGCAGACACAAGGCAGGAGGGAAGTCCTGGCTCCCTTCTCCTTCACTTGGGCACATTCTCTGGTGGGGAGGGGCATGTGTCCATCGACATCCTTGCTGCTCAGGTGGTGTGACCTTTAGCACATGCTGCTAAAGCAGCGGTAACCGGCTTCTCTCTGGGGTCCCGGCTCATTCTCTGTGGTTGACCCTGTATCTCTCTCCATTCCTGGCAGCTTGACCTTTTGTGGACCCAGAAACAAGATGTAATGTACAATCTCTTTGACTGGCCCACTCACAAGGAGGCCCGCCTTGTGGTCCTGACCATTGCTAACACCATGGACCTGCCAGAGCGCATCATGATGAACCGGGTGTCCAGCCGACTGGTAGGGCCATTCTCAAGCTGTTCTTGTAGTCCCAAAGCTGGGCCAAGGAGTTCTGCAAAAATGAATACATAGGATCTAAAATAGATGGGGAAAAGTAAGAAATGTGATTTCTGAAATTCTGATAATTTCTACATTAGAATTAAATATGTCACCATTGCATGGTTTTCTGCAAATGTATCTTCTTGGGGTTCTACTACCTCTGTACTCAAACTGCACAGAGCACTAAAGGTTTAATTATTTAAAAAAAAAATATTTAAGTGCTTACCCCTTGGCAGGCAGTGTTAGATGCACGGAATATGGCAGTGAACAGGGCAGACCCGGTCTCTGGCCTTGTGAACCTGTGGTTCAGCAGAAGTGAAACCAGAAGCTCAGCCGATGTTGTAGAGCCGAAGATCCTCCCTCCAGCTCTAATGAGAGCACCTCTGCTCAGATCTACTAGTAAATGATTCCTGTAGAATAAAAGTTTCTTTTAAGCTAAATGGAAAAATCGTTGAGAACTACTGCCCTACAGGGTCCCACGGGCCATTGTCAGTAACAAAAGGAGCTGGAAGCAGTGGTAGTCCTGGGATGAAATGTGTAAATTGTTATCTGAGACTTGGTTTGGGGGATTTGCAAGTGGCTTTCCACCAGGACTGTCCGAGTGGGAAATCCATGAACTTGTTCCTCTGTCGTCTTGACTCACCAGGGTCTAACCAGGATGTCCTTCCAGCCCTATACTCACAGCCAGCTGCAGCAGATCCTAATGTCCCGACTCAGACATGTAAAGGCTTTTGAGGATGATACCATCCAGCTGGTAGCCAGGAAGGTAAGTCGCCTTTGGGGAGCCCCTAGCCACACTGACAGTGTTTGCTGACCACCTGCCCATGCCAGGCCCTAGGCTGGGTGCTCTGGAGGTGAAGAAAAAATTAGGAAGTCCTGTAAAAACAAATTCCAGAAAATAGAAACAAAATTCTGAAAAATTCCTTAAGCTTAAGGTATGATTAATTATTAAAAGGCTCTGAGTATGATGGGCTTATATATATATAAAGATTAATTGATTCAGAGTGCTTTGTATAATTAGAAAGGCGACATAGTCAATGAGGTAGACAAACCTGGTTTGAATTCTGACTCTAATAGGTGTGTGGCCAGTTATAGAAAAGTTACTTTAAAACTTCTGGGCTCCAGTTTTCTTCTGAAAAATAGCTATGTCATAGGGTCATTGTGGGAATTAAATGAGACCATGTCTGTAATGTGCCTAGCAGGGTGCATGCTCTGTGGTGGGTATGATGTGTGGCATTCTCCCACTTGAGACCCACTGGGAGAATGCCAACTGAGATTCCACTAAGACTTCTCCAAGGCTGCTGAGGAACAAAGCAGGTTAAATGTCTACCTGGGGCTGAACAAAAGAAATCACACAGCCACAGTATTTCAGCACTTAAAAGAATTGTAAACTTATTTCTAGTTTCTTGCCAGAAACAATGTAAATTCTGAATGGCAATAGCAGCAACACATGTCTATAACATGTGCTCAGAGCTGGGCACTCTGTTAAGTATTAGGGTTAGTGGAGAGCCAGATATGGTGTTTATCTCCAAGCTATGCTTTCCAGGAGAGACAGCCTCAAAGTTACTCTCTACCCTCTCTTGGGTAGAGTTTCTCCACCCCTCAGTTCAGTTCAGTTGCTCAGTCGTGTCCTACTCTTTGCGAACCCATGGACTGCAGCACAGCAGGCTTCCCTGTACATCACCAGTTCCCAGAGCTTGCTCAAACTCATGTCCATCGCATCGGTGATAGCATCCAACCATCTCATCCTCTGTTTCCCCTTCTCCTCCTGCCTTCAATCTTTCCCAGCATCAGGGTCTTTTCCAATGAGTCAGTTCTTCGCATCAGGTGGCCACAGTTTTGGAGCTTCAGCATCAGTCCTTCCAATGAATATTCAGGACTGATTTCCTTTAGGATGGACTGCTTTGATCTCCTTGCAGTCCAAGGGACTCTCAAGAGTCTTCTCCAGCACCACAGTTCAAAAGCATCAGTTCTACCCCGGCAGTCATACAGTTTCTACAAGTTCTTTCCCCTCTGAGTGGGCCCTTTATGCACCATCCTACTTATTTGAGGTTGTTTTCTTCCTTTGACCAGGGGAGGTGGGCTGGAGTCAGGGAGGGTGGAGGTCTTTAAATTCAGTATGCAAATAGTAACTGTCTATATTTAGTAAGGGACAAACCCTTCTCTGCAACAATTGCTAGTGTTCCAGGTTGATCAACTTTGTTTATCTTTGCTTGAGAATAAATTTCTGGTCTCCTGCTATGGTGTAAGTGGGATAATCTCCAGGGCAGAGCGTTTTATGGAAATAGCACAGATTACCAAGGCACAACATTTTCTCACAGAACGTTGCTCTAATGTTCACCCAACAGCATGAAATGCGGGGGAGGCCTAGGCAAGAGTCAACAAACTTTTGTGTTTTTTTTTTAATTGTTTATTTATTTTACTTTACAACATTGTATTGGTTTTGCCATACATTGACTTGAATCCGCCATGGGTGTACATGTGTTCCTCATCCTGAACCCCCCTCCCAACTCCCTCCCCATCCCATCCCTCTGGTTTTGTGGGCCATAATGGTCTGTTACCACTATTCAGTCCTGCCCTTAAATTGTGAAAGCAGCCACATAAACAAATGTGCAAAGCTGTATTCCAGTAAAACTTTATTTACAAAAACATGGCAGGCCATAGTGTGCTGACTCCTAATCCAGGGCATCAGTTTCTTAACTTTCAACCAGTCCCCCTCGTTTTAGACAAAGTTCCCCCTTTACCCCCAGTTCCAGTACCACTAACAATTTGAGTGTTTTGAAGATTTTTAGTGTAGCTTTAGGTTTGTTCTTGGATTCCTCACTACTGATTTAGGACTGGGCTTTCTAGTCAGCTAAGTCAACCACTACTACCCTGCCACCTCTTTCTAACTTGCAGAATTATACTGTTTACTGCTCTCCAGTTGCTTGCTTATTTAGGGTTCTTGGTCTTTAAATAATGTTTCAGAAGGCTTCAAATTTGGCTGCTGTTTTTACCCAAAACTCTTGCCTGTAATTTCAAACCTCTCTTTTGTTTCTTAACATAAAAAAAAAAAAAACCTATATTGTTTATCTTGTAGTTATGATATCTGACGTCTTTGTGAGTTTACTTCTATCACTTCTATAAACAAGGCCACGTCTATATGGCCTCGTTTGCTTGTTTTTTGTGTTTTTGCTCCTTAGAGCTTTATCTGGAAGTTGATTGAGGCCTGGGTTGAACTTGAATTCATTTAGTTCGTTTTGCGCTTCTGTAAGTTACTGAGGGGCACTGCCAACTGGGACCATTTTTAAACAAAATTCTCCACTGAGAGTATTTAGGGGATACAACATGAATTTGGACTGCAGATCCACATGAGGGCTTGTGGTTGCAAAGACTCAGGATTTTTTTCCCATTAGACCCCCTCCCAACACCAAAGTCACACAGGCCATTTTTCTTACCATCCCTTCTGCATGAAGAGTCTCATTCACCCTCATCCTGGGGGTGTGGTGGTGTTCGGACCCCAAGTTTATGCAAGGTCTTCTTAGATTCCATGTTTGGTGTCCCCAGCTTTTTCTTTTGACTCCCTCACACCAGCAGCAGTTAGAAAGAGTGCTTATAGTCACCAAGACTCAGGCCCTTGGAGGGGAGCTGCTTTGGGTGTTTTCTTGCTTCCCAGGGTCCTCTGCCCACTCTGATTCTAGACATCTGCAGCAGCCCCTTGAGTCCCTGCTATTATCCACTGTATGGAGCTGCTTCACATGAGGAAAGGAGGAAAGATAGGAAACCCCCCCCCCCAGGACATCCTCACCAGCTGAATATAGGGGATTAGAAGGAGGGAATAACATACACTGCTGTTCATATTTCTGTCTTGGGTCACTGAAAAAGTGACCCAAAAGTATTTGAATGTCTTATAGTTGAATTCTGAAAACAGAAATAGAAAACATAAAAACTCCTATAATCCACTTCCCAGAAATAACTTTTTAATGTCCTAGTTTGGTGTATGTGTATATACCTATATAATTTGCTTTTGTATTTTTTAATGTTATCACTTTATTTTTGATTTGTTTCAATATTTATTTGTTTATTTGGTTTTGCTGCCTCTTTAGCTGTAGCACACAGGATCTTTAGTTGCAACATGTGCACATTTAGTTGTGGCATGTGGGATCTAGTTCCCCGAGCAGAGATGGACTCCCGGGCTCCCTGCATTGGGAGCACAGAGTTTTAGCCACTGGACCACCAGAGAAATCCCTACAGTTTGCTTTTTTAAACTTGATGTTGTATAAATTTTGGAAGAAAATAGTTCTTTTGGGATACCGTCAGACAGGATGTCATCGCCTGCAGAAGTTGTTAGGCAAATGACGGCGTTGCTGGCAAGCACTGGGGATGCAGAGACAGAGGTCCCTGCAGACAGTGCTGAGTCCAAGAGTTCCCTCAGTGCAATTTAAAATGCAAGTGCCCGCCTCTGTCACCTCGGGAGAGAGTACAGGCCTCCCCGTGAAGGGAGCCCAGGAGGCCCTCAGCCCCAGCGCACAGGGAAGGGCAGGCACAAGAGTACAGCCGTTGGCGTGGGGGATTGGTCTGACTCATCTAATCACGGATTCCTCTGGGTCCTCCAGTTGCATGGCTTCCTTCCCTCTTGATTCTGGTTCATTTAGCCATTGGCCAGTTGGTTTCCAAAATTCACCACGTGCTATGAGCCTCAGGCTGTGGCAAAATAGGCTCCACTTCAGTCTTTTGGCTTTTTCTCTTTATGCAAGGAACAGATGCTTGTTTTTCCAGATGGTTCAATAATAATCTTGGGCCAAGGGTCTCTTCTTGTAGATTTTTTCATTTCTCTATTATTAAATACAGCTGAGAATTTCTGCCTTTTCCATTCTGGAATTATCTGTAAAGCCAAGACAAAGGTGTGGACTGGGGGAAGAGTTCCAGACATAGTATAATAATTTACAGCGTATCTGGGCTCCCACCAGCTTCCCAGTAACGGCTAAGTACTTAATTTCAGGCTTAAGTCCATTCGTCTTTATTGAGTTTGTTGCAATGTTGCTTCTGTTCCATGCCCAAGAGACATGTGGGATCTTAACTCCCTGACCAGGGATCAAACACTCACCTCATGCATCGGAAGGTGAAGTCTTAACCACTGGACCACCAGGAAAGTCCCCCTACCTTTCCTTTTTAGCTGAACACAGAATCAGTTGGTTTTTCTCATGGGTTGAGAGGACAAGGGGACCTCAAGGAATAAAATATTGCCTCTTGTAGGTAGCAGCCCTCTCTGGAGATGCACGACGCTGCCTGGACATTTGTAGGCGTGCCACAGAGATCTGTGAGTTCTCCTGCCAGAAGCCCGACTCCCCTGGCCTGGTCACTACAGCCCATTTACTAGAAGCCATAGATGAGATGTTTTCATCATCATATATCACTGCCATCAAGTAAGACCCTTCTGCCTCCTGACTCTCAACCTCCCTCGGAGGACCACTGAAGAGGGCCATAGAAGCATGTTTTCCTTTCACAGCTTTTACTCATTCAACATACGTTTACTGACAATGCTGTTCTTTTTCTTAAGGGGCATAGTCTAGTCAGAGAGACAGAAATGTAATCCTAGTATGATATATTGAGTTACACTATAGGTGTTTGTGAAGTAAAGTGCTGTGGAAATAAGATCGAAGTAGCTATTCTCTAACTTTGAATGATGTACTCAGCCATGTAATGAGAGTGCTGGTACATGTCCACATAAACTTGCTGTGTTCCCACACTTCCAAAGTGGTATTTTTCATATCATTTTGAGACTTTGGGGGGGAAGGGGAATTCTTGCCAAATAATATAGGAACATAGGAGGAAACAGCTCCAAGTTTTTTCCTGTCTCTTCTCTAAAGACACAGAATATCTTTATTTGACTTTTCTCCAGGTTGGTGATACAGGAAGTCCCCTACATACAAATGAGTTCCGTTCTGAGAGTGCATTCATAAGTCCAACAAAGTTAGCCTAGGTACCCAACTAGCACAATTGGCTATATAGTACTGTACTGTAATAGGCTTATATTTTCACATAAATAATACATAAAAAACAACACCACAAAATAAGGAAAACATTTTTTCATCTTACAGAAGTATATAGTACAGTTCAACACCTGGCATACAGGAGCTGGCAACCAGTGAACAGGCAAGAAGAGTTACTGACTAGAACGGGGAAAGGAGGTGGGAGATGGTAGGATCATCAGCAATAGGAGACGGAGGGCAAGCTGCCACTTCCCTCACCCTCAGGTTGATGGCATAGGTTCTGGTTCCTTGCTGGAATCAGATGCACGTTCGTATCTTCGAAGGTTCACATGTAGGGGACTTACTGTGCAGCCACTTTGGAGAATTCACATTTCCTCGTTTTCTTTTAAGAAATTCCTCCATTCTGGAACAGAGCTTCTTGAGAGCCGTCCTTGCAGAGTTCCGGCGATCAGGATTGGAGGAAGCAACATTTCAACAGGTGATTGATCCGTTTTTCAAAAATCCTAGATTTGGTCTGGTGCCTTTAAAATATGTGGGAATATCAAACCAGCTCATTTTTATTGAGCTGGTATATTGAAAATAAAGCCATATTGTATTGCATGAGAAGAGACTTACAGCAAATGATTTCTGTATATGAGACTGAAGCTTTACTATGTGCCAGATACTTTTATGCGAGTGGAAGATTCACAGATGAACAAAAGTTACTTCCCCGATACAGCTTATGGTATAGTGGGAGGCATGGCTCTCAGAATGACCCTTGTTTAAAAACAAATCACAAAGAGCAGCCCAAATGCTCTGAGCATAATTTCAATTATATCAAGTAAAGGAATCATTAGGGCTCATGCCTTAGTGAGCTGGGGGCCTCCCACTTATTCTACACCTCTCATGTCTCTTCACCTTGCCACACTAGAGTCAAGTTCAATAGGGTCTTCTTTCCCCACTGATTCTGCCAAGCCCATTCCCTTGGCTGTGGTTTCGATGGATAGTAGGTAGAGACAGTGGGAATCTCTTTGATCCATTCATGCGAGTCACTAATTAGATGACAAGGCATTTTGGCTATCTGAAGAGAGTCATAGTTACTCCTGCCATTTACCTGTGCTTCGTTGAATTTCTTCACTTTGACATTCAAAGCACTGGGTAGAAATCACATCGCATCAACACCTGCCTCAGGCCTTCGCTATGCTCTGTTTTAATTAAACAGTCCGATTCCCCTGGTCTGCACCAGTTCTAAGTTGGTTGCTAGGCACTGGCGGAGGCGAGGTTTGTTTGAAACTGGTGTGCATGGGTACTGGGCTGCCTTTGAAGATGAATTATCAAAGATGTTTGAGTAAATACCCAGCAGTCTGTATGTCTGTGTGTATGAGTATGTTTTAGATAAATAGAGACGTCAGGAAAACATTTCCTTCCAGCTTTTCTTCATTTATGTATGTTTGGCTGCCCTGGGTCTTTGCTGCTCCTCTTGGGTTTTCTCTTGTGGCCAGCAGGGGCTCCTCGTTGTTGCGGTGCTCGGCTCCTCATTGTGGTAGCTGCTTCTGCTGCAGAGCACAGGCTGTAGGTTTGCAGGCTCAGTAGTTGCGTTGCCTGGGCTTAGCTGCCCTGAGGCAGGGGGAATCTTTCTGAACCAGGGATCAAACCCATGTCCCCTGCATTGGCAGGTGGACTCTTCCCTGGACCACCAGGGAAGACCTAAGTTCAATTTTTAAATATTTAGTTGCTAATCATGTTTTGCCTGTTACTGGTTTTCTAAAGCCTGAGATAGCTCTTCTGCACAGAGTGTCTTGTATTCTCTCTGGACTTTTGACTCTTCCAAGGGTCATACCTTGGCACCTGCTCACTGTTTCTGCCAAGAAAATATGCCCGTATAGCAAAATTTGACTTGAATTATGACAATCTCAATTGGACCCATCAGCCCCTGGAGATGAGTACTGTTTGTACAGCTGTGACAGTTACTAGGCATTTCATATCTATTAACTCATGAGGAATATCATATATTTAATAGATAAAACTGAAGCTTAAAAAGTGAAATAACTGGCCCAGTTTGCTTATTTAGGTAATTGGTAGAACCAGGGTTCAGACCTGCTATTTTCTGATCCTGAGGCCAATACTACGTTCTGTCCCTGTTTTTCATCGCAGTGGGACACCCCTTGGTTCCCTTCTGGGGTCCTGAGTATCCTGGAGAAGAAGTGTCTCAGTTTCCCAAAAGAAGAAATAATGATTGGATACAGACCCAGGACTACCTTTCTGACTAGCTGACCTCAGGTTTGCTTTTTGTTTCAGGTATACATTCAACACGTGGCACTGTGCAGGATGGAGGGCCTCCCGTACCCCACCATGTCAGAGACGATGGCGGTGTGCTCTCGCCTGGGTGCCTGCCGTCTCCTCCTCGTGGAGCCTAGCAGGAATGACGTGCTCCTTCGGGTGCGGCTCAACGTCAGCCAGGATGATGTGCTGTATGCTCTGAAAGAGGAGTGAAGGGCTTCACAAGGAAGGACTGTGATCTGTTTTGAAGGAGCCCTATTTCCTTTTCTAAGCACATGGAATCATTGTAGCAAAGTATGGAATGGCTGTCATGTATTTTGGGGTTTTCCATTAAATCATTTACTTTTTCCAGGGTGTTTGGGAAGTTTTACAGTCATTATAAATATCAAATTGTAAAACCACACACCGTTCTTCCTACAGTAGTCCCTCTCTCTGGCTTTTATTTCTGTTAGTAGCCCTGCCATTTATTTAATGGTAACATACCATGTATATAAATATAATTACTGTATCTATATAAAATAGTTCCAGGGGACTTCCGTGGTGGTCCAGTGGCTAGGACTCCGTGGGCCTGGATTTGATCCCTGGTCGAGAAACTAGATCCTACATGTAAGATCCATCACAGCCAAATAAATAAATACTGTTTATAAAAAAAAATAGTTCCAAGAGAGTAAAGAATTAGTTATATTGGTTGCCTCTGAGATGGCTACATTCAGGGCTAGAAGAAGTCTTTCACTGTACGTCATTATGTTTCTTTTAACTTTTGAACAATGTGGGTGTAACATACTTAGTGTATAAAAAAGAACTGTTGGAAATAATATCAGTAATAAATAATCCCTAGCAACAAATAAGTAAAAAATGGAATTTTTTAAAAGGTACCATCTATCATAAAAAATCTTTAAAAATTACTTAGATGGCACAAAAAATTAAGGAAGCTAGGAATAAATCTATTAATAATAAAGAGATAGAATTAATCTCTAAATATAAATAAATTCCGATTAAAATCTTGGTAGGGTTTTTTGTGTAACTTTGCAAGTTAATTCTGATAAACCAACAACTGAACAAACTGACATCTAAAAACCTGATGTCAGGTACCGAGGAAAACACATCATCCATGTCATAGTCCTGCCAGAAATGTTTGCTGTGAACCTACCAATAAAAAAAAGTATCAGGTAAATAAAAATTTACCTAATAAAAAGAGCTAAAGAGCTAAACAGATGTGAGGACTTTGGGTCATGGATTTAAGACATTAATACAGTTATAAGCATTATTATGGACTATACTATACGTCATACTAGGTAATAGGATTATGTAAATGTCAAGTTTTATGAGTGTGACAAATCATTGTGGTTGTGTAGAAGAATGTCTGTGTTCTTAGGAGAATCATGATAAGGCACTGAGTGAAATATAACATCTGCAACTAATACACATGCATATATTTAAAACCGCATGCAATGGACTAAGGGTATCAGAATAAAGTATGTTACAATAAGAAAAAGGGAAAATGGGTAAATAAGGCATCCACAGAGTAAGAAACATGAATGGCCAACAAATTAGAAACACCTGCAAGTCAAAACACTTTCATATCTATTAAAAAAATCTTTCCATGGTAACATAGAACAATTAGAACCCAAATGCCTCATTGATCTAAGTGTAAACTAAGACAACTGCATTGGAGATGATTTGGTAATTTTTAGTCTATAAAATCCTATTAGCCAGCAATTCCACTGCTAGAAATACACCCTAGAGAAACATACATATACACAAGGAATGTATAAGAACATCCATAGCACTGTAATGGCAAGCCATTGGAAAAGTGAATTATTTTCATACTATGAGACACCATACAGAAATGAAAAGTAAGATCAATGGATGAAGCTTAAAACCAAGGTTGAGTATAAAAAGGAGTTTAAAATATGTGCAGGCAGTGATAATGATACAATGTTAAAGCTAGCAAAAAAATACTACCGGCTGTTTAAGGATGTGCACATACATAGTACAATATGCCTACTAGCAATAGTAATGCTCAGGAATAATAAACACCAAAATCAGGAGAGTGGATATCTCTTTGGGAAAGGGTTGCAACATGAGAGGTGGACAGGTGGCTTCAACTATATTTCTCAAACTTGAGGTAAGTGCCTATGTATTTAACTCACACGAGAAATAGAAACCGTTGAGTGCCTACTATGTACCATGCACTGCTCTAGATAACTTAAAGCACAAAAACTGCCTTTAAGTAGCTTGCATTCTAGCGAATGTTAAATGTACATTTTTGAACGTCTTAAATATTTATCATTCAAATTTAATGAAAAGAAATACAGGAGTGAAATTTCCACTTTATTTACTTCTAACACTTTTTTTTCTTGGCTACCCCGTGTGGCTTGTGGGATCTTGGTTGCCGCACCAAACCTGGGCCCTCTGCAGTGAGAGCCGGGAGTCTTAACCTCTGAACCGCCAGGAATTCCCTGAAATTCCCATTTTAAAACAATAAAGATGGGGAATTCCCCGATGGTTCAGTGCTTAAGACTCCACTTCCACTGCAGCGGTACTGGATGGATCCCTGATCAAGGAACTAAGATCCTGCATGCCAAACGGTATGCCAAGAAGAAAAGCTAAGTTTTTTTTTTTTTTTTTTAAGCTGAGTTTTTAAAAATATAAAATAGTAAAGACAGTCTCTTTCTCGGAGAAATCACCAAAAAGGAGGTGGAAAAGCTCTTTGTCCAAGGAAACTGGAAGATAATTCAGAAGTTTAGGAGACAGGCAGGAGGAAACGATTCGCAAGATTCCAGGAGGTAGCTTCTCTCCCCCAATCCCCCCTTACACTACCCCCTCACACTTGCAGGGTAGGAGAGGAAGAACTTGGTGTTAAACTGAAGTGACTTTATAAAGAGGTGCAATGAGTACTGCCTCTCATATCTTAAGGATTAAACCCGCCTTCTGATTAGAAAAGGTAACTTAGATGCTGCAAGATTAAGAGGAATCTGTGAGACCCTTTCCCTAGAGACTCAAATTATAAAAGACACTGAAAGAGATGGTAAGGCAGAGAAATCACTCCTATAGGGCGGTGGCCGCACCATCCTCCCCTCCGCGCCGACAGGGGCGGGACGAGGACCTGAAGCTAGATAGGTGAGCGTGCACCCAGGCAACCTCGGGAAGGGGAGTGAGGGAGGAAGGTTGGCGGGAAACCTATAAATGGGCTAGTACAGACCGCGAGGCTGCTGCATTTGCTCCAGATGCGGAACATCCTGGAACGGCCCAAAGGCCCGCCCAGATAACTTCGCGTTACCTGCCCGAAGGCGCCTGCGCGCTGAGAACTCCACCCTTGGAGTCACCTGTTGGAGCGCCACGCCCGCTTCTCGTTGCGCATGCGTGATCCGCGCCGCACCGGCCGTGGAGTCACGTGTTAGAGCGCGAGGCGTCTCCCGCGGGGGCGCTTCCTGTCACGGCTGCCTCGGCGGCCCGGGGGCCGCGGGAGGCCTGGGCGGTACCGGGCGGGAGAAGGCCCGGGTCGGTTTCGGATCTGCCGCGAGGTATGCCGCGAACCCGCTCTCTGGCGAGGGAAGAGGAGGGGACGGCGGGGGAGATGGAGGCGGCCGGGCAGGGCTGGGCAGGGCGGCGCGTCCTGCCGCGGGAGTGGGGTCGCCGGCTTCGCCTCGCCTGCGCACTCCCTGTCCTCCTCTCTCCAGAGCCTGTGTCTGGGTCCAGCACCGCTGCTCCCAGCCGGGTGTCCCCGGAGCCGCAGACTTGGCGGGTCTCGCCGACCCACTCACTTCGTGTCCCCCGTTCAGTTGACCACCCGCCGTACACCCAAGTCACTGAAATCTGACGCCTTGGAGTCACTCTGAGCGCCTCTTCCCGTGCGCGCACAGTCAGTTAATCTCGGAGTCCTGCTGGTTGTACCCCCTAATTCTGGATTAGGTCCACTTCTCTCCCTCCCCAACACCGCCCTCACGGTCCCTCAGCCTTTCCCCTTTTCGCCGGGACCGATTCACGGTGTTCGGTGTCCAGCCTGCGTTCTCCCTCCTTCCGTCCGTCCTTCCTTTCTGCAGTCAGGGGTCATGTTTCTGAATCGCCGACCTCATCCCCTCATGTCCTTTGCCTTCAGAACCGTGCCCAAACTACTTTAGGCTTCAGAGTTTCCTCATTTGCCCCTTGCTAACATTTTCAGTTTCGCTTGTCTCACACTGTATGCCGCACTAATCCCAGTTTAGTTGCCCTGTGCAAGTCAAGCTGTTGTCACCTCAGAACCATTATCAGGTTGTTCCCTATATTTGGAATCCTATTCCCCTTCCTCCCCCTCAACATGTTCGTGACTCAGCACAGGCATCACCTTCTCCAAGAAGCCTTTTCTCTCTCTGCTGGATAAGGGCCGGCCCTGGGCATCCGTGGCGCCTGGCACATCCCTGTTTGGGTTTTGTCCAGTGGTGAGGGGCTCCCCACCTTGTGACTGTTCTTTGAGAGCTGAGGGCACGTCACATCCACTCCTGCCCTCGGGTGCCTAGCACAAGGTCTGATACATAGTAGGTCCAGTAAATGGTTGTGAGATCTCCGAGAGAATCAATACCGAGTCAGATTTCTCTAGAGCAGAACTGTCCAATAGAACTTGCTGCAGTGATGAAAATGTTCATTATTTGTGCTGGCCCATGGTAGCCACTAACTGAAGGACCGAAGCTTTAACTGGATTAAATTTAAACGTCAGTAGCCACATAGCGCAGCCATGCTTACCAGCACTGTTTTAGAGCCTTTCTGAATCCTGCCAAGCCTTACACCCTCCCTGAACCTGGAGTTAACTTCCCTGATCTGCCTTCTTAGGCCACTCACCACTCAACCTCTTAGGTTTAATCCAGATTAAATCAGTCCAGTGACTTTTTATTGTGTCCACTCTCCCCTCTTAGCGGTATTAGTAGGTGGTCCCCTCCCTTCCATCTTCTGTGTTGCTTGCTTCAGTGCTCTACTTCCAGCTTAGGTATTTCAGCCTTGGATGTTAAGCATATTAAGCATTGCCTTCTTTCTCTGAGTTGGGAGTTTACTAACCACACCTGTTGGGGGCGGGGCTTGTAAGCTGCTCCCGTCTGAGTTTCTTCCACTCCCCACTAGACAGGTATCCAGGCTGTCAAGATGCCAGGGCCAAGACCTCGGAAGGGCCCTCCGGCCAGTGGCCAGGGTGTGGCAGCTGCCAAGCAGGTATGGATGTAACCTCCTTCACCTTCATTTCTGAGTCAGTCTGAGGGTGAGGGTCTCTGACAACTTGGGCAAACTGGGTCACCTGCGTGGTTTCCTTGTTAAGTCTAGCGACTTTGAGCCATGCCTCCTGGAGCTGGCAGAACCCATGGAGACCCTGTGAACCAGTCCCTGGCACACACATGTGGAAGCTAAGGCCTGAACTTTCTTGTGTTTCAACCCAGGCTTCCTCCTGCAATGGCCACCTCCATGTGAACGATCCAGAGAGTTCAGGAACCACCAAAATTTAGGGTGTTCTGATTGGATCTGCATGTTCACCTTCTTCCTTTATTTCTTTTGAGCCCAAATTTGAGACTTCTTAGCGTATTGTTACTGTCTTAAAAGAGGCAGGTAAGGGAGGTGGTAGGATAAAGGGCATAGACTCGACTCACAAGACCTCATTTATTTTATTTATTTTAAAAATTTTTTGGCTGCAACTTGTGGCATGTGAGATCTTATTATAGTTTCCTGACCAGAGATCACACCTACTCCCCTTGAAGTAGAAGCATGGAGTCTTAATCAATGAACTGCCAGGGAAGTCCCTTAAGACCTTATTTTAAATTCTAGCCCTGCCACACTCTCAGGGCTGTCTCAGTTTCATCTGAACATGGAGATAAAAATAGGACCCACGGTAGTGTAGTCAAACTCATAAAGACAGAGAGTAGAGCAGTGGTTACCCTTGGGGTGGGCGGAGGGGAAATGGGGAGTTGTTTAATAGGTGTAGAGTTTCAGTTTTGCAAGATGGTGATAACAGTTATGCAACAGTGTGAATGTATTTAATGCCACTGAACACTACACTTTAAAATGGTTAAGGTGGTAATTTTCATGTTACGTGTGTTTTACCACAATTTAAAAGGAAAAAGGATCTACCTTAGGATTTTGAAAACTAAGATAGTCACATAGGCTGCCAGGGACCCTGCCTGGCAGCTGGTGCTGTTATTGTTAGTAACAGTAATGGCAGTGTGATCTTATGGAGTTCTTTGTAGAGTCACCAGGTAGATAAGTGTCCCAAGGAGTAACGGTTCCTTAGTTTCCTTTCTGCACATTGGGCCCTACAGGGAGCTGCGTAGCTCTTGGGGATTGACTCTGGGTCTGGGCTCCCCCTCTCCTCATTGTATAGTTCTCAAGAAACCTTCTCTGCTCTCAGCTCGGGCTCTTTGTGGAGTTCGGCCCTGAGGACATGCTGCTGGGGGTGGAGGAGACTGAAGACGATGGGGACCTGGAGGCTGAGCTGCTGGCTCTCACCGGGGAAGCAGGGACCACAGGCAGGAAGCCAGCGCCCAGGGGGCAGGGTGAGTTTGCCACACTTGGTGCGGGGACCAGGTGGGCTCAGGCAGGTGGTTGGAGGGGCCTTTGTCACAGCTGCGGGGAGCCAGCCAGATCACCTGGTCCTTCTGTATTCATGTCCCATCTGCAGCATTCCCACCGAGAGGCCATCTTGCTGTGCTCACTTACTGTGTGTTGTGTGGGGGGAGCTCACTCCTTCCTGGGTTGCACCCTCTCCCTTTGGACAGTCTGAGTCTCTGGGCCTGGTATAGGCTAGGGACTCAGCACAGACTGAATTGGTCACACAATGAGTGCACAGAAATTGTATCAAATGAACGCATAAGTGGTATCTTCCTCCCCAGCCTGAAGAGGACAGAGACCTGAAGCCTGTTGGGTGAGGTCAGAGGGAGCCAGGAACCCTCAGAGAAAACCATCTCCCATCCCACATGTCCCTGAGCTGAGGACAAGGAGAGGACCCTGAAGGGACTGACTGGTCTGGGAGAACCATGGCCATCACTTCTTTCTCAGTGCAAACCTGCTTTGGGTTTGATGAGCCTGGGTTTGAATCTTGGCTCTGCTGTTTACCAAGATTGCCATGTTAGGAAAATTAATAAAGTTCTCAGTTTACTCATATGTAAAATGGGGATAATATTACCTTTGGGGTGGGGGGAATGATACCTGTGCTGCGTGGCTTATCTGATCTTAGTTCCCTGGCTGGATCCTCAGACGTGAAAGTACAGAGTTCTAACCACTGGACTGCCAGGGAATTCCCAGTATTACTTATTTTATGGAATCATTGGGAAGCTCACAGGTTAAAAATCTTTATTTATGGAAGGTGTGGTTAGGGGGAACGGATGGCAATGTCTGTGAATAACTGCCACAGTAAAAGGGCTGAGAAGGCAGTAGCCTGATGCTTGTTGGAGGGCCTGGAAAAGTATCCCTGCAGAGGTGGGACTCTGGCTGTGGAAGGAAGCTGCCTGGGTGTATCTGCCAGTGCAGTGGATTGAAGACCATCCTCTACTCCTTGGAAACCTTTTCGTGTGGCTCTGACCCTCTGTGACCCCCTTCCCCCAGCCCCTCTGCCTATGGCCCACATTGAGAAGTTGGCGGCGGACTGCATGCGGGATGTGGAAGAAGAAGAAGAGGAGGAAGGGCTGGAGGAGGATGCAGACTTGCTGGTGCGTCTGCCAGGCTGGTGTGGGGGGCTCTGTGGTCAAGCTGTGGAGGAGGCCTGGGTTTGTCCCTCTGTGTGCTGATGTTGAGCGAGTGCCTTGCCTTTCCTGGGCCCTTGTCCTGTCTGTACGGTGTGAGACGTCTCCTGACATCTGAGCTCTGTACTTGGGGATTCTCAGATACGGAGGCTTCACTGTTTTGGGGGCTGTCCCTGATCAGATTGGAAGGGTGTAGGAGTGTTCTGGTAAAGGGGATTTTCAGGCACAGTGAGTGATGCTGGGAAATACAGCTGGAGGAGAGTGTCCTTTATTCTCAGGTCCTGTCGTGGGTATGATCATGAGGCTCCAAACTCTTGGGACCTGTATCTCCCCAGACAGAGCTGCAGGAGGTCCTGGGTACAGATGAGGAGGCTGGGGCCCTGGATGGTGATGAGACAGCCAGCCTGGGTGGCCCTGAGGAGGAGAAGGAAGAAGGAAACATTGAACCTCCGGTGCAGGCAGCTCTTTTGACAGCCCCAGTCCCAGCAGCTCAGGTAGGTTCTGGAGTCTCCAGTGTGCCTTTGGCTGTGTCCTTCGTGCCTGCGTGCCCGTGTAGGACACTCGTGGAGCACAGCTTGTCTAGGAATGCTGCAGTAATGACCCTTTCCAGGGCCCTTCTCCAGCAGCTGCCCAAGCCGAGACTGAGCACGAGAAACTCCTTGGTGGCTGCCGGCCTCAAAGGCCTCTCTGTTCTCCCATACCGCCCCCCACAGCCATTTCCCGGCCTCCACAGATTGTCTCTGCCTCTGTGTTTGCCTCTGACATGGCCTCTGGCCTCTCCATTGAGTCTTTGTTTCCCACCTTGAGGCTTTTAGACCCTCCTTCTCCTTGAATCCAGGAGCTTCGTGTTCTGGGGTAGCTTCCTTGCAAGGAGGGAGTGGCAGGGGCCTAGGTAGCCCTGGAGTGGCCAGGCCCTGAACTGAAGTATCCACAGGCTGGAGGGCCCCAGGGGCTGCAGGCCCTGCTGGAGGATCGGATCCGCAACTACCGGGAGGCTGCAGCCAGTGCTAAGGAGGCAGGCGAAGCAGCCAAAGCCAGGCGCTGTGAGCGCGGCCTGAAGGTGCGTTGGGCTTGGCTGGGCACCAGGGCTGGGAGGAGTGAGGCTGAGGGCAGTGAAGGCAGAGGGTGAAGCACCAGAGGAGCTTGGTCCAGTAGAGGGGAAGCTTTCCCACCAGAATGTGGAGGTGAAGGACCCCTGGCCTGTCTTTGGGCAGGCTGCAGTCTGTGGTGGCTGGCTAGGTTTCTGGTTCTTTTCCCTCTCAGACACTGGAGTCCCAGCTGGCTGCTGTAAAGAAAGGCAGGAAGATCAGTGAGGATGAGATCCCGCCTCCAGTGGCCTTGGGCAGGAGGCCCTTGGCCTCCCAGGAAACAACCGATAGGAGCCCTGAAGCAGAACCTCCAGCTGCCCCCTCTGTGGAGCCAGGTATCTGGAGATAGTCAGATCCCGTCCTAGTTCCCAAGGTCAGGGCCCGGGGCCTGCCTCCCCATCCTGCCGTTGTCTGTGGCCATGTCAGTGGCCGTGTCAGTCACAACTTCCCTAAGATGTTTTCAGGCTAGCCAGACCTGGAGGCACTGGAAACCTTCTTTGACCTTGATACTTTCTCTTGTTTCTCCATAGACAACCCCTCCCAGCCTGAGACAAGCCTCTTGGGCAGCCCTGGTATTTCTGCCCCACCCGACTCAGACCCAGACCCACGGGCCCTGCTGTTGGCCCGACAGAGAGAGTACAAAGTGGCTGCTCTGAATGCCAAGCGGGCTGGAGACCTAGACCGTGCCCGAGAACTCATGAGGGTTGGGAAGGTATGGCATCTACTTCAGAGGCGCTGTGTCTAGCCCCTCATTTCACAGATGTGAGCGATGACCTGGCCGAGTTTCAGTGAGACTGGTCTGCGGGGGGGTTTCAGCCCAGATTCTTGGGGTTCCCTGGCTTATGTTCCCACCTTGTTCCTACTGCAGAGATTTGGTGCTGTCCTGGAGGCCCTGGAGAAGGGGCAGCCTGTGGACCTGAGTGCCATGCCCCCGGCACCGGAGGGTCAGTATCAGGGTGGTGGGGGGAGCCTGCTCAGGCTAGGGCCAGGCCTGGCCAAGCACCCCTACCCATACCTACACCTCTGCTCTGGATTCCCCAGACCTGAAGCCCCTTCCACAGGCTTCCCAGGCCCCCACAGCGCCCTCAGATACACCCCTGGCAGTGGAGCGAATGCACCCAGTGATGGCCTCTGACATCCCAGCAGCCCCGGGTAGGACTGGGGACACTATGGAGTGGGGACCTGCGGGGAGGCAGGCAGAGCTGATGCTGTCTCCTTTCTCCTTTCAAGTGGCCCCTGCTGAGCCACAGACAGTGCTGGATGCCCTGCAGCAGAGGCTGAACAAGTACCGCGAGGCAGGCACCCACGCTCGGGGCAGTGGGGATGAGCGCAAGGCCCGGATGCATGAGCGCATTGCCAAGGTGGGCTACAGCCTCCCTCTTGGACCAGCTGTCTGTCTGCTCCCTGGTCTTTGAGTCTTCATCTTGTCTGTGTCTCTGGAGCTCTTGCTGTCTCAGGGGCTCTCCTTCCTCCTGGGGCTGCTGTCTTCATCTTCCTCTTTCTGCCTCTGCCTAAGTGGAGCCTGTGACCGCTGCCCACCATAGGTCCCTCCCTCCCTCCTCTTGCAGCAATATCAAGATGCCATTCGGGCCCACCAGGCAGGGCGGAAGGTTGACTTTGCCGAGTTGCCTGTTCCTCCAGGTGAGTGGGGTTTGGCCTGGGGGCTCATGAGGCCTCTGAGCAGGATGGAGGGGAGGGAGAAATGATTTCTCACACATCAGCCTCCACCCTGGGGGAACCCATCCCAGCCATGCCCAAGAAGACCCTAACAGGACCCACAGCAGCCTGATGCATCCTCAAGGCTCCCTGAACCCTCTCCCAGTGTCTTTCTCCTGCAGGATTCCCCCCTATACCTGGCCTGGAGCCCACCGTGGCTACTGAGGAGGATATGATGACAGCTACTTTAGCAACTGCCCAGAAACTGGCCTCCTCAGAGGATACAGCCCCAGTAGAGGAAGAGGAGGATGAGGACAAGGTTTGGCTGAGGGCCCAAGACTCCAGGGACTGGTAGGGGGAAATAGCCGATAAGGGGTAAACCCAGCCATTGGTGTCCATACTAACAAGCTCAGCAAGGTAGATATTTTTGCTTTTTTTTTAATAGAGAAAAAAACTTGGACTAGGGCACCCAGCTAGGAATTAACAGAGCTGGATTCAGACCACGGTCTTTCTGACTTCAGAGCCCAGTTCAATCCCCTTCCCCCTACTCTCTCACGTTGGGAGGTTAGCACAGAGAACTTTTGAGACTGGTTCTGAGATTCTTTAGGGTCCATGAGGGAAAGTCATTCCTCTCAGGTCACACAGTGAGTGAGTACAGTGTTATGAAGAGAGTCCCAGTCAGGGAACTGCCGTGTCACAGAACCCCTGTGACAGCCTCCTGGGCGCCTGCAGGATGAGCCCCCAGCCCAGGCCCCAGTGGCCAAGAAGCCAGCACAGCCTGTCATCCCTTCATCGCGGCCCCTGCCTGAGCCCAAGGCCTCGAGTTCTAAGGAGGTGCTGAGTCCATCTGGTGAGCTGCAGAGAAGAGGGAGGGAGGGGAGGCTGTGGTGAGAGGTGGCATGGCTTCACCTGTGTCCCCCACTCCAGCACGAGAGCAGCTGACCCTGCTGGAGGCACGGAAACTGCAGTACCAGCGGGCAGCCCTGCAGGCCAAGCGTGGCCGGGACCTGGAGCAGGCCAAAGCCCATCTGCGGGTGGCCAAATCCCTCGAGGCTCAGATCACCCAGGTGCGAGCTGGCCGCCCCGTGGACCTCTCCAAGGTGAGTGTTGCCTGGTTAAGCAGCATGACTTCTCGGGCAGAGAGGTGGGTGGCAGTCCTGATGAGCAGGACTGTGAACAAGGTTGCTTAGAGGAGATGGGATTTGAATAGGATGTGGTGACAGCTGAGAACTCTTTTGCTTGTGTGTCTCCCTGTCCCATGACCCCAAGAGAGCCCGGGGGCCTGCCTGTGGTGAGAGGTGACCAGGTCGGGCAAGGCCAGTGACAGAGCATAGCACTGGGACAGGATGGCAGGCAGTGAGTTCCCATCATTGAGGTTACTGGAAGCTGGAGAAACATTTAGCTTAGATTTCTGGTCTGTTTGGCTCAGTAGAGGAATAATTTGACTCTTGAGGGCCCCTGAGGGGCCTTGTGACCTGGACAGGTACCTTCACCCTTAACGGATGAGGAGGGTGACTTCATCCTGATCCACCATGAGGACCTGCGACTCTCTCAGAAGGCTGAGGAGGTGTATGCCCAGCTACAGAAAATGCTTCTGGAGCAACATGAGGTCAGTCCTCCCCTTCCAGTGCCCATAGCCTCCCCTTCCAGTGCCCATAGCCTCCCCTTGGTGAGAGGCAAGACAGGGTTCAGATTCTAGCTCTTCAGCTTACTGGCTGTGAGATCTTGGGTAAGGAATTTCTCTTCTCTAAACCACATTTTCTTTATCTGTAAAATAGGATGATTAATACCCCTCTCGCAGGGCTATGAAGTTCAAACAACAGAATGCAGGGGGAATTACTTTGAAGATGGGAGAAAGAAGTGTTTGAGGAGTGTATGTATGTCTATCTGATGGTGTGTCTATCTGAATGGCTGCCTGCAAGTCTGGTTGCTAAAGTGATGAGGAAGAAAAGGAATTTGCTAAGGGAATCTGGGGGAATGGCTATCCCCAGTAGAGGAAACAGCAAAAACTTAGTGCAGTGGGACTTGGGAACAGTGACCTTGGGTTATTATGTTGGAGAAGGAGAGGGGTGAGGCTACAGAAGGTTGGCGCTTTCAGAAGTCAGGCCTTGAAGGCCAACTTAGCTGGGTCCTGTTCTGGACCACGGAGTCACTCTGGACCCCCATTTTCAGAAGTGTCTGCTGTTCTCCAAGCAGTTCATGCACCAGGGCAATGTGGCTGAGACCACCCGGTAAGTGCAGGAGGCTGGGGCTACAGCTTGTGGGGTAGGGAGCAGGAAATGAGCACTGCCGTGCTGATGTGCACACCTTTTCCTGTCAGGTTTGAGAAGCTTGCTCAAGACCGCAAGAAGCAGCTTGAGATCCTGCAGCTGGCCCAGGCTCAAGGCCTCGACCCTCCTAGCCACCACTTTGAGTTGAAAACATTCCAGACTGTGAGGTGCCAAAGCCTAAGGGAGACTGTGGCTCCATGCAGGACTGGGCAACAGGCTGGGAGCCAGGGGTGGAGACTTAGGTCCCTTGAGTGAGGCTGCTCGGGCTTGGCCCTGACATAGGCCCTGGGGCTGGAGAGGGGCAGGATGTGGTGCCTGCTTGTGAGGAGGGGCTCAGAGCTGTGTGGTCGCTGGGGCAGAAGCCCTGTACTAGGGTCACAGACCAAGAGGCCTTCACTCCAGCTCTGCTGCTCAGGCAAGTTTTGCCTCCCTGGGCCCACTCTCCTCTTGGTCGCCACCCAGCTAGATAGGCAGGCATTGGAAAAGGGAACCTTTTCCCACTGCTCTCCTTCACTTTGCTTTCCTTGCTTCCTGGCTCTAGGATCTTTGCAGAACTCAACAGCACAGAAATGCATCTGATTGTTGTCCGGGGAATGAACCTCCCAGCCCCTCCAGGTAGCCCTGGGGCCACCCCTACTCTTGTCCAGATGCTCCAGTCCTGGCCAGGAGGAGGCAGTGGCTCTCCCTCTGCGTCAAGTGCTGGGGCTCCTGGCTACTGCCCATGACCCTGACTCGTCCTCCTCCTTCCTAGGGGTGACCCCTGACGACTTGGATGCTTTTGTGCGGTTTGAGTTCCACTACCCTAATTCGGTGAGGTTCCAATAAGCAGGAGGGTCCTGTGAACTCCATCTTCCCTTCCAAGGCCCTGTGCTCTTTTTCTCCTCATCCCTCAGTCTCATTCCCTCTCGGGGTCCCTTCCCTCAGCACTGATGTAGACCAGAGCTCCTGGACCTGTATCTGTTTTTTTTCAAGCTGTCCTGACTTCTCTCTTCTCACTGCTTTAGGACCAGGCTCAAAAAAACAAAACAGCTGTGGTGAAAAACACAAACTCTCCAGGTGAGGACCTACATGCGGGCTGCTTCCTCCTCCCCCTCACCCTCTGATAACCTCTGCAGCACTTGTGTTTCCAGAGTACTTTCAGATCTATTATCTTACTTGGTCTGCTTACCTTGGGAGATAAAGGCAGGTATGACTACCACGTCTCCAATGTAGTTGGGGAAGCTGAAGCTCAGAGAGGAAAAGGGATTTGCATAGGACCTTAAAGCGGAGGTGGTGGAAATGGGACTTGAGTCCTGGAATCCTGACTCCACATTCCAGGCCATTCCCATTTTGCCGATCTGCGTCTAACAAGAACGTCTAACAGGTGAACTTCAAAGCCAGGATTTGGATGCTCTTCCTCCCTCTGGTGGCAGCGACTCTGAATTGCAGGCAGAAAGACAGTGGAGGCAAGTGGGCCAGTTTCCACTTGGTCAGGAGATCTCCTGCAAGCCAAGTCCCTCCTTCTCCCCCTCTTGCAGAATTTGATCAACTCTTCAAACTAAATATCAACCGAAACCACCGGGGCTTCAGGAGAGTGATTCAAAACAAAGGAATCAAGTTTGAAATCTTCCACAAAGGGTGAGGGCCCATCGGTCACACTGCCAAGGTGGGCTGGGAGGAAGGATTGGCTTCTGTTGCTGCCGCTGCCCCTGCTACTATTCAGTTTTCTTGTGCTGGTTTTAGCCAGCTCATTTCTGCTGTCCTTGCCCAGTCCAGTCTTCTGCTGACTCTTGGCTTTCCAGATCCTTCTTCAGAAGTGACAAGCTGGTTGGCACAGCCCACCTGAAACTGGAGCGGCTGGAGAATGAGTGTGAAATCAGAGAGATTGTGGAGGTAAGGTGGGAAAACTGGAGGACATGGCCAGAAAAGGGCCAACATTCACTGAATCCCTGTTGTAGGTTTTTTGGTGCTTGTTAATTTTAAAATATCCGTAAGTGTGCTGTAGAGTATGTGCTATTCCCATTTCACAAATGATGAAATACAGAGGGTCTGAGAAAATTTCATTGTGTCAGAAAGGAAGTAGCTATACTCTTTCCACAACACTCAGCTGTTCATGTTCCCTTGAGGGGCCTGATCATGGCTGTCCATGTGGCACCCATGAATTCCTAGGTATCTGGGAGCAGGCTTTGATTGAGGCAGTTGTGGCAACACGATGAAGTAGGACAAACTCTGGACATAAAGTTCATAAGGTATTTCCAAGGAGGGACCTACCAGAACGCAGCTAGTCTGCTTAGGAATCACCCCAGACAACTCCTTAAGCTGCCCTGAACTCACTGAATTTCACAGGGATGTGCCCCTGATGACAGCAACTGAGATCCACAGAGAAGGGGCTCTGGCAGAGCCGGGCCCAGACCTCGGCTGGTGCCTTCACAGACGGAGGCTTTTCCTGTTACATTGCCTCTGCCTGCTTGGGAGAGTTGTTCTTAAGGGGGGCCTGCTTTGTGTCAGCCCCAGTGAGGTGGGTCAGACTTCAGAGCCTGTAGCCCTGCTTTGTATCAGCCCCAGTGAGGTGGGTCAGACTTTAGAGCCAGCTGCCTTGTCTCCGGCACAGGAGGAAGCACACGGTGGGCGAAAAGGCAGGCATATCCTGATCTTGTTGCACAGTGAACCGTGTGACTGTGTCCCTCATGCCATCTGTGAACCGAGGGTTTGGGCTCAGTGGTTTTCAGGCTGTGCCTTAAAGCCAGAGCATTTCTTCTAGGAGTTACCGTGGGGACTGTGGGGCAAACTGAGGAAGCACGGCTCTAGACTTCCCACCTCCATTTCAGAGCACTGGCGCTTATTTGGATTGATGTATTTTCTGAGACGTACCTAAAACCACCGAACCCAAACAGCGGGAGGTTGGAGTTGTCTGGAAATGGAGACTCTTCTATTGACATGCAGGATACTTTAGCTTCTTTCTCACCTTGTGACACAGGGAGCTGCCGGTCCCCGCCCCACCTCTCAGTTACCATCTCCCTCTCCGCGGTCCTCACAGGTCCTGGATGGAAGGAAGCCCACTGGGGGCAAGCTGGAGGTGAAGGTGAGGCTGCGGGAGCCTCTGAGTGGCCAAGACGTGCAGATGGTCACCGAGAACTGGCTGGTCCTGGAGCCCAGGGGCCTGTGAGGTGGGCAGCTCTCTGGGCCCTTGGAACGTCTGCCTGGGCCCCATGGGAACCCTTCCGGTACTCAGCTCATATCTAAGGAGAAAACCGAGGAATTTCTCATCTGTGAGGAAGACCAAGAGGCAAAACTGTTGGGTTGGGCTCAGGCTGGTTCACGATATTCAGTAGAACTGGGGAAGGAAGCTAACTCTCCCAGGTTGTTGTCAGGAAACCCTTCCTGAAACCTACTTGGATACTCATGCAGTTTAGACTTCTGTGCTCTGTGCCCGTGTGCAACAGAGGGTCAACGCTAGAGTGGAGTCAGGCCGGCGACTCTTCTCCAGCTTTTTCCCCTGGGCTTCGCTGGCTACAGAAGTCTTTGTACATAAAGGAGATGCTGCTAAACAAGTACCAAAGACCTGTTAAGCACGTGCATTACTGACCACGGCTCTGGTCTTTCCCGTTGCTGGCCTCTCCCCAGGCCTCCACCAAAACAGGCTGGATTCCAGGGTTTCCCCCTCCCTCTCTGTCCGGGCAGGGCAAGGACAGCCTCACTGCTCTGCCATGGAGCCTTGTAACCAACCCCTTAACCCCTGTGAATCAACTGTTTGCAACCTGCCCCAGCCCCCATTTGCACCATTTCTAGACGTGCCTTTAAAAGATAAAACTGTAAGGGATGGGAAAGCGCGAGTGTGATCCGGACCCCCCTCCCCATAGGGCAGGTCAGGGTTCTGTGACTCCAGTTGGTCAGCAGCCGCCTGTCCCCCGCAACTCAGTTGACCCCAGCCCCGCCTGTGCCTTGTCTCCTGACAGCTGCTGCCGTAGCCTCCCTGCTTCCCAACGCTCTCAGTGGGATTTTGTTCAGGACTGTGTGGTGGGAAGTGAGAGCAGGTTATCTTGAGTTAGGTCCATGTACCTGAGACTGAGACTGTTAACTGAGGAAGAAAGAAAAAAAATTTATATATATATAAATATGTAGAATGTAACTGATTTTATTTAAGAAACTAGGTCTAATTCATTGTTGGGGATTTACGGTCTCACAAAATAACCATCAAAGTCTTAAACAAAAGCCCTGCTCCTCCCTGTCACTGCCCCCCACCACCCCCACCCCATCACTTTTTAAAAGCCAGAGTGGCAGTAACATTTGTTAATTGACAGAAACTGCAGTTATGGCTTCCTCTTCAGAGACAGGTCAGGAGAAGCCTTGCCTCTTCATCCAATCACCTAGGGAAATCCCTAAATTTCTTCCTAAGAAATTCTTTGATTTTTGTGAACAGATGCAGATCATGGAGGGATTTACATCAATATTTGCAGTAGACTTAATGTTCAAAACTGCAGTAGTCTACATCTCTTAAAAATAAACTTTAACACCCCATCTTTTCCCCCCTTTCTTTGAAATACTGTTTAACAAAGCATTCCTGAAGATAATATTTTAAGGCTCTACATGAAGCAGATACATTCAACTTACTGATGATTATAGTCCTGCAAACACAGAAGTTTGGGATTGAGCTTTTGTGTGTGCGTCTTTTTCTGGGATGCAGCTGGACCACACTTCCCTGCCCTTAAGAGCAGAGCTTATAGTGTAACAACAGGGACAACAGATAACTTCTGAGAGCTAGAAAGCTAGTCTAGCTAGAAGGCTAATCTTAACTTACTAAAAATTCCATAGATGTGAGACTTAACACTTAAATGCAGTCATATCTGTGTGTCATACAAGCAGCCATCTAGAATGAAAAGGAGGGCTGTCAGCCCTCATAAGGTGGCCCAGAGCAGAGCGGGAACCAGAAGACTCAACCTCGTCTTCCCTTAGGGTTTGTAAGTGCTAAGAAGGCTTGACGTTTCCGACTAGTACTAGGAATGTCTAAACTCAGTCCTCTGCTAGAAATCGGATAGCAAGTTTTTTTCTGTGGTTCAACGATTTCCCATCATAACCTGTTCAATTTCATTCTGCTTTACTGCCCTTTGCTTTTTGAAAACCAGAACCTCCAGGCTGAGAGAGGCAAGGCAAAGCCGCCCACTGGACTTAGAAACTAAGGTTCTTAAAAGGTCTTTGTTGTAGCCCAGGCATGCAGGGGTCACTGGCATGGGAGGAGCCTGCCCAGCCTCATCTTGTGCTAAGATTTATCCAAATACAGCAATTCAGCAGTGCAGATTAGTGACTTGTGGGCACTTGGGAACCAGCCACGACCCAAATCATTTTTAAATTTTAAAATTTCTTTTCAATTGTATAGGACATACTTTCTTCTGAATACAATATGGAAGGAATTTATCTTAGAATCAGGAAGTCTTGCTCACAATTAAAGGGCAGACTAGTATGCATTTTATTACGTTCCTTTCTCACGGTTCTGTTCTGAAACCTACATTGTTGCTTCCCAGTTTCTGAGTGCTTGTTTTACAAATATTTGTGGGCAGTTTTTAAACACTCATTTATCCCTTAAGTTAAGGCAGCTGCTTTGAATATGAAACTCTGGGGCTGAGACTGGCAGAAGGCAACACCAGGAAGCTTGCACCTGGTTCAGTTCCATCACAGATGGATTCTTCCCTTCTCAGCCTCAGCTTCCCAAACTCTAAAATGGACATTCTCATTCCTCTTATGCTCCTTCTCCCTTCTGGCTACATTATAGTCCTCCAAGTCCCATTACCGTCATTACTAAAATTATTTCAGCATTATTATTAAAACAAACAACTATCACAGACTTTTGCTAGAAATGGTGTTCAGCAGATTTCTTATTGTCTGAAGTGCATTAAATGCATAGATTATTCCCCAAGTGACTAGTTATGATAGAAGAAAATTTAGTTGGAAATTCTGGGCTTACCAGCATTCAGGAACCAGTGTAGGTGAGGGAAGACACTAGATGGGAACTTAAACAGGGCAAAGTTCAATTTATCTACAGCCCTAGAAACCAGTCAATCATAAAGGAAATGAACTTTGAATATTTACTGGAAGGACTGATGCTGAAGCTGAAGCTCCAATACTTTGGCCACCTGATGTGAAGAGCCAACTCATTGGAAAAGACCCCAATGCTGGGAAAGATTGAGGGCAGGAGGAGAAGGTGGTGATAGGAGCAGATAGTTTAACAGTGTCACTGACTCAACGGACATGAATTTGAGCAAATTCCAGGAGATACTGGAGGACAAGGGAGCTTGGCATGCTGCAGTTCTTGGCATTGCAGAGTCAGACATGACTGAGCAACTGACCAACAAGAGTCCAGTAGGTGCTCAGATACATGTTGATTTTAAAAAACTGGAGAAACTACACTGCCTAGCATTTGGTGAGAATTTGGTAATTTTTTTAAAATGTGGTAATACCAGAATGGCAGTTCTATTCCTCATTATAGGATCTCTATATCTCAATCTGAGTTTACATTATAGAAGAATCTGCCTTATTTATTTAGAAACATGATGTTTCCAGTTCTATACAGCATACAGTATATAAAGACAAAAGTGAAACAAGGGAAAACAGTAAACTAGCCTTGGCTATCTTATGTCCAATTCCACAAGATGATTTCATTAAATATAAAGGACATTTTATGCAGTTGAGAATGGACCCGACTCTGCAAGGACAGAGTCTGTTCTTAGAAAGGTTTGCACTGATCTGTAAGAAACATGTACAACTGCAAGGTCTGTTCAGCTGAGAAGGAAGAAAGGTAACTCCTATAGGACAGAACCAAGAGAGCCAGCTCCTGTAGAAGCTCCAATGTAGACCAAGCTGGATGTTGGACCCCAAGTTCCTACTACCCCTGTTAACAAGTGCATCCTGTGCCCGTCAGGTTTAGGGGGTGACAGCCCAGGGCTTGGTCCTCACAAGCTGGTGTTGAGTGGGCACCCGTTTCCGTGGGAAGCTCCCAGCCTGTGGGGAAGGCTACAGCCCCAGCCCTCTGCAGCCTCGGTCAGCGAAGCCCCTGAAGCAGCAGGTGTAGATGTGGATTCTCCCCTCCGGCCCAACAGAAGGGGGATAAACCCTGGGCTTCCCCAGGGGCTCAGCAGTGAAGAACCCAGCGCAGTTCAGTCCCTGGATCAGGAAGATTCCCTGGAGGGGGGCATGGCACTCCTCCAGTATTCTGGCCTGGAGAATCCCATGGATAGAGGAGTTAGTCTATGGGGTCACGAGAGTCGGACAGACCTGAGTGACTAAACAAAAACAACAGACACCTTTGGGCCTCAGAAAACAGCTACTAACCTGAAGGGAGCTCCGCAGCCTGTAATGCCAAGTACTAGGCCTAGCTCCAGCCGCCGGGGAGCAGCCTCTCGCTGTCTTGGGCCTGCACTACCTTCTGGGGGATTTTTGGAACTGTCCTTTCACTGCAGAGGGACCAGCCTCCTACTTGGTCTGGGGTTTTAGAAGATGCCAGTGACGAGGAAGTGAGCTGCCCTAGAGCAATGTTTTTCAAACCGTGGGTTGTGAAATCTATTTGGTCTGACTAAAATAAATTTTTCATTAAGGAGAAAATGATCAGCATGCATCACATATGTCACAGGTAAAACCGAGTCTTGCCTTCTAATACCACTTCTCCAAAAAAAAACACCCAACTGATTCCAAGGCTGGGGCAGGGTAAGCACAAGATGGCACTGGGGCATCTTGTTAGGCCAGAAAAGGAAGTGTTAAGAAACAGGAGCATGTCACAAGGATGTGGGAGCTCACGTAAATAATGAATTAGAACCATTCAAAGAGTAATCCCAAGTCCAGAATGAAAGTTAATTAAATGAGTAAATAAGAAAGAAGGGCTTTGGGAACTTTTCTTGGCAGTCCAAGGGTTAAGACTCCATACTTCCAATGTAGGAGATGTGATTTCAATCCCTGGTTGGGGAACTAAGATCCCACATACTGTGTAGTGCAGCACTCCCCCAGCCACACAAACACACCGCATGCACACACACACCCTCACACACACCCACACACACGCACATGCACACACACACCCTCACACACACACACACACACACCAAACACACCCACACACACCACACACGTGCACATGCACACACACACACACACACACACGATGGGCATTAAAAGTGAAGTGAGAGTCGCTCAGTCATGTCTGACTCTTTGCAACCCCATGGACTGAAGTCCATGGAATTCTCCACGCAAGAATACTGGAGTGGGTAGCATTTCCTTCTCCAGGGGATCTTCCCAACCCAGGGATCAAACCCAGGTCTCCTGCATTGCAGGAGGATTCTTTACCAGCATTAAACTTTTATATATGTATATGTGTGTGTGTGTGTGTGTATGTATATGTGTATATATATATATATATATAAAGAAGGGTGTTTGCTTATAGGTAAATCAAGTGCAACTGATAAACAGGAAGCGCTGGAATTGAAAAATCTTGAAGCCATCATAGTAAAAGATCAACTCAGGCAAGAAACATCAGAGTGCTAAATCTAAGGGGACATTTCAATGAGTAAGATCTCCACATGATCACAGAGTGTCTACACAAACCAGTTATTTGTTCTAAGAGGGGAAATACCCAGTGGAGAAACCAGACAACACCTTGACCGGGTAAAAATTTATCATCAATGAGGGGCAGAAGGACATACATCTAAGTGACCCATGATGTGATGTCCCAAGGAGGACACACCATCACTTGGGTAGGATTCTGGCCAAGAATGCATAATTCATGTAATTCTGAGGAAATAACAACCAAATTAAAAATGGGGCATTCTCTGTTAAATGAGTTGGAAGAACCTATATTCAGCAAAAATATCAATGACATAAAAAATAAAAGTGAGTCATGACAGAAACTTACCATGTTCTGATCTAGGCTGGAAGCTTCACTGGATGGGAAGGACGCTGGGTTAAAGTGTCAAACTGAAGTGGAGCCTGTCCTACGGTGATGTGAGAGGACACCCTTATTTGTAGGAAGTAAGCATTAACCTACTTAGGGGTGAAGGACTTTGATGTATGCAATGTATGTACTTCTCAATGCCTCAGTTTTTTATGGAGAGAAAAGGAGAGAAAGGAACACTGATGATAAAGCAAACAAGTTAATCTGTAAATAACAGGTGGATCTGGGTAAAGCATACATAGATTGTTTTTTTAACTTGCCACTTTCCTGGAAGTTTAAATTATTTCTCAATAAAATATTTTTAACAATACCTTCAATGTAGAGAGCTCCCTGGTGGTCCAGTGGTTAGGAAGGACCTGGCACTTGCACTGCCAGAGCCACAGGATTCAATTCCTGGTCAGGAAACTTAAGATCCTGTAAGCCATGTGGTGACGCCAAAAATAAATAAAATGCTTCTAGTGTATATTATAACTAGAAACGTCTTGGGTATAATCTATCAGCTTTCACAGAAAGGTCCAGTTCAGTGTCTGTCATTCAGTCTGGCAGGTCTTGAAAGAACCTGAACTTGACTTTACTATTCAAGTGACCTCATTTATACTGAGTCGCCCTTCTTTGGATAGAAGAGAGAGAATCCTTTGGTTCTTTGATTCACTTCATGAATAATCTAGGGGAAAAAATACCTAAATGTGACTTTGTGAGGTCGCTGTAATGTATCTGGGACAAGATCAGTGTGAAACTGTCCGTTTTACATCAATTCTGTATAGAGAGTTCAAGACTGATGCTTCATTTTTTTATTTCCCTTCTGCCCTCCCACCCACCCTTGGTGATGGCTGTACCCATTTGAGCATTTCTGAGCACAAGACCAAAAGTAAGTCTTAGAACAGAGGAGCAGAATTCTTGTCTAAACAGTAACAGAAGGGGATTAGCTGCAAGGATAGCATAACTGTTGTGCAGTAACAGAAGCTGCCCAGATCCTCTTGGTGGACAATGCATAGAAGACTTAGAATTATGGAACATCTGTCCCTCCACCACCCCTTCCCACCCCTGTCCCCCAAACCCCCACTCCCACCCCACCCCCCATTAATAGTGTTAACAAAAGCTTAATTTTCCAGTTCTAAAGTGCAAATGATTTGGGTATGACTGCTGTTGCAACAGGTCTGAACAGAAAACAGTGAAGTCCTCTCTGTCTACGCGATGTTTTCCAGAATATAAAAGATGAGTTCCATGACGATGGGGCCCTCGCTGAGCTGGCAGGCCCCTCCATGGATCACTGGCACCAGAGCGCTGTCCAGATCGTTCATGTACTGCGAGGGAAGGGGCTGGCCATTGCTCCCTGCTTGATAGCCAACCTACACCGTGGAAAGAAGGGGATGACAGGTTACTGGACAGAGAAGATCTCTCCAGAGGCCTGGAGGGCCAAGAGGATGAACAGGAAAGGAGATGTCCTTTTTGGCTAGGGGCTAGACACTGGCAGTAAACACAAACTTCTCTTCCTTAGAACTGTCACTTACCATCCTACCATATATTCATCCTGCCCCTACCACCTCATAGCTGTGAGACCTTGGGCAAGAAAACCTGTTATGGTCTCAGTTTCCCAGGAAGGGAAGTTGGGGCACAGAGAGGTGTGGAATGTCAGCAACAGTACATAAACCTTTGGTTGTGGAAGTTAAAATGAGAAATATACTGGGTAAACTCCCTAACTCAACAGGAACTGAACACCTGTCCTTCCATCCATTTCTCCACATACCATTTTTTAAACACCTACAAACACAAGAATTCAAGCATGAATGTAAACAGGGCTCCTGCCCTCAAGAGCCCCACATATTTAGTAGAAAAAAATGATTGTTCTTATTTTATGTGAAGTAATTCTCTCTCTAGTCAGATTATCAGTACCATTTGGAAAAGGGTTGTAATACTCATTTGTATTACCCTGACATGCTTAGTAAAGCATCGGGCAAGACCATAAGTAGAAAACAACTATCTGTTGATTGATGACTAGTCAAGAAATGGAGCTAAACATATGACCTTTCACATTTTCCCTGATAATGACACAACTGCATCAAAGCAGGAGCACTGGGACATGTCACAGGGATCTAAAATCCAAAAGAGTGACTTCCCTGGCTGTCCAGTGGTTACAAATCTGCACTCCAAATGCAGAGAACCCCAGGTTGATCCCTGGTAAGAGAACTAAGATCCCACATGCTGCCCCAAAATAATAAAAAATAAAATCCAAAGGAAACGTAGAGAGATTAGAGTGCTAGGCCGTATGAGAGACACTGGGACAAGGAAGAGAGGGCAGGTTGCACTCAGACTGGATTGTGACTACTCAGAGCACACAAAAAGGTTAATGAGTAAGACGGGGAGGAAAGCCCGGCCACAAGACACCGCGCTGACAGGGACACTAATGCAGAAATGGTTCAAGTCACATCCATGAACTAGCACGGCAATGTTGGCGCTAAGAGAAACACAAGAAGTGGAACTGCAGAGACCAGTCAGCAGAAGCCTGCTGTGGTTGGACTAAGAAAACAACAGGGGACGGGACAGCCTGGAACCTGCTCTCTAAAGGAGGCAGGGTGGCCCCTGTGTCATTCACATAGGGGTGGCAGGTCCTGACACTTCTTATCCCACACTACAAAGAAAGACAAGGCAAGACATTCAGGTGAGGAAGCCAGAGTTCACATGGTTCAGAGGCTGACCAAGCAGCACATCCAACTGTCTTACCAACAGAGGGAAGGCCAAAGACTACATCCGGTCAGGCCCAAGTGCAGAGACTCGTACTCTGGGTTGCAGGAAGAAAACTCGTGTCAGAAAAAAGATACTGCCCAAGACCTGCTTCAAAGGCTGAGATTCTTACCTGATCTGAGTCAAGTGTCACACGAAGTCCCAGTTTTGTCATTCCATCTTCTTTCAGAAGCTTCAGGTGGGGACACAGAGCAAGACAAAAAGCCTTGGCAACATGCTCGGTTAGCCGGCTGTGATCTGCAGGATCACTCAGGCAATTGTGCTGGTCATCATTTTCTAGGAAAAACACCTGTTCCCCAAACAAAAGAGACTTTTAAGCTTGTGTCCAGGAGATGTGGGAGGAAGTGAGTGCACCAGCTCACGAATATGAGTACCCTGACTCCCTGAGACGTGCAGGAAGACCAGACACAGAACACCAAGAAAAGCAGGGCACTGACATCTCACATCTAAGTAACAGCCTCTGCCTCTCACAGTGTATGCATCCACAGGATGGTAGCTACCACTTACTGATCTCCCTAAAAGCCATGGCCGCAGTCATAATGGTACATTCTGTTCAGAACTGGGAAAGGCTTGCATTTTGCAATGTGTACTTCTAAAAGGACACATTGCAACTTTCTAAAGGAAATGATCTTAGAATCTAAGAGAACAGTCCTTATAGATCACATCACCCAACACCTGCATATTACTGCTCACTCATAGAAGAGGGGACTCACTCAGAGCCCAGGTGAGAGTCTGCGTCTTTGCCTCTCAGCACAGACAGAGCTCTTCCTACCACGTGGCTGTGCCACTGCTGAGGCCAAAGCTGTGTCACTGTGAGCCGAGCACCGCGCTGGGCGCAGGCGGAAGCACAGCAGATCTGGAACTGAGACCTGAGTCCTATCACACACAGGAGGGTCGTGAGCAAGTCCTCTGGCTTCTTAATGCCGATTTGCCTCTGTAAAACGGGAAGCACCTACCTTCTCTGGTTATCGTATAAATGATATAAAAGCAAAACATAGGCTGATTCATGTTGATGTTTGGCAGAAACCAACACAATTCTGTAAAGCAATTATCCTTCAAATAAAAAATACATTTAAAATTTTTTAGAAAGCAAAACATAAAAGATACAGACATGTAAATATAGAATGCTTCTCTATACCAACACGTGGCTTATGACTCAAGCAGTGGCTTATATTAAGAATCTGCAAAGGGGTCGCTCTGAAGCCTGGTGCCCAATGCATTAGTGAAAATGGCAGTGTGAAGTGATAGACGGAACTCTCAAGTGGGAGTCAGGAGACTCTGGTCCCTGCTCTGCCAGCAACCAGCATTAGACAAGTCACAGAGTCACCTGGCCTCTCTGAGACTGTTTTCTCATTATGTAATTTCTCATTCCTCATCTCCTTATCTCAGGGGATCAGCGAGGAGCAAAAAAGAGGTAGCAGAGGTCAAACTACTCTGTAAGCAGTAAAGACATTCACATGTTTCAGACCCTCAACTACTCAAGATATGTCAAACAGATGATCATTACAAAGCAAGCAGATAAAACCACTCAGCTGCATATAAAATTACCAAGTCTGGTAAGAAATATGTCACTTGGAACAACAGCTCAAAAACTTCTAGCCTCTGTGTTGTCAGGAACCAGCTAGTAAACTTGGGTTACTAGGCACCTATCCTCCCTTGGCTCAGTTACCTTGTGTGTAAAATGGAAAAGGCAGAAGTCACAGAACTTCTTAAAGACTTTTAAAGCTTCCAGAAATCCTAGAGATCTTATCATTTAATACTTGATTTTTATAGACAGGTATAAATGAGTTTCAAAAGAAATCAAGAGATCCAGGACCTACCTGTTTATTCTCAAGAAATAAACTTTCTGATTTGTTTGATGTGCTTCCCAGATGGCGCTAGTGGTAAAGAACCTGTCTGCCAATGCAGGAGACATAGGAGACATAGGTTCGATCCCTGGGTTGGGAAGATACCCTGGAGGAGGGCATGGCAACCCACTCCAGTATTCTTGGATAATCTCACGTGAGATTCTGGAGAATTTCACTAACAGAGGGGCCTAGTGGGCTACAGTCCAGAGGGTTGCAAAGAATCAGACACAATTGAAACAAATTAGCATGCACGCACACACATACACATATACAGGGTCCCTGCCTGGCTCCTCTCACCCCCGGGTAAGCCTCTAATACAGCTCTAAGAAACAATATAGTAGAAAACAGGTTAGGAGTCGGCCACATCTGGGTTTGAATCAGGACTTTACCAGTGCTTATTTGCCATGTAATCCTGGACAAGTTAGTTTCTGAGCTTTAGTTTTCTTATTTGTGAGATAAGTCTATTTTTAAAAGACAGTGTTATCTAAGTTATAACTGAGTGCAGCATAACCAGCCTAGCTTTCTGAAGAATGCAGCAAAGACAGAATGTACCCTTCAGAGATGCACCCTTCTTGAGGTCCAGTGTGAACAAATCTCTAAAAGCTAGTTCATGGGGCGGAGATGTCAGACTGCTGCAGGCCACACTTAGTGCATTTCCTTCCAGTGAGCTAAGAGAGACCAGAGGGAACTGGAGTATAGAAGGTAACAGAGATTTTTTTCCCCCTCATCCTCCAGAATCAGTCCAGAATATCTCTGGGCCAAGTAAAAAGGTCTTCAAAGGAGGGGGTCAAGGATGCCAAGTTTCTATTTCCTTACCTCGGTCCATCTGATGACCTTTCCATTCGCTTTATACTCTGATCCATGGAATATCTTCACACTTGTTATAGACTCCATGGACTTCCCATCTATGGGACTTAGGACACTAAAACAGAAACAAAGGAAAGAGATGGAAGCAGCTCTTAGAAGAACTGCTTCTCTCTTATCATATACTGGGTGCCTTGCTGAAAACACCTGTGCAAAACATCACAAAAGAAGCAGCCACGCCCCCAAATGTACATAAACAGAGCTCTCAGGGAGGCGCCTGTGCACTGAAATAATTCCGAGGACACACGTATGAAAAAGGAGTCCTGATGGCAGAAGGTGGTTATTTAACGTAAAGAAACTGTTTCCAAGCCTGCTCTCTTTCCCTCGTGTTCCTCCCTTCAGTGGCTGCACAGACCCACACCCAACCCTGCTCTCCCTGCTCCACCACCACACCATCTCGCCATACTCTCCATACATTTGTGTATCTGCCTCACAAACAAACTTCCGAAGGGGAAGGTACATGATATACTCATTTCCATGTGCTATACTCGCAGTCTGACACACAGCACAGGAGTTCAGTGTTTACAGACTAAAGGAATTATTTGACCAAGTATGTTAACTATGACAGTGCTGGTATGAACTGATGAACATGCATCTGTATTATCTATCGAAACAAGTTCCCTTCAGTGCTGCATAGCACTCCTAGGTTCCTGAATTGAAAGCCCACATTTTATGGTTGTGTCCTCTCCAAAATATAGCAAGTATAAATATGTGGATGTACACACTCATTCTGATGAGGAGTCAAAGTAATTGTTGTGAACTTTTCCCAACAACTTTCAAACCTGTTTATGTTTTTGAATCTCTATGTTTAAAGATCAAATTTAACCTAAAGTTGACTATCAGGGACATGCTACATTTGACTGAATTAAAATTACTTAAACATTGTTAAGTTTAATTTCTAACTCATCAGACAGTATAAAAACTAGAGCAGCCTTAGTTGATAAGAACTCTCTTGAGAAAGGATACCCTGACATTGTGGGACAAGCTAGAAAACATTCTGTCTACACACTATACACTAGACTCCTGGGTTCGAGAGTTTTTCCTGATGAGTTCTTGTTCTTTTTTCTAAGATGCTGCTACTGTTGTAGGAAGGGACCACCTACTTGTTGTTAGCTACCAATACCATATGGCATACGATTGTCAGATTACCAATTGTTTGTCCTAATAACCATGGAATTTGTTGTGATAATATAGATGCTTGCCCATATCAGTTCACACCATCAACCTAACAACCCACTATAATAGAGAATTAAACACAAATTGATTTTGAAATTAAATTTTCCCGGAAGTATGGGAAGATAAAATGTAAGTTATAAAGTAGACAAACATACTCATTGATTTAGAAATTGCTTCTGTTTGTTCAATAACAAAAGTTTTAAAACATTCTTTTAAAAAAATCTGGTATGCCGTGCTGCAAACGCCTTCTATCTGCCTTCGCTCCTGCCGTTCCGTCATACTGGCAGGCCCACTCTGCCACAGCTGGGCAGCAAGTATCTACCATCTTACCAGACTCAGCTCAAGAGGCAGCCATTCCTCTAGGAAGTCATTCCTGAATCCTGCCCTACTGCCTCTACTGAGTTCATTTCTCTTTACTGTCTTCTATAGAGTTTTCTATGAGCATCTTCCATACTTTGGTGCCCTTATTATGACTATCTTCAAAACTTAGACTGAGTCACCTGTCACCAAGGACCATGAATTTATTTTTGTCTTTTCCGAAGCCCACATATAGAATTATTTCCTGAAGGATGAATGGGAGAAAGCTTAATACAATGAAGTTTGACATATTTATTCAATTAGTCAGTTTTTTAAAGAAATTACTAGGTGCCATACAGTGTTTTAGGTGCTGATGACACAGCAGTAAACAAACCAGCAAAAATTCCTGCCCTCATGGACCTTACATTCCAGAGCCAATATAATAAAATAAATAAGTAAAAATATATTATATGTTAGTGAGTTACAGGTACCCTTAAATATAATACGGGGAAGGGGAGTATGAAGTATTTGGTGGAGGAGGGAAGAAATGTGTATGAGAGGCTTACAATGCAGTAGGCTGGCCAGGGAAGCCTTTGTTGCGAAAGTGAAGGTACAAAGGTCGGAGGGCAGAAGTACAGCTGACATATTCACACGAGAAGCCAGATAGTTTCTGACAAGTAAGAGAGTGGGCAGGGGATTGTGTAAGGCTTTTAAGTTGTAGCAGGCTTTGGCTTTTACCCTGAATGACCCTGGCAGTCAGTGCTGAGCTTTGAGCAAGCAGTGACATTGCTCTGGCTGCTGTACTGGAAACTGACCAGGCTAGGAGGAGGAAGGCGGCCCAGACTAGAAACAAGGAAACCAACCAGGAGCCTGCTGCAATAATGCAGACCGAATGATGGCAGGAGAAGCAGTGAGCAGTAGTACAATTCTGGACATGTTTAAAAAGAAAGCTAACAGGCTCTACTGCTGGAAAGCTGTAGGGTGTGAGGCAGAGTGTCGAAGATGACTCCAAGGTTTTGGCTTGAACCATCAGAAACATAGCTGCCATATTCGAGATGAACATAGAATTTGAAGCCCAAGGAGGTGGCTTTAAGTCCTAGCCCAGCCACTTCCAAGCTTTGTGGAGTCATTTATCCTTTTGGTGTTTATTAACTCATCTGTAGTTGTTATAGAAAATGAAACAATATTAGCAAAAGTGTTTTGTAAACCAAAAAGGCTTAGGTTTTACTATTATCTCAATAACTTTAGAGGGACTGCTGTGTTTCATCAGCTCCTTCCTTCCCCTTCCCTTCAAAAATATGCATAGAAACTCCTTCAGGAATTAAGCCAAGAAATCAGAAACTTAAAAATCCATGTAATAATACAAAGCAGTCCTTTTAGGCAGGGGTTTCAGGAAAGTAATAAAATGCCAGGCTAGATAAAATCCAGAGGCTAGCCCATGACGAAATGCCACCGAGGGGGTGTTTGCTGCATTTACCCCTTGTTGACGTCCTTGTCGTCATCCACCCACTGGATGTGGATTTGCTCCTGGGGGTCCTCGGCCTCTGCCTTGCCACAGGTGATGGTGAAGTCCTTCATCTCCCGCAGTGCCTGCCTCAGGGCATCCATGTTCTCTGCAGTGATCTGGACCATAACGCCATCTGAGAATCAGCACCAAGACAATACAGATGGAAACAATGCAAAGCCAGGGAGAGGGGCAGATGAAACTCTGTACCTGGCATCTAGAAAATCCCTCTAGGATTAAACATGAAACTTCTGTTCTCTAAAGCTGACAGATACAAAGAGGTTTTGTCCTTTGAGCTCAACCTCTTACTTACTGAAAGTGTTACGAGGAGCAAATGCCAAGATGGATTCTGCTTAAAACACCTGCCTGTTGATTTCACTTCAGGCACAACTAACTTTGTCCGAGACTGCTCAAAGGGAAAACTTACACATGGTCATATCCCTCTTTTGGACACACAGAGCATTTTGTTTGTGTTTCCACTGTTGCATCATGCTCTAATCATATTCATTTGTTTGTATCACTCACCTTACTATGACTGCATACAGTGAATGCCAGTGCTTGTTAAACAAATCACTGAATAAACAACAGTAGTAAACTGGGGAGTAATTCCATTTATTGACTGGCAATAAGGCAAATCTACCATGTATGTTTTACATGGGCTACCATGAGCCAACAGATGATAATTATTTGGGGGATACCACCTAAGTTAAAGGAAAATACTGAAATTGAGGGAGCAAGCTGTCACATACTGAGCAATTATCTTGCTTCTCTGACACATAATTTTGTCAACTGAAATAATTTCTAAAGACCATCAGTAAAATTTTCATAAATAGGTAGCTAAATGCTCTACCGACACACATGGTGAAATATAAGACCTAAGAAATTCCCAAGCCAAAGACATATATGAAACTTTTTAAATACATTACTGTGCATTTGTAAGGATTTCTTTCAGTTCAGTTTATCATTTTGACTTTTAAGGGGTGCTTTTTAAGCATCTTGTAAAGACACAGTTTAAAGGTAGTCAATATTTGATTACAAAGGCATTAATCAGTCATTTAATGCCTTGATTTCTTGATGAGGAAGTAGAACGACTAACTCCTAGATTTCTTAATAGAATATTTCTGCTTTGAGTTGTGAAATTAAGTTGTGAAATATTAGCATACTTTGCTCTTCACTTGCTGTTTTATTGAGTTTGGCAATAAAGGAGATCAAAGTCAATCTCTGTTAACACATGTTAAGTTTATCTATGTATTTCAATTAACACAAAGGAATCCACCCTCAGGAAGAACTGCTCTTAGGGCACTGGAGTGAGCCACAGTGGAAATGAAAACCTGTCATTCTGTATGCAGACTGTACTTTCCAAAGATAATATAGCATCTCCTGTCTCACATGCTTTTCTACAATGCTATCTTTCCATTTTCCCCATCAAGAAATGGAATCTAACTCCTCTCCCTGCAGCAGACTTATGACCACTTCCACCACCAGAAGATGATGGACGTGACTGTGTGATTTTCAAGACTTGGTCATAAAACCAGTGTGGCTTTGGCCTTGTGCTGGAATACTTGTAGTTGGAATTCTAAGTCACCATATAAGAAGTCCAACTAGCCCAAGGCCGCATGCTAAACAGTCCATTGTTATGGACTCCAGTCATCTTTCCTAGTCTTTAAATCATCCCAAGATGGGCCCCAGACATGTGAGTCAACAAACTTTCAGATAATTCTAGCTCCTGGCCATCAAGTAACCACCAACCTTCAAGTCATCCCAACTGAGGCCCCAGACATCACTGAGCAAGATCAAGCCATCCCTGCATTGCCCTGTCAAGGGCAGATCCAGCACAATCAGTGAGGGTGATAAAATAGTTGCTTTAAGCCATTAAATTCTGGTTACTTTGTTATGCAACAAGAGTAACTAGATCAAAATACAGTGAAGAATAGTTGAGGAAGAAAATATCCAGTGATAAACCATAATGGAAAAGAATGTGAAAAATAATGTGTATATATATGTATATATACACACATATATAACTGAATCACATTGCTGTACAGTAGAAATTAACATTGTAAATCAACTATACTTCAATAAAATAAATTTATAAGTGGGGCTGAACTTCATCTACTTATTTACAGATTTGCACCCAGTGATGTATCTGAACTCAGACTACGTCCCCTTGGATACCTTATTCCAGAGCTCTGAAAAGCCATCTCTTAACTTTATGTCGATGTCCCACGGCATCTCTACCATTTACTCCCTTCTTTGGAGAGTTAAGCATCCTTATGACAGTCTTAATTAGGTGTACAGTGAGATGCTATTGAATAAATAACTTCTGTGGAGTCAGAAGTCTATGGCAAAAGTGTCAAGTTTTCCTTTAATGTCCCTTGTTTTTCAGTTGTATAATTAAGACTGAACTATGTACATGCAGTAAATAACCCATTCTTTACCTTCCACAATACTGGACTTGGCAAGATATCCTGAAGAGGATTTCAGAGCGCCACTGAACACAAAGAAACTGGCACCAGTCACTAAAATAGCAATAGAAATAGGTTAGTGAAGAAAGATTTTGAGATGGAATGACTGAAAATAATAATGAAACACTTGGTAGTTGGGAACTCAAACCATTATACAGAAAATAAAAAACACTTACGCTATACACTATCATATACAAGTAACCAATAACTCAAATACTAATGAGAGCTTAGAGAATGAGTTTTTAAGATACACTCTTCCATTTTGTTTTGAGCTTCCTTCAATCACGAAGCAAGGAAATCTTAGTAGTCAAGACTAAGGTTTGGTCTGCAGCTTGTTTTTGTAAATAAAATTTTATTGGAATGCAGCCATATTCATTCATTTCTATATTGTCTATGGCAGTTTTTGAAGTATGATGCCAAAGTGTTGGCAACAAAGACCACAGGTTTGCAAGTCATTCACAGAAAAAGTTTGCTGACCCCGGATCTAATTCATTGCTTTTTTTTAAGAGCAAATATATTTTGAATATGGAGATATGGTTGCCAACTATTTTACTTACCAAGTGGAGCTTTAAAAAACAAATACGTATTTAAAAGATGAATACCTCTTCATAAAAGAAAGGATATTTAATTACATTTTGCTTTATAAAACTGCACTACACTGTTTTGTTTCTCCACATCTTACATTGGACTAAGATATTCCAACTCCCTACCCACTGGCCCTACAGCATCTCTAATGGGTAGGTCATCCAGCCTTTGTCAAAGACTCCTAGTGACAGGGAGCCCACAATAATAGCACAAGGCAACCATTTCTATTTCTGGATAGCTCTCAGTGTTACAGAATGTGCTCTCAAACAGAGCCCAAATCTAGATCCTTGTAGCTTTCACCCACTGGTGCTGGTTTTGGTCTTTTGTAGCTATAGAGAGTAAGTTGAATATTATTTCCACATAATAGAGAACCTTAAAAATAGAGATACCTATTTTTCACTCTCTTTCAATCTATACTTTTCTAGGTTAAACATTTATATTTTATTCAAGAGATCTTCCTGTGACCTAGTTTTCAAACTTCTCACAGGCCTTGAATCCTCCTTTGAAGACCTTCTAGTTTTATCAGTGGATATCACCAACTACATTACTGACACCCAGAACTTATTAAAATATTATAAATATGATTTGACTAATAGGGAGCATAGTAGACTTGTCACCTACCTGTTTTAGATATTATATTTGAATATACATGTGCTCAGTACCTTTTATGCCTTTACTAAACAGCTGATTTCAAAAACATACCTTGAAGACAGAAGTAGTATGTCTACTACAGAAGTGCTTAATGAAGCATACTAAAGAAAGCTAGTTTTAGGAGATATTCTGAGAGGAAAAAAGATTTGTGGTCAAATAAATTTGGGAAGGTCTAAGCACTATCCTCCTTTCCAAAAAAAAAAAAAAAAAAAAAAAACATGTAAAGGCTCTGAAAAGTCCTGCAGTAAAGAAATCTGTTTAAACTTATTTAATATAGGGCTTCTCAGTCTAAAATAATAAGCAAAAGTTTTATTCATTCATGTGAATATTTTAAAAACCATAGACACTGGTAAGACATTTTAGGAAATGGCATGTTGAGCAGCGCGTCTTAAATTCTAATGTTGAGCAACACTTCTTAAATTCTAATGTGTATTTGAATCACATAGCAATTGTGTTAAAATGCAAACTCTGATTTAGCAGATCTGGGATACAATCATCATTTCTAACAATCTCCTAAGTGATGAGATCACATCCTGAGTACCACTGAACCTGGAAGGCTTCCCTCAGAATCCTGTCAATCTGTTAATTAACACTCTGGGTATGATCATTCAAAAAGCGCTAAATCTACCTAAACATATTCTCACTATGGGGCTAATGCACCAAATACCTACACTGGCCTGGTCAGTCCTGTCCTGAGGCAGTATTTTCAAGATGCTCCCCTCAATAACAGAGATCCCATTTCCGACTCTAAGTCTGGGCAGTCAACATATTCCTGCAGAACAAGCTTCAAGAGGTTAATACAATCAATTGTTTTCACCTATTCTGACACTGAGTGTTACGGGGTTGAGATATCCACTCTCCAGTCACAGCACCATCTTCCATGCCATGACCTCAGTCGGCTCAAACACTCACCCTTTCTGGGCTGATTATGGATACTGATAGCCTGGGTCTGATAGTTGCCATCATCATTCTGTACACACACAAGATGGGAGTCTGCCCTCTCATTGAAGCAGGCACCTCCTGCCAGGACATGCTCGTTGGACTTGTTCATGGCTTTTATCATCTGCAGTCAAAAAAGAGCACTAACTTTCTTATTCTGCCAAGAATGGGCACTTTTTGGTGTGCCTGACACAGCACAGCTCCTTCACCTTCTCAAAGACAAAACAGAATATTATTTGTTAAAGCGACAAAGGAGCTACTAAAGAATAAAGACAAAGTGAAAAATCAGTCACCATTAGTAAAAGTTCAACATACACAAAAATTCTCTCTATAATTTATAGGTGATTTGTGTTATAACCCAAGCACATGACAACATTTTGCATTCATTTTGTCTTTTTTACTACTGCACTGAACTCAAAATTAGTTTACCTAATTACAGTAGTTTCTTCTATCCAATGGATTCTCTGAGAATATCTATACACTGAAATTCTAAGTCAAAAGAATATCCTATATTTAAGTGTATCTGCCTTCTTTTCCCACATCCATACAAATGAGTGCTTTCCTCTATAAATATATGAACTTCATTATTTATTAGTTTTACTAACTTATGTTTGATATCTTCAATGAAATAACTAATATTTTGCTTTATTCTTATCAAGAGATTTTAAGGTGATAATTCTGAACCTTACATGGAAAAGCTCATCGGCCACCATTTTGTATCTAGTTAGTAAGTCTGAGCTTATATCATCTTGATGCTAAAATCTAGCTTCTGGATGAAATAGGTCAATGATAATTTATTTCTTCGCTTTTATTCTTATTTTTTTCTTATCATTTATCCTTATCACTTGTTAAACTTTCTAATTCAATCTTTTTAAATGGCTCTGATCTTTTGAAACTCTAGTTTAAAACTTTTGTTTTACCACCCTCCTCTTAACATTATAAATTGCAGTGTGAAAAATAGCAGATGAGTGTTCTGATACCTTTTATATTCCTATACTACTATACTCAAAAAAAATATTGAAATGAAATTCTCATGACAAAAAATTAACCATTTAAAAATGAATAGCTCAGTGGCATTCAGTGTATTCACAATGTTCTTCAACCACCACTCTTATCTAGTTCCAAAAACTTCCCCATCATTCATTCAAAGTAAACTCCCTTACTAATTAACTTGTTTCTTCCGATTCCCTCCTCCAACATGAATCTGTATTTTGTCTGCATTATGGATATTTCATATAAATGGAAACACAGAATATGTGACTACTGTGTCTGGCTTCTTTAATTTAGCATGTTTTAAGAGCTCACCCATGGTAAGCATGTATCAGTACTTCATTCTGATATATGTATGATATATACATACATGTATATATGACATATCAGTATATCATATATCAGTACTACATTCTCTTTTATGGCTGAAAAATATTTCATTGTGCATATACATAACAATTTGTTTAACTATCCTTCCATGAATGTTTCAGCTATGTCTACCTTTTGGCTATTGTGAACAGTGCTACTATGAAAATGTGTGTACATATACTTGTTATGAGGACTTGTTTTCAACACTTTGGAATATATACTAGGGGTGGAATTACAGGGTCATATGGTAATTCTATGTTTAACTTTTTGAGTAGCTGCCAAAATGTTTTTCATAGTGAATGAACCATTTAAAACTTCTACCAGCAATGTAGGTTTTCAAATTTCCTTGCAATCTTGTCAACACTTGTTATTTTCCATTGTTGTTGCTGTTTTCTATAGACATCCTAGCAGGCATAAAGGAGTACTGCACTGTGGTTTTGATTTACATTTCCCTAGTGACTAGAGGAAAACAATAGAATGGGAAAGACTAGAAATCTCTTCAAGGAAAGTAGAGATAACAAGGGAACATTTCCTGCAAAGATGGGCTCAATAAAGGACAGAAATGGTATGGACCTAACAGAAGCAGAAGATATTAAGAAGAGGTGACAGGAATACACAGAAGAACTATACAAAAAAGATCTTCACGACCTAGATAATCACAATGGTGTGATCACTCACCTAGAGCCATACATCCTGGAATGTGAAGTCAAGTGGGCCTTAGGAAGCATCACTACGAATAAAGCTAATGGAGGTGATAGAATTCCAGTTGAGCTATTTCAACTCCTAAAAGATGACGCTGTAAAAGTGCTGCACTCAATATGTCAGCAAATTTGGAAAAGTCAGCAGTGGCCACAGGACTGGAAAAGGTCAGTTTTCATTCCAATCCCAAAGAAAGGCAATGCCAAAGAATGCTCAAACTACTGCACAATTACACTCATCTCACATGCTAGTAAAGTAATGCTCAAAATTCTCCAAGTCAGGCTTCAGCAATACGTGAACCATGAACTTCCAGATGTTCAAGCTGTTTTTAGAAAAGGCAGAATAACCAGAAATCAAATTGCCAACATCCGCTGGATCATCGAAAAAGCAAGAGAGTTCCAGAAAAACATCTATTTCTGCTTTACTGACTATGCCACAGCCTTTGACTATGTGGATCACAATAAATTGGAAAATCTGAAAGAGATGGGAATGCCAGACCACCTGACCTGCCTCTTGAGAAACCTGTATGCAGGTCAGGAAGCAACAGTTAGAACTGGACATGGACCAACAGACTGGTTCCAAATAGGAAAAGGAGTACATCAAGGCTGTATATTGTCACCCTGCTTATTTAACTTCTATGCAGAGTACATCATGAGAAACACTGGGGTGGATGAAGCACAAGCAGGAATCAAGATTGCCAGGAGAAATATCAATAACCTCAGATATGCAGATGACACCACCCTTATGGCAGAAAGGGAAGAACTTTATAAAGAGCCTCTTGATGAAAGTGAAAGAGGAGAGTGAAAAAGTTGGCTTAAAACTCAACATTCAGAAATCTAAGATCATGGCATCCGGTCACATTCAGTTCAGTTCAGTCGCTCAGTCGTGTCCGACTCTTTGCGACCCCATGAATTGCAGCATGCCAGGCCTCCCTGTCCATCACAAACTCCCGGAGTCTACTCAAACTCATGCCCATCAAGTGGGTGATGCCATCCAGCCATCTCATTCTCTGTTGCCCCCTTCTCCTCCTGCCCCCAATCCCTCCCAGCATCAGGGTCTTTTCCAATGAGTCAACTCTTTGCATGAGGTGGCCAAAGTACTGGAGTTTCAGCTTCAGCATCAGTCCTTCCAATGAACACCCAGGACTGATCTCCTTAGGATGGACTGGTTGGATCTGGTCACATTACTTCATGGCAAATAGATGGGGAAATAGTGGAAAGAGTGGCTGATGTTATTTGGGGGGAGGCTCCAAAATCACTGCAGATGGTGATTGCAGCCATGAAATTAAAAGACACTTACTCCTCGGAAGGAAAGTTATGACCAACCTAGACAGCATATTAAAAAGCAGAGACATTACTTTGTCAACAAAGGTCTGTCTAGTCAAGGCTATGGTTTTTCCAGTGGTCATGTATGGATGTGAGATTTGGACTATGAAAAAAGCTGAGCGCAGAAGTATTGATGCTTTTGAACTGTGGTGTTGGAGAGAGTCCCTTGGACTGCAAGGAGATCCAACCAGTCAATCCTAAGGAGATCAGTCCTGAGTGTACATTGGAAGGACTGATGCTGAAGCTGAAACTCCAATGCTTTGATGCAAAGAGCTGACTCATTTGAAAAGACCCTGATGCTGGGAAAGATTGAAGGCAGGAGGGGAAGGAGACAACAGAGGATGAGATGGTTGGGATGCCATCACCAACTTGTCAAGCATCGTTTCAAGTGCTTGTTGGCCATTTGTGCATCTTTCCTGGAGAAATGTCTCTTCATGTCTTTGTTCATTTTTAAATTGGACTGTTTGTCTTTTGTTGTTGAGTTGTAAGATTTCTTTATTCTAGACCTAGAGAACAGATCCTTATATCAGCTAAATGGACTGCAAATATTTTCTCCCATCGTATTGGTTGTCTTTCCACTTTCCTGTTAATATCCTTGGATGCACAAAAGGTTTTACTTTTTCTTAACTCCAATTTATGTATTTTTTTCTTTTGTTGTTTATGCATATTTAAAAACCCACTGCCAAATCTAAGGTCATGAAAACTTACCCTCATGTTTTTCTCTAAGAGCTGTATAAATTTAGCTCTTATATTCAGGTCATTGATCTATTTTGAGTTAAACTTTATGATTTGAAGTAAGGGAACAACTTAATTCTTTTTACATGTGGATATCTAGTTGTCCCATTTACCATTTGTTGAAGACTATTCTTTCACGATTAAATAGTCTTGGCACCCTTGTCAAAAGCAACTGGCCATTAAATGTATGGATTTATTTCTGGGACCTTAATTCTATTTCATGCCAATACCACACTTTAGATTACTGTAGCCTTGAAGTGAGTTTTGAAACTGACAAGTGCGAGGCCTCCAATTTTGTTCTTTTACAAGATTTTGGCTTCAGAGTCCCTTGCAATTTCAAATGAACTTGAGTATTGGCTTTCCAATTCTATAAAAGGCCATTGAAATTTAAAGAAAAAGTTTTATTTTTCTGGCTGCACTGGGTCTTCGCTGTTCTGTGCAGGGTTTTCTCTGGTTGCTGCGAGCAGGGTCTGCTCTTCACTGTGGTGCACAGGCTTCTCGTTGCAGTGGCTTCTCTTGTTGCGGCGCACAGGCTCTAGGCTCACAGGCTTCAGCAGTGGCAGCATGAGGGCTCATTAGTTGCGGCTCATGGGCTCGTGAGCTCAGGCTCTGCAGGCTCCGTAGTTATGGCACAGGGGCTTACTTGTTCTGTGCTATGTATGCGGAATCCTCCTCGATCAGGGACTGAACCTGTTTCCCCTGCACTGGCAGATGGATTCTTATCCACTGGACCACCAGGGAAGTCCCCACTGGAATTCTGATAGGGCTTGTGCTGGATCTGTAGATCACTTTGAGTAGTATTAACATGTTAAAAACTTTCAGTCTTCCAACACATGAACATGAGATGTCGTCGCATTTATTTAGGTCTTCTTCAAGTTCTTTCAACAAATTTCATAGTTTTAAGGTTTCAAGTCTTTTATATCCTTGGTAAATTTATTTCTAGGTACTGTACCAATACAATGCCAAGATACCATCATCTTCTGGTTTGACTTTGTTATGTTTATAACTCTTGCAAAGTTAATATTTTAATATACAGCTGTATTGCCAGAGGCATCCAAACAATAATTAAAAATTCCTCTCACACTAACTTTTATCAACCCAATAAAACAAACTAGTTCTATCAGGGTTTTCTAAAAAAATACTTTTAAATAAGTTTTTGCAAATAAGGTAAGTCAGAAGATTCCTTCTTGGAGAAGTCAGTAGATAGATCAATTTAGGTTCTCAGTTACAATTTACATTTATATCACATGAAAGAAATGGATACAATCATATACAGCAATTCTAAAAAATTTTATATCTGCCATTCTTCCAAATCATTAGGCTAAAGTGATTTCTAATTTTGCTTACATTGAGCAGACTAAGAATATTTTCAAGAATTTCCAAAAAAAAAAAAAAAGAATTTCCTGGTGACCCAGTAGTTAGGACTCAGAGCTTTCACTGCTGGGTTCAGGTTCAGCCCCTGGTCAGGGAGCCTGGGATTCCACAAGCCAAATGGCCTCATGAGAAAATATAAAAAGTTTTCCATTTGGATACTCTGAATAAATTAGCTAGCCTCTAACAAAACCATTTTCCTGGATGTCAATTTCAAAGCTAATGAGATTTTCTTAAAACTTCGTATTTTTTTAGAAATGAATGAACAGGGTTAGTTGGTTTGTTTTCTTAAAACTATGTTCATTTATACCAAAGAGAGAATTTCCCAAATATTCAAAGGATCTTATGAACATAAAGTAAACTTACACTTGTCATACGATGATATAAATAATTGGTTTTCCACTTTAGTTGAGCCATTTCTCTGCTCTGTCAACTCAAATTCTGTAATATCTGTTGATTTATTACTATTGTTACTGTAGTTCAAGACCAATTACCTCTTTTCTGGACATTTAACAACTTTATAACTGTTTTACCTATAGTCAATCTCTAACAGCACTGATTCATTCTACATGTGAAAAAAAAATTCATATTTAATGGTAAGATAAGAAAAATTTTAAACATTAAAAAAAATTTTCTCTGCTTTTTGGCCTTCTCTCTCCCTTCTACTGTGCATTGTGTATCTGCATTATGCATCCACCAGGCCTCCCCATTGACAGAAATACCTGCTCAACCATGAAAGCAACATTCTCCAAGGTCCAACAAGACCACTTTTGATAACATTTCCTCTGGATCTTGTAAGGGGGTCATTTCTAGCAGATCTGGATTGTGTCAACTGTTAATAATACATCATGTAATGTATAGCACTCTGTCTCAAAAAACATATAACTGTGCATTGACTTCTAACAGGTGTTAACAGTTCTGAGTTTTCTGAGATGCTTTTCCAGGCTATAATCCTCAATTTGGCTCAAATAAAAATTTCCTTTTCTTTCTCAGACTGACTGAATGCTTCCATACTCACCAAAGGCTCAGCTCTGGTTACATCGTCCCCACTTGTCCTCCACTCAGGTCCTAAGTGTCCTGTGCTCTCACTCCACCAGCGTTCGTGCTTAACCTCCCTTCCTACTGGGTCCCTGCAAGCAGGACTGCCTCCAGCTGCCTTAACATTTCCCATTCTGAGTTGTAGCATTTGCTCTTATTTACCCTCCTTTTGGGCCTCCTTTGTAGCTCAGCTGGTTAAGAATCCACCTGCAATGCAGGAGACCTGGGTTCAATTCCTGGGTCAGGAAGATCCCCTGGAGAAGTAAATGGCAACCCACTCCAGTGTTCTTGCCTGGAGAATCCCATGGACAGAGGAGCCTGGCAGGCCACAGTCCACGGGGTCTCAAGAGTCGGACATGACTTAGCAATTATACCACCGCTACCACCCTCCCTTTTCTTCTCCCATATCCAAGCAGCTGAAAAAAGCTGATCCCAAGTTAAGATTTAGTAAAAACACCAGTTCCTACCAGTAGCCTTCTTTAATTCCCCATCAGAACTAATGTGACCACTCCCTTTTTTGAACTGCCATAGCACATTTTTTGTATTTCTTATATGGCATCATCCACATCCAGCTCTGGATCTGATTAATATCAAGGATTCAAGCCAGACTGCCTATAATACAATCCTGGCCTAGTATGACATTGGGCAAGTTACATGATTTCTCTATATCTCAATTTCCTCCTCTGTAAAATGGGATAATAAAAGTAACTGTTTTATAAGCTATGAGGATTAAATAAATATTAATAAAGTGCTTAGAACAGCACCAAGAGCATAATAAGTTTAAGTATTTGTTAAAATTTGTATGCTTGTCTCCTCTGCTCTGCATATAAAACTGCAAAGCAATCTTCAAGTCAGGAGCAAATAATTCCATTGAGAATATCTTATGAGACAACGGGATTCAGACCTTCTAAGAGCTCACAAATTAGTGACAATGACATACTGATAAAAGGCAGGGAGACAATTTCTATAACAACAGTAGGTGCAAAACACAGAACATATGCGAAGCGCCAACCATGAGCCAGGCAATGAGCTAAATTCTATGTGCTCTTATGTTAAAAGAATCATTTTAGCATACCAGGTGAAATGTACATGAGCTTTTTTTCCCTGTGTTTCCCACCCCCAGAATCTAACATTCACACAATCACAAGCACCATTAAAGAATACAGTTCTAGAGGAATTCCCTTCTGAAAAAGTGATTAGGACTCAGTGCTTTTACTGCTGGGGCCTGAGTTTGATCCCTGGTGAGGGAACTAAGATCCTGCAAGCACTGCAGGTCAAAAAAGAAAAGAGAAAAGAAAGATGGGAAACAGAGGAAGGCAGAAAGGAATGATACTGTTTGGAGAATGGAGAATTAAGGTTTCCTAAAGGGTTTAACATTTGAATTGGCTATGAAATCAGATACAGAGGAAGAACACTTTGGATAAAGAAAAAAAGCATGAGTGAAGGAAGAGACACAGAACTGAGAAAGCAACACTGAGTTGAATGACAATAGAACAGGTGGAGGAATGTCCTTTCCTGGAGATGTTTCAGTTCAGTTCAGTTCAGTTGCTCAGTCATGTCTGACTCTTTGCAACCCCATGAACCGCAGCATGCCAGGCCTCCCTGTCCATCACCAATCACCGGAGTTTACCCAAACTCATGTCCATTGAGTTGGTGATGCCATCCAACCATCTCAATCTCTGTAGTCCCCTTTTCCTCCTGCCTTCAATCTTTCCCAACATCAGAGTCTTTTCAAATGAGTCAGCTCTTCGCTGAGGGCTTCTCTGGGGGCCTGGTAGTTATGATTCTAGGCTTTCACTGCCATGGCATGGGTTCAATCCCTGGTCAGGGAACTGAGATACTCCTGCAAGCCATGTGGCATGGCCAACAAAATAATAAACAAATTATTTAAAAAAGACACTCAAATCTATAAAACAGGGAAGAGTCAGGTTGAAGGAAGATATCTGGAAGACATCAGGAGACTGTATTTAAAGCCGAGGGACTGGCTAGATCAACAAGGAAGTGGACAGAGACAAATAAAACTTACAGGGACTGAGCCTTTGAGTTTTTCAAGATGAGTAAAAATGGGGTCAGAAAGGTGGATGTACAGAGACAGAAATTAAATTTGGGGAGATGAGGGTTGTGGAGGGAGACCAGGTTTTCTTACGGCACTTGAACACAATGAGATTAGAGCTGGTGGCCTCAACGTTAAAAGTAGCAGCAACCTTGGGAGAGCTAGGAGATAGGGAAACCCAGGGGTTTGGCTAGAAACAACATTCTGAAGCCAGGGCTCACCCCTATCACTGGGCATGCAGGGAATGGGGGAGGAGGGGTAAAGACAATCTTACTGTGAACATGCAGTATTCAGCTCCTGCTGCAGTCACTGGAGAGGTGACAGCCAGGGCTCCTGGGGGATCCTTATATTTTCATTCAACTTGAGGTTAAACACTGTCTTCCATGTATAACACGAGGAACAGCTATGCTAACAGTCAATGAAACAGCACCTCTTTCCTCTGCCCCACTTTCCAGAGCACCTTTCACCAACTCCCTTCATTCTTTTGAAAAGAAGACTATCAGTTCCTTCTCCCTAAGAGAAAAGAAATGTATTCCTTGAAGGCCAAAAAGTAAAACATTCCTCCAGCAGATTTTAGGACCATCTGTTCGTGCCTGTGCTACAATGAACCTTTAAAAGTATGCTTTTGTAACTTCACAACTCTCTGAAGGATATATGTAGCTTTGAACTAAAATAAACGGAAATTCCTATTTTAGAACTGTTCAGGGAAAAAGAATGTCAAGATGCCATTCAGCCTAAAGTATACAAGTTGGGGATTGCATAGATATACAGTTTCATAGATTCTTATATCACAACCAACATTATTTCTCTCTGGTTTTTAGTAAAGAGTCAACACAATTTTGTTCCTTTTTGCTTGAAACTCTGACATGAGGCTACCTCTTTGGTTCTATTCCCCCACTGATGTGATGAAAGTTTGAATGTCCACTACATTTCCTCAAAGATTCTGTGATATTTTTTAGCTGTATTTAAAATAAGTGATAAAATGTACACATTTAAAGTGTGTAATCTGACAAATTTTGGTATGTGTATATACCCTTATAAACAGCACTTGAAATCATTCAACTCTGTTCTACCGATCTAGACATACATATTACCAATAGTGTCCTGATTAACATATCTTTAAAATAAGCCTTAAACATCAGGTAGTGTAAGTCTTTGAATTACATTCTTTTTCAAAGTTGTCTCAGCTATTCTGGGTCTCTTGAATATCCATATACATTTTAGAATCAGTGTCTCAATTTCTATTTTAAAATAGCGTGCTGGTATGTTTACTGGGATTGTACTGAAGCTATGAATCAATCTGGGGACAAATGACATCTTAACAATATTGCATCTTCTGATTCAGAAATATAGTATACCTCATAGTATTTATTTGGGTCTTCAGTTTCTCTTAGCAATGTTCTATAATTTTCAGCATAGAAGGACTGCCGATAATCTGTTAAATTCAACCCTAAATATGTCATATTTATGATGCTATTGTATTGTTTTTAAATTCCAACTTCTGATTGTTAGTATACAGAAATACAATTGATTTTTACACAGTGATCTTGTAACTCTGATAAACTGATTGATTAGATCTAGTACTATTTTGTAAACTCCTTAGGTGAAGAAGTGGTAAAGAATCCACCTGCCAATGCAGAAGACACAAGAGACTGGGGTTCAATCCCTTGGTCAGGAAGATCCGTTGAAGTAGGAAATGTCAATCCACTTCGGTATCCTTGCCTGGGAAATCTCATAAACAGAGGAGCCTGGTGGGCTACCAGTCCATGGGTCTGCAACGAGTTGAACATGACTGAGCATGCACACACTACTCCAGGATTTCCTACATAGATAATCATGTTATCCATGAATAAAGACATTTTTTTCCCAAATGTACTCCTCTGATTGTGTTTTTTTCCCCCCTTATTACATTGGCTAGAAGATCCACTGAAATGTTTAATAAAAACAAGAATAGACATCATCTCCTTGTTCCTCATCTTAAAGAACCAATCAATCAGTCACCATTGGACATATTAATTTTAGGTCTTTCATAAATTCTCTTTATTAGACTGTAAAACTTCTATTTTAAACTGCTGATATATATATACACACATATATATATGTATATATATATAGAGAGATGAGATTTCTGTAGTTTTTTATTTTAACATGCTTTTCCTTTCTATCCTATTAATATGCTGAGTTACAGGTTTATTTTTTAATGTTAAACTAATTTAGCATTCTTGGAATAAATCCCATTTAGTTATGAAGTATCTTACTTTTTGTATATTATTGAATTGGATACACTAGAAACTTGTTATGTATTTATGCAATCAACTATGAGGGATATAGGTCTGCAGTTTTCATTTCTTAAAAATTTTTTCTGATTTTGATACTAGTGGAATTAAAGCCTCCTCAGCTATTTATTAAGAGTTTGTATAGAACTGGTGTTATTTTGTCCTTCCTTTTGTAACAATCACCAGTGAACATATCTAGACCTGGGCTTTTCCCTGTAAAGAGGTTTACAATAATAAATTCAATTCTTTCAATGTATGCAGGGCTATTCAAGTTACCTACCTATTTTTTCTTGAGAGAGGTATTAAAGTCAACGTTCAAAGAATTTGTCCATTTTGTCCAAGTTGGACATGTATTAGTGTAAATGCATTCATGCTATGCTCTGTTGTTTTTCTACTGTTTATAGAGCCTGTAATGATACCCCTTCTCTCATACCTCATAATGGGACTTTGTGTTTTCACTATTTTTAAGTGAAATACGGGTGATTTACAATACTAATTTCAGGTGTACAACACAGTGATTCAATATTTTTATAGATTATACTGCACTTAAAGTTTATAAAATAACAACTATACTTTCCTGGGCTGTAATAATATACCCTTCTAGCTTATTTATTTTATAGACACTAGTTTGTACCTCCTTATTCCCCTATGCATATCTTGCTGCTCTTATTTCCCCTCTCCCCACTGGTAACCACTAATTTATTTTCTACATCTGTGAGTCTATTTCATTATGTTCACTTGTTTTATTCCTTTAGATTCCACAAGTAAGTGATAACATTACAGTATTTGTCTTTGTCTGACTTATTTCAGTAAGCTGAGTATCCTCTAGGTCCATTCATTTTGTTGTAAATTCTTTTTTATGGTTGAGTAACACTCCATTGCACGTGCACGTGTGTGTGTATACATACATACACATATACCATTCATCTGTTGATGGACACTTAGGCTGCTTCTATATCTTGGTTATTGTAAATTATGCTTCTATCAACATTGGGGTCCATGTACATTTTCAAATTACTCTTTTTTCTTCAAATATATACCCAAGAGTGGAACAGCTGAATCATATGATAATTCTATATTTAGTTTTTTTAGGAACCTCTATAATATTTTCCATAGTAGCTGCACCAATTTACAAGCCCCCTAACAGGAATCCCCTCTGTACTAGGATCCTCCTTTCTCCACAGCTTTGCCACATTTGTTATTTATAGACATTTTGATGATAGTCATTCTGACAAGTGTGAGGTGGTTCTTCACTGAGGTTTTGATTTGCATTTCTGTGATGATTAAAAATGTTGAGAAACTTTTCATGTGCCTGTTGGCCATTTGTATACTTTCTTTGGAACATCTATTCATATCTTCTTTTTTTTTTTGCTACATCGTGCAGCTTGCAGGATCTTAGTTCTGGGCCAGGGATCAAATTCAGACCTAGGCAGTGAGAGTGCTGAGTCCTAACCACTGGACTTCCAGAGCATTCTCTTCTGACCATTTTTTAATCAAGTTGTTTGTTATTATTCTTTAATTACTTATTCATTTGGCTGTACCAGGTCTTAGTTGTAGCATGTGGGACCTAATTCTCTGACCAGGGATCGAACCCAGATCGCCTGCATTGGAAGCATGGAGTCTTGGCCACTGGACCACCAGGGAAGTCCCCCAAGTTGTTTGCCTTTCTAATATTGAGTTGTGTGAGCCATGTATCTATTTTGGATATTAACCCTTTATCAGTCATATCATTAGCAAATATTTTTTCCTATTCAGTTCAGTTCAGTTCAGTCACTCAGTTGTATCCGACTCTTTGTGACCCCATGAATCGCAGCACGCCAGGCCTCCCTGTCCATCACCAACTCCCGGAGTTTACTCAAACCCATGTCCATCGAGTCAGTGATGCCATCCAGCTATCTCATCCTCTGTCATCCCCTTCTCCTCCTGCCCCCAATCCCTTTCAGCATCAGGGTCTTTTGCAATGAGTCAACTCTTCACATGAGGTGGTCAAAGTATGGAGTTTCAGCTTCAGCATCAGTGTTTTCCTATTCAGGGGGTTGTTTTTTCATTTTGGAGATAGTTTTCTCTGCTATTAAAAAATCTCTTACATTTAACTAGGTCCCATTTATTTATTTTTCCTTTTACTTCTTTTGCCTTAGGAGATCTAAGAAAATATTGCTATACTTTCTGTAAATTGGTGTTCAGCCTATGTTTTCATCCAGGAGTTTTATGGTCTCAGGTCTTACATTTAGGTCTTTAATCCATTTTGAGCTTATTTTTGTATATGGTGTGAGACAATGTTCTAATTTCATTCTTTTACAAGCTGCTGTCCAGTTTTCTGAGCACTACTTATTGAAGAGAGTCTGTTTTCTCCGGTAAATATCATGCCTCCTTCATTGTAGGTTAATTGAACATAAGTATGTGAGTTTATTTCTGAGCTATTTGATTCCATTGATCTTTATCTCTTTCTGTGCCAGCACCATTCTATTTTGATGACTGCAGCTTTGTACTATAGTCTGAAGTCAAAAAGTATTATACCTCTAGCTTTTTTTTTTTTTTCACATTTTAAATTAAAAGTTTATTTTTGAGCATATTAAATGGAAAGGATGTTCTTTTCCTCTCCTGTAATGATGCTGGTTGCTTAATTTTGAATATGTTCTATTTTTTTTTATTTTTTTTTCCATTTATTTTTATTAGTTGGAGGCTAATTACTTTACAACATTGCAGTGGTTTTTGTCATACATTGAAATGAATTAGCCATGGATTTACATGTATTCCCCGTCCCAGTCCCCCTCCCCACCTCCCTCTCCACTCGATCCCTCTGGGTCTTCCCAGTGCACCAGGCCCGAGCACTTGTCTCATGCATCCAACCTGGGCTGGTGATCTGTTTCACCCTAGATAATATACATGTTTCGATGCTGTTCTCTTGAAACATCCCACCCTCGCCTTCTCCCACAGAGTCCACAAGTCTGTTCTATACATCTGAGTCTCTTTTTCTGTTTTGCATATAGGGTTATCGTTACCATCTTTCTAAATTCCGTATATATGTGTTAGTATACTGTAATGGTCTTTATCTTTCTGGCTTCCTTCGCTCTGTATAATGGGCTCCAGTTTCATCCATCTCATTAGAACTGATTCAAATGAATTCTTTTTAATGGCTGAGTAATATTCCATGGTGTATATGTACCACAGCTTCCTCATCCATTCGTCTGCTGATGGGCATCTAGGTTGCTTCCATGTCCTGGCTATGATAAACAGTGCTGTGATGAACATTGGGGTGCACGTGTCTCTTTCAGATCTGGTTTCCTCGGTGTGTATGCCCAGAAGTGGGATTGCTGGGTCATATGGCAGTTCTATTTCCAGCTTTTAAGAAATCTCCACACTGTTTTCCATAGTGGCTGTACTAATTTGCATTCCCACCAACAGTGTAAGAGGGTTCCCTTTTCTCCACACCCTCTCCAGCATTTATTGCTTGTAGACTTTGGATAGCAGCCATCCTGACTGGCGTGTAATGGTACCTCATTGTGGTTTTGATTTGCATTTCTCTGATAATGAGTGATGTTGAGCATCTTTTCATGTGTTTTTTTGCCATCTGTATGTCTTCCTTGGAGAAATGTCTGTTTAGTTCTTTGGCCCATTTTTTGATTGGGTCATTTATTTTTCTGGAGTTGAGCTGGAGGAGTTGCTTGTATATTTTTGAGATTAATCCTTTGTCTGTTGCTTCGTTTGCTATTATTTTCTCCCAATCTGAGGGCTGTCTTTTCACCTTGCTTATAGTTTCCTTTGTTGTGCAAAAGCTTTTAAGTTTCATTAGGTCCCATTTGTTTATTTTTGCTTTTGTTTCTAAAATTCTGGGATGTGGGTCATAGAGGATCCTGCTGTGATTTATGTCAGAGAGTGTTTTGCCTATGTTCTCCTCTAGGAGTTTTATAGTTTCTGGTCTTACATTTAGATCTTTAATCCATTTTGAGTTTATTTTTGTGTATGGTGTTGGAAAGTGTTCTAGTTTCATTCTTTTACAGGTGGTTGACCAGTTTTCCCAGCACCACTTGTTAAAGAGGTTGTCTTTTTTCCATTGTATATCCTTGCCTCCTTTGTCGAAGATAAGGTGACCATAGGTTCGTGGATTTATCTCTGGGCTTTCTATTCTGTTCCATTGATCTATATTTCTGTCTTTGTGCCAGTACCATACTGTCTTGATGACTGTGGCTTTGTAGTAGAGTCTGAAGTCAGGCAGGTTGATTCCTCCAGTTCCATTCTTCTTTCTCAAGGCTACTTTGGCTATTCGAGGTTTTTTGTATTTCCATACAAATTGTGAAATTATTTGTTCTAGTTCTGTGAAAAATACCGTTGGTAGTTTGATGGGGATTGCACTGAATCTATAGATTGCTTTGGCTAGTATAGCCATTTTGACAATATTGATTCTTCCAATCCATGAACACGGTATATTTCTCCATCTGTTTGTGTCCTCTTTGATTTCTTTCATCAGTGTTTTATAGTTTTCTATGTATAGGTCTTTTGTTTCTTTAGGTAGATATACTCCTAAGTATTTTATTCTTTTTGTTGCAATGGTGAATGGTATTGTTTCCTTAATTTCTCTTTCTGTTTTCTCATTGTTAGTGTATAGGAATGCAAGAGATTTCTGTGTGTTCATTTTATATCCTGCAACTTTACTGTATTTGTTGATTAGCTCTAGTAATTTTCTGGTAGAGTCTTTAGGGTTTTCTATGTAGAGGATCAGGTCATCTGCAAACAGAGAGAGTTTCACTTCTTCTTTTCCTATCTGGATTCCTTTTACTTCTTTTTCTGCCCTGATTGCTGTGGCCAACACTTCCAAAACTATGTTGAATAGTAGTGGTGAGAGTGGGCACCCTTGTCTTGTTCCTGATTTCAGGGGAAATGCTTTCAATTTTTCACCATTGTATACCTCTAGCTTTGTCCTTTTTTTTTTTTTTCTCAAGATTGGATGGCAACTCAAGGTCTTCTGTGATTCCATATAAGATTTAAGATTATTTCTTCTAGTTCTGTGAAAAATGTCATGAGTATTTTGGTAAGAATTGCATTAGATCTATAGATCGCTTTTGGTAGTATGGATTTTAACAGTATTAATTCTGCTAATCCATAAATCTGGAATATCTTTCTATTCCTTGGTATCATCTTCAATTTTCTTCATCAATGTTTTATGGTTTTAAGAGTACTGATCTTTATATCCTTGGTTTAAATTTATTTCTGGGCATTTTATTTTAGGTGTTTTAATCTATAGGCTGATAGGTTATCTTTTTCTTAGTACCTTAAGGATTTTGTGCACTGTTTGAATGAGAAGTCTACAGTCATTCTTATACCCATTGCTCAGTACATAAAGTGGATTTTTTTTTTTTCTCTAGTTGCCTTTAAGATTCTTTACTTTACCTCTGGTGTTAAGCATTTTGATGATGATGATTATAAGGTTCCTTAATGTAATACCTTTCATCCTGCAGCTGGAGTTCATTGAACTTCTTGAATCTATATGATTATACTTCTAACTAAATTTACAAAATTTTTCATCACTGATTCTTCAAATACCTGTTCTGTCAACCCACTTCTCTGTTCTCTTGGGGACTTCAATTACACAGTTAAGCCATTCAGCATTTCTCACATCTCAATGATACTCCATTCATTTTCCAGCCTTTTATCTTTGTGTTTTATCTTGGATGGTTCTATTCTGTTTTTAGGTTTATTAATTTTTTTCAGCAGTGTCTGATCTGCCATTATTCTCATCCAGTGTATTTTTCATCTCATTGTCATTTTTGTTTCTTGAAGTTTGATTTGGGTTTTTTATATTTTCCATGTCTTGCCTTAAAATATACAGGCCCTCATCTTGTTGAAGTTTTATTTTAAGCTTGTTAGGTAGGATCAGAGCAGACTAAATTTATGAACAACTTCGATCACTAGAAATTATTTGTCCCTTTCTTACTCTAGATGGTAAGAATATAAATTATTCCTGGAACTTTGAGAAGTGTTCTAGCTGCTCCTCTCCAGCGTTTTTCTCATATACATGCACTGATTAGTAGTCAGCTGAGACCCAATAGGAACCTCTTACAGACCTCCAGAGTTCTTTTATTTCCATAATCTGTCTTGTAAATTCTAGCCATGATGGCCTCTACATTCTCTTCAACTCAGGGAGCCTCTAGACCTCTAGGATCAGGTTAACTTCCCTCTAACTGCACTATGGCCTGGAAACTAACTCCAGACAGTAAGGTAGGGTAATCATAGGACTCACCTTCTCTATCCCATTGTTCTTAGGTTTTTGCTTTTTTCCCCTCACACATTTTGTCATGATGTTTAGCTATTTAAGGTAGACTGGTATGTTAGTGTGCACAAGTGCTGCTATAAAAAATAGCAGCTTAAACAAGTGGTGATGGCTTTAAGTAGTGGCTTAAACAATAGAAATTTATTGTCTCATAATGCTGGAGGCTAGAAATCCCAAATCAAGATGTAAATAGCACTGGTTCCATTTGAGGATTGCAAAAGGAAAGATTTGTTTCAGAACTCTCTCCTGTCTTGTAGATAGCCATCTTCTCCTTATGTCTCTTTCTGTCATCTTCTCTTTATACATGTCTAGGTCCAAATTTCCCCTTCTTATACTCAGAGACGGTAAAGAATCCACCTGCAATGTGGGAGACCTGGGTTCGATCCCTGGGTTGGGAAGATCCCCTAGAGGAGGGCATGGCAACCCACTCCAGTATTCTTGCCTGGAGAATCCCCATGGACTGAGGAGCCTAGCAGTTCATGGGGTCGCAAAGAGTCGGACACGACTGAGTGACTAAACAACAGGTCAGACTGGATTGGGGCTTTACCTCTGTAAAGACCCTAAAATCAGCCCTACAATCAGAAATAATAATTAAACTGATGTCTATGAAAATCAGTTTAGGATAGTGTTTAAGAACAGGGACACTGAAATTAGAGTGCCTGGGTTTGATTCTAGCTCCAACACTTGCTAGCTCTGTGCCTTAGTATCCTTACCTGTAACAAGGGACTTATCCTACTCATTTCATAGAGGTAGCATGAAGATACATATATGCTTAGAATAATGCCTGATACATAATATACCCTCAATAGATATTACTTAACACAGTGATCAAGATAATGTCTCATGAGAACATGAGTAACTTTACCTAGACCAACAGAGATCTTGAGTAGTCTTGATGAAGGAAATCAGAAAATTTATATACAGTGACTACTTCATTTATTAAAATTACTACTTCAGAAATACCACTTTCTAGCTTTCTAAGCTTAAAGTCTTTCCTTATAAGGAAAAAAATGTTGTCTGACATTTCAGTAAACAAAGCATGCTGCCTGTCATTCTGGTAAACAACGAATACTGCCTGCCATCAATTCATCACCATTATAGCCAACATCAACAGTCCATGATAACAGGATATCAGGATGGAGAAAGACAGGATACTGACCCTAGATGGCTCAAATACATATCTAAGGAATAATTTCAGTGAACTCTGACTCTTGCATCTTTCCATACTTAGAAAGAACTAAAATCATTAACCTGAGATGTCTGGATTTTTCACACTTAGCAGTAATCTTTTGATGTTCAACTACCTGTTTTTTTTCCAGCAAAAATTCCTACATGTCCTGGCTCCTCCTCCCTTACCTCTTTGAAACAGTCCCTCAGAAGTATCTGAGAGGCTGTCTCCTGGGCTGTATTCTCAATAAGGCCACTGAATACAACATAATTCTCAACTTTTATGTTGTGTTTGTTTTTTTTAGTTGACACTTAAAAGTCCCTCTCTCTCGATAATTTACATATAAGCTGCCAAAACTCAGTTTTCTAAAATTTTACTTTGGTTAAGTCATGTTTTTGCTTTAAAACCTATAAAATCTCTTTTACAAATTATCATATTAGAAGCAAAAGGCAAGGTAGAAAGGGAAAGATATATCCAACTGAATATAGAGTGTCAGAGAATAGCTAGGATTAAAAAGCGGGGGGCACTTCTTAAGTGAACAATGCAAAAAAAACAGAGGAAAACAATAGAATGGGAAAGTCTAGAGATCTCCCCAAGAAAATTGGAGATAACAAGGGAACATTTCATGCTAGGATGGGCACAATAAAGGACAGAAACATTAAGGACCTAAGAGAAGCAGAAGAGATTAAGAAGAGGTGGCAAGAATACACAGAAGAACTATATAAAAAAGGTCCTAATGATGAGATAACCATGATGGTGTGGTCACTCACCTAGAGCTATACATCCTGGAGTGTGAAGTCAAGTGGGCCTTAGGAAACATTATTATGAACAAAGCTAGTGGAGGTGATGGAATTTCAGCTGAGTTATTTCAAATCCTAAAAGATGATGCTGTGAAAGTGCTATACTCAGTACGTCAGTAAATTTGGAAAACTCACCAGTGGCCACAGGACTGGAAAAGGTCAGTTTTCACTTCAATCCCAAAGAAGGGCAATGACAAAGAATGTTCAAACTACCATACAATTGCACTCAGTTCACATGCTAGCAAGATAATGCTCAAAATCCTTCAAGCTAGGCTTCAGCAGTATGTAAACCAAGAAATTTCAGATATACAAGCTAGATTTAGAAAAGGCAGAGGAACCAGAGATCAAATTGCCAACATCCATTATATTACAGAGAAAGCAAGGGAATTCCAGAAAAACATACACTTCTGCTTCACTGACTACAAGAAAACCTTTAACTGTGTGAATCACAACATATGGAAAATTCTTAAAGAGATGGGAATACCAGACTACCTTACTTCCCTCCCAAGAAACCTGTATGCAGGTCAAGAAGCAACAGTTAGAACCAGACACAGAACAACAGACTGCTTCAAAATTGAGAAAGGTTGTATATTGTCACCCTGCTTATTTAACTTCTATGCAGAATACACCATGTGAAATGCCGAGATGGATGACTCACAAGCTGGGATCAAGACTGCTGGGAGAAATATCAACAACCTTACATATGCAGATGATACTACTTTAATGGCAGAAAGTGAAAAGGAACTAAAGAGCCTTCTTGAGGGTGAAAGAGGAGAGTGAAAAAGCTGAACACAGGAGCCTGGTGGGTCACAGTCCATGCGGTCGCTAAAGAGTCAGATACAATTTAGCAGTTAAACAACAACAACATACAATGAAATATTGTGTATGAAATTACTTTTCCAACTAATAGACACAACTGTCCAAGATCGTAAGAAATAAAGCTACACTGAGTTAAAACAAAAACTGAATTAGAAGAGAAGTGAGTCTGCTAAATCAAGTAAGGAAAATAAGTGATATAATAATTGGTAAACTTTACTGAAAATTAAATATAATAAATTACAAGAAATACAGTTACTGCTTTTGAACAAAAATTTTTGAAACTTCACAACCATAAAGTTAGGAGGCAGAATTCAGATAAAGACAGATAATATGAACGGAAGTTGTCATGAATGTCCTTAGTCAAGTATTGAAATAATTATGGGGGCCTCATAGCTTTTACGGGCTTCTTGGTTGGCTCAGTGGTCAAGAATCCTCCTGTCAAGTCAGGAGATGCAGGTTCAATCCCTGGGTCGGGAAGATCCCCTAGAGAAGGAAATGGCAACCCACTTTAGTATCCCTGCCTGGGAAATCCCATGGACAGAGGAGCCTGGCAGGCTATAGTCCATGAGGTTGCAAAGAGTTGGATACCACTGAGCAACTAAACAACAACAACATGGCTTTCACAGATATACTTGTATAAATAGCTCCAATTACCAAACACAAAGCATCATCATGCAAACGTCAGGCATAGCAATGTGTGTCAGCATCTCATTTCTGGACAATAAACTCCCAGAAGCATTCATAATGTCTAATTCATCTTTGTATTTCATATCACAGAATATATTTAATAAATATCTATGAAATAGATAATAACACTTCAATGAGAAATAAAACAAGTTTTCAAAGCATAGTTTAAAAAACTACTTAGGGTATAAATTACATAAAAATAGTTCTCTTTAAAAATTTGACTCTATGTAGTTTGGTATAGTTTCAAGGTAGGACTATAACAGCTAATTGTACCCAGAAAAAATTAAGCACTCTTTCTCACTACTATTTTCTAGTGTCCTGAAAAAAGCCATCAGACAGAAAGCATGAGGTAAATGTTTTCTTCAAATGTCTTTCCCACATAATAATAAGCCTGAGCTTATAAGTCCAGTAAGACATTTTGGTGATTTTAAGTGTACATCAAGTACAAAAATAATGTTCACTGAATGTACAAACGACTAAGTGAATAAATGGCAGAATGGGAAAGGAAAAAAGAAAGGAATAAGGGAAAGTAAGAGAAGGAAGGAAGAAATTATTGTATACCAAAAACAGTACAAGCAGTAACTGGGGAGTTACTGCCCTGCCTAATAAAACAACACATTTTAACATATCAAACTAGGTTCTGAAATTCCTCTTTTAAATCACAGTGACTACTAGTCTGCACCTCAGAATTGATTTTAAGACATTTTAAAATTCAAGTAGTACTTCACTTGGCAAATAGACAAGAACAGTGCTTACATAATGCTGTTAATATATGTGTAGTATGCACAATTTCATTTTAGTTACAAAATACAGTTTAATTCAAGATGCAATCATTTGCTTTCAAAATTTTACTTAAAAATCATTTTGGGACTTACACAGGTGAGCTATGCTTAAACATTAAGGGCAGTTAATAATATATACTTACCAAAAGAGGGAAAAATCAAAAGATCCCACCACTAATATTATAAAGTGAATTTTATTCCTCAATCAAAATGCAAATCTGCTACTGACTGTCAGCACCAAAAGGTCAAAAAACAACAAATGACGCAACCAAAAACTAAGGAAGACAAATTTAACATATTCCTTTCTGTTTTGAAATTCTCTATCACTGATCTAATTCATATAATATTATGAACTGATTTCACTGCCAGTAAATTAAAATTTTACATGCAATCATGTATTTTTCATCTTCATTCATAATGTTCAATTATGAAAAAAATCACAGTAAGTCTTACCTCATTGTATCTGTTGCTGGGAATTTTGATACTGGTTTTCCGAACTTCCATATCAACCACCAAACCTTGAACTACTGGCAATGTATACTGGTAATTTCTGAAGTCCTGGGCAAAAGCAGATTGAAGTGGAATAAAGAATTCATCAACGGCAGGATCTGATTAATAGTAATAAAATTAGCACAAAGGAAAAGTCATGCTAAAATTAAATATTTTTGAATTAAATAAATAAATTCATTCACTTAAATAATAAGAAAATGCATGATGAAAGCCCCACTGTGTGTATTCTAGCTCTCCAGTTAGTCTGAAACTCTCACAAGGAAGCAGATTAAGAAGTTTCATATACTTTTATATATAATATTAAACAAATATTTAAATGTTTATCCTGCTTTATCAGCATCTGACATTTTCTGTATTTATTCGTTAACTGTCTCCTCCCTGTGAGGTAAGCTCCAAGACAGCAGAGATGATCACTTGTTTTGTTCTCATTATATCCCAGATGCCTGGAACATGATGGGAACTCAGGGAACATTTATACACTAAAACACACACATACACCACACCCAGTGTAGCTGAAGCAACATGAGCAGGAAGTGGCAGGAGCTGAGGTCAGAGTGACAGCCCACAGCTAGATTTCACAGGGTCCTGGAGGTCACAAGAACCTTGACCTCTACTTTGAGAAGGCTTTCGACCTACTGTAATGGATCTCTCTAACTTTCTCCTCTGTAAAGAACAGATGGAAAAGGAGCAAGAATAGAAGAAAGGAGATCAGATAAACACAATAAAAATAATCCAGGCAAGAGACAGTGATAACTTGAGCCAAGATTTTAACAGTTCAAAAGGTAGTCAGAAGTTATCAGATTCTAGATATATTTAAAGGGAAAACAGACAATATTTGCCCTTAGGTTGGATGTGGAATGTGAAAAAAAAAAAAAAAGAGTTAAAGATGATTCTGAACTTTATGGCTTGGGCAAGTAGAAGACAGAACTGCCACCAACTGAGATACAGAATATGATGGGAAGGGGAAGGTGGCAAGTCAGAAGACTGCAGGAAAAGAACTGAGAAAGAATGGTGTCCGGGAAACTAATGCATAGATGCTAGTAAGTTGTTGGATGGAACTGTGTGAAAACTATCTTCTGATTGCTTCTATCCATTCAGAGAAATTGGGGTTATGTCATCAGCTGAAACTGAGGAAAGGAGAGGAAGCACAGGAAATTAGAGAAGAAATCACATACAAAAAGTCATATGGGGAGTTAGGAATGTATTAGGGACCAGGAAGGATTGCTGGGTAGGTTCAAGAGCTTCCTTAATGGTACTGGTCATGAATCTAAAATGAGACCCATGAGTATGCTGCTCTTTCTGTCTTCACTCATATTTAACTTGGATGGAAGTTAAGAATGAAGGAAGAGTCAGATTTGCACTGGTAAAATCAATTGACTTGTCGGGTAGGACCGAAATCAAATCCCTTACGATTATAGAATGGAAGTGACAAATAGATTCAAGGGATTAGATCTGATAGACAGAGTGCCTCAAGAACTATGGATGGAGGTTCATGACATCGTACAGGAGGCAGTGACCAAGACCATCTCCAAGAAAAAGAAATGCAAAAAGGCAAAATGGCTGTCTGAGGAGCCCTTAGAGATAGCTGAGAAAAGAAGAGAAGCTAAAGGAAAAAGAGAAAAGGAAAGATATAACCATCTGAATGCAGAGTTTCGAAGAACAGCAAGGAGAGATAAGAAAGCTTTCCTCAGGACCAAAGCAAAAAAAAAAAAAATAGAGGAAAACAATAGAATGGGAAAGACTAGAGATCTCTTCAAGAAAATTAGAGATACCAAGGGAACTCTTCACGCAAAGATGGGTACAATAAAGGGCAGAAACAGCATGGACCTAACAGAAGCAGAAGATATTAAGAAGAGGTGGCAAGAATACACAGAAGAACTGTACAAAAAAGATCTTCACGACCCAGATAACCATGATGGTGTGATCACTCACCTAGAGCCAGACATCCTGGAATGTGAAGTCAAGTGGACCTTAGGAAGCATCACTATGAATAAAGCTAGCGGAGGTGATGGAATTCCAGTTGAGCTTTTCAAATCCTAAAAGATGATGCTGTGAAAGTGTTGCACTCAATACACCAGCAAATATGGAAAACTCAGCAGTGGCCACACGACTGGAAAGGTCAGTTTTCATTGCAATCCCAAAGAATGCTCACTGCACAACTGCACTCATCTCACACGATAGCAAAGTAATGCTCAAAATTCTCCAAGCCAGGCTTCAACAGTATGTGAACCATTAACTTCCACATGTTCTGGTTGGATTTAGAAAAGGCAGAAGAACAAGAGGTCAAAGTGCCAACATCTGCTGGATCATCGAAAAAGCAAGACAGTTCCAGAAAAACATCTACTTCTGCTTTATTGATTACACCAAAGCATTGACTGTGTGGATCACAACAAACTGTGGAAAATTCTGAAAGAGATGGGAATACCAGAACACCAGGCCTGCCTCATGAGAAATCTGTATGCAAGTCAAGAAGCAACAGTTAGAACTGGATGTGGAACAACAGACTGATTCCAAATTAGGAAAGGAGTACATCAAGGCTGTATATTGTCACTCTGCTTATTTAACTTATATGTAGAGTACATCAGGCGAAATGCCGGGTTTGGTGAAGCATAAGCTGGAATCAAGACTGCCTGGAGAAATATCAATAACCTCAGAAATGCAGGTGACACCACCTTTATGGCTGAAAGCAAAGAAGAACTAAAGAGCCTCTCGATGAAAGTGAAAGAGAAGAGTGAAAAAGTTGGCTTAAAACTCAACATTCAGAAAACTAAGATCATGCACCTGGTCCCATCACTTCATGGCAAGTAGATGGGGAAACAATGGAAACAGTGACAGACTATTTTGGGAGGCTCCAAAATCACTGCAGATGGTGATTGCAGCCATGAAATTAAAAGACCCTTGCTCCTTGGAAGAAAACCTATGACCAACCTAGACAGCATATTAAAAAGCAGAGACATTAGTTTGCTGACAAATGTCCATCTACTCAAATTATGTTTTTTTTTTCCAGTAGTCATTATGGATGTGAGAGCTGGACCATAAAGAAAACTGAATGTTGAAGAACTGATGCTTTTGAACTGTGGTGTTGGAGAAGACTCTTGAGAGTCCCTCGGACTGCAAGGAGATCCAACCAGTCAATCCTAAAGGAAATCAGTCCTGAATATTCACTGGAAGGACTGATGCTGAAGCTGAAACTCTATACTTTGGCCATCTGATATGAAGAACTGACTCACTGGGAAAGACCCTGATGCTGGGAAAGACTGAAGGCAGGAGAAGAAGGGGACGACAGAGGATGAGATGGTTGGATGGTATCACCAACTCTATGGACATGAGTTTGAGCAAGCTCCGGGAGTTGGTGATGGACAGGGAAGCCTGGCGTGCTGCAGTCCACAGGGTCGCAAAGAGTTGGACACGACTGAGCAACTGAACTGACTGAAAGATGCTAAGCAAGTAAATGACAATTGATACTGAAATGACTGGACATGCAAATGGGGAAAGAAAGAACTTCAAGGAATGCCTCACAAACAAAAATTAACTAAAAATGGATCACAAACCTATATGTAAAACATAAAACCATTAACTTTTGAAGAAAGCATAGGGGAAGATGCTTGTGATTTAAGTTTTAGTCAATAAGTTCTTAGATATGATATAAACAGAATGCCCCATAAAAAATTAACAAACTAGATTCCACAAAATTAAAACCTTTGGTTCTATTAATGACATTATTTTAAAAAATGAAAAGATGATCTACAGACTGAGAGAAAATATTTTAAAATGATACAAATCTACCAAAGGACTTACATTCAGAATACATGAAATACTCTCAAAATTCAACAATAAGAAAACAAAAACCATATCTTATTTTTTTTCCAAAAACCATATCTTTTAAATGGGCAAAAATTTGAACATTCATTAAAGACATAAAGACAAAATAAGCAAATTAAAAGATGCTCTAAATCACTCATCATTGGAAACATAAAAATTAAAATCACAAAAATTAAAACCATTAGAGTTCTATTAGAATGGCAAAAATTAAAAACTAAAGCAGGAACAAGTGTTGACCAAAAAAAAAAAGTCTTTTGTACCTGATGAACGCAAAACATTGCAGGCATTTTGGAAAACAATTTTACAGTTCCTTATGTTAAACCCTGATAGCTCAGTTGGTAAAGAATCCAACTGAAATGCAGGAGACCCCAGTTCAATCCCTGGGTCGGGAAGAACCCTGGAGAAGGGAGAGGCTACCCACTCCAGTATTCTTGCGCTTCTCTGTGGCTCAGCTGGTAAAGAATCTGCCTGCAATGCAGGAGACCTGGGTTCAATCCCTGGGTTGGAAAGACCCCCTAGAGGAGAGAAAGGCTACCCACTCCAGTATTCTGGCCTGGAAAATTCCATGGACTGTATAGTTCATGGAGTTGCAAAGAGCTCAACATGACTGACTGACTTTCACTTTCATAATATACATACAACATACATACATACATGGCTCATACATACATACATACAGCTAAACATACAACATGGCTCAACTCTTCCACTCCTAGATAAATGAAAACTAAACATTCACACGGAATTTAATACATGAATGTTTATATTTATAGCAGTTGTATTCAGTTGCAAGAAACTAGAAACCCAGATATCCATCAACAGGTGAATGAATAAACTATAGTTCACACATACAACACAACCCTACTCAGCAATAAAAATCAATCATCTATTGATAACTGAAGGTTACCAGAGTATACCACAGCTAAATATGCCTCTTGTTAATCAGTCTTTGGCCAGCCTAATTTAGAGGACCTCAGCCAAAGAACCTGAGATGAGTGGACGAGAAAGATTTTATCTCCTTCCCAACAATACATATAACATAGATTAATCTCAAATGCATTAAGATAAGTAAAAGAAGCCAGACTGAGAAGGCTACACACTGTATAATTTCCCTTACAGGACAGTCTGAAAAAACTAAAACTACAGGGACAAAGGATCAATGATTACCAGACATCAGAAGTGCACCAGCAAATATTCTGGAGTGACAGAACTGTTCTGTATTTCAATTGTGAGAGTGGTTGTAATGTAACCATTACATGTGTGAAAACTCTTGGAAATGTACTCAAAAAAAGGTAGCTTTTACCATACATAAAATTTTTTTAAGTTTTAAAGAAAGAGGTAGATTTAAACAGGGTTTACATTTTGCCAGGCTACCACAACACACAGTAAAAGAGAAAAAGGAACTAGAATTATGCAAAAAAGTGATTTGATGATGAAACTATGGAATCAAAATATACAAAAACAGAAAAGCAACAGGAGTGAGAAATAGTGAAAAGGTTTCTTGAAATCAGTAGACTGCAGGATCCTGATAATCTAGACAGAAAGTGATGATGTGGAGTGAGATGCTTCAGGAGATAATTCAACAAAGTTTGTATAAATGAAATGATAGAGACCATAGAAACCTTAGGCTGCTGTTGCTAGATTACAGGACAAATATCTACTTTTCATTCCAAAATAGAATACAACCTGAAAGAAAAATTATCTTGCAAAAAAATGAGACTAAAAACTAAAATTACCAAGGAGGGACAAAGGGTTGGGGGCTGGAGTAGAAGAATATAGAGAGATATTATACATTAAAATATAATTTAGAAATTTTCATTTCTGCCCAAGGTAGAGGAAAAGAGACTGGATTAGCCTCATGTCTTAAACAACCAAAGACCACACAAAATATATGGAACAATGATTTTCAAGAGAGTGAATTTCAGGTAAGAAAGGACAGTGATCCTTGAGAGACTGGAAACACACAAGATGAGCTCTGTGACTGCCCAGGTCATGCTCCAGGAGAGCTTCCAAGCTCAGATGCAGGAAAGGGGAACCCCGGCAGAGGCTGGCAGAGTTCCTGAGGAGAGAAAACTGAAAAATGAGAAAAATGAAGGTAGGTAGTTAGAGTCGACAGGACAGAGAGGAGAAAACTGCAGACAGGACTCCAAAGGTTTGCAGAAGGTCACATCACGTATTTAGCAGTGCTCTCATTAGCTAATAAGTGTGAGGAAACCTGAGACCAGTGAAAGAAATGCCTGAAGTGATTATTGGGAGCATTATCTGATACACAGGTCTGGGAATAATGCCTATTCCCAAAATCCAGACAGAAAGACCTCTTGGGCATCCATGGGCATTGAGTAGAGTCTTACTGTATAATAAAGAATTTGGCTGACCTTTGCCCCTGGTTCCTGGGACATAGCCCCTAAACCCTTGGAACTTCCTGAGTGATGTGAGTGCCCTTATTCCTGGTGGGCTCTATGTCTATGTCATTTGACAGTTGGTGTCAACTTGATGATATTCAGGCTAACAGATGACTCAGGGTGGCAGCTGGCCATTTCAGAAACATCAACCACATGATGAGAGGTTGGGGCTTTGAGGTACACAATACCTGACTGACTTCTGGGGAATGCTGAAGTGGGGCTGAAGACTGAGTTCAATCACATAGCCAATGATTCAGTCAATCAGGAAGAGTAAGGAATCTCCAATAAAAACTCAAGACACAAAAGTTACTTGTTTGGACCCTCCCAGACCCTGCACTACGTGTCTCTTCTGTTGGCTGCTCCTGATTTACATTTCCACTGTTACAATGAAACTGTATCTTAAGTACAGTTGGCTCCTGAATAACATGGGGGTTAGGGGAGTCAACCCCGGCATAGTCAAAAACCCATGTATAACATTACACTCAGCTCTCTGAACTACAGTTCTGTAATCTGCAGGTTCTAGTAGCCATGGACTGTGTAGTACAAATTTACTGGAAAAAAAAAAATCCACATAAGTGGATCTGAGCAGTTCAAGCCCATGTTGTTCAAGGGTCAACTGCGCAGTACTTTGCTGAGTTCTGTGAATCATTCTAGTGAATCATCAAACCTGATGGGTTAGTGGGATCTCCCACATTTGTATCTAGTTAGTGCCAACTGTAGGAGGTCTGGGGACCTTTGAACTTACAGCCAGCATCTGAAGTAATGGCAATCTTATGAAGAACTGTGTCCTTAATCTGTGAGGTTTAGCTTAATTCCAAATAATGTCCAAAGTCACTAAAAATCACTGTGGTTGTTGTTTCAGTCGCTAAGTAATGTCCAACTCTTGAGACCTGATGGACTGTAGCCCGCGAGGCTCCTCTGTCCATGCGATTTTCCAGGCAAGAATACTGGAGTAGGTTGTTGTTTTCTTCTCCAGGGGATCTTCCTGACCCAAGATTGAACCCGTGTCTCTTGCACTGGTAAGTGAACTCTTCACTACTGAGCCACCAGGAAAGCCCTCTTCCACTTATAATGGCCACCATATATTTTCCACTATTTTATTCTCAACCCTACAGTTTGAATAAGCAATTTGCATTACGACTGTTTTTTCTGTACTCTGAGCCTGTTAATTTTAACATAATTCAAGATTGAATTGATAGACTATTTTGTTCAGTGTTTAGAAACACTAATAACTACATTTCAAAACAAGTTTAATAGTACTACTTTCAACATATGATAATTAATGCTTTATTTGGCTAGAATATTGAGAAAAATATAATGATTTGATCCACTCTAAATTCAATAAATACTATAAAGCAAGTTTGCTTTAAATCTAGAAGCTTGTTCTCACAAGTGTTTGCATCTAAGAGCGCTGATTGAAAATACAAGGAGTATGTATTTCTCTGATAATGAGTGATGTTGAGCATCTTTTCATGTGTTTGTTAGCCATCTGTATGTCTTCTTTGGAGAAATGTCTGTTTAGTTCTTTGGCCCATTTTTTGATTGAGTCATTTATTTTTATGGAATTGAGCTGCAGGAGCTGCTTGTATATTTTTGAGATATGCAGCAGAAAGAGCAAGGAGGATGGAGCAGGAAGATGCAAACCCTGGCTTTACAATTTGCTATACAATTTCTAAGTTTAGGCTGCTGAATCTTTAAAATGCAAATAATATGCATCCCTACTAACTTGTAGAACTATTGTGGTGGCAAAATAACATAAAGCATTTTGAGTTACAAAGAATCATATAAATGTCAGATACTATTTGCAGAATCTCATCATAAATAGTGAAATAACAGCTAAATGTCCTACTGGTGACAGCTTAAAAGTTTCTTTGTCATGGCTGAAGGACAGAAAGTATCTTAACATAATTATGTAGTATACTAGAAAAATAGCTGTACGTTTGAAGTATTTGTCTATTGATGTCAATATCCACTCTTGTTTCTCAGTATTTCTACTCAATTTGTGGGAAAAAAAATGCTTCTTACATTTTCATTCCAGATATCATACAAATCGCTGTAGAGAGGAACAAAGAAAGGCAAGATGGGAAACATATTTCTCATCAGAAAAATATGCAAACCAGAAGGCAATAGAGTAAATTTTTAAAATTTTCAAAGAATAAAATCGTCAGTCTAGAATTTACATCTGGCAAAAGTGTCTTCTTTCAAATACAAAGGACTACACAGATGCTAAAAGAATTCATTACCAGTCAATCCACACTATAAGAAACATTAGAGGAAATCTTTCAGGTAGGAGGACACCAGATGGAAATACAGATTTACACTAAGGAATGGACAGCATTGCAAATGGCAGCTACATGAGTAGACCTATAAGAATCTTTCTCATTGTTTAAATCTCTTTAAAAGATAACTGTAACTATAACTATAACTATAACTATATATATATATATATATATAAAACTATATATAACTAAACTATAACTACAATTCCATGACAGAGTAATAAATCAAGTCCCCCAAAAGCAACAAAGTTAGATAAATTTATTTAAAAAAGAAAACAAAACCCAACCATTTCAGTGCCCTTGACTCAGGCTAAAAGCACACAATACACTGAGGTGTGCTCATTCAGGAAAATTATTGAACTTCAAGTAAGAAGAATAGAGTTGAGTCTGTGATCTTCTGGCCTGGGGCTGCCCCTAACTGCCCTGTAGTTCAACCAAGGCAAGGTAGTTTGTGAAAACAGTAAGCTTTGCTTCTTGTAGAATCTTGCTTGATTTGGAGTGTCTCAGTTAAAGCAGTAATCTTAGTGACTAGTGAAAGAAGACCAGTGGCTCTGTTACCCAGAGGCTGCTAGTCTATCTGGAGCAAGTAATAAGCAGGCAGACTAGCCAGAAATTTAACAAGGAGTTCTGGGAATGAGACAGCCACAGGGAATTTCATAAATGCTCCACATACATACCTAGGACTGACCTTAGTCTGTGCACATGTGCAGCAGAGACCTTAGTGGGCCCAAGCCAACTAATCCTTGGTCAACAAGGTCAGAGCCTATGCATGTGCCAAGGAGACATGAGAGAGTCCAGTGGAAAATAAAGGAATAATATTTGAATCCCAGTCCACACATCAAGAAAGTATAGATGCCTTACTGGCTTGAGGTATGTGAATACAATCTCTGATCAATCTTTGGCTAAACTGTAAGCTACATGGACACAGGGGAAATCTCTAGGATGCCAGGCTTAAAATTAAAACAAGACATAATGCTGGGTGCTTTAAGTATGCACTACTCCTCACAATAATCCTGAAAGGACACTTAGTAAGTGTACAACCAAGAGCCAGAATCCAGTACTATTTCATTCCAAAGCTCCAAGTAGTTTCCAAAGAATATACATGTTCTGTTCTTTTCTTTTAGCATAAATCTTCACTTCCCTGAAGCAGCAAGGTATGAACAAAATAATAAAATCTGCTTCCTTCTCCCATACAAATCCCAGTGAAGAACAATAAAATAACAATTCTCAACTTACTGCAAGAAGATTCATGATGGTATGCCCAGTCTCTCCAAACAACGGCTTCCGAAATCTGACGCTGAACAGTGGGCATGGATAAACTATGCAAATGAGAAATCAACAGACTTATAACAGCTTATAATTTTGGTAAAAGAGATATCAAGTTTCATAAAGTTCTCAAAACATAATTGTAGTTACTCATTAGAGCACTGAATTCCTTCCTCTGTGGTTAGGAAGTCTTTTTTAAAAGAGTTCACTCTTAGACATGTGTGAATCATAAGCCAAACACCAGGTGATCCTAGCTGGCTCCTTGAACTTTATGGTTTCAACTGTCTGTGCAAGCCAGGGAGACACAAATGTTGTTTCCTCTAAATTTAATCCTTTCCTTTCCTTACTTTATTTTGCTGATTCATAATACCATCCTCTTAATAATGCCATGCAACAGAAAAGGCAAAGAAACTGACAGCAACTTATACAACTTTACTCAAAGTAATAGAGCTAGTAAGTGGCAAAGTTAAAAACCTATTCCAGTGGTCTAATTCCTAGACCAGGGCAACTTTGATACGAAGTTTAAAATAAGACTTGCATTCAGGCCTTAATGTCTTTAAAAACAATAGCAGCTTAGTTGCACTGCTACAACCATGGGCACAGAGGCTCTTTTATTGCTTACTTTACCAGCTGAGAGTTATCTCTATACCACTAGCTTCCAGTCTGTTACATTATATAAAATATAATTTGTCCTAACTATTTTCCAAGCAAGTGACAAAAAAATATGCTCACTATATATGGATACTATAAAAAAATACAGTTACTTGTTAAGCTGATATTCATTTTTTCTGAAGATGATCCTGTATAAAACCTATAAATTAACCTATAAAATCAGTAAGTTTACAAGGCAATAAATAATCACTAATATCCTCACTTGTTATTTTGAATCCTTCCCATTACAGCCAAAGCAATGCAAGAGACATGGGTCCAGAAGATCCCTGGAGGAGGTCTCAAAGAAAAGTAGAGACACTGACCATATTTAGCTTAATTATTTTAAAAGACTACTTCTGTTTAATTGTATCACCATTGGGCTCTGAATATCTCAAGTCTTTGCTTAGTTTTTATGTCTTGGTCTTGGTCATATGGTTTAGAAGAGGGTATTTTTTACTTACGTCGATATTCAGCTCCAAGTCTCAACATTAGTCGGATGGGAAACACTTTAGCCCAAGGAGTTTCCCATTTCTGAATGAGAATCCCAAACAAGTAAGGTGGGGTTGGGAGTACTAGGTCTTGAAGTGACTGGTAGGTAGATGTCACATATAAGAATCCACCATGTTCTTTACTGCCAAGGAAACTTTGACTGAAGAAGGAATGTCCCAAGTTGCCTACAACATTCCCTAAAACAAAAAAGTACATTAATTACCATCAATAAAACAATCATATTTTAATAATCATTATTATCAGCACTGGGCCAGACATTACCAAACATTAATTCCCAACCTTTCACTATGAAAGACACACATTTATAAAGTTGTTTTTTAAATAAATGGCATTTATTAAATGAAAATTTGTTTTCCAATTTGATGAGGGCTTCTGGTGAGCATAAAATACCTTGCATTATTAGCACACTCTAGTTTGTCTGGCTAAAAGACATCAAAAGATATTATACCTTGCTTTAGATTATACAACTTACTGTATGAATTACTTTAGAGATCTCAAGATCAGAATTATTACCTCAAAGGTCATGAAAAAGTATTAGGATTAGGTATCTGCTCTCACACAGTTTACAGTCCCATTAAGTAAATAAATTCAATTCATGAATATAATTAATGAAGACAAGTACAGACACATAAGAGACACTTAAGGGAAGAAAATTTATGGAGAAAGTAGGACAGATTGGATTTATTCTAATTTTATTAATAGTTGAGATAAATATGAAACAGAAACAACCGAGGGCTTATTTGATCTCATATCAGGCAGGTTTTTTTCTTTTACTTGCAAATGCTCTTAACTAAGCACTTTCTAATTCGAGTATTTTTTGAATGAAATAGTAACAAATCACCCTTCCTTAAGGAGACAGTTTCCTCAGTTTAGAATTACAAAAGAACTTCCTGATAAGAGCTGTTTGTAACAGAAGATTTATTCTGAGACATGTGCAAGCTTCCTTTGATACCTCTGAAATAATAGCAAGTAGAGAAACTGCCATCAGAGGAGTTAATGCTTACTTTCCTTGGAAACTGAGAGCAGTTCAGCGATGGAACACAGAATCCGTGAGAGAAGTGGAAGCTATACTAACAGCAGGGACCACAAGTGGAGAGAATACCACCCCACAAAATCCAGAGAAGCTTTATAGCTGAAAGTCACGTTCACCTGCGCATCATCATCTTCCAAATACCTTCGAGGTAGTACCTTTGCCTCATTGGAAAAGACCCTGAAGCTGGGAAAGATTGAGGGCAGAAAGAGAAGAGGGTGACAGAGAAGGAGATGGTTGGATGGCATCATCAAATCAATGGACATGAGTTTGAGCAAATTCCAGGAGATGGTGAAGGACAGGGAAGCCTGGCATGCTGCAGCCCATGGGGTCACAAAGAGTCAGACATGAGTAAGCAACTGAACAACAACCTTTTCCCCGGGATTAACCAAATCTGGCTGCATATTTAAACTGCTGGGCCAGATCTGTAAGAACAGAATAATCCCCATATCAAGGAAGGAAAATGTTATTTTGGAAAAAAAATCACAAATTTTGAAGTCACAGAGACATGGGTTTGAACACTAGTTTGAGCATTTACTATTACGAGATTGGGGGCAAGTTACCTAATTTCTGTGAACCTCAACATCTGTGACAATAGGGAAGATTACACTAAATTTCAGACTTGATGTGAATAAATGATAGAATATATGTAAAATGCCAAATAACATCTTGCACACAGTGTGTTCTCAAAAAATGTTAACTAGATGGGGGAACAGTGACACACTACTTTCTTGGGCTCCAAAATCACTATGGATGACGACTACAGACATGAAATTAAAAGACGCCTGCTCCTTGAAAGAAAAGCAGTGACAAACCTAGACAGAATATTAAAAAGCAGAGACATTTCTTTGCCTACAAAGATCTATATAGTCAAAGCTATGGTTTTTCCAGTAGTCCTGTATAGATGTGAGTTGGACCATAAAGAACGCTGAGTGCTGAAGAATTGATGCTTTTGAACTGTGGTGTTGGAAGACTGTTGAGAGTCCCCTGGACTGCAAAAAGATCAAACCAGTCAATCCTAGAGGAAATCAATCCTGAATATTCACTAGAAGGACTGATGCTGAAGCTGAAGCTCCAATACTTTGACCACCTGATGTGAATAGCTGACTCATTAGAAAAGACTCTGATGCTGGGAAAGACTGAAGGCAGGAGGAAAGGGGGATGACAGAGGACGAGGTGGTTGGATGGCATCACCAACTCAATGGACATGAGTTTGAGCAAGCTCTGGGAGATGGTAAAGGACAGGGAAGCTTGGTGTGCTGCAGTCCATGGAGTCGCAAAGTCAGACACGACTGAACCACTGAACAACAACAGCATCCATTCAACCATACAGACAAATCTCAAAAGCACTGCACTAAGAAAAATTAGTCAAACACAACAGTGAGATTCCATTGATATAACTTTCTCAAAAATGCAAAACTATAGGGACAGAAATCAAATTACTAGTTGTCAGGAACAGAGGGTAAAGTGAGGGGATTAAATACAAAGGGACATGAGGCAGGGTTTAAAGATAATGAAAATATTATATATTTGATACCGGTAGCTGTTACCAGACTTTATTGGTTTGTCTAGATTTAATGAACTATGTGTATTTATATACAGTAATATATGTCTAAAAAGGCACATTACTCTATATAAATTATACCTCATATACTTGACTAAAAAAACTCAGAGAACTTTAGTAGTGAACTTACAGAAAATCAAAGAGAAAGAGACAGTTCTAAAAGCCAAAGAGGAAAGACAAATAACCATTTATTTAAAAAGGAGAAAAGGGGAATTCTTTGGCAGTCCACTGAGTAGGATGCTGCCCTTACACTGTACAGGCCAAAGGCTTGGTCCCTGGTAGGGGAACTAAGAATCCATAACATATGCAGCTCAAAAAAAGCAGCTAGATTGCAGGGTTTCCCTGGTAGTTCAGATGGCAAAGAATCTGCCTGCAATGCAGTAGACCCATATTCAACCTCTGGGTCAGGAAGATCCTCCGGAGTAGGAAACGGCATCCCACTCCAGTAGTCTCACCTGGAGAATTCCAGTCACAGAGGAGCCTGGCAGGCTCTGTCCATGGGGTTGCAAAGAGCAGGAGAAGTAGGAGGAGAGTAGAAGGAGGAGAGTAGGAGAAGACTGAGAGACTGACATTTTCACTTTCTTTCAAGATTGCAGAAAATGCCAGAAGACGATGAAGTAATACCTTCAAAGTACTTGGTAAGGGAGGTGAAATGAAGCAATGAACAAAAGAAGGAAGAAAGGGAGGGAAAAAAATCTGTTAACCTAGAATTCTGTAGCCAACTAATTATTCAAGAATGATGGAAAAATAAAAATATTTCAGACATACAAAGACTAATGGAGTTTAACAACCACACACCGTCATCAAGAGAACTAATTAAGAGATGTGTTTCAGCAAGAAAAGCAAGTCCTAACGGAAACATGGGATACTAAAATAGCAGATAACAATATAGTGGTGAATTTAATAATTTTGATTGAACTGAAAATCAATCTTGATTTTTAATACTGGAATTAAAAACTGAATATAATTGAATATAAGTAATATTTTTTTTCTTTTACAAAAGGTAAAACAAATTACAACAAATGTAAGAATGGCAAAGATATTAAATGAGTGAAGTATGCTGAGGTCTGTGTCATGTTTGGAAGGACCGAAATGCTCTGAGGCAGAACTGTCAGCTTCCTCCTGTTCACACCTTGTTTAATTCCCTACCTTTCTGTGGGGATAACACCTATTAATATATTGGGTGTCAGTCCCATTATTAGGTTACTAATCAATAAACTTTGAGTTCATCAACAGGGAGATTATCAGAGTTGGCCTGACATAAGCTCTTTAAATCTAGGTCTAGGGGTCAGAGATTCAAAGCGGAGACACGCTCCTGCTGACCCGAAGGAAAGGAAACACTCATGTGATAAACTACCAATGAGGCAAGGAGCTGCAGGCAGCCTCGGGGAGCCAAGAGTACTTCCTAACCAGTAGTAATAAGAAAATGGGTATTTGTAAGAAAGTGAATTCTGCCAACAACCTGAGGACCTTGGGCTCCAAATGAGAAGCCCAGCATAGCTAACACCTTAAAGCACTCTGAGATGAAGATTCACCTAAGCTGTGCCTGGACTTCTAACCTATAGAAACTGAGATAATAAATGTGTGTTGCTTTAAGCCACTAAGTTTGTGCCTTAGGAATACAGTAATAAAAAATTAATACATACTGAATTTAACTGTCATAAAATGGTTATAGTTAACACTTATGTTGAAAAAATTAAAGGAATCCCAAAGAAAATGCTAACACAACAGAAACAGAAGAGAAAGACATAAACAGGATGTATCTGTCACAGAAAAAAAACTATACATGGCCAATAAATACATGAAAATATGCTCAGTCTCATTAATAGTCAGTGAAATGCAATTCAGAGTGAGATATCATTTTATATCCACCCATATGGCAAAAATTAAAACTCTGATAATACCAAGTGTTGACAACTTTTATACACTGGAGATGGGCACAGATAGATATAAACTGGTAAACCTCTCTGGGAAACAGTTTAACATCACCGAATAATGTTGAAGATATCCATACCCTATAAAAAAGCAATTCTTCTCCTAAGCATTGTTGCTGTTTAGTCACTAAGTTGTGTCTGACTCTTTTGCAACCCCATGGACTATACTGCCTGCCAGGTTCCTCAGTCCATGGGATTTCCCAGCAAGAATACTGGTTGCTGTTGGTCAGTCACTAAGTTGTGTCCAACTCTTTGCAACCCCATGAACTGCAGTATGCCAGGCTTCCCTTTCCTTCACTATCTCCCAGAGTTTGTTCAAACTCGTGTCCATTGAATTGGTGTGCCATCCAACAACCATCTCATCCTCTGTTATCCCCATCTCCATCTGCCCTCAATCTTTCCCAGCATCAGGGTCTTTTCCATTGAGTCAGCTCTTCACTGAAGTATTGCAGCTTCAGCTTCAGCATCAGTCCTTCCAATGAATATTCAGACTTGATTTCCTTTAGGACTGACTAGTTGGATATCCTTGCTGTCCAAGGAACTCTCAAAAGTCTTCTCCAGCAACACACTTCAAAAGCATCAGTTCTTCAGTGTTCAGTCTTCTTTATAGTCCACCTTTCACATCTGAACATAACTACTGGAAAAACCACAGCTTTGACCATACAGACCTTTGTCCAACACTGATATCTCTGCTTTTTAATACACTGTCTAGGTTTGTCATAGATTTTTTTCCTAGAAACAAGCATCTTTTAATTTTGTGGCTACAGTCACTGTCCACAGTGATTTTAGAGCCTAAGAAAATAAAATCTGTTACTGTTTTCACTTTTTCCCCTATCTAATTGCCATGAAGTGATGGGACCAGATGCCATGATCTTAGTTTTTTGAATGCTGAGTTTTAAGCCAGTTTTCTGTAAAACCCAAACAAATTTTTTGGCCAATGGTAGTATGAGGAGATTACTAGTGGGAAATGAGATTGAAAATAGAGGATCAGATATGTACAACACTGAATGTCAGAGTACACAGTTTATTCTAAAGGAAACATGAAGCCAAGAAAGGTTTTTGAGTAAAAGAGGGAAATAACAGAAGACTAACTCCAGAAAAAATAATCTGGTACATATAATTCCTGTTTCATTCAAATTCATGTTCTGAGTGTCTGTTTGTAAAACATATCTATAAGACACGGAGGAAGGGAGGGGAGACGGGGAGAAATAACTTTCCCATGCCCTGCAATAACCAGTAGGCATCCTGAAACTCTCAGAATGTCACTTCTCACAAACCACCATTTTCCCCTTCACTATGGAAAGGATAAGCAGTGATGTGTGACCAAAAATTTTATATACACTAAAAGAGAAACATATATAAACACATATATACATATATACATTATTATTAATACATGTAGTTTAGATTAAAAATTCATAAAAGAATTATAAAGACAGTTCATATAAGGGCTTCTGCAGTCTTTTGAGTGACATATAGCAGAGAAACCACTAAGCTGGGGATAGAGTGTTTAAGGTTTTTACACTGAAGGGAAATTTAACATATAACTTGCCAATTCCACACAATGTACCATAAGAGAAGAAAAATAATGAATCAGGATCATCTTAGAACACTTATAATGTGTCCATTTATTTTTAAAAAATCACAGTGAAATAATATACTAAACTTCTACCTTGATTATCTAAATATGGGATTCATAGTAAAATAGACATAGCACATAAAGTATTATGCACATTTTTAAAAAAACTTCTATCCTATTAATACACTTAAAAATATTCCCTCTCTCCCAATTTTTAATAGTATGTCTTTATATTAGTATATTTAGTCTTTTGAACTTCTAATAGCTATGCATTTACTTTCATATTGTTACAGTTAGTAATATTTATAATTTACTTTGAAATCATAATAAAGTCACTCACACTAGTGGTTTTTGAAACTTGAAAATTAAATGAATATCTATATTACAATTATATGAATATTATTAAACAAGTTAGCAAGTTATCATTATCCTTCCTTCTACCAGATAACAATACCATGTCCTAAACCAATCAAAGGAAAAGATTCCTACATTGTGATCAGTGGATTATCTTACAACTCTCATTACAGTCTCTGTAAAATAATAACTACACCAGATACAGTATTAAAATTTATAACCTCCTCAAACCATGCCAAGTTCTAACTTGCCAATAATTCCAAAGTCCAACGCCAGGCTTCCAAATTAAAGACTATTATTTTGCATCTGAGTCCAGAATTTTTTATCAACTATAAAGGGTGCAGACAAACTCATAAAGTATCCCCACCTGCCAGAGCATCCCGATAAAGCTGCACAAAATGGTTGAAGATATCCTTTGGCAAACACTTTTCATCTGGTAGACACTGCAGAAGAATGACTATCTCAGACTGACCAACTGCATGCATTCCCTTTGTTGTGAAGCACCAGCACTTCCTGTTCACATCTACAGATTAAAGAAACATACACAAATGAAGACCGTCTTCTCAATCCTGACTCTTAAGAAATGCACAGAACTCTGTTTTAACACACTGAAGAATAAAACAGATCCCACTGACTTTGTATAATTCAACTGTGAACTGTCACTACTGAGCCAAAGGACTTTTGCAGAAAATAAAACATACCAGTGCCTCTGGCTCTGAGCAAACACTTAGACTGGATTCAGGCTGTGGCCTAAAGAAAATATATTTTAATGTACACTTACTGAATTTAAACTGTGACTGAAAGAGTCTAGCTATTTATAGTCTTTCCTGGAAGAAAGTTCCAGATAACCAGCAAGAGAACTTTAACTGACTTCATCCTGTAAAAAGTGGTGAAATAGATGGCTTTTCTGGACTAATTACTTCCACTTCTTCACTATAAGGCTATGCAGAGCCACAAGAACACAAGCTATATGTAGTTCAAAACAATGTTCAGTCCATGATACTTTTATTATTTGTACTTCAACACAAGATTCTCAATGGAATTGAAAGGGGGTTCAAATAAAATTATGGATATCATGATGATTTTTCAACACTAATAAAAGATCTTTCTTTCTTTTGGGAAACAATTCTCTGGGAATTGTTTCTTTATATACCAAACAAAAGGTGCCCAATCCAACTATATTAAGATGGTGCATACTTAAGGAATTCTAGACTAGCTATTTTCTAAGTATATAAACTAGACATGGTAAATTGAAATTACCAGCAAATTATTTAAAATTTTGATCCTAGAAGGAAAGGTGGCAAGAATTAGTAACTAGTGAAACACACAGGGTGTGATTAGCAAACAAACCAGAACTTCATTTCATGTATATAGAACCTCTAAAGAATTTAGTATATTGGTAATTCTGGTTTCCAAGGACAACTTAAGACAAATACACAGTGAGACTGGAGGACTGTTCCCCAATGCTTTCCTCATCTCTCCAAAACTCTGCCTATTAACATTTATCCAGGATAAATGAATTCTCCATTTTCCAGTATGATACTGGAACCAAGATTTGAAGTTACTGTCCTCTCTCTCATTCTGTTGCCTAAGAAGTTAGCACCAAGAATTGAGAAGTTTCTTCTGAATCCTAACTTGTGATACACTGAAGTTTTACTATGTGTTAGTTAACACTACTCCCAAATAAGGTTTTGCACCATGATTAAATGTTTCTGAGATTTAAACCTAGCATGTACAAATTGATCCCTCTGAATAATTTATCCACCTCTAGTTACCCGAGTGGTGAGCTGTGACTTGGCATACCCATCTCAGGAAGAACTTAACTCAGAAGTTCCATTTGGCTTTCCTCCATTGAGAATTCACTTATCTCACTCCTTTGACTAAAAACAAGAGTCTCAGTCCCACAGTTGTCCTCAACGATATATAATTTATACAAATTAACTTCTTTAGTACCCAGTTTTCATTAAGATGTACTTCTTCAGCAACCAGTTTTCATTAAGGATTTATTTCATTAAAAATACTTGAGTGTAATGAATCTAAAAGCTTTATTATCTATAACTCAGTACCTCATTTTAATTAAAAAAAATAAATTTTCAACTTACAATTTACAATTTTAACCATTGACAACAAATTTGCATTTAAAACAAATACAAGTGGGTCAGGGCCACCATCCTCCAACTGCTGCATTACTGAAATCTGTGATGGTTTCTCTTCCACAGCATAGTCTGTAAAGGGAGACAACAATGTTAAGAGACTGGTTAAAGAGACAAATCAAGAGAGAAATCTGACAGAGGAACAGCCTCATCATTCATAGGAAAAAAGCAACTGATTTACAGATAGGCAAATACAGGTTTGTATCTGCTACCCTAGTGTCATATTACTAGCACCCCTTTCATTCGCAAAAGTCATCCAGTCCAGTTTGGATGGTAACACAGTTATCCTATACTTAGACGTCTCCACACAATGGTTTATATCACAGTCTAAAAACAACCCTTTAACAAAAATCCTCCACCCATCATAGTAAGAATTTCACATATGACATGTTCTAAGACCAACATATAAAATAATCTGTGATACACAAGGAAGTAGTAATATACTAGTTACTGCTGGAAAGGATGTATAGGGGTTGAAACAGAGGGGAATCCTACTTCTTACTCTATATGCTTTTGTATTGTTGAGATTTTTTACCATTAAAAGTCAAACTTTAAAAATGCACCTAGAAAGTAAAGTATCATTAAGTGACTGGTTTTATGAAAAAAATTCCTCTAAGAATAAGTCAAGAAAAAGATTAGTATATATATCACCAAAATCAGCAGGAAATCACATATCAGATTCTAAGCATGACAAGTTAATACTTGAGGCTGCACAGAACCCTTCCCATTTAATCTCTGCAAGCATATTATGTAAAATTCAGCCACACCATTTTGAATGACGGTAATCCTCTCAGCTTGAGGTCAAAACCATGGGTAATAACTATTGCAGAATCTACAGACAGGGGGACAGAATTAAAAATTCTAAAAGCTGCATATTGTTTAGTGAAAGTGAAGTCGCTCAGTCGTGTCCGACTCTTTGCGACACCATGGACAGTAGCCTGCACCAGGCTCCTCCGTCCACAGGATTTTCTAGGCAAGAGTACTGGAGTGGGTTGCCATTTCCTTCTCCAGGGAATCTTCCCGACCCAGGGATTGAACCCAGGTCTCCTGCATTGTAGGCAGACACTTTACCATCTGAGCCACCAGGGAAGTCCATACTGTTTGGTCTTATATAAAATGCATTGAGGGACAGCAAGATAGAGCAAAGTAACACCATTTCTCACTAACCAGTAGAAGCGAAAATGTATTTTGGAAATGTATATCCTATCAATGAAAATATTTATTGAAAAGAAAAACATTAAGTGATTTAAATTAAAAAAAATTTTTTTCCACTGGAATACAAAACAGCAAAATTCTGCTCAGAGATAGTAATATGGTTTAAGGAAGTGAATACACATAACTAGCTGCTGCTTCTAGGCAAGAGAGGCTTTGACAATTAGATTTAATGGATGTGACTTTTAATGAAAACACAATCTTAATTAACAACAGAAGCCAAGTTAATTTCTTATTAATTTAAGATTTACTAAAATAACCCAAATTTGAAACCTAAGTGGCAAATTTACTTACAACAGAATATTTTTAGATGGCTCTAGTAAAGAAGCATTATCCAATCAAAAGAACGCTTAACTTTATGTGAAAGTTCATTGTTGAAGCATCTGAGATACAAGCTGGATTTGACAGTATGATACATTTAGCCCAGCACCATGACAGGAACAGAAGACAAACATGAATTCAGACTGAAGGAACTCATGGTTTAGGTGAAAAAATCAGACCTATACAGTATGTAAATTACAGTGAAAAATGTGTTAGTATAGTAATAGTCTATAAGAATTTCTAATTAAACAGATGAGGACATAAAACACTATTACAAAGACATCCAACGTGGGATTCAGAGAAGTTTTCCATTAATATGGATTTTGAAAGATTGAGGAGTTATTCAAGGAGACTGGCATATAGCAGGGTATTCTATTCTAGAGAGAAGAAAGGAAAATAATAAAAATATTTATTACATGCCTACTTTGTACCAATTTTCTTATATTTTCAGGTATGAAATCTAATTTAATAGTCATAATGATACTTAAGTAGGTATAGTTACATAATTTAAAAGAAAACAAAAAAGTAGGAAAAGGATTGAGAGAGATAAATGACTTGCCCCCTGGACCATAAGGGCTTCCCTGGTAGCTCAGCAGATAACAATCCACTGGCAATGCAGGAGACCGGGTTCAATTCCTGGGTCAGGAAGACCTGCTGGAGAAGGGACAGACTACCCACTCCAGCATTCTTGGGCTTCCCTGGTGGCTCAGTTGGTAAAGAATCCGCCTGCAATGCAGGAGGCCTGGGTTTGATCCCTGGGTTGGGAAGATTCCCCTGGAGAAGGGAATCCGCCTGCAATGCAGGAGGCCTGGGTTTGATCCCTGGGTTGGGAAGATTCCCCTGGAGAAGGGAATGGATACCCACTCCAGTATTCTGGCCTGGAGAATTCCAGTCTGGAGAATTCCAGGGACTGTATAGTCCATGGGCTTGCAAAGAGTAAGACAGGACTGAGCGTCTTTCACTGGATCATAGAGCTAGAATGGACTGGTACTGGAATTAAAACTCGGGCTTTTCCAGCTCTTAATTAAGTCCATGTTCTTCCCACTATTGCACACCATAAGAAAAAGCATGGAAGTATGAAATGTGAACATTCAGAAAACAGCAAATAATCTGTAGTATGCCTGTAAAGTACTAGGGTGCTGGCTGGAAATAGATAAATTGAGATAAGGTTACCAGGAACACTATATGTCAAAAGAAGTAATTTATATCGAAGGCACTGGGAACCCATTGAATTTTCTAAGCAAGAATAGTATATGATAATATCTATGTTTAAAAAGATAACTGGACCTATGCAAGATTATAAGCTTTTGCATCACAAAGAAAACCATGAACAAAATGAAAAGGAAATCTACAGACTAGGAGAAAATATTTGCAAATGATGCAACCAACAAGAGCTTAATTTCCAAAATATACAAACAGCTCACACATCTCAGTAACAAAAAATAATCCAATCAAAAATGAGCAGAAAACCTAAAGAGACATTTCTTCAGAGGCACATGAAAGAAAAGATGCTCAACACACTCATGGAAAAATGCAAATCAAAACTACAATGAAGTACTACCTCACACCAGTCAGAATTGCTATCACTAAAAAGTCTACATATAACAAATCCTGGACAGGCTGTGGGGAAAAGGGAACCTTCCTACACTGTTGGTGGGAACGTAAATTGGTGAAGCTATTACGTAGAACACTATGGAGATTCCTCAAAAAACTAAAAATAGATTTGCCATATAATCTAGCAGTTCAACTTCTGGGTATATACCTGGACAAAACTATAATTTGAAAAAATGCATGCACCCCTATGTTCAGAGTAGCAACATTTAAAATAGCCAAGACATGGAAACAACCTAAATGTCCACTGACAAATGAACAGATAAAGAAGATATGGTGTGTATATATACAACGCAATATTACTAAGCCATAAAAAAAAAAACCTCGAAATAATGCCATTTGCAGTTACATGAATGGACCTAGAGATTACTACACTAAGCAAAGCAAGTCAGAAAGAGAAAGCCAAATACCATATGATATCACTTATACGTAGATTCTCTACAAAACAGAAACAGACTCACAGACATAGAAAATAGATTTGTCCTTGCTGAGGGAAATGGGAGAATGGGGGAGGGTTGGATTGGGAGTTTGGGACTAGCAGATGCAAACTATTATATATAGAATGGATAAAAAAACAAGGTCCTACTGTATAGCACAGGGTGCTATATTCAATGTCCTGTTACAAATCATAATGAAAAATATATCAGAAAGTATATATATATGTGTATACACACACACACACACACACACACACACACACATATATACACACAAACACATGTATAACTGAATTACTTTGCTGTACACCAGAAATTAACCCATTGTAAATCAACTATACTTAAAAAAAAAAAAAGATAACTGGCACCAATGTGCAAAATTAAATAAAGGTGAGGAAAACTGAAGGCAAGGAGACAAGGTAAAAGACTAGGACAAAAGTGAGGAAAGATTATTGGAAAAAACCATCTCCTGAAAATGTACTGACTGGATGCTGACCTGGATCTATCAACAAGAAATTTTCACATAAAGATAAGCATTCTTTTGACTGAGTAGTAACTTTGCTTCTTACCAGGGCTCACTAAAAATATTTTTTAACAGAAAATTGCTACTTATGTTCTGTGCTCTGCGCTTATTATATATACATTTCTGAATGTGTATTCTACTCAAAACAAAAAGTTAAATGAATATACTGACTGTATAACGTGGGTCAATCTGAGAACTATGAGCAACTCTTCACAGAGTATTATATGCTTTGGAATATAAAGAAAGAACTGCCAATAAGCTACATTTATATTACAATTAAAAATAATATATCCTCCATCAGCAGATGAATGGATGAGGAAGCTGTGGTACATATACACCATGGAATATTACTCAGCCATTAAAAAGAATTCATTTGAATCAGTTCTAATGAGATGGGTGAAACTGGAGCCCATTATACAGAGTGAAGTAAGCCAGAAAGATAAAGACCATTACAGTATACTAACACATATATATGGAATTTAGAAAGATGGTAACGATAACCCTATATGCAAAACAGAAAAAGAGACTCAGATGTATAGAACAGACTTGTGGACTCTGTGGGAGAAGGCGAGGGTGGGATGTTTCAAGAGAACAGCATCGAAACATGTATATCTAGGGTGAAACAGATCACCAGCCTAGGTTGGATGCATGAGACAAGTGCTCGGGCCTGGTGCACTGGGAAGACCCAGAGGGATCGGGTGGAGAGGGAGGTGGGAGGGGGGACCGGGATGGGGAATACATGTAAATCCATGGCTAATTCATTTCAATGTATGACAAAAACCACTGCAATGTTGTAAAGTAATTAACCTCCAACTAATAAAAATAAATGGAAAAAAAAATTTAAAAAAAATAAAAATAATATGTCCTTTCAACAAATGAAATTATACTACAAAAACATAAATATATTCTCTAAAACAATCACTAACAGCAACAGTGCTTTTCATGGCACTGAATAATCACTTTTTTGTTGCTAGAAAAGAGAAAGGAGGTTATTACTTGAATTCTCTCTCATTCCCTTAATTGGAAGGCAACATTTTGCATGTATAACTATCCCTGTTTAAACATCTAAGTCACATACCTCCTTTTACCCCAGTGGAGATGAGAATGGGAGGAAGACCATCTTCAGGAATAAGGTTCATCGAACTGCCAACAGGACTTCCAACCTGAGTTATACTTCCAGAGAATAGAGAAATATTCGTCTAGGAAAAGTAAATTGGCATAGACAGCATTACAGAGAGTTCAAGAATTTGGCAGGATATAGTCAAGACTACAAATGGGAATTTAAGTGAAAACTTCAAATTCATACTTTTTGAAACATAGCATAAGATACTCATTAACCTGTGGGTCTCAAGGGCTGGGCTTAAACTACAAATGAAAATGTGAAAATATTAACAGTTGTATAGTTTCTCCTTTTGGCATCATCAAATCATAGTAATGAGACAAAGCTTCCTTTACCAAGGTTTCTTTTACCATAAAAGAAAAATATTTTTTAAACCAGGAGTGGCAACAGAAACAAAATTTCAATATTATCTCATACTTTCTGAACATTTACACATTTGGATCTATTTAAAGTCTTAATGATAGGCTTTTTCAAAGTAACTTTGAGAACTGGGGTGATGGTTATATGACAATGTAAATGTAATTTAAAATGGTTAAAAAGGCAAATTTTATGTTATATATATTGTACTATAATTTAAAAAATTAACTTTGATAACATACAGTTTTCATTTACTTTGTAATGAAATTAAACTTCAAGTTCTTTTTTCTTTGCAGCAATATGAAGGTCACATTAACTAAACTTAATAAAGTATAATATTGCAGAATACATCTTGAGTGGGTTTAAATCCACTTAATTAACAATTTAATAGAATATGCTCAAAGAGCTATTAAAATGATGCTCTACTCTCTATATTCTTCACAACTTAAGCAAGAAACAGAGGCTTTAAGCACTATTTACAGTAGCCAAGACATGACACAGAAGCAACCTAAACATCCATCTAACAGATGAATGGATAGAGAAGATACAGATGTGCACACACACACACACACACACACACACACACACACAGGGCTTCCCAGGTGGTGCTAGCTGTAAAGAATCCACCTGCCAGTGCAGGAGACATAAGAGACCCAGGTTCGATCCCTGGGTCAGGGAGATCCCTGCAGGAGGAAATGGCAACCCACTTCAGTATTCTTGCCTGGAAAATCCCATGGACAGAGTCTGGTGGGCTATAGTACATGGGGTCTCAAAGAATCATGCACACATGCGCACGTGTGTACACACACACACACACACACACACATATACACCCACACAGGAATACTACTCAGCCATAAAAAGAATGAAATAATGCCATTTGTAGCAACTTGGATAGACCTAGACATTATCATACTAAACGAAGTAAGTGAGAGAGACAAATGTCACATATTTATATACAGAATCTAAAAAAAAGTAATATAAATAAACTTATTTATAAACCAGAAATAGAGTCACAGACTTAGAAAACAAACTTTCCCTAAAGGGGAAAGGGGGAGGTGATAAATTAGGAGTTTGGGATTAACATATACACACTAGTTTATGTAAAATAGACAAACAGCAAGTTCCTACTGTATAGTCAGTATCTTGTAATAATCTATAATGGAAAAGAATATGAAAAAGAATATATAAATATATAATAAGCATAAATGAATCACTTTGTTGTACACTTCGTACACTTTGCTATATATAATACAACACTGTGAATCAATAATACTTCAACTGTTAACAAAGAAAGCTTTAAAAGAGTTAAAGAAAAAGCATATAAAAACTGTTTAACATGTTTAAAAATGCTTATAGCAGCTTTACTCAAATAGCCCAAATATGGAAACAATCCAAATGCCCATTATAGGAAAACAGATAAACTGCGGCATAGCCGTATTACGAACATTACTCAGCAATAAAAAATATTTACTTTTGATGCACACACCATGGATAAATCTCATTAATTAGAGTTTAAGAAGCTAGACACAAAATATTATATACTATATTTTTCCATTTATATGAAATTCAAAAACAGGCAAAACATATCTGTGGTGATACAAGTCAGAATAATGTTTATTTTTCCGGGGGGGGGGGGTGCTGGAGAAGAGGGGAGGTATTGACAGAAAAAGGGCATGAAGGAAACTTCTATGGTGACAGAAATATGTGTATCTTTACCTGGGTGGTGGTTACATGCGTGTGTGTGTCTACATGTATATAGAGACACACACACATTATGCATGATCATCAATGTTTTCCTAAAGATTAATGCTCCTTAAGTACTTCACTATATATATATAAAATACTTGAATAAAGATTAAAATTATAAAAAAAAAACCCAGGTGTTAATATATTTTTGTCTATATTAACTATAATTTAGGACTATAAGTTTTTAGTGGGTTTTTGCTAAAAATTTTGCAGTGTTCTCAGGACACCACCCTATAATGAAATTTGGAAAATTTTATTGGCTAAACATTATTGATCTAAAGGGCTAATACAAGAAATAAAGTAACCTAATCCAACTTGTTATTTAATGATGCATAAATCCACCTTTTAATATTATAAGCAGCAGTCATCTGGCCTCTACTTAAATATCTATGAAAAGAAATTTGTTTCATTTACTGAGCATCTTTTAAATAAGTGCCAGGCACTCTACTAGATCATAAAAATGAAAAAAATATATTTAACTCTGGCCTTAAAGAATTTGTTTCCCTTCATTTTATCAGACAAACATTAAAATAGAGTATTGAACAATATGAGAGCACAGAAATAAAATAACTAACTTGTTTTAGTTTCTCTTAATGACCTGAGTTTTGTTTCACTAAAACAGTCATTCACTAGAGCTAGCTCATTCATTCAAAAAATTTATGTTTTAAGAACCTATCATATAAGTTTCATAGAAAGAAAAACACTATAATCTTTACTGTATAATCACTACAGTTATCGCTGATTCAGCTGAGATTATCTCAAAGGGCAGTAAGATCATTGGCTGAAAGACTATAGGAAAACAGGATACCCAGAGTCTCAAAGTATCACCCTCATTTTACTTTTTAATTGCAAAGAGGACAAGCTACTTTTGCAGTGGACATACACAAGAGACATCAATTTAACCAATTATCAAACTGATACTTCTCGATGTGTTCCAATAAAAAATGACCATCACTTATGATAGTTATCATTCTTGCTGAAAATATTTAATCTGAAACTACTTATGAGGGCAAAAACAAACACAAATTAAGGATTTTATGCCAAATATGGCCTAAATGCTTCAAAAATATTAATGATGTGAAAGACAAAAAAAAGTGGGAAAACTGTTCTCAGTGAAAGAAAATCAAAGAAACATAACTAAATAGAACTGTGATCCTTGATGGAATCCTAATTTAAAAAAAAATATTTTAATAAAAAATTATATATAAAAATATATACACATACATATGTATAAAGGAAAGAATAAGAACATCATGGAACAACTGGAGAAATCTGAATATGAACGATACGTTTGATAATAGAATTATGTGTTAAATTTGTTTCTCATGTACTTGTACTTAAGTAAAAAAAAAGAATGACTTGTTCTCAGGGAACATAAGCTGAAGTATTAAGGTGACAAACTATAACTAATCCTCAAATGGTTCCTCAAAAGAAAAGGATGTGTGTGTGTAGAGGTAAAGTAAATGTGGCAAAATGGCAACAGGTGAATATGAATGAAGAGTATCTAAGCGTCCTCTGGACTATTCTTGGCAACTCTTCTGTGGGTTGAAATTTTTCCACATAAACAATTGGAGAAAAAATAAATTTTCTTGACAAAGTCATTGATTAGATACAAAGAAGAATCAGTCCTAGTTCTTGCTATTGTCCACTGCAGCCATAGAAAAATGCCCCAAAACAGAAATACTTGAAGACAATGATATGGTTTACTGTACTTTCATCAAAAAGGAAATTTAGCTCTGTATGTCAATAAATTTAATCTTAACAACATGCAATTTCAACTACAACCAAATCCAAAAATCATGTAAATTTCTAGAAAAATATTATAGAACATAAATATAAATAAATAGTAACCATAAAAACTTGAAAAGTAGCAACATTATCCAAATTCTGATCCTCTTCCTTTATTTAAAAAAAAAAGACAACACACATAGCTGGAATTAATCACCTTATTATAATCTTGACTACCATATTAAATGGGCAAATAGTAATAAGATCAGGACCCACTGTATAAACAATCCTATGTGTATACTTTCTAATTATGGTCCTAGGTGGCTCTATTCTTTCACGGACTCAAAAATAATGAAGATAGTATTTGTCCCCTTCTGAAAATAAACCCCCAAATTGTGACCAGTATATCCTATAGAGACAAAGTAAATGTGACCACACAGTATGAGCTCATTTCCTCAAATAAACTAATCTTTCAACCATTAAGTCAGATAAACTAATCTTTCAACCATTAAGTCAGTGGATTTTCAACTTATTTTTAAGCTTTAGAATCCCTTTTTAAAAATCTTACATGGAAACACTACAGGTAGACCAGAAAAAAGTAGAGATACTCAGACTGAAGACAAAGGACAGATTAATTCCTCAGCCATCTTCCTACTTCCTGGCCCTTCCTCACCACAGCAATTTCTTGGAGGCTATCACAGAACCTGGGGAATATGCTTTTAAAAAGCTTGTGTATCACAGGACCAGGGTTTTCCTGGTGCCTTGACAGCAAAAGAATCCACCTGCAATGCAAGAGATGCAGGTTCGATCCCTGGATCAGGAAGATCCCCTGGAGGAAGACAAGGCAACCACCTCCAGTATTCTTACCTGGAGAATTCCATGGACAGAGGACCCTGGCAGGCTACAGTCCACGGGGTCGCAGTGTCAGACATGGTTGAGCGACTAAACACACATGTGTGTTTCAAGGGACCAAGATTCCCTCCAGCACAACCTCTAACAACAGTGGTAGGCTGAACTCACCCAAGAACAACCTTTATAAGAATCTTTCTCCTGAAAAAACTTCCAAATATAGAGCAACAAAACCAACTGATTTTGCCACACTTATTTTACCCCTAAATGCACACACAAGCAGGCACACACACATGTACGAAACTGTATCAAAAGTCTATAGGGTTCCACAGAAAGGTCACTCAATCCAGAAAAAGGCAAGACAGAGGCAGCACAACGCTGAGAAAAGAAAGTACTCACTTTTAGTTGTTTTATTTTCTTACCTCTGCTGGTAGAGGACTGGTAGTTGCTGGCTTGACTGGGTCGTGTGCCACAGCCAGGGTTCCTGCAGAGGAAGTTCCATTCATGGTTAATTTGGCTGCATCAGCAACTTCTCCATTAGGCAAGATCCCATCAGCAAACCAAACTCGCCTCTGCTCTCTGGGCTGAGCCACTTGAGGAGCCAGAAAAATAAAACAGGCATCACTGTGACATTGGTAGGGTTTCTAACACCAAGAAGAGAAGGTCACCAATTTCAGATGTACAAAGAAACCACTATTTAGCATTTTATAATTATAAACATAATTGTGACTGCATAAAAGTGGTTATCAGTTAATAAAATACACATTTAAATACATTCCTTACTTATATAATCCCTTAATAATCTTTAAACATAGTCTTAAAGATTTAAAACACTGTGCTTTAAAATATTAAATATGCCTATGAGTCACATACTCTGTCCTGTTAACACAGATAAACTAAGGAAAATGTTTGAAGTGCATAGGAAATAAACATCAGGGGGAAAATATCTAGAAATAGACATCCACATCTCCAGAAAGTATGAAGTTTCTGTAGGAATAAAGTATCTATCTGGAAAAGTGATACAGCATTTTGAAAGGGCAAAAGATGCCCTGAAGAACGTTGAAGAATCATTAACTAATAAAAGAAGAGCTGGCACAGATATGAAAGAACTGGGAAGCAAACTGACCAGATCTTTGGCTGAAGTGTAGCTGAGAAAGAAAAAGACTGATCTGGCAGTGCGAAAGTAGTCTGCATTTTAGTAAAAGGATGGGGAAAAGCTGGAAAACTGAGTCCAGAAAACCGATCTCTTCAAATCCAGTTTTGAAAATCAATTCAAACAATGAAAACAAAGAGAGACAAGGGAAGAACAACAAAAACAACAAAAGAAGTAAAGAGGATAAAGATTTTAAGAAAGAAAACCTGAGCTCATAAAAACACAAGGAGAATGACTAAGGGATGATCTGAAAAGAGGAGGAAATGGGGGAAAGTATGATAATGTCAATAGAAGTTTTTGGTCTTCAAAAGGAGAGGAGGGCTATTTAGCAAGGGGAAGGGAATATTGCTAGACAAAAAACTTATAAAATTAATGAAAGAAGACAGAGTTTAATTATCAAGGGAGACTTACTGACAAGATCATTTTAAAGAAATAAATAATTGCTATTTTTGCTATTCATAATCCCCTGAACTTAACAAAGTGCCTTTCATCTAACAATACTATTATCATAAAGATATAAGAAACTAAAATAAGTTGAGTCTATAATTTTCCACCTATCATATGATATCATCAGAATTAAAGTTTTGTATTTTATAAAGATCTGTGCACCTAACACAGTATTTTCATATTTTTATATGGGTAGAGTTTTTAAAATGGCAATATATATTCCAAAAATTGATACTAGAATGGGCTGCTCAGAAAAAAAGAATTCTCATTTTTCTCACTTCTTAAAGTCCTACAAAGAACACTAAGGTAGGCATGAGGCTAGAATTTTTCAGGCTGACTTCAAATTCTTCAACTCTTTTCAAGAAAAAACAAAGTAATTACTCCATTCTTAAGTGGGAGAGGGTATTGGCATATTTTTAGAGGTGCCTCCAAAGTATCAGGCAATACAATATTATTCCTTATTTGCCCAGAAATAGTCTCAAGACATTTCTCACCTTGTTCTTCCACTTTAATAACCACCCAAAGGGACTTATCTGCAGTGTGTTAAAGACTCGTGATGTAAAATCACATCAGCACCTTTTCAGAGGAACTTGGTGAGGAAAAAGAGAGAGAATAGCACATGATCCCCTACCTTCTGCTCCAGGGTGCTTTAAAACTCCCACAGGTACCATCACAGTGGGAGGTGGAGAGCTCAGGGCTCCTGAGGCCTGAGCTTGCTGCAAGGGAGGGATAGTAGAACAGTATTCAGCAGGATTGTTAGGGTTAGGGCTCTGGCTTGAGGCACTCATCATGTTCTCCCAGGCTTGAGCTAAAGCAAATACAGACACAATCAATGTGAATGGATTGCAAAATATGGACATCAAGACCTCCACAATATTGGATAAATAATGTAGTTCCTCCTCATTAACACTCATAGTATGTCTCTCTTCCAGCTAATAAAGGTATTAAGGAGATAGATGATTTTATTCAGTAAAGGAGACCATGTAGTTAAGTAAACTATTTGGAAGCAACAAATAAGAATTACATGATACTTCTGATACAGCCTGATAGCAGACCAGTCTTGAGGTTAATGATAGGCTCCTGGCTCCTTTAAAAGGGACTACACATTCCCTTAAGAGGGGGTAAAATAATTTTAAACTTATTAAAAATTTATAATTGGGATAGCATTTAGACATTTCTGGTGGCAGGGCAGGTTTAATGTTTAAAGCGTTAAAAAAAAAAAAAAACAACTCAGGGGCTAAAAGACCAAAACTCTGTTGTGTGATATTTTTTGTTTCATTTCTAGATTTTTAGGCTCTTCTCAGCTGAAGTAAAATCTCATTTGAAAAATTCTGAAGCCTAAAGCTCAGAAGAAAACATCTCAACATTTCTGTGAATTTTGCTTTTGTGCAATCATTACCCTGTGTAAAAGTATACAGCAAGAACAACCATTTCACATCTCTGGTGTGTCTCAAAAGCACAGGACCCATTTGAAGATGAAAATGTGCCAATATCATATAAGTGCCATCAACCAGTATGAATGATCACAAATGTGTTAAGGTTCTGTATACTCCATATTTTTACTAACTAAATATTGATATATCAACTATTGTCTTCAAAGTAAATAGGATGAAAGATGCTACAGAAATGAAATATATAAATTTTATTATCTAGGTTCAGGAATAAAACCACCCAATTTTTGGAGCATTTTTTAAAAAATCTCATTCTGCATCAAAGAATGATCCATAAGATTGTGAATACATGTTGCCTCCAAACTGCAGGACAAAGCTAGAAACAACAGTTATGTTCCTTTGAAAGCACTGGCAGGAAGAGGGAAGGAAGAGAAAAGGAGAAAGGGAAAAAGGGACAGGGAACACTGAAAAGCATCAAATTAAATATTCAGTAAAAGACCAGGCTAAGCCATGCGAGAGGAAAGATGCTGGAAAAACCAGGAAAAGAAGAATTTAGGGCATCCTTGGCTTAATAAAAAAAAGTTAAGTATTCCATATGAATCCTCTGCCATTTCCTTCATCTTTAGCTATGCCAAGTTAAAAAAAACAAGCTATCAAGTTGGAAGACCTCATCAAATAAAAGAGGTACTGGGTACTGTAATTAAGCAGCATGCTATTATCTGTGAATAAACATCTGAAAATGAAATGATCACTGAGTGAAATAACCACCATCTGAAAAATGACCCTTAAGAGTAAAGAGAATGAATTCATATTTGATCAAAATTATAAGAATTCAGAAATGGGAGGAAACTGGGTGGATCATAGGAAATCAGAAAAGATCAGATTAAATAACATGCAACAGGTTAATAGCCAGCAACAGGAGAACATCACTATGAGCAAGGCAGACACAGAGAGCAGCAGGGGCTTTGAGCAGATGAGCTTCAGCCTCCAGGAGACACACTGTCCTGGCACAGGCAGCACTGGTGTCCAACTCCAGCATTCATGTCTATTAGCAACTGTGCTAGCAACTGCACAAAGATGCACTCAAAGAGAAAATACCAAATAGCCTGATCAGTTTTATCTTATCTTTTTACAAGAATACTCTGGGGTTGGTTGGTTTGTTCAGTTTTAACTAAAATTCCCTTGGATTTATTTCCAGTCCTGCAAAAGGTGAACACAGGATAAGCTGTATTTACCTTTTCCTGGCCATATTCTTTTACCATATAAGTAAATTCAAAATCATTATCCTCATAACAAATCTAAGTGGTACTAAGGTGATACATGATAGAAAAATGCAATTTTCTTTGATCCTAGATGCTAAAAATATTTATTTTTCACAAGATGAGTGAACCAAGGTGTTAATAAGAATATAGTCAGTGATTAAGGTATTCCCTAGAAAGAGAATTCTTCCCTCGAAAGGAAAACCTCAGCCCAGTTCCAATATTTCATCAACTTAGTGGTCAGTAGTGCCCTCCCCCTCCCATTCCAGTTACTTCCTTCACAGGAACGTGAACAGCCATGTAGCACCAGATTTCCACAAAAATTTCCATTCTTCCTGCAAAACTTACCTGAATTTAGCAATTATTCATTAAACTAGGCACAGGAATTCTGAAGTACTAAGATATTTTCAAAATTTTCTGTTAAAGTTACGACATTTGAGAAGGTGAGCAACTTGAAGAGTAAGGCAGGAAAAATCAGGAGTTTTTCCATTGGCATTCTCTTGTTCTGTCTCAGTAACTGTGAATTCAACCTGTTTTAATACTTACCATTCATTAGCACTGAATGGCAGATTACACATACTCTAGCTTCCTTTCTATCCATGTATAACAGTTTACATTTCAGGCTACAGCAGGAAGCACAAAAAACCTGCAGGAAAAAGAACATACTAAATTTACTTAGGATCACAGTATAAAGGAAGTAAACCAATACTGATCAACACTGTGGTCAGAAACCATATTAATACAACACTAAAAACTGCAAAGTGAAGTCACTCAGTTGTCTGACTCTTTGTGACCCCCATGGACTGTAGTCTATGAGGCTCCTCCATCCATGGGATTTTCCAGGCAAGAGTACTGGAGTGGGTTACCATTTCCTTCTCCAGAGGATCTTCCCAACCCAGGGATCGAACTCAGGTCTCTTAGTCTCCTGCAATGGGAGACAGGTTCTTTACCACTAGTACCACCTGGGAAGCCCTTAGCTTTGCTGCCAAGAAGCAATCGTCTTCTAACTTCATGGTTGCAGTCATCATCTGTAGTGATTTTAGAGCCCAAGAAGAGGAAATCTGAGAGGAAATCTGTCATTACTCCCAACTTTTCCCCTTCTATTTGCCAAGAAGTAATTGGACCAGGTGCCATGATCTTAACTTTTTTAATATTGAGTTTTAAGCTGGCTTTTTCACTCTCCTCTTTCACCCTCATCAAGAGACTCTTTAGTTCCTCTTCTCTTTCAGCCATTAAAGTCATATTACATGCATATCTGAGATTATTGATATTTTTCCCAGCAATCTTGATTCCAGCTTATAACTCATCCAACCCAGCACTTTACAGAATGTGCTATGCAAACAAGTTAAATAAACACAGTGACAATAAACAGCCTTGTCATACTCCTTAATTTCGAACCAGTCAGTCTTCCACATAATGTTCTAACTGTTGCTTCTTGACTCACATACAGGTTTCTCAGGAGACAGGTAAGATGGTCTGGTATTTCCATCTCTTGAAGAGTTTTCACAGCTTGTTATGATCCATAGCCGAAGGCTTTAGCATAGTCAATGAAACAGAGGTAGATGCTTTTCTGGAATTCTCTTGCTTTCTCTACGATCCAGCAAATGTTGGCAATTTGATCTCTGGTTCCTCTGTCTTTTCTGAGTCTAGCTTGAATATCTGGTAGTTCTTGGTTCATGTACTACTGAAGCCTAACTTGAAAGATTTTGAGCATAACTTTACTAGCATGAGGGATGAGTGCAATTGGCCGGTACCCTGGACATTCTTTAGTATTGAACATTGATCTTTTCCAGTCCTGTGGTCACTGCTGCATTTTCCAAATTTGCTGGCATAATGAGTGTAGCACTTTAAGAGCATCATCTTTTAGGATTTTAAATAGCTCTGCAGGAATTCCAGCCCCTCCACTAGCTTTGTTCGTGGTAATGCTTCCTGTGCTGTGTGCTTAGTTGCTCTGTCCTGTCTGATTCTTTGCAACCCCAGAACTGCAGTCCGCCAAGCCTCTCTGTCCATGCAGATTCTCCAGGCAAGAATACTGGAGTGGGTTGCCATGTCCTCCTCCAGCACTTTAATAGCATCATCTTTTAGGATTTTAAATAGCTCTGCTGGAATTCCAGCACTGCCACTAGCTTTATTGGCAGCGGTGCTTCCTAAGGCCCACTTGACTTCACACTCCAGAATGTCTAGCTCTGGGTACGAGTGACCACACCATCGTGATCATCCAGGTATTTAAAATCTTTTTTTTGGTATAGTTCTTCTGCGTAGTCTTGCCATCTCGTCTTAATCTCTTCTGCTTCTTTCATTTCAGCCCTTGATTGTGCCCATCTTTGGATGAAATGTTCCTTTGATATTTCCAATTTTCTTGAAGAGATCTCTAGTCTTTCCCCTTCGATTGTCTTCCTCTATTTCTTTGTATTGTTCATTGAAGAAGGCCTTCTTGTCTCTCCTTGCTATTGTCTGGAACTCTGCATTAAGTTGGGTATACATTTCCCTTTCTCTCTTGCTTTTCACATCTTTTCTTTCCTCAGCTATTTGTAAAGCCTCCTCAGACAACCACTTTGCCTTCTTGCATTTCTTTTTCTTTGGGATGGTTTCAGTCATCACCTCCTGTACAGTGTTATGAACCTCTGTCTACAGTTCTTCAGGCACTCTGTCTACCAGATCTAATCCCTTGAATCTATTTGTCATCTCTACTATATTATCATCAGGGATTTGAGTTAGGTCATACATGAATGGCCTAGTGGTTTTCCCTAATTTCTTCAATTTAAACCTTAATTTTGCTATTAGGAGCTAATGATTTGAGCCAAAAGTCAGCTTCAGGTCTTGTTTTCACTGACTATATACAGCTTTTCCATCTTTAGCTACAAAGAATGTAACAAATCTGATTTCAGTACTGACCATTTGGTGATATCCATGTGTAAAGTCATCTCTTGTATTGTTGAAAAAGGGTGTTTACTATGACCAATGCATTCTCTCTGTGTGACTCCATGGACTGTAGCCTGCCAGGCTCCTCTGTCCATGGGATTTTCCTGGCAAAAATACTGGAGTGGCTTGCCATACCCTCCTCCACAGGATCTTCCTGACCCAGGGATCAAACCTGCATCTCCATCTCCTGCACTGCAGGCAGATTCTTTACTGGTGAGCCACCAGGGAAGCAAATATATAGGAGGAAAAAAAAAAAAATCTAAGCCGTTCTTAGGCAAAATTCCTATCCACAAACACATAACATGGGTGTTTAGATTAGTAACATCTGCTATTTCTGTTTGAAGAGGCAATATAGCAGGTGAAATAAACAAAGACTGGGAATTCTGGGCTTTCACTTCTGTTTTTTTACTACCCTTATGTGTGGAATAATAATCATACCAGCTGCTTTCATTGGTTTGCTATGCAAGCCAGGAAAGATCAAAATACACAGTTCAACCACAAAAGTAAGCACAGCCCCAGCTACAGGGAATCAAAGTAGGCCACCAAAGATTGGCCATGCCAATTTCCAGCACCTTATTTCCATTTTCCAGGGTTGGTTCCCGACAATCTTACTTTCTTCTCCCTTCCATACCAGGCAACAGGAATAACCTTAGCTCCCTGTTAAGATTTATTTTCTTGAGAACTCATTAATCCCTATCAGAGAGAACTTCATACAGGCAGAAAGGTGTTCCTAGCAGTGCAAATTTTACTAATCCAGTTTTTATGGCCAGTAAGTATCCTGTATCTTACATAACTGAAACAAGAGATGACAAAGTGAGACAAAGACAAAGACATGGTGGGAATGCAAACTAGTACAGCCGCTATGGAAAACAGTGTGGAGATTTCTTAAAAAACTGGAAACAGAACTGCCATATGACCCAGCAATCCCACTTCTGGGCATACACACCGAGGAAACCAGATCTGAAAGAGACACATGCACCCCAATGTTCATCGCAGCACTGTTTATCATAGCCAGGACATGGAAGCAACCTAGATGCCCATCAGCAGAGGAATGGATGAGGAAGCTGTGGCACATATACACCATGGAATATTACTCAGCCATTAAAAAGAGTTCATTTGAATCAGTTCTAATGAGATGGATTAAACTGGAGCCCATTATACAGAGCGAAGTAAGCCAGAAAGATAAAGACCATTACAGTATACTAACACATATATATGGAATTTAGAAAGATGGTAACGATAACCCTATATGCAAAACAGAAAAAGAGACACAGATGTATAGAACAGACTTGTGGACTCTGTGGGAGAAGGCGAGGGTGGGATGCTTCGAGAGAACAGCATCGAAACATGTATATTATCTAGGGTGAAACAGATCACCAGCCTAGGTTGGGTGCATGAGACAAGTGCTCGGGCCTGGGGCACTGGGAAGACCCAGAGGGATCAGGCGGAGGGGGAGGTGGGAGGGGGGATCGGGGTGGGGAACACATGTAGATCCATGGCTGATTCATGTCAATGTATGACAAGACTCACTACAATATTGTAAGGTAGTTCGCCTCCAACTAATAAAAAAAGAAAAAAAAGACAAAGACAAAGTGAGAGCAATCACCTCTTCTTCTACCATGTATAATTAATCTACCCAGTTACCATGATTACCAATTTACATTTTCAGAGGCTTCCCATTATCAAAATAACTCTGTGATACAGGGAGAACTGGGGATATATTACCTTATTTTCTGTCAGAGGAAACTAAATTTGGATTGTTAAATGACTTGCTCAAGTTCACAGGAATACTAGGCACTTAACATACATGTATTATCTCATCTAAACTCATAAATTCTGTGAAAGCATTCATTCATAATTAACAGAGTTAAATGAATGTGAAGTAAAACTATTCTGCCATACAGCTAAAGCTACATAATAGGTTTGAAACATTGTATTGGAGGCAGTTACCAAAACCATCCCAAAGAAAAAGAAATGCAAGAACATAAAGTGGTTCTCTGAGGAGGCCTTACAAATAGCTGAGGAAAGAAGAGATGTGAAAGACAAAGAAGAAAGGGAAAGATATACCCAACTTAATGCAGAGTTCCAGAGAACAGCAAGGAGAGATAAGAAAGCATCCTTAAGGGAGCAATGTAAAGAAATAGAGGAAAACAACAGAAGGGGAAAGACAAGAGATTTCTTCAAGAAACTTGGAGATACCATGGGAATAATTCATGCAAAGATGGGCAAAGTAAAGAACACAGATGGCAAGGACCTAACAGAAGCAGAAGAGATTAAGAAGAGGTGGCACAAATACACAGAAAAACTATACAAAAAAGTCTTAATGACCCAGATAACCACAATGATGTGGTTACTATTCTATAGCCAGCCATGCAGTGTGAAGTCAAACAGAGGTGCTGGAATTCCAGCAGAGCTATGTAAAATCCTAAAAGATGATGCTTTTAAGGTGCTGCACTCAATATGCCAGCAAAATTGGAAAACTCAGCAGTGGCTACAGGACTGGAAAAGGTCAGTTTTCATTCCAATCCAAAAGAAAGGCAATGCAAAAGAATGTTCAGAGTACCATACAATTGCACTCATTTCACATGCTAGCAAGGTAATTTTCAAAATCCTTTAAGCTTGGCTTCAACAGTACATGAACCAAGAACTTCCAGATCTACAAGCTGGATTTAGAAAAAGCAAAGGAATCAGAGTACAAATTGCCAACATCTTGTGGATCATAGACAAAGCAAGAGAATTCCAAAAAAACATCTACTTCTCTAAGTAAGCTAAAGCCTCTGACTCTGAGGATCACAACCAACTGTGAAAAATTCTTAAACAGAATACCAGACCACTTTACCTGTCTCCTGAGAAACCTGTATGCAGGTCAAGAAGCAACAGTTAGAACTGGGCATGGAACAACAGACTGGTTCAAAATTGGGAAAGGAGTACATCAAGGCTGTATATTGTCACCCTGCTTATTTAACTTCTTTATGCAGAGTACATCACAGGAAATGCCAGGTTGGACGAATCACTAGCCAGACAATCAAGACTGCCAGGAGAAATATCAATAACCTCAGATATGCAGATGATACTACTTTAATGGCAGAAAGCAAAGAGGAACTAATGAACCTCTTGATGAGGGTGAATAGAGGTGAGTGAAAAAGCTGGCTTAAAACCCAAAGTTCAAAAAAACTAAGATCATGGCATCCAGTCCCATCACTTTATGGCAAATAGATGGGGAAAAAGTAGAAAGAGTGACAGATTTTACTTTCTTGGGCTCCAAAACCACTGTGGATAGTGACTACAGCTACAAATTAGAAGACATTTGCTCTTTGGAAGAAAAGCTGACAAACCTAGACAGCATATTAAAAAGCAGAGACATCACTTTGCTGTCCATATAGTCAAGTTATGATTTTTCCAGTAGTCATGTACAGATGTGAGAGTTGGACCATAAAGAAGACTGAGCACCAAAGAATCGATGCTTTTGAACTGTGGTGTTGGAGAAGACTCTTGAGAGTCCCTTGGACTGAAAGGAGATCAAACCAGTCAATCCTAAAGGAAATTAATCCTGAATATCCATTGGAAGAACTGATGCTAAAACTCTAATACTTTAGCCAGCTGATGCAAAGAGCTGATTCACTGGAAAAGACCCTGATGCTGGGAAAGACTGAGGGCAGGCGGAGAAGGGGACGACAGAGGATGAGATGGTTGGATGACATCACTGATTTCACGGACATGAGTTTGAGCAAGCCCCCGGAGATAGTGAAGGACAGGGAAACCTGACATGCTGCAATCCATGGGATCGCAAAGTCAGACACAACTTAATGACTGAAAAACAACAGCTCATTAGAATGCTCTTAACACCACAATTAAACACAACTGCAGTTTGAGAAATTAACTACCTCTCTGCTTCCCAAGAAGCATAACCAAGTGGCTATGTTTTAAGACCAGAGGACAAAAAAATCTTGAGAAATTGATCTCTGAGGTTGTAAGCCAACAGATTATTTTAAAGTTCTTTTAATTCAGGGTCTTATAAAGGTTATGCTGTATTCACCACCAAAATCCTCAGCGATAAACAAAACTGACTGTAAGTCAAGTTATTCAAAAGTAATTTGCTACTTAATGTATACTTTTATTTAAAATAACAAATTGCCATCTAGCAAAATACAAATCAGGGTTTCTTCACCCTTCTTTTTGAATTAAGTATAAAAGTATATAAAGTATAACATATTACATTTAATAGGTTTTTTATTTTGAGGGGAAGTGTTTTATTTTTGTATTGATACTACTGTCACTCAACTCTGCAGGGAAAAACAGAGAAAAAAGGAACAACAATGGACAAAACTTATTACCTTTAAATGCTCAAAGGTACAGGTGATGTCTATGCAATAAACCTACTGGGTTTTTAATTTTTACCCTCTCCATCACATTTATGGAGAAAAAGCATGAGTTATACAGCCAAAAAAAGCCTTGGTTGGTTTCTAGTTCCACTTAGTTTCTTCAACTGTAAGGTAGGGATAATATCACCATTTACACAGGTTTACTAGAAAGATTAAATTAGATAATAAACAAAATACTGAGCATGTACTAAATAAATGTTAACTCCCTTCTGATTCCCTCTTAGCTGGCTGCCCAGGAACTGTGTGGTCATAGTCCAGGTGTTGCTAGAGAAGTGGCCCTAGTACTAAGGACTTCAATTTCACCATTCTCTTATTCTGTTTTTTCCTAAAACCATTGCAAACTGCTTTGGAGTGTGGACTCTGCAAGTCAAAGAGTCTGAGTTAGAATCCTAACTCAAACAGTTATTTGCTGTGTGATTTTGAACAAGTTACTTAATCATTTTAAACTGATTGCAAAATATGGATTATAACACTAGCTATCTCCTAAAGAGTTAACATGTACTAAATAAGATCATATAATCAGCATTTAGAAGTGTCTGGCACATGGTAAACATTCAATAAATATTAAATGAGAATATTATCTCATTCTCCTCGCTATCACTACCACCATCATCATCAATCTGCCTCCAACTGCAAAGCATCTGCAACTTTGTAATTGTTTTGTTACTTATTATATTTCATATACTGAAGCTTTGTCATCTACAGAAATATGAGCAGTATGTTTTAACACAGTGACCATTCTTATACTGTTTTTGCCTCTCTTTAATTAAAAAATTAAGCAATAAATAATGCTCACTGAATGAATTAATGAGTAAACAAATAAACGGAAACAGATAACAGATGGCAACATAGATGGGCCCGTTAGGACTTTCCTTGCTTTTCCAATAGAAAGTGCTTTTATTGCAAAGACAATATAACAAGTTAAAAATGTCTCCAAAGACAAATTCTGACCCTATCCCAAGAATGAATTGGACCAGTACAGTTTAGCTGAAAGCTTAATACCAAGTCTTACAGGGCTATGAAAATTTCAATTTTCTACTAAGCTTTACTTTCCCACTCCAAAATAACTAACAATTTTCTGAAATCTTCATCATTTATCCCTGTTTCACCTTCTCTCAATGTTAATATTTTCTATATGAAATATGAGCCGAGGATTTAGAAATTTCTTAATGTTTTCACCACTAAATACAAAAATTTACCTAAACACAAAAAAAATTCCCTACCTTCTCTTTCTTACCCTTGTTGAAAACCCAACACTCAATAAATGCACAGATGTTATCTCTTTGGCATTCTCAAAATTTTTTCTCTTCCTTTGATTAATCCCCCTTTTCTTCTAAAACAACTTGTCTAGAAGATCATTCATGATTTTTTTTTCTTTTTTTTTTTCCCACAACCCCACCCCATAAAGACGCCGCAGGAGCCACCAGAGCTTCCTGGCTACGGCTTGGGGCTGCCTGGGGCACAGGGACCCTGTTCCTTTCCTCGCCGCCCACCCAGGGTTGGCACAGAGGAGGAAAATCCAACTAAAGAAAAAAAAAGGGGGGGATCCTACAACGGACAGCCCCGGGAAGGAAAGCAGAGCGCAGGAACGCGCCAGCCAGAGCCCTGATACCAAATCACAAACCTTGAATCAGTGATGCAATTGCTTAATTAATCAGTCCACTCAGGGTGGGTGCAGAGGATCTGTGCGAGTGTCTGACCCAACCAGCTCCTGACGGGCAAAGCCCCCTCCTCGGGCCCCTCTGCCAGACCCACGGGACCACAGATGGTTGAGCACCGTCTCCATTCATGGAGAATCTTCCATCCTTAAAAAAATTCACCCGTAATCACCACCTTCATTTAATAATTGCTCCAATCTTTTCTGTTCTCCCTTAACAGTAAAATCTGAAAAGGATCTCTCAGTCCCTTCACTTCTTATTCCATTTTCAACCAATTCCCCATTTTTGACCCATCCTGCTTCTGCATTCACAGAATAGAAAAAAGCATTCAGCTAAACTGACCCTACTGTAGTCAAGTATAATGGTCCTTTTTCTGTCCACATCTTATTGACCTTGATCAGCATTTTACATAGGTGATAGTCCCCATTCTTTGACAAACTACATTCTTCTTTTGACTTCCAAGACAACACATTTTCTTTGTCTTCTACCTGTCTCTCTGGCCACTCTTTCTCAGTCACTTGTACTGAGTCTTTCTTCTCCACTTGACCACAGTGGCTCAGTCCTGGGCCCTTCTCTTCCCTCTGTCCACTCTTCCCTAGGTGAGCTCATGCATTCCCATAGCTTCTCACTGAATTCCCTACATAACCTGCAAAGCCCAATGATCTATTCCCTGAGTCCCTCTCTAAGCAGTTTCTTTTACTTGTGGTACTTTAACCACACTGTATTCCTTTCAGTTTCTTGAAGAGGTGCTTTCCTACCTCAGAGACTGTCTGTAATGTTCACTCTTCCTAAAGCATTCTGCTCCCTGTTCTGATGACTGACTCCTCAAATTTCATATATCATCTAAAATGCCACTTCTCAGAGGACTACCCAGATCTTCCTCCCCATCCGTTTTATACAGTATCCCTCCTTGTTAATTTCCTAAATAGGCTTCATCACAATTTGCAATTCTGTTTGTTTGCTTTTGGTTATTCCCACTAATCTTTACATGAGAATACGGATCACAATGTCATTAGTATAAACCAGCACCCAACACAGTGACAGACACTCGGTGTTTATTGAATAAAATAATCGTCTGGGATTCATTTATTCATTAACAAACATTCACTGAGCACTTTGTAGATAGCAGGTACCACACCAAATGCTAGGGATACAAAAAGAATCATAATCACAAGATCCTTACAGACCAATGGGTCTTGAGAAGGACAAAGATAATACTGTATGATAACTGCTATGACATGGGTGAGGCTGATTTTTAGCCCTCACAGTCTTTTCAATGGAAAACATTTCCTAGCTTCATTAGAACTCAAGATGAAACCAGCATGCTTGATCTGGTTTTACCACGCCAGAATGGTTAAACTCATAATGTTAGTGAAAAGATAGGACAGGCAGGTTTTCAGGCAGAGTATGAGGGCAACTAACTTACTATGCAATATTCTATTTAAAGCATCTTTCTTACTCTTATATCTGTTGTTTCCCATTAATAAATAAGCAAATAGAAAATGGGATTGCCCTGATGGCTGAGTGGTAAAGGGTCTGCCTGCCAATGAAGGGACACAGGTTTGATCCCTGGTCCAGGAAGATCCCGTGTGCTGCAGAGCAACTAAACCTGTGTGCCACAACCGCCGAGCCTGCGCTCCGGCGCCCAGGGGCTGTAACTGCGGAGCCCACGGGCCACAACCGCCGAGCCTGCGCTCCAGCGCCCAGGAGCTGTAACTGCGGAGCCCACGGGCCACAACCACTGAGCCTGAGCTCCTGCGCCCAGGAGCTGTAACTGCGGAGTCCACGGGCCACAACCGCCGAGACTGCGCTCCAGCACCCAGGAGCTGTAACTGCGGAGCCCACGCGCCACAACCACTGAGCCTGAGCTCCTGCGCCCAGGAGCTGTAACTGCGGGGCCCACGTGCCACAACCGCCGAGCCTGCGCTCCGGCGCCCAGGAGCTGTAACTGCGGGGCCCACGTGCCACAACCGCCGAGCCTGCGCTCCGGCGCCCAGGAGCTGTAACTGCGGAGCCCACGGGCCACAACCACTAAAGTCCACGTGCCTAGAGCCCGTGCTCTGCAATAAGAGAAGCCACCACAAGGAGAAGCCCGTGCATCGCAACTAAAGAGTAGCCCGCACTCACTACAACTAGGAAGAAGCTCTCATAGCAACAAAGATTTAGCAGAGTGAAAAATAAATAAATAAAATTATTTTTAAAAAGAAAACAAACAACCCAATTAAAAGATAGGCAAAAGATTTAAATAGACACTTTACCAAAGAAGCTACACAGATGGGAAATAGGTGTAAGAAAAAATGTTCAGTATCATGTCATTAAAGTTGCAAATTAAAACAAAAATGAGATACTACATCTATTAAAATGTCTAAAATTTGGGATTTCTCTGCCTGTCTGGTAGTTAGGACTTTTAGGACTCCAAGCTCGCATTGCCAAGGGCCCAGATTCAATCCGTGGTTGAGGAACTAACATCCCACAAGCCACACACCATGGCCAAATAAATAAATTAATTAAAAGGTCTAAAAATCCAAAACTGACAAGATCAAATGCTGGTGAGGATGTAGAGCAACAAGAATTTTCATTCACTGCTGATGGGAATGCAAAAATGGCACAGCCACCTTGGCAGACAATTTGGCGTTTTTTTATGAAGAGAAGCGCTTCTCTGGTGGCTCAGTCGGTAAGGAATCTGCCTGCTGGAGATTGGGGTTTGATTCCTGGGTCAGAAAGATCCCCTGGAAAGGGGAATGGCTACCCACTCCAGTATTCTTGCCTGAAGAATTCCATGGACAGAGGAGCCTGGCGGGCTACAGTCCATGAGGTCGCAAAGAGTAGAACACAACTGAGCTACTAACACTTATAAAGAGAAACACAGGCTTACCATGCCCTCCAGTAATCATGCTCCTATGTATTTACACAAATGAAAAACTTACATCTAGTCAAAACCTGCACACAAATATTTATAACATCTTTACTTATAATTGCCAAAAACTAGATCAACCAAGGTGCCTTTCAATAGCTGAACGAATAGACAAACTTGTGGTGTACCCATACAACAGATCACTACACAACAATAAAAAGAAATGAGTCATCGTGTCACAAAAAGACATGGAGGCTCCTTGACTCTGGTCTTCACAATGACCAAAAAAGTAAAAATAAATAAGTGGAACTACATCAGGCTAGAAAGCTTCTGCACAGTAAAGGAAACCATCAACAAAATGAAAAGACAACATGGAAAATAAGAAAATATTTTCAAGTCATGTATTTGATAAGGCGTTAATATTGCAAACGTACAAAGAACACATATAGCTCAACAATAGGAGGAAAATACACAATCCAATTAAAAATGGGTAAAAGACATGAACAGACATTTCTCCAAAGACGACATAAGAATGGCCAACATGTATATGAAAAGATGCTCCCTAGTTATCAGGAAATGCAAATCAAATCACAATGAGATATCAATTCATACCTGTCAGAATGGTTACTATCAAAAAGACAACAAATAACAAATGTTGGGAAGGATGTGAAGAGAGCCCTGTGCACTGTTGGTGGGAATGAAAACTGGTGCAGCCACTACAGGAAACAGTATAGAGGATACTCAAAAAATTAAAAATACAACTATCGTATGACCCAGCAATTCCACATTTAGGTATTTATCCAAAGAAAACAACATCAATAACTGAAATAGATACCTGTACCACCATGTTCACTACAACATTATTTACAATAGTCAGTATATGGAAACAACCTAGGTGTCCATCAATAGATAAATGAATAAAGAAATTCTGGTATGTATTTTTGTATGTATATGTGTATACACACACACATGATGGACTATTACTCAGCACAAAAAAGAATAAAATCTTTACATTTGTAACAACATGGATGCAACTAGAGGGAATTATGCTAGTGAAATAAGTCAGAGATAGACAAATGCTGGACGAGCTTACTTATATGTGGAATCTAAAAACTATCCAAACAAAACAACAAATAATGAGCTCATTAAATCAGAGAATAGTCTGGTGGTAGTTGCCAAGGTGGCAATATATGTGAAAGAGATGAAGATGCTTAAAAGATACAAATTTGAAGTTATAAACTATATAAATCATAGGGTATAGTGCCTGGCATCCCATCTATTGTTAATAATACTATATTGCAAACTTGAAAGTTTCTATGAGTATAATCTTAAAAGTTCTCATCATAAGAAAATTTTGTAACTATGTATGGTACAGATGTTAACTGGACTTATTACAGTGATCATTTCACAATACATACAAATACCTAATCATTATGTTGTATACCTGAAAGTAATACATCCTTATATGTCAATTATACTCAATTTTTTAAAAAGGGAAGAATCTTAAATGTGTATTTCTAAGTCAAAGATGCCAGTTTGAAAGCCAACATAAAATACAATACCAACTAATGATAAAAGACATTCTGGAAAAGCAAAAACTACAGGGCCAAGATCAGTAGCTGCCAGGGTTCAGATAAAGTAAGGGAGGGATACATAAGCAGGGCACAAGGGACTTTTAGGGTGGTATAGCCATTCTATATGATAATAATAAGGTAATAACATGCATTTATCAAACCAATAGAACTGTAAAATTCAAGGAGCAAATGCTAACAAAAACTGTAGTATGTATTTCTTTTTTGATTTACTTTTTTTTTCATTTATTTTTATTAGTTGGAGTGTATTTCTTTTATATGATTATTGTTAATAAAATAATGTTATCAATATCGGTTCATTAATTGCAACAAATGTACTACTCTAGTACAAGATGTCAATAATGAGGTCCACTTGAGGGGAGGTGTGCTTTCTGCCCAATTTTTCTGCTATAAAAAAAGAAAAGTCTATTCAATAAGCAAGCATCAGTCTTACTATTTGAACTTAACAAACAACTACAGGGCATCCAATCCATAAAAGCAGAAACACATTATTTTCAAGTGTGGTTCTCCAGGACAGATTATATTCCAGGTCACAAAACAAGTCTCAACAAATGTAAGATAGAAATTACTTCAAGCATTTTTCCAATCATAATGGTATGAAACTAGAAATCAGCTACAGATAGAAAAATTGGAAACACAAACATGTGGAGACTAAACAGCACATTACTAAAAAACCAATGAATCAATGAAGAAATCACAGAGAAAATCAGAAAATAGCCTAGACAAATGAAGTGGAAACACAACATTCCAAAATCTTTGAGTGCAGCAACAGCAGTTCTAGGAGGCAAGTTTATGGTGATACAGGCCTACCTCAAGAAATAAGAAAAACCTCAAACAAACTAAACTACAATCTAAAACAATTAGACAAAGAAGAACAAACAAATTCCAAAGTATCTGGCACTAAAGGTGGATTCTTTACCACTGAGCCACCAGGGAAGCCCATGACCATAACTAACATCATAGTCAATGGTGAAAAGCTAAAAGCTTTTCTTCTAAAATCAAGAACAAGACAAAGGATGCCCACTCTCAATCACTTTTATTTAACATAGTATTGGAAGTCCTAGCCACAGTATTCAGACAAGAAAAAGAAGTAAGATGCATCCAAATTAAAAAGGAAGAAGTAAAACTGTCATTATTAGTAGATGACATGACTCTACATATAGAAAAACCCTAAAGTCTCCACTGAAAAACTATTAGAATAAATGAGCTTAGTAAAGTTGCAGGATATGAGATTAATGTACAGAAATCTGTTGCTTTTCTATAAACTAATAATGAACTACCAGAGAGAAAAAGCAATAAAACAATCTTGTTTAAAATGCCATCAAAAACAATAGATACCTAGGATTAACTTACCAAGGAGGTAAAAGACTCTAAAAACCATGAAACGCTGATGAAGGAAATTGAAGATGATATTGAAGAAATGAATTGAAACACTGAAGAAATGAATCAGAAGAAGTAATACTGATAAATACTGTACTACCCAAAGCAATCTACAGATTTAATGCCATCCCTATCAAAATAACCATGACATTTTTCACCAAATTAGAACAATCCTAAAACTTACATGGAACCACAAAAAACTCTGACTTGCCAAACCAATATTAAGAAAAATGAACAAAGCTGGGGCTAGCACACTCCCTGACTTCAGACTACGCTACAAAGCTATAGTCATAAAAATAGCATTGTACTACACTGCTACATTTAAAATGGATATCCAACAAGGACCTACTGCACAGCTCATGGAACTCTGCTCAATGTTATGTGGCATCCTGGATGGAAAGGAAGTTTGGGGGAGAATTGATACATGTATATGTATGGCTGAATCCCTTTGCTGTTCACCTGAAACTATTCCAACATTGTTAATTGGCTATACCCCAATACAAAATTAAAAGTTTTTTTAAAAAATAGCATAGTACTGGCACAAAAAAAGACACAGATCAACACAGAACAGAGAGCCCAGAAATAAACCCATACACTTACATCAATTAACCTATGACAAAGGAAGCAAGATATACAAAGGAGAAAAGATAGTCTCTTCAATAAGTGGTGCTGGATAACTGGACAGCTACATTTATTTTACAAAATAAAATTAGAATATTTTTTCACACCACTTACAAAAAGAAAATGGATTAAAGACCTAAATGTTAGACTGGAAAGTATAAGACTTCAAGAAAACATAGAAAACACTCTTTAACACAAACTGTATTGACATTTTTTGGGTCTATCTCCTAAGACAAAGGGAAAAAAATAAAAAATATATAAATGGCATCTAATTAAACTTAAAAGCTTTTGTACAGCAAAGAACACCATCAACAAAGCAAAGAAACAACCTACAAAATGGGAGAAAACATTTGCAAATTATATGATCAGTAAGGGATTAATATTCAAAATATATAAAGAGCTCAAACAATTCAGTATCAAAAAAACAAACAACTGAATTTAAAAACGGGCAAAACACATGAACATGCTTCCAAAGAAGATACACAGATGGCCAAGAGCCACATGAAGAGATGCTCAACATCACTAATCATCAGGAAAATGCAAAGCAAAACCATAATGTGATATCACCTTCACACCTTTCAGAATGGCTATCATCAAGAAGTCCACAAATAACAAAGTCAGCAAGGACATGGAAGGGAACCCTCATAAACTACTGGTGGGAATGTAAATTGGTATAGCCACTACGGAAAACAGTATGGAAATCTCTCAAAAAATTAAGCACAAAATTAACGTTTTATCCAGCTATCCCAATTCTGGTTATTCGGCCAAATATGAAAACAGTAACTGAAAAAGATATGGACTCCTATGTTCATCATGGCATTATTTACAAGAGCCAAGATATGGAAACAACCTAAATATTCATCAACAGAAGAATGGACAAAGAATATGCAGCACACGTGTGCATGTGTATGCACGGATGGGCGCGCACGCGCGCGCACACACACACTGGAATATCACTCAGCCAACTAAAAAGAATTAAATTCTGCCATTTACAACAACACGGATGGACCTACAGAGTATGCTTAGTGAAGAGTTAGAGAAAGACAAAACTCTATATATGAAATGTAAAATATAAAACAAATGAATATGACAAAACAGATTCACAGTAAGGAGAACAAACTAGTGGTTAGCACTGAGGAGAAGGAAGGTGAGGGGCAAGATAGGAATAGAGGATTGAGAGGTAACAGAATGGCAAAGACCAGAGATCTCTTCAAGAAAATTAGAGATACCAAGGGAACATTTCATGCAAAGATGGGTTCGATAAAGGAAAGAAATGGTATGGACCTAACAGAAGCAGAAGATATAAAGAAGAGGTGGCAAGAATACACAGAAGAACTGTACAAAAAAGATTTTCACCACACAGATAATCACGATAGTGTGATCAGCTCACCTAGAGCCAGACATCCTGGAATGTGAAGTCAAGTGGGCCTTAGAAAGCATCACTACGAACAAAGCTAGTGGAGGTGATGCAATTCCAGTTGAGCTATTACAAATCCTGAAAGATGATGCTGTGAAAGTGCTGCACTCAATACGCCAGCAAATTTGGAAAACAGCAGTGGCCACAAGACTGGAAAAGGTCAGTTTTCATTCCAATCCCAAAGAAAGGCAATGCCAAAGAACGCTCAAACTACCGCACAATTGCACTCATCTCACATGCTAGTAAAGTAATGTTCAAAATTCTCCATGCCAGGCTTCAGCAATACGTGAACCATGAACTTCCAGATGTTCAAGCTGGTTTTAGAAAAGGGAGAGGAACCAGAGATCAAATTGCCAACATTTGCTGGATGATCAAAAAAACAAGAGAGTTCCAGAAAAACATCTATTTCTGCTTTATTGACTATGCCAAAGCCTTTGACTGTGTGGATCACAATAAACTGTGGAAAATTCTGAAAGAGATGGGAATACTAGACCACCTGACCTGCCTCTTGAGAAACCTATATGCAGGTCAGGAAGCAACAGTTAGCACTGGACATGGAACAACAGACTGGTTCCAAATAGAAAAGGAAAAAAAAAATACAAAAAGGAGTACCTCAAGGCTGTATATTGTCCTCCTGCTTATTTAACTTCTAGGCAGAGTACATCATGAGAAATGCTGGGCTGGAAGAAGCACAAGCTGGAATCAAGATTGCCAGGAGAAATATCAATAACCTCAGATATGCAGATGACACCACCCTTATGACAGAAAGTGAAGAGGAACTAAAAAGCCTCTTGATGAAAGTGAAAGAGGAGAGTGGAAAAAGTTGGCTTAAAGCTCAACATTCAGAAAACTAAGATCAAGGCATCTGGTTCCATCGCTTCATGGCAAATAGATGGGGAAACAGTGGAAACAGTGTCAGATTTTATTTTTGGGGGCTCCAAAATCACTGCAGATGGTGATTGCAGCCATGAAATTAAAAGACACTTACTCCTTGGAAGGAAAGTTATGACCAACCTAGATGGCATATTAAAAAGCAGAGACATTACTTGGCCAACAAAGGTCTGTCTAGTCAAAGCTATGGTTTTTCCAGTGGTCATGTATGGATGTGAGAGTTGGACTGTGAAGAAAGCTGAGTGCCGAAAAATTGATGCTTTTGAACTGTGGTGTTGGAGAAGACTCTTGAGAGTCCCTTGGACTGCAAGGATATCCAACCAGTCCATCCTAAAGGACATCAGTCCTGGGTGTTCATTGGAAGGACTGATGCTGAAGCTGAAACTTCAATACTTTGGCCACCTCGTGCGAAAAGTTGACTCACTGGAAAAGACCCTGATGCTGGGAGGGATTGGGGGCAGGAGGAGAAGGGGACGACAGAGGATGAGATGGTTGGATGGCATCACCGACTTGATGGGCATGAGTTTGGGTAGACTCTGGGAGTTGGTGATGGACAGGGAGGCCTGGCAAGCTGCGATTCATGGGGTCGCAAAGAGTTGGACACGACTGAGAGACTGAACTGAACTGAACTGATGCATAAAACAAATAAGCTAGAAGGATACAGTACAAAGATACAGTACAGAGAAACACAGTCATTATTTTATAATAATTTTAAATAGAATATAGGGAATTTCCCAGCAGTCCAGTGGTTAGGACTCTATACTTTTCACTTTTACTGTCAAGGGTGTGGTTTCAATCCATGTTTGAGGAACTAAGATCCCACAAGTTGTATGGTGCAGTCAGAAAACAAAAAAAGTATAATCTATTAAAATACTGAATCACTATATTGTACATTTGAAACTAATGTAATATTGTAAACCAACTATACTTTAACTTAAGAAACAGGCTATTAATTTCTTAAAGTGGGTATATCCAGGGAGTTGAATTAGAGACTTGGGATTTGTAAAAGTAGGTCGAAGATTGCCATCTTTAATATATAACTATTACTTAGTTCAAAACAAAAATAGTACCAGGCCTCTTCTTCTCAACTAAAAATGTATTTTATTTTCAATTTCAAATTTGAAAAATTGTTTTAATTCTTTAAAATATTTTTTCACTTAAACTAAAAACATGCTATAAAGACAAAAATATCAAAATATTATTATATAATTCTGTTATATATATTTATAGGCAAAATTACTCATAATGACTGTGGAACAGTAATTCAAATTAAAAGTATGACATTAAATACTAACTGTAGATTGCCATTTTACACATAAACATAAATTATATAAACATATTTATGTTATATAAATTTATGTAAAACAAAATTTTATAATTATATTTAGAAATGTTCATTATACATGAAATCACTTTCATAAATATAAATTTATGTAAAACATAACATTTTATAATTACATTTAGAAATGTTCTGTATACATTAAATACCTATAATCCCCAGTGTGTAGAGGGAGGTACCTTTCTAGAACTATATTAAAAATAATCTAGATCAGTTTTCAATATGCCATTTTGACATTATACATGTCATCAACCTATCTGCTTTAAACTATATGCAATGATCATTTGCGTGTAAAAGGATTAGTACTATTGGAAATGAATAAAAAATAACAGTAATTGCAAAATACAATCTCTAGCCCATTAAGTGGTACTGTAATAAGCAGCATTCCAATCAAACTAAGATGACTTCCAGAAAACACACTTCCAGCACAGCACATTACAAAATGTCTAATGGCATATTTTTCCCACAAAGTGACCTTGGCTAATCAAGTATGTTTAATAATAACTTTACAGAGATAAATCAGTGCTAGCACAAACCTTATCATTTCCTTTTCTTTCTTTTTTAAACACAGAAGTTCACACAAGATTTCAGAGCTGCAGAGAAATAAAATCTATGCAATCCCCTCCTTTTACAGCAGAGGAAACATAAGCCCAGAGCTGTTTCATACCCATTCCAGGGTTCTTTCCATACCACCTCTCCTACAGTTCTCTTCTGTGGTCTGTCTATTCAAACCACCATCTATCCAAACATAGTAAAAATCCATCAATTTTGAGTTATACTGTTAAAGTCAATTAATGTGGAAAAAGCAGTGAGTAAACTGGAGTGGTATATCTCTCCTCATTCTATGACCTGGCATCCACATTGTTCTTTTCCTAATTTGTAGTCCAAGACCTAACAGTGAAGTAAAACCTAAAATCCTGCTATCTTTGCTATACTCTCCCATCCACTGATAGCACCAATCACTTAGCATTTTTGTCTTCCTTTTAAATTCCCAGTCCTTTACCACTATCCAAAACTAACGTTCACCCAAAGACAATCATTTATATTTCTAGTAAGCAATCCAAATACAGATAAATTTTGCTACTATGTCCAGTGTGATAAAAAGAGCAAGGGGCTTTGGAACTGAATAAATCTGTGTTAAAATCCATGCACTCTTGTTTATAAACTCGACTTTCTGAGGCAGTTTTCTCCCCTTTAACTGTATCTCAGAGAACTGTGTTAGTTTAGACCAGATAAACCTAGCAAAGAGTAGAAGGGTTAAAAAAAATGTTATTCTCATCTTGCATACTGTCCTAAACAAATACACAGTATCTACATTGTGAGTAGCAGTTCAAGAACTTTTAACGGCTATTTTCATGTCTATTTCAGTAGACAGAACAGTCATTAAGCAGTTGGCATCTTGTAAATAACAACCAGCCACATAACTGATGGTGATGGATAAAGTGTGATAAAACCTTGTGAATGACCAAATAAAAGATAAAAAACTTTCTTTTTTTTTTTTAAGAACAAAAGTTGTTTTTATTTTTTTTAATTTTTTTTCATTTATTTTTATTAGTTGGAGGCTAATCACTTTACAATATTGTAGTGGCTTTTAGAAATTCTTTTCCACTTTCAAAAAACTCTTTCCTGTACTCTTAAATTCAATAGCTTCTTTCAGGCCTTTCAAGTCAAATAATCAAATAAAAAGGGGTCAAAATATTTATGGCAAATGGAACATGACAGAGGATGAATAACCATGATCTACTAGATTCAGTGTTTCCCATAGGAAATAAATATAGGTACATAGTAACAATGATCATTTGAACTTAGAGGGCACTTTTCAGGGAAGGAATTCTCTGTACTTTTTTTTTTTTTTTTTTGGTCTCACTGCACAGCTCGCAGGATCTTAGTTTCCCAACCCAGGGATTGAACCTGGGGCCACAGCAGTGAAAGCCCCAAGTCCTAAGCACTGGACCAGAAGGAAACTCTCTTCTGTATTCTTTCTATTCTGTAATTTATCACTTATCATACAGGAGAAGTAGAGATTATGTTGCTATATGGAACAATTATATGAATTAATATTGTGTGAAATCATAAAACAAAACCCATTTGCTAAGCATTTTAGAGCATGACATAGTTTTCCAATTAACAATGAAGACAAGAATGGAATCCAGGTGTTTTGATGTCCACTATAACAATATAGAAATAAACTGCAATATTTTAATACCTTCCTAAATTCAATATAATTATATTCTTCTTAATGATAATATATCAAGATAAATATAACAATATCTGTAATACTACTCATCAAGAGCTGAATATATGCCCTAAGCTTTGCTAAATAATTTCCCACAGTTTTCTATTAGCTCCTTCTATATTCAAGTGTATTTTTATCACAGCCCATTCTTCTGTAAAACGATTTCCCTTTTCCCATTGCTAATTCTCCACCTGTGCTCTGCTGTGATCCCAGTCTCTTCACGTACTTTAGAATTTTGATCCATAAATTATATCCACTTTCTTATCTCCTTCTCCAAATAGTCATTTTATCTTTTAGCAGGGGGCAGAATCGGGGTGGGGGGCAGAATGCTCACCGGGCAGCATGAGGGATTAGCACGAGGGATCTTAGTTCCTCCACCAGGGACGGAACCCAAGACCCCTGCAGCAGAAACAGAGAGGAGTCTTAACCACTGGACCACCAGAGAAGGCCCAAGTGGTTGCTTTCTATATTACAATTTTCCTGACTCCTTCTTCCATTCTTGGAAAAATCAAGTTCCCGTTTCTTACTGTTCCTAAAGCACTTTGTTCATACTGCTGTTATAAATGAGGAGACATGCTAGGAGAAGCAGCTATGACGGAAGGAAAGAGTCCGAGCTTCTCCTCCAAAGGTGGCTCTAGCACTTTCAAGCCATGTGACCTTGGATATATGCCTTGACCTCTCTGAGCCTCTAATTCTTGATCTGTCAAGTAGAAAAAAATTAACCACCCATTCTTCAAGATGGTGATAGGGATTAAATGAGAATGAATATAAAACATACATAACTGGCTCTTAAAATACTGTATTATAAATTGTGTGGGATGGTCCATTTCTACTCAGATCAGCAGTTCACTATTTTTTTTTTTTTTAGGATTTTTACAAAACTACAGGAAATCCAGATACTCCTCACTCACTGAAATCAATCCTTCTGATTATAAGCTCTATGAGGTCATATATATCTTCGAATCTCCAGCACTTAGCCCAGAAACTTTCATACAGTAGATGCTTAATATATGCTTGTTACAGTAAGGAAAATTTATTGCCTATAGATATTAAGTTTAAAAAGTATTGGAAATTACTGGATAGTAGAAATATTAGAATGGTACAAACTAAATTTCTTTTTTCAACAGTAAACACTATTTTACAAAATCACATTGCTTAGGGTATTTTTCCAGCTATCTTCCAAGTATCATTTGATTAATTTACTGTCTAGAAAAACTATACCCACATTTATAAGCCCCTTTCTTCTGAGACGCTCAAGGATTTTTACAGACATTATCTCAACAATCCTCAGAATATCCCTGAGGAAAATGGAGATGGAAAGAAAAAAATATGGGGTATGAATCCATAGTCCATATGAATGATAAATTTATAAATTCTACAAATTCTACTCAGCAAAACTTCCATGTAATTTTTCAGTTTATGTGCATTTTTATGCCACCATTTTCTTTTTGAATCCACCTAAGTTACCTATTTAGTCATTACATCTGAATATGTTGGCCTAGAACAAAAGCATTTTTATTAATTTGCTTAAGAAAGCAAAATTTTCACAAAGTGCTACACACAATGAGCAAAACAGAACAGAAACAAAATAAATGATGCCTCTAATCCCGTAACAAAAAACTAACTGTCCAGGCTACTGACCACAGGTTTACTTCAGACTGCAAAAAGTTAGGAGTTAGACACATTATTTTCTTCAAATTTTTAACAATCAGAGACTAACAGACTAGTCACAATTTTAACAACTTCCTGCTCCCCATTATTTGGTTCATTTGCTCTATGACTTTATAGTAGCCCTTGCTGAATGTCCACCCAAGAACCGTTCTTCCCCTTTTCCTTTGCCATTGTACTAGACATTCTGCAACTTTCTGTACACATATTTTTGTCTTCCCCCCCCCATATAACTATGACTCAAAAAAGAGTTGAAGGCTATTGATCCTTGTGACGTTATAAGGGTAACTGATATCCCTTAGTTCTCTCAAAATTCTGTTAGCTAGTAACACATCAATATACTAGGTTTTTTAAAGCGGGAACAAGGAGGAAATAGGATTCTGTATTTTTTAATATTGTTTTCATTATCTGAGCTTTCTGGAGCTAATGCTGCCATACTGGCTCAGCCCCCAGGGGTGAGTCACGACTGACCTTTGCCAGTCCTGGCACTTCTGTCCCCTGCTGTCAGTCACTGATCTAAACTGGACCTGTGGTCTAGAAGTGGCCAATAAAGTGAAAGAAGTTGCTGGGGGTTCTTTCCTCCCTGATGAGAGGGTGGCAAGAGAAACAGGCTTTTTTGCCACTGACCAGCTTCTCTGTACTTAGAAAGTCATCAGGTTGGACTTGATGCTTAAAGCTGTGCCACATTATATTGAGACCATGAAGGGAAGACCAAGAGAACTTCAGTATCCCTGACTCTACACCCAGACACAGCAAAGTCTCTATTTTCAGTCTTCTTGTTATGGGAAATAAATGTTATTTTTGTTTGAGTCACTGAGAGCCAGATAGTCTGTCCCTTGAAGTTGATGGCAGTCTAATTAAGACAGACCAGTAAATCAGGCAAGAAGAGAAACAGAGGTCATTTACTGAGCACTTACTATTACATGTAATTTCATTTAATCTTCAGAGCAGCCCAATGAAAGTTATCTTTTGGTTTGTTTTCTTATGACAAACTTGGCACAAGGCACTAGTGGTAAAGAACCTGCCTGCCAATACAGGAGATGTAAGAGACATGGGTTTGATCCCTGGGTTGGGAAGATCCCCTGGAGAAGGAAATGGCAACGCACTCCAGTATTCTTGCCTGGCGAATCCCATGGATAGAGAAGCCTGGCAGGCTACAGTCCACAGGGTCGCACATAGTCAGACACAACTGAAACAATTCAGCATGCACACAAAGCTTAATAAAGTTATACAGTTTATAGTAATAAAGCTGAGGTTCAAATCCAGACCTGACATCAAACCTTACATTCCTTTAAAAAATACAAAATCCTATTTCCTCCTTGTTTATAGTTCTTGCTTAAAGAAACACTAGTATATTGATGTGTCACTAGCTAACAGAATTTTGGGAGAACTAAGGAATATCAATTACCCTTATTACGTTGTCACAAGGATCAACAGCTTTCAAGTCTTTTGAGTCAAAGTTAAATAGGGGGAAAAGACAAAAATATGTGTACAGAAAGTTCCAGAATGTCTAGTATAATGGCAAAAATTTTATAGTAAAAACTGGGATGGATTCTAAGTATAACATTCAATTTACTCAAGAATTAAAAAATATGAAGTCAATTATAAACATTTCTTAAATTTCTTAAAATATTATTCAAAAGAATAACATCCTCGTTTCAAGCTATTCTATTGAGCAAAGTATCAATATAGAAATCAAAGTTACCACTTCTGCAGTTCTCATCTCTTTATGAAAACTGATTCGGCTTAAATCTTCACAACAACAAGAAAATTACATAAACACTAAGAATCAGCGAGGTCATTTTTCATTTGGAAATTTACTAGAACTGTATATTCAAAAGCTATTTGTAATCTCATCTCAGCCTTAAGCATGCTCCCTTATATTACCTTTATTAAGTTTTAATTGAGCATTGTAAAATGCACATGCCAGATTTCTGACACACAGCTTACCTTCCCACATGCTCTGCAATGATGCCTCCTTTTGGTGAATGTAAACCTGGCTTCACATTTCATGCAGTTTGGGGCCTGAGAATCTGGTACCCACACTGGAGCCACTTCCCCCAGAGTGGTAAATGGCTTTCTAGCAGAAATTCCAAACTGACCAGCTCTGAGATCATTATCTGGGCTTTCTGGAGCTAATGCAAGGCACGATCTACTGGATATCCCAGATTCATAACTTTCTAAATGGTCCCCATTTGTATCAGCAATAGAGATGTTTCCCGAAGAGGCATTGCATACATTGGTTGCTGAGTTTTCCCCTAATTTTGCTTTCCCAAGAACATCATTTTTGTTTTTCGTGGTATTTCCACTGTTCGCAGGAAGGTCATTTTGCAAATGGTCTGATAATGGCTTTGGAATTTGAAGTTTAAGATTAGAAGGTTGCTTGGGTCTTGCACCACCAAAAGGAACACTGATAGACTGCAGGTTTGCTACTATCTTGGGTGAAGATTGCCCAAGCACTGATGGAACTTGGCTACAGAAATTGTGTAAATAGTTTTTCTTCGTTAGGTCACCAGTGCTGTTTAAAAGTAGTCCACTCCCTTCTGTGGCTTCATTTCCTCTCTGTTCATAAATATTTGAGTAGCATTCCGACTTGCTCTCCTCTATTTCCTTTTCTTCTGTTACGGAATCTTCTTTGGAGGGTAGAGTCTTTGGAACAAAACAAACAGCCGGGCTCTGCATTCCATAGGAATCACAACAATTAGACAGTGAACTTGCTGCTGGTGTATCCCTAACAGTGGAGAAATCACATCCTTCACTTTCATTCATGCAAGTTCCTTCTAAATCTAGGCCTGCTTCAGCCATTCTATCACACTCTGCACTGTCATCACAGGTGTCTTCAGGCTGATTCACCCGCAGGAACTTCTCACTTTCTTTTTTTACTTGGCTGTCATTCATCTTGTTTGGTTTAGTCAATTTCCAGTTAGTCATCTCCTGAGATTCAGAGAAATGCTCTGTCATATTAAGAAGTTCTTTAGTGCCAAGAATTTCTTCATGTTTACAACCTTCCTTGTCATCAGCTCTAACTTCACTGGGCACAAGACAAGCTGAAACCTGTTCAGAGTTATCATCCCTACCAGACCCATTAGGCAGGTCAGCTTTGAGAAGTAAAGGTAGAGCAGGCTGGGCGGATTCTTCGGCTGTCCTCTCCTCTGCTGGTTCTTTTTTCATCAAAATCTCCTCACTCGAGTGAGAAAAGGAGTTTGCACTCCCCAGGTCTGTCCTAGGAGAGCTGGTTTTGCCAGTAAGAACCTCATCTGGGGTATAGTCCTCTTGCTTTATAGCAGGACTTTCCTCTGTTCGCTGGGATGAGATTACTGAATCTAGTGTTAAGCTTGTAATCACAGACATGGAGGGGTCTCTATCTATATTTTCATCATCCTGTAACTGTGAAGGGGAACAAACACTGGCTAGATTATCAGAAGTAGTACATATATACTTATCAGAATCCCCCTCTGCATTTGGTCTATTCAGTGGATCCATTTGTTTCTCTGAGTTCATATCTTTTTCAGTGGACCCATTTATACTAAAACTAAACTGATCAGTTTGTCTGTTTTCATTATCCAGTGAACAGCTAAAAGCATTCTTGAGGGACTGACTATTATAATTATTACAATCCTGCAAATTGCTTTGTAATGTCCTTTTATCACAGTTATGCATGACAGCTACAACAAGAACGTTCTTCTCATCTGGCAGACAAGCTAGGTTTCCACATTTCTTCTCTCCCACTTCGACAGTACTGCATTGATCATCTCGATTACAGTTCCTCTTAATTAACTGGTCTTCTGTGACCGCATTTTCATCAATCCACATTGTGTTGATCTCTGGATTCAGACTACAGTCTTGTCCATTAGCACAGTGGTCCTCTCCCTCTGTGTTAGGAGGAGCTGAATGAGCCAGAGAGAAGACTTTCAGCTGTGGCTGTGACTCAGAAACTGTAGGTTCATTCACACTGGTCAGTGCAGAGTTAAATGACAGCTGACGAGAAGGGGGATCTAGAATCTTACTCCACTTTGTATCCAATAAAATAGGAGAAACGGTTTCATCTGAAAAAATAAATAATTACAGTAAGTTTGTTGGTAACACTGATAAGGTTAGGACTAAGTTATTGAAATACACTTGCAAATATTCTCTGAAAGTAAAATCTACTTAGGATATGTGAAAACAGAATATTCCTAGGATATGAAGTTTCTGATTTTTAGCTAAAGATAAGAGAAAACATTTCAGACAGTTCCCTGAATTATGTATCACCAAATGGTAATACCTCAGAACATCTCAAACAATGAAAGAATTCTACCTCAATCTAGTTAACATAATTAAAGCGACTGGTGGGCTGTCCTTTGAGCTGAGCAGGGGAGCGCAGTGACCAGGGAGGCCTTGGAGAGGCTAAGCACAGTACCGGGTAGGGGCTAATCTAAAGTGAAAAACAAATCACAACAGTGATGAGCATACAGTAATTGAGTGGGAAGGGAATAAATTTTCCGTGGAGAGAGAAAGTTCTATAATCTACATCATGACTAAGATGTGGGTTATACAGATATATCTCTTGGTCAAAACTGTACATTTAAGATTTATACATTTAATGTATAAATTTTACCTTTAAAAATCTGTAAAAAAAAAAAAAAACAACAATGAAGCAGGGAGTGAGGAATAAATGAAGATATATAAATGGAAAATGGCAGCATGTCAATCACTACTGAAGTTGTGTAATGAATACACAGGAATTTATTATACTATTCTATTTACTTTTGTATATATTTGAAATTTGCCTGCAACAAGTTTAAAAGTTTCTACAGTATGTGAAATTCTGCTTATAACCATGTTACAATACATTATTTCTTAGGTTCATAATTATACTGAGGAAATTTGGCAGAAATTATGCATTTGCCATATGAAATCAGTGGTTTTATACACTATCAATAATCAAAATTTCATTCAATGTTTTTTAATAGATCATAACTATGATAGCTACTTTCCCAAGTGAGGTGCTATGTGTATGTCTAATTAGAGAAGTAAGAAACCAAGCACTCTGCAATGATTGCCTTTCCTGCTTTCTTCCTGGAGTAAATCTGATAGTCACAGCCCTGAAATTACATAGATACGATGTGCTCTCAGGGAAGCCCCTTCCTCTCAGCAGCAACAGTAATCTTTAAGGTTTCCTTAGCACTTTGTTCATATCTCTATCAAAGCATTTATTACACTGAAATGTAATGATTTACCTGACATTTTCAGGCAGAAACCATTTCTTCCCATCAGTGTTAGCCCTAGCTTTACAGAGCACTTGATATGTAATAGGTACACAATAAAAACATGCTGATAAATATGCAGTAGGTACACAATACAAACATGCTAAGTGATACCACAGTAAAAGCATTGAGGTTGAGGAATATGAGATTAAATGATAGCTCTGGCCTCCAAAAAGTACATAATATAGCTGGAAAAATAAGAAATAGATAAAGCAAACATGAATATCTAACTAGCAGTATATGACAGATTAAGTATTTGAAAACTACCAGGTACTAGTAGAAAATAAAATTTAGTATGAAGCTATTTTACAGGCTGATGCAGCAAACTTGCATTCATGGAAGCAGGAGGATGTGTGCTGGGCTTCAAAGACAATTTTACATAAACTTGGAAACAGGACATATATAAAAGAGAAAAAAGGAAAAGTATAGCCCCAAGCACAAGAATCTGAAAGAGCAATTAAGTAAATCAGTTTGAGGTGAAAAAGAATTAGTGTAAGAATGTAGTGAAAAGAAGCTAGAAAGGTCAGATTGCAAAAGCCCAAAAAAATTCAGACTGCATGCAGAATGGGAATATGCTCTGACTGCTAAATGTTAAATCCTGAGTTCCCCAAATGTGTGCTGGCAGAGACTTGAGATTTGGTAACTTGTACTTCTTTTAAGAGATTAAGAGGTGGCAAGAATACACAGAAGAACTATACAAAAAAGATCATAATGATCGGAATAATCATGATGATGGCGTCACTCATCTAGAGCCAGACATCCTGGAGTATGAAGTCAAATGGGTCTTAGGAAGTATAACTATGAGCAAAGCTAGTGAGGTGATGAAATTTAAAAGAGCTATTTAAAATCCTAAAAGATGATGCTATGAAAGTGCTGCACTCAGTATGTTAGCAAACTTGGAAAACTCAGCAGTGGCCACAGGACTGGAAAAGGTCAGTTTTCATTCCAATCCCAAAGAACAGCAATGCCAAAGAATGTTCAAACCACCGTACAACTGCACTCATTTCACATACTAGAAATAGAAAGGTAATGCTCAAAATCCTTCAAGGTAGGCTTCAGCAGTATGTGAATCAAGAAATTCCAGATATAGAGCTGTATTTAGAAAAAGCAGAAAAACCAGAGTTCAAATTGCCAACATCCACTGGATCACAGAGAAAGCAAGGGAATTCCAAAGAAACATCTACTTCTGCTTCATTGACTACACAAAGTCTTTGACTGTGTGGATTACAACAAACTGTAGGAATCTGATTCTTAAAGAGATGGGAATACCAGACCACTTTACCTGCCTCCTGAGATACCTCGATGTGGGTCAAGAAGCAGCAGTTAATTCAGATACAGAACAATGGACTGGTTCAAAATCGGGAAAGGAGTATGTAAAGTCTGTACATTGTCACCCTACTTATTTAACATCTATGCAGAGCACATCATCCAAAATGCCAGGCTGAATGAATCACAAGCTGGAATCAAGATTCCTAGGAGAAATATCAATAACCTCACATATGCAGATGATATCACTCTAATGACAAGAAAGTGAAGAGGAACTAAAGAGCTTCTCGATAAGGGTAAAAGAGAAGAGTGAAAAAGCTGGCTTAAAACTCAACATTCAAAAAACTAAGATCATGGCATCCAGTCCCATCATTTTATGGCAAATAGATGGGGAAAAAATAGAAACAAGGGCAGACTTTATTTTCTTGGGTTCTAAAATCACTGCAGCTATGGTGCAGTGTGGCCATGAAAAAGACACTTGTTCCTCGGAAGAAAAGCTATGACAAACCTAGACAGCGTTTAAAACCTAAAAAGCAGAGATATAACTTTCCCGACAAAGGTACAGGTAGTCAGAGCTATGGTTTTTCCAGTAGTCATATATGGATGTGAAAGTTGGACCATAAAGAAGGCTGATCACTGAAGAATTGATGCTTTTGAATTGTGATGCTGGAGAAGACTCTTGAAAGTCCCGTGGACAGCAAGGAGATAAAACCAGTCAATCCTAAAGAAAATCAACCTTGAATATTCACTGACACCAAAGCTGAAGCTCCAATACTTTGGCTACCTGATGCAAAGAGCCAACTCATTGGAAAAGACCCTGATGCTGGGAAAGACTGAGGGCAAGTAGAGAATGGGGTGACAGAGGATGAGATGGTTGGATGGCATCACCGACATAATGGACATGAATTTGATCAAACTCCGAGAGACAGTGAAGGACAGGGAAGCCTGGCATGCTACAGTCCATGGGGTCACAAAGAGTCGGACACAACTGAATGACTAAACAACAATTGAGATTTTTAAAAAACAAGTCAAAACAGGACTTCCCTGGTGGTACAGTAGATGGGAGTCTGCTTGCCAATGCGGGGAGCATGAATTCAATTCCTGGTCCAGAAGCATTCCACATGCTGCAGAGAGACTGGGCCCATGCGCCGTAACTACAGAGCCTGCATGCTGAAACTACTGAAGCTCACATGCCTAGAGCCTGCGCTCCTCAACAAGAGAAGCCACTGCAGTGAAGAGTAGCCTCTGTTCGCCGCAACTAAAGAAAGCCCACACACAGCAAGGAAGACCCAGAGCAACCAAAAATTAAAAAAAATAAAAAGTTCAAAACAAATGATCAGCATAGTTGCAAAAAATCTGGCTTCTGAAATCATTCTCCTTTTAAAGGAGTTATTTTTGGTAAGCAAACACTATATTTTAACTAAAGTGACAACTTTTACTTACTCAACAGGAATATTTTGCACATCAAATATATGGAAAATATTCTACTAGAACCTACAGAAGTTTCAAAGAGACCGAGGTAAAGAACTATAAATTTGTTAATGAGAGTGAGTGGTATTCTAGAGACAGTATTCACATGATTAAGTGTAACATTTGTGTAGATGACAAAAAAACTGTGATACAGCAGGGAAGAAACTAGAGAAGAGAGTGAGAAGACACTTATATAAATGATCCAAACTGAAAGGACAATACACTTTCCACTTCATGTTTATAAAGCCCAACTACATACATCTAATAAAATCCCAAAATAATAAGTTTCAAATTTACATGAATCAGGAGTTAGCCTAGGGTTATGGGTTAGCTCAGTATCTGGCACATAGTTAGGGCTGAAAATATGTTAGTTCTTCCACTGAACATTAATATATAATACTCTCATCAATAAGGTGTTGGACCCAACTTTCTCTGTTTTAGTACTGCATCCTCTTATAATCCCACATTTTCTATATCATACATACATTCAAATAGTGTCACCAAACTAAATTCTCACCTTCGTTTTGTTCAAATTCATCTAACACCTTGTCCAGGTTGTAAGCTTCTGCTTGGAAGTAATTCTCCATCGGTGAGAAAACACCACTCAAGAGACTTATTTAAATCTAGAAAAAAGATCAAATTTTATTATACTCCCAATTATTAAAATATAATTTATAGATATTACAACTGATAAAACAGAAATATAAAGGATCATAACAGACTACTATGAATAAGTATATTTTAATAAATTGGACAACTCATAATAAATGAATAAAGTCCTAGCCACATACATCCTACCAACACGAAATCATAAAAAATAGAAAATATGAACAAACCAATTACTAATAAGGTGATTGATTAGATCACTACTTAAAAACCACCCCATAATATACTCTGTGATGCCAAGCTATACTACAAAGCTACAGTAATTATAACAGTATAGTACTCACACAAAAACAGACACATAGATCAATGGAACAGAACACAGAACTCAGAAAAAAACCCACACTTGTATGGATAGTTAACCTATAACAAAGGGAATGGGGAAAAGACAGCTCTTCAATAAATGGTGTTGGACAGCTACATGCAAAAGAATCAAACTGGACTACTATCTCATACCATATATAAAAATAAACTCAAAATAGATAAAAATACTTGAATATAAGACCTGAAACCATAAAACTAAAAGAAAACATAGGTAATATGCTCTTTGACATCAGCCTTAACAATATACCTTTGGATATGGCTCTTTAGCCAAGAGAAACAAAAGTGAAAATAAACAAATGGAACTACATCAAACTAAAGAGACTTTGCCCAGCAAAAGAAACTATCAACAAAACAAAAAGGCTGCCTATTGAATGGGAGAAGATCTTGCAAATGATATATCCACCAAGGGGTAAATATCCAAAATTGTACAAAGAACTCATATAACTCAACATCAAAAAAATAAACAACCGCATTTAAAAGTGGGCAGAGGATCTGAAAAGATATTTTTCCAAAGAAGACATAAGATGGCCAACAGGCATATGAAAAACTGCTCAACATCACCAATCATCAGGGAAATGCAAATCAAAACCACAAAGATATCATCACACCTGTCAGAATGGCTATCGTCAAAAAAGAAAACAAATAATAAGTGTTGGTGAGAACGTGGAGAAGAGAGAATCCTTGTGTACTATTGGTGGAAATGCAAACTGATACAGACACTACAGAAAGTATGGAAGCTCCTTAAGAAATTAAAACTATAACCACCATATAATCCAGTAATTTCATCGCCGGGTATACATCCAAAGAAAATAAAATTGCTAGCTGGAAGAGAGTCTGCACCTCCATGTTCATTGCAGCATTATTTACAATAGCTAAAACACAGAAACAATCAGATCAACATATTTACAGTGCATCTACTCTATGAAGGGTACTGGGATCAACTGAAGTCTCAGATACGATCCCTAACATCAAGAATCTTATCATTTACTTAATGATAAACAGTGCTAAATGAGAAAATTTAAATAGTAATCAAAACAATTTTAATAACAACATAGCACAAGAAACTAAACGATTAATCTGTCAAAATTAACAGGTAAGTATTACACAGTAAGTACTATAAAAGTTCAATAAATGGACCAGCTCATCAGTATGGATGGTCAAGGAAGGCATTATTTATGGATCTGAGCTAGGTCTGGAAGGATGGATAAAATTGTAATAGTCTTCTACACGGGAAGATGCACAAGTGAAATTTCAAACAGGGAGAGACATACTAGGAATGGGCAATTATTGAGGAATCAGTGAAATTGGAACAAAGATTTATTTACATGGGTAACAGCAGAACACAGCTGCAGTGATAGGCATTATATTATGGAAGCCCCGGAATGTAAATTTAAGAAAAGTATTATTTATACTTTAAGCAATAGTAAGAATTACAGCATAATGGACAAGAACATAAACTCTAGGACTAGACCGTCCAACTTCTAATCCTAGTTTCTAATTCCACTTGACCTTACTAACTACTTGACCTTAGGGAAGTTATTCAATTTGTGCCTGTGTGCATGCTCAGTTGTTCAGTTGTGTCCAACTCTTTTTGATCCCGTAGACTGTAGCCCACCAGCCTCCAAAATCCATGGAATTTCCGAGGCAAGAATACTGGAGTGGGTTGCCATTTCCTTCTCCAGGGAATCTGTCTGACCGAAGGATTGAAACCACATCTCCTTTCTATTCAACTTCCCCGGCCCGATCAGAATGTGTCAAGAAGTCGAAGCAAGACTTACCCTAAGAGAATAGCACAAACACAGCCAGCTGGAGACCTGGGTTTGATCCCTGGAGAAGGGAATGGCAACCCACTCCAGTATTCTTGACTGGAGAATGCCAAAGACAGAGGGTCCATGGGATCGCAAAAGAACGGGACACAACTGAGCGATTTTCACTTGGGACAGCACCCACCACACAGATCAAACAGCATAAATCAGGTAACTGCAAATATGGAAAATGGAGAAAATGAAGGAACAACTAAAATTATCGCACCTTCACCAATAAAAAGCTTTAAGAAAGCAAAGAATGAAAACAGCCCTGATACCCAAAGAAGCAAATCTCATGCACCGTGGGAAGAAAACGGCCCCCAGAGCGGACTCTATAACTCCCCCAACGACCGCACGAAATCCCCAAGTTCCCTTACACGCGCCGCCGAAACCCCTCGTGTGGGAGCGACAATGACTCTGTGCAGCCCACCAGGAGGAGGAAAGCCCGTAACAGTGGTGACGATTCGGATCTAAAACAAAGGAGGAGGTCACGCTCACGCTGTAACACAAGCAGTGGTAGTGAATCAGAAAATTCTAATAGAGAGCACCGGAAAAAGAGAAACAGAATACGGCAGGAGAATGATATGGTTGATTCGGCACCACAGTGGGAAGCTGTGTTAAGGAGACAAAAGGAGAAAAACCAGGCGGACCCCAACAACAGACGATCCAGACACAGATCTCGCTCGAGAAGTCCCGATATCCAAGCAAAAGAAGAGTTATGGAAGCATATCCAAAAAGAGCTTGTGGATCCATCTGGACTGTCAGAAGAACAATTAAAAGAGATTCCATACACTAAAATAGAGACGCAAGGTGACCCAGTCCGCATCTGGCACTCTCATTCACCGAGAAGTTACCGCCAGTATCGCAGGTCCCAGTGCTCGGATGGAGAGCGATCTGTCCTCTCAGAAGTGAATTCAAAAACCGATCTTGTACCTCCACTTCCTGTGACCCGTTCTTCAGATGCTCAGGGTTCTGGTGGTTCCACAGTTCATCAGAGAAGAAACGGGTCTAAAGATAGCCTGATTGAAGAAAAATCTCACACATCTACAAGCAATATGGCTGGAAAACACAGCAAAAACAATAAAAACTATCCAAGCTTCACGCCTCAAGATGGAGACTTAATCCCAGTGAAGGGCTTGGGATGGGGGTGGGAAGGGTATGTGTGCCACCTTTACTTTTAAACTGTGAATTATAGTTATTGAAATATCTTGGACCTGCAGAAGTGTTTCTTCAGAAGAAAATAATGGAGTCCATTGCATCTTTTAAAGGTTGAATTACAGTATGTTTGTGCCCGAGGGCCTTTTTACTTGGCAACTGGAAAGATGGTAGTCTTACAAAGCCTTTTTCATTTGATGCCATGTTTTCCTTCCTGGAAACTCCCAAGTATCTTGTCTGCCACAACCAAGACCAGAGGCTTCAGATCAAAGTTCTGGAATCGTGGACTGTGGCCAGGTAGCTATGCAGCAGTACACTAAGGGGGATGAAAGATTCTTCCCTACTCTGGGTAGATCTCTGCCTGTGCACAAATGCATGACTGAGGGATCACTTTCACACTGCAGGTATTTTTATTCACGTTAATGTTCTTTGTAATACTGTATTTTGTGGCATTAAGTTTCACTGGTAATTTGCAAATGTTAAAAAAAAGTGCTGCTTCTTAAAAAAAGAAGAAAGAAAGAAACCACATCTCCTGTGTCTCCTGCAGTGGCAAGATTCTTTATCACTGAGCCACCTGGGAAGACCAGTATTCAATTTACCGGTGACTTAATTTTCATCTGCAAAACTGAGTAATAACAGTATATACCTAAAGATTAAATAAATTAACACAGATAACACATTTGAAATACTGTCTCGCACATGATAAATGCTTCATCAGTAATTATTTAAGTTTTTAAGCCTTGGAGTTGATCCTTTCATTATAAAATATCTAGCAACAGTGATTACACAGGCTAATTTTCAGCCCCATCCTCCCTTCCACTAATATTTACTGAACACCTATTATGTGCTATGCTTTGTGCTAGAACACTACTTGAATATACATTTCTTCAATGTCTCATGCTCCTTTTCTCTTTGAGACCTTTTATCTGTTTCCAATACATACACTCCTTGCCAAAATAGTGGGCCAAAAAGTTTTTTCAGTTTTTTTCCCTAAGATAGTTCTAGTAGCACTTAGTTGTCTTTAACTTCATTTAAAACAATTTTGTTAAATTGTATTGTGACAGCTGTCATATCAGAGTGCACTTTAAAAAAACATCAAAATTGGTGAACTTTTGTGTAGACATTCTAACATTGAAGATGGAAGGAAAAAAGTAACATTTTTGGCATACTATGCTTTATTATTTCAAGAAAGATAAAAACACAACTAAAATGCAAAAAAGATTTATGCAGTATACAGAGAAGGTGCTATGACTGATCAATCATATCAGAAGTGGTCAGTGAAGTTTCGGGCTGGAGCTTTCTCGCTGGATGGTGCTCCACAGTCGGGTAGATCAGTTGAAGCTGATGTCAATCAAAACGAGGCATTAACTGAGACCAATAAATGTTAATACCACACAGGAGATAAACCAACATATTCAAAATATCCAAATAAAGCCTTGAAAATCATTTGCACCAGCTTGGTAATGTTAATCACTTTAATGTTTGGGTTCCACATAAGGTAAATGAAAACTTTCTTGACTGTACTTCTGTGTGTGATTCTCTACTTAAAACATAAAACGTTACGGTTTTAAAACAAATTGTGATGGGTGGTGAAAAGTGAAAACTGTACAATAATATGGAATGGAAGAGATCGTGGGGCAAGAGGAATGGACCATTAACCACACCAAAGATGGTTTTCATCCAAAGAAAGTGTTATTGTGAATATAGTGGGATTAGAAGGGAATCTTCTACTCCTTCCAGAAAACCAAACAATGAATTCCAACAAGTACTGTTCCCATTTGGACCAAATCAAAGTGGCACTCAATGAAAAACATCCAGAATTAGTCAACACAAAACACATAATCTTCCATCAGGACAACATAAGAGTGAATGTTTCTTTGATGACTAGGCAAAAACTAGGAGCAAGGACACTTATTCCTTGGGAGAAAAGCTATGACAAACCTAGACAGCATTATTAAAAAGCAGAGACCTCACTTTGCCAACAAAGGTCTGTATAGTCAGAGTCATGGTTTCTCCAATAGTCACATATGGATGTGAGAGTTGAACCATAAAGAAGGCTGAGTGCTGAAGAATTGATGCTTTTGAACTGTGGTGTTGGAGAAGACTCTTGAAAGTCCCTTGGACTGCAAGGAGATCCAACCAGTCAATCCTAAAGGAAGTCAATCCTGAATATTCACTGGAAGGACTGATGCTGAAGCTAAAGCTCCAATACTTTGGCCACCTGATGTGAACAGCCAACTCATTAGAAAAGAACCTGATGCTGGGAAAGACTGAAGGCAAGAGGAGAAGGGGACAACAGAGGACAAGATAGTTGGATGGCATCATCAACTCAATGGGCAGAAGTTTGAGCAAGCTCTGGGAGATGGTGAAGGACAGGGAAGCCTGGCACGCTGCAGTCCATGGGGTCACAAAGAGTTGGACACAACTGAGCAACTGAACAACAAGGCAAAAACTGTTACAGCTTGGCTGGGAAGTTCTGATTCACCTGCTGTATTCATCAGATATTGCACCTTTGAGTTTCTATTTATTTTGGTCTTTACAAAACTTCCTTAATGGAAAAAATTTTAATTCCCCAGAAGAGCATAAAAGGCACCTGGAACAGTTCCTTACTCAAAGAGATAAAGTTTTGAGAAGATGGAATTATGAAGTTGCCAGAAAAATGGCAAAGGGTAGTAAAACTAAACAGTGAATATGTTACTCAATCAATTTCCTGGTGAAAATGCAAATGTGTCTTCTTTTTTTACTTAAAACCTGAAGAAACTTTTTGGCCAACTCTACATCTTTAGTTCTTAGCTCAAATACTACTTTCACAAGAAGTCTTCCCTGAATCCCTAGAAAAGGTGATCTCTCCTTATAATCAATCTCTCAAAGCACCCTTACCTTTCCCTTTATAATAATTATCACAGTCTTATTATAAACATACATTGGTATGATTATTTGATTAATGTCAGTCTCTCCTACCACACTGCAGACACCACAAGGCACCCACTAAACTGCAGTCAAATGCTCCATCCCTGAGCTATAACCCCAAGACACCCACTAAATAGTGTTCACCATGTGACTGTCACAGAGCCTAATGTGGCACCTATTTCATAAACACCTGTGAAATAAATAAATGAACAGTATAAACAGCCATTCAAGAAATTGTATTGAATTCCAATTGTAACTATTGATTCAGGCAAGCATCAAAAATGGATGCCTAAAACCTTTAGGTAAATAGTGGAGAAGAAAATTTTCACAATGCCCCAAAATATAATTCTATAGATGATTTGTTAGTCCCAAAAGAGAAAATGTACATTTACAATGAAAAGATGCAGCAATCACTCCCTTAACCAAATGAACAAGTTTAGCATTACCAACAGTTTAACAAGCTGACAGTATGCATCTCCTGATATGATACGATAAATTTAAAACATTTACCTACAAGGTATTCTTTCTCAAATTGTTTAATGTGAATTGAATCATGAAAAATTAGACAAATGTAGAATGTGAGGCATTCTAAGACAACTGTCCTGAATTCTCCAAAAAATTCAGTGTATTCAATTCTGAATTGAGACAGACTAAAGAAATGAAAGAACCAAATGTTATGCATGAATACTAACTGGATCAAGGAAAAATACATATAAAATACCCAGCAAAAAAAATGACATTTAAGGGATAATCAGGGGAATTTGGACTATACATTAGTGATACAATGAATAAATAATCATTTTCCTGGATGTGATAAGTATTTAAATTTTGTAGGAGAATGTCTTTACTCTTAGGAGACACCTACTGTATCTATTTGGGGAAAAAAGGTGTTATGTTATTTGCAGCTAACTTGCAAATAATTCAGGAAAAAAAATATGTGAATGTCAGTGTGAGTGAGTGGCAAGGGTGAGGGGGAGAGGAGAAAAGGGCTCAAGAAAGAGGCAAAATAGTAGAAATCGATGAACCTGGTGATGGATATTTCTGTACTATTCTTTCACTGTATATTCTTCACTATACTATTCTTTCAAATTTTCTACAGGCTTGAAATTTTTCAAAAGAAAAGGAAAAAAAGTATACCGAGCTTGTGGTGGAAAACATTCCTTTCTAATTTGAATACATAAATTCTAGATAAAACACATTATTTTTAAAGAGTTTATACAGTGAAATTCAAAACCAAGAAAGAGAAAGACACCATTAACAAAGAAGAGATCAAGCCACAGCAATGAGTGAGAACTGAAGGGTGGCAGTCAGAGGGGTTACAAAACTAGACAGCAACCTTCAGACCCAGGATTTGAAAACCAGAAAGTAGGATGGGAACCATTGGCTGTAAACTTCTAGAAGTTTCTGCATTACAGAGGGCCAGACTGGGCTCTCTGCATAAAGCCAGGAGCTGAAGGAAAAACTGCACCAAGTAGCCCCAAGACACAGCAATGGTGCCCGATGGGAAAAAAAGCCAATAAAAATCAACCTTCAGAAATTAGAATTCGTAGCCTGCCCCTCCCTCAGGACTGGTAATGATACTAAGTTTTCCCATTCATGAACATAACATAGTTTATCTCTATCCTTGCTCAGCTCTTCTCTTCCCGTGACTTGTTATAATGTTTTTAATTTTAAGAAGTCATTAAATATGTGACAGTGGAGAGAGAAGAATTCGCATGACTATAAAGGAGAAGCACAAGGGAGATATCTGTGGTGGCAGAATCATGCTGTATCTTAAATTGCAATGGTGGTTACACAAATATGCCTGTGATAAATGGCACAGAACTATATACACTCATGAATATGCACACAGCAGCATTATTCATAAGAGCAAAAGGGTAGAAACAACCAAAATATCCATCAACTGATGAACAGACAAATAAAATACTAATTTCCTGGATTTTACATTTTCTCTAGTTGCATAAGATGTAGCAAATGAGAAAAACTGTAAATGAAGGATACACAAAAACTATACTATTTTTGCAATGTCCTGTGAATTTATAGTTACTTTAAAATTAAAACTTGAAAAAATAAAAATAAAGGGGAAAAATTATTAACAATTCAATAAATAGGGAGCAGATGAAGAGGGCATCTGTGTATGGGGGGAGTCAGAGCCCAAGTGTGGCAAAGCAGATGCCCTTACATAATGTGTCACAGCCCCAAGAAGGAAGGAAACTGCCTGTGCAGCACAGCCCAGCGTGGGTTGCTAAGAGTCCCAGAGATGAGGAAGGCGTCCACATGAAGGGGATGGTCTGGCAGGGAGACAGCACAGTGGGTAGGATGGCTTCACGTGCAGGAAGGGTGAGGAGGAGATATAAGAGGGCAGTCCAGGGTGGCAGGTCACAGTCTGAGCAGGACTAGAAGGACCAAAGGGAGAAGACAGTGACAGGGCCCAGATTACGTGCAGAGGGATGGATCAGAGAAGCGATGATATAAAGGGTAATAGGTGGAAGGTTTCTCACTGGTGGAGAAGGGGTTAAAATAGGGGAAAACTGAGAACTGGAAAGAACTCAGCAATGTAAATGTGGAAAAAGAGAAAAATACAAAGAACCCTGCAGTGTTGGTTTGGAATCTGAGTTGTCAGTTTGAGCTCATGGATTTCAATAAGCATCCTTATAGCAATAAGTAAACAAAGTTTTTGTATTCATGGCAATAAACACAGATCTAAGTGTGTGTGTGTACACATATATTCAAAGAACCTTGGAACAGCAGATCCTCACCTCCACTCCATGTAGCAATGAGCATACCTAGCACCAGATTTGATTTATAAATATTGTTATTCACTAAAAAGAGCAAGGGCTCCATGGGAAAATGCCTGATTCTAAAGCTGAAGTAGAAAAAATATAAGAACTTTGATGAGGATGGAGAGAAACATGAACCCTCACACATAGCTGGGAAGAAAGTAAAATGGTGTGGCAACTTTGGAAAACAGTTTGGCAGTTCCTCAAAAAGTTAAAAGGAATTAACCACATGGCATAGCTATTCCACTCCTAGGTTTATTCCCAAGAGAAATGAAAACATACATTCACACAAAAACTTATCTGTGAATGCTCAGAACAACATTATTCATAACACCAAGAGGTGAAAATGATCCAAAGATCTATTAATTGATAAATGGATAAATAAAATGTGGTATTATATATTAACAAAATATAATAGTGTATGATAATTAAAATGGATAAATTATTGTCATATGTTATAACATAGATGAAGCTTGAAAATATCATGGTAACTGAAACAAGCAGATACAAAAACCTACAGATTACATGATTCCATTTATATGAAATGTCCAAAATAGGCACAGAAACAAAAAGTAAATTAGTGGGTTGCCAGCAGCTGGGAGGCACTGGAGGGAAATGGGGGTAACAGATACAAGATTTCTTTTTGGAGTGATGAAAATGTTCTGGAATTAGATAGTGGTGATGACTTCAAGACTCTTCAAATATATAGAAACCACTGAACTATATATTTAAAAGGGTGAATTTTATGGTATGGTATGTGAATTACATTTCAATTAAACAAAAAAGAAAAAAGAAGTGTCCAAAAATGATGGGGACATATCAAAGGACACAGAAACCAGCTTGAAGGAGCTTCTACTGACCTAACCAGGGACATTCTAAACATCAAAGTAAACAACGGTAGCGATAGACTATAACCACTGGATTAAAAAAAGAAAGCCACGAGTCTTTACAACAGAAATGAATGAATTCCAAGTGTAATGAGGAATGGGGTATTTATATAGTTTCAAAATTCCTCTCCACAAAAATACTAATTACAAAAAAAAAGGAGTCACTTCAGAGGCAAATATTGGCAGATATCACCTTACATGAGTGATCAGAGTGAATGAACATCATCAGTAATAGGACAGACAAACTTCATGCTCCCTGATAGATCGCAATAAAAAGAAACAGCCATGTCCACACTAGGGGAGATTGGGAGAGGATTTGGGGGAGAAGCGTAGGGCAAAATGAGGTATAAGGAAACTCCCTGTATTGTCTGCTCAATTTTTCTCTGAACCTAAAACTGTTCTAAAAAAATAAAGTTTACTGAAGAGAGATCAAGGAGGTGGAGCAGGAAAAGAGTGGAACTCACCTCCCTCCAAAAACACATCAAAAATACATCTCCATGTGGAACCATCTCATTGAACACTAACTGGAGACTGGCAGAAAGACTCTTGTACAACCAAGGCTATAGGAAACATCCACATGGAATCAGGTAGGAAAGGAAGAAAAGTGATCAGGCTGGGGCCTGTGTGCTTGGGAGGGGACTCAGAAGAGCAGGGGGGTTTCACGGGTGGAGACCTCCCGGGCAGTGAGCCACGGAAGCCACACACTGGGAGCCACAGCCCAGGGGTTCGACACCAGGAAGACAAGTCCCCTTGGCTGGTTGAAGGGCTGGTGGTGCTAACAGAAGGGCTGTGGGAAGCACACGGGGAGCACACACACCCTTGCTTACTCCCAAAACAGGGTGGGGAGGTCAGATTGAAACTGCATGAAACACTTGCTGGCTTCCCAACTAAATGAAACATGTGATCCCAAACTCAGTACTCCCCAAAAAGGACATTATTTGCACATCTGGCAAAATGAGAAAGATCTGACAACTGGATGGTGGTAATGCATCAAAGTTCATTCCCTAATTTGATGGCTGTGTTATAGTTACGTACAAAATCCTTTTTTGAAGGGAACAGTTTCAAGCATGGTAGGGGACGCAGTTAGCAACTTACTCTCAAACGGTTCAAAGAAAAAAATTCTCTGTACTGTACTTGCAAATTTTCTATAAACCTGAGAGAGTTTTTTTTTTTTTAATGTACTAAAACGATCATATTTTAAATTTCCGGGGTACTTTCTTTTTCTGATCCTTTTTATGACATCTTGATCTTACTTCATGGATACAATTCTTTTCTTACTTTTTTAATATAATTACCTACAATTTGGTCTGACTTTTTTTCTTTTTCCTAAACCTTCTGTTTCCAATACTATTTCCTCCAAGTTCCCGTTTTGTGTTTTGATCTCTGTCTTTCAGATTGGATGCTTTCCTCAAATGCCTCACATTGAACAAATGAAGTACCAAAAGCCAACTGGAAGCTCTGCATGTGTGGCGTCTCAGCTGGAAGGCTTCCACTGCACGGTTGCGGGGCGGGGGGGAGCGGGGGGGAACAAAGCTATTTCACTGAGAGACCTCCAAATGTCAGCATATCTAGGTCTTTTCTTTGGACTCCCAAGAAGAGTCATCTAATCTCCTATAAGGGGGTGTAGAGATGTGACACCAGGTAATCACTGTCTGAAAGAAGAACAGAAGATGGGAAGGGCCTCTCTTTAATATATAGGATTTCCCTTTATCCTCCTGCTTTTACGATGGAGCCAAAGAAGATGGGACTCCAAATCAGACTAGAGCAGGGGTATATTATTTGGGGTAGGATGGGCTACTGTAAGAAATACTCCAATAATTTATTATTGCTGACTAATTATTATTTATTATTATTAATGGTCTTTGCAGTGGGTTGAAAACTTCCTAAAGAGGAGATGCCTGAAAAATAAGATTTTGCCAGATGAAGGCAGACAGAAGCACTCTTTTCTCACACTCGTATGTGAGAAAGCTAGGGGACAAGAAATACCTAGCCAGCTCCAAGTCCAGAAGTTTTGGTGAGGAAAGTACTACTGCTAGGTGCCTTAAGAACTCAGTCTGCCACACACTGTCAGACCCACGCCTCTATCCTTGAAGCGTACATGGAAAATCAGAGCAGTCAGCCAGAGCACACAACACTCCAATAGGGAATGGCATAATCAGTCTCTGAAACCAATCTCACCCACATACCTTCCCTTCCCACCACCATGTTCTACGCATTAAATAATCATAAGACTTGAAAGAAAACAAAGAAGATTCCTAGTCAGAAAAATGTCAATGATTAAGAAGTCTTGCTCTATCAGAATTAATAAAATACTTCCAATTTTCTGCTGGAAATGACTTCTCTTCAGAACTAATCTAAACATACAAAATAAAATAATGTAATTAAATCTGTATTTCTGATTCCTTATCCTAAAGTAAGATTTAACTATTTAGCACTTGTGCAATTAACTAAGAAGTATTCATAACATTAATTGGGTAGATATACCAATTAATTGGGTAGATTTCCTCTTAATTATATTGCTCAAGTCCATACTCTTTGTCATGCTGAAATTACCTTTCTATGCTCAAGGTAGAAGTTGACTCTAAAAGGAAGAAGCCAAGCACTGGTACAGAAATTAGCATTTTGATGTAATTCAATAGGAATTTAAAAACATCCTCTTTTTCCTTGGACTTAAGCCAAATCTTTCTTGTAAAAAAAAGCAATATTCCTGATTTAATAAGAGGCAGTGTCATAAATGAAGCAATTAGAATATATATTCATGAGCATTAGTTTCTATAAAGCTATTTGTTTTCCCAAGTTCAAGCTCTCAAAAGAAATAAGATCACTAGATTTCTTACCTTTTTTCCCTTACACACGTGATAAGGAACGGACTTCTATGTGTTTACTCATGATGCTTGCTGCACTACCAGCCAGTCCTGCTGTTTCAGTATGCTCTGTTTGATCCTAAAGAAAAAACACATTGCTCATTACATCTGCTAAAGCAATAAGCCCCAATTTTCTTCGTATCAATCTATCATGCTGCTGCTGCTAAGTTGCTTCAGTCATGTCCGACTCTGTGCAACACCATAGAAGGCAGCCCACCAGGCTCCCCCGTCCCTGGGATTCTCCAGGCAAGAACACTGGAGTGGGTTGCCATTTCCTTCTCCAATCAATCTATCATAGCTAGACAAATCAAAGCTATTCAAATTATATCTTCAGATTCAAAGGCCTGGCCAGCATGGAATGCAGCAGCAGACACATCATATTGTCTAAAAAGGCTCAAAGTTAAATGTTTCAAGGAATAGTTAAAAATTTCCACATACTTCTTTTTTTTTTTCCCCCATTTATTTTTATTAGTTGGAGGCTAATTACTTTACATCATTGCAGTAGTTTTTGTCATACATTGAAATGAATTAGCCATGGATTTACATGTATTCCCCATCCCAGTCCCCCCTCCCACCTCCCTCTCCACCCGGTCCCTCTGGGTCTTCCCAGTGCACCAGGCCCGAGCACTTGTCTCATGCACCCAACCTGGGCTGGTGATCTGTTTCACCCTAGATAATATACATGTTTCAATGCTGTTCTCTTGAAACATCCCACCCTCGCCTTCTCCCAGAGTCCACAAGTCAGTTCTATACATCTGAGTCTCTTTTTCTGTTTTGCATATAGGGTTATCGTTACCATCTTTCTAAATTCCATATATATGTGTTAGCATACTGTAATGGTCTTTATCTTTCTGGCTTACTTCGCTCTGTATAATGGGCTCCAGTTTCATCCATCTCATTAGAACTGATTCAAATGAATTCTTTTTAATGGCTGAGTAATATTCCATGGTGTATATGTACCACAGCTTCCTCATCCATTTGTCTGCTGATGGGCATCTGGGTTGCTTCCATGTCCTGGCTATTATAAACAGTGCTGCGATGAACATTGGGGTGCACGTGTCTCTTTCAGATCTGGTTTCCTTGGTGTGTATGCCCAGAAGTGGGATTGCTGGGTCATATGACCCAGCAATTCCACATACTTCTTATTCTCAATGAGTAATACAAAGTAAGAGATCAAAGGCAGGCACTTTTTATCCAATGACTATGATAATTCATAAAAACACTATTTATTTATATTTCAATAGGCCTTCCACGGACCCGAAGCTAACAAAACTGCTGCTTCACAAGAAAGTCCTCTGTTAGTGATTTTTTTCCTACACATACAGAATTCTTAAACTGAGATCAAAAGATTTCTGTTAAGATTTTTTAATGCCAAACAACTGTTTCTCCTCCAAATGGAGTCCCTTATGATTTCAGCCCTTCTCCGCTGCTTAGAAAGTTGAAACTAATCAGAATAAAACTAAGTATCTCATATTATCTGTATAAACTACCTAACCTATGATCAAAACAGTTTCAAAATAGAAGTGTATCTTAGACATGATCTAGTAAACATCACTTAATTTTAAAGTTATCTGGGAATAAAAGAAATTCTTCTGACATTATTACAAATGCAATTATCCTATCTGATGTGAAAATGATGTGATTACTAAAACAATAAGTATTCTAAAAAGCCAAAGTGTAAGCCTTTGACTTTGTGGATTACAACAAACTGTGGAAAATTCTGAAAGAGATGGGAATACCAGACCACCTGACCTGCCTCCTGAGAAATCTGTATGCAGGTCAAGACGCAACAGTTAGAACAGACTGGTTCCAAATTGGGAAAGGAGTACGTCAAGGCTGTATACTGCCACTCTGCTTATTTAACTTCTATGCAGAGTACATCATGAGAAATGCCGGACTGGATGAAACATAAGCTGGAATCAAGACTGATGGGAGAAAGATCAATAACCTCAGATATGCAGACACCACCACCCTTATGGCAGAAAATGAAGAACTGAAGAGCCTCTTGATGGAAGTGAAAGAGCAGAGTGGAAAAAGTTGGCTTAAAACTGAACATTCAGAAAACTAAGATCATGGCATCTAGTCTGATCACTCCATGGCAAATAGATGGGGAAACATGGAAACAGTGAGAGATGTTATTTTCTTGGCTTCCAAAATCACTGCAGATGGTGACTGCAGCCATGAAATTAAAAGATGTTTGCTCCTTGGAAGGAAAGCCTATGTCCAACCTGGACAGCATATTAAAAAGCAAAGACATTACCTTGCCAACAAAGAACCTAGCCAACAAAGTCTAGTCAAGGCTATGGTTTTTCCAATAGTCATGTATGGATGTGAGAGTTGGACTATTAAGAAAGCCGAGCGCCGAAGAATCAACGCTTCTGAATTGTGGTGCTGGAGAAGACTCTTGGAGAGTCCCTTGGACTGCAAGGAGATCCAACCAGTCCATCCTAAAGGAAATCAGTCCTGAATATTCATTGGAAGGAATGATGGTGAAGCTGAAACTCCAATACTTTGGCCACCTAATGCGAAGAACTGACTCATTTGAAAAGACCCTGATGCTGGGAAAGATTGAGGGCATGAGGAGAAGGGGATGTCAGAGGATGAGATGGTTGGATGGCACCACCAACTCAATGGACATGAGTTTGAGTACGCTCCAGGAGTTGGTGATGGACAGGGAAGCCTGGCATGCTGTAGTCCATGGAGTCGCAAAGAGTCGGACATGACTGAATGACTGAACTGAACTGATTCTAAAAGGCTGGGAATTCAAGTTTCCAATGAATAATTCTAAAAAGTGGAATGAAAATCACAGATGAAAAAATTTCCTGTCTTGAGAACTTGGAAAAATATATACATGCTATATACTCTAAATGAGAAGAGCTACTGATGCTAAGAAACAACTTCCATCTATCAAATAAAGGACAAAATCATACCAGAAGTATGTAAGGGCTATATAGGATAGAAGTTCCAAGGTCAAAATGAGAATGAGACCAAAGTAATACTTCTAATAACTAGCTAAAATTAAAAAAAGAAAAAAAGAAATATCTAAATTCAAAGTCAAATTCTGAGTACATGTGTCTATTTTAACATGTGAGGCAAGTCCAATAATATGATATAACTGTCTCAAATAGAGGTTTTGCTTCTGGATCCCTCTGACCTAGCCTCAGTTGGTAAAATCTCAAGCCTGGTTAAATTCAACTATCTACCTACTCCATACGTTCCCCTAAGCAGCTTAAACAAGGCTAAAGGAAAACCCGCACGAGATGGTGACTCCTCTCAACTTCATATTTATGACTTAACACTACATTTTCCTTATTTAATCTACTTTCAACCCTATATCTCATCTTCATCTTTCTGATATGCCCCAAATCCTTCAGTTGAAAGCTTTCACAATTCAATTCTACCAGAAGATAAACCTCTAGTCTCCTGCAGGACAAGAAGGAAAGTTACTTGACCACAAAAGATATGGTGGAATACCTGCAAAATTAACCACTCCCAGCACAGACTTCCAACCAATCCTGTTTTCAACACCACACCTCACCTAAGCCTTCAGAGGTCCCTAAAGACTCCACATCACAAGACTGTCTAAGGTTCTATGTTGGTACACACTTGTTCTCATCAAAGCTCCTGCTGCAGGTAATTTATAGTCTTTGTTTTAAAACCTTTCTTTACTTTTTCTCTTTTTTATAGCTTATTTTTAAATTTATTTTATTTTTTAATTTAGATTATTTTTAAAGCCTACTTTCCATTTATAGTTATTACAAAATATCAGCTATATTCTCCATGTTGTACAATACATCCTTGAACCTATCTTATACTCAATAGTATGTATTAATACCTCCCACTTCCCTACCTCTACATTGCCCCTGTCTCTCTCCCCCTGGAAACCACAAGTTTATTCTCTCTGTGTTTCCGTTTTTGTTATATTTGCTAATTTGCTATATTTCTTAGATTCTACATATAAGTGGTAACCTATAATATCTTTCTCCGACTTATTTCACTTAGTATAACATCCTCCAAGTCCATCCATATTGCTGTAAATAGCAAGATTTCATTCTTTTTTTATGGCTGAGTAGTATTCCAATGTGCATCTGTATCATATGTTCTTTATGCATTTATCTACTGATGCACACTTAGGTTGTTTTGCATCCTGGCAATTGTAAATTACACTGCTATGAACATTGGGGTGCGTGTATCTTTTTGAAATAATGTTTTTGGCCTTTTCATATATATAACTAAGAGTGGAACTGCTGAGTCATATGGAAATTCTATCTTTAGTTCTTTGAGAAAACCCCATACTATTTTCACTGTGGTGGTACCCATTAACATTCCCACCAACAGTGTAGAAGGGTTCCTCCTCCTCCACACCCTCTCCAACACATATTATTTGTGTCTTTTCAATAACAGTCATTCTGACAAACCTATGATTTTTGAGTTACATAATATTATTGGACTTGCATCATAGGTTAAAAAGACACACATAGTCAGAATGTGAGGTGGTATCACATTATGGTTTTTATTGATGATTAATGATGTTGAGCATCTTTTCATGTGCCTGTTGGCTATCTGTATTTCCACTTTGGAAAATGTCTATCTATTCAATTCTTCTGCCCGTTTTTAAATCAGGTTGTTTTTATGATGCTAAATTTTATGAGTGATTTATACTTTCACCCATTCAGTAGGTTGTCTTTTCATTTTGTTGATGGTTTCCCTTGCTGTGCAAAAGCTTTTAATCTTAATCAGATCCTATTTACTTACTTTTGTTTCCTTTACTTTAGGAGATGGATCCAAAAAAAATTGTTGCAATTTACGTCAAAGAATGTTCTGCCTGTTCTTTCCTCTAGGAATTTTATAATATCCAGCCTTGCATTTAAGTCATTAATCTATTTTAAGTTTATTTTTGTATATGGTATTAGAGAATGTTCTAATTTCATTCTTGTACATGTAGCTGTCCAATATTTCCAGCATCATTTACTGAAGAGATTGTCTTCTCCACTGTATATTCTTGCCTCCTTTGTCATAGATTAACTGACCATATGCGCATGGGTTTATTTCTGGGCTTTCCATCTTGTTTCACTGATCTATAAGTCTGTTTCTGTGCCAGTTCCTATAGTTTTGGTTACCATAGCTTTGTAGTATAGTCTGAAATCAGGGAGACTGATTCCACCGGTTCCATTCTTCTTTCCAAGATTGTTTTGGCTATTCAGGTTCTTTTGTGTTTCCATACAATTTTAAAAATTATTTGTTTTAGTTGTATGAAAAATGCCATCGGTATTTTGATATGGATTGCATTAAAACTATAGATTGCCTTGGGTGGTATAATCATTTTAACAATATCGATCATTCCAATCCCCAAATACAATATATGTTTCCATCTCTTTATGTTGTCTCCAATTTCTTTCACCAGTATCTCACAGTTTTCCAAGTGCAGGTCTTTTGCTTCCTCCAGGAGGTTTATACCTAGGTATTTTATTCTCTCTGATACAATGCTGATAGTGAAACTCTCTCAGTCATGTCTGACTCTTTGCAACCCCATGGACTCTATAGTCCATGGAATTCTCCAGGCCAGAATACTGGAGTGGGTAGCTTTCCCTTCTCCAGGGGATCTCCCCAACCCAGGGATCAAACCCAGGTCTCTGGCATTGCAGGCAGACTCTTTACCAGCTGAGCCACAAGGGAAGCCCAAGAATACTGGAGTGGGTATGGGATCATTTCCTGACTTTTTCTTCCTGCTATTTTGTTGTTAGTGTACAGAAATGCAACAGATTTCTATGTATTTATTTTATATCTTGCAACTTTACTGAATTCGCTGATGAGCTCCAGTAATTTTCTGGTGGTGTTTTTAGGATATTCTGTGTATAGCATCATGTCATTTGAACGGTGACAATTTCACTTCTTCCTTTCCACTTTCTATTCCTCTTCTTTTTCTTCTCTGACTGCTATGGGTAGGACTTCCAAACTATGTTGGATAAGACTGGTGAGACTGGGCATCCTCAGTTTCAGATGTTCCTGATCTTAGAGGAAATGGTTTCAGCTTTTTACCTTTAAGTATAATGTTAGCTGTGGATTTGTCAGATATGGCCTGTATCATGTTGAGGTATGTTCCTCAGTGCCTGTTTCTGGAGAGTTGCTTTTTTTTTTAACATAAATGAACACTGAATTTCATCTGAAGCTTTTTCTGCATCTATTGAGATAAGCATATGCTTTTTACTCCTCAATTTGTTAATGTGGTATATTACAGTGACTGATCTGCAGATATGGAAAATTTTCTATGTCACTGGGATAAATCCCACTTGATCATGGTACATGATCATTCTAATGCCTTATTTGATTTTAGTTTGCCAGTATTTTGTTGAGGGCTTTGCCACTTATGTTCATCATAGTGCTGTTGGTCTGTAATTTTCCTTTTTTATGATATCATTGTCTGGTTTTGGTATTAGGGTGATGGTGGCCTTACAGAATGAGTCTGCAAGTGTTCTTCCCCTGCAATTTTCTGGAACAATTTCAGGACAGGTATTAGCTTTTCTCTAAATTTTTGATAGAATTCATCTGTGAAGCCATTTGGTCCTGGACTTTTGTTTGTTGGGAGTTTTTAAATCACAGTTCCAATTTCAGTACTTGTGACTGGTCTGTTCATATTTTCTAGTTCTTTTTGGTTCAGTGTTGGGAGATGGTACCTTTCTAAGAATTTGTCCACTTCTTTCAGGTTGTCCATTTTATTGGCATATAGATGCTTATAACAGTCTCTTACAATCCTTTGTATTTTTTTTGTGTGTCTGCTGTGGCTTCTCCTTTTTAGTTTCTAACTTTATCGATTTGAGCCCTTTCCCCTTTTTTCTTGATGAGTCTAGCTAAAGCTTTATCAATTTTATCTTTGTTCAAAGAACCAACTTTTACTTTCCTTGATCTTTTCTACTGTTTTCTTCATTTCTATTTCATTTACTTCTGCTCTGAACTTTATTCTTTCTTTCCCTTTACTAACTTTGGTTTTGTTTGTTCTTTCTCTAGTTACTTTAGAGATATGGTTAGGTTGCTCATTTGATTATACATATCAATAATGTAAGTGGATTAAATGCACCAACCAAAAGACAGACTGGCTGGGCAGATGAAAACATGTGATGTATGCACTTCTACTTATCACATCACTCTGCTTGACCCTCCCCCAAACTGTATGTAATTATTTTATACTGTTAGGTTAATCATGTTCCCATTATGGCTTGCAACTGTAATTATCTTTTATTTCTTGTCTGGCTACTGATTGTGAAAACTGATAAACATCTTTTACTATTGTGGAAAAAAAAATAGTACGCATTTGTATTCTCTGCCCTTCACAATTACTGTATTTGATATCACGTTTTATATCAAATTGATTAGTATAAACCACAATGGCTTATTGTGGGTACAGATGATTTTACTGTGTTTGTCGTTTAACCTCCCGACTAGTTTCGTGTGTGCATGATACACTACTTTTATTGTATGTCTGCGTTTGATGGTGAGTCTTTTCATTTCATAACTTTCTAGTTTCTTTCTTCTGGAGAAGTTGCTTTAACATTTGTTGCAAAGCTGGTTTGGTGATGCTGAACTCTTTTAACTTTTTTCTTGTCCATAAAGCTTTTGATCTCTCCCAGGAAAGTATTATTATTGATTTTAAGCTTTCCCCTTTCATCACTTTGAATATATCCTGCCACTCCCTTCTAGCCTACAGTTTCTGCTGAAACTGATGGCCTTATTGGGAGTTTCCTTGTATGTTACTTTTTGCTTTTCCCTTGCGGCTTTTAATATTCCTTCTTTATCTTTAATTTTTTGTCCTTTTAATACAATATGTCTTGATGTGTTCCTCTTTGGATTCACCGTATACGAGATTCTATATATACTTAGGTGACTGTTCTCTTTCCCAAGTTTGGGAAGTTTTCAGCTATTATCTTTCAGGCTCTTTCTCTCTTTCTTCTCCTTCTGAAAGGACCCCTATAGTGCAAATATTAGTGCACTGACTTATGGCATCACAGAATGGCTTTTTGGAAGGAACAAAAGAAATTCAGTAAATGCACAGATATACAGTATAAAATACAGCATAAAGTGCCTTAAATACATTTCAATATACACAGAAAAAAGTGTATCTTTTTTATTCTGGATAAAAAAATGTATCCTTCAATATTCTGTTCAATGTCACCCCCCAACGTGACATTAACAGTCACTTAATTCTCTACATTCTCACAATACATTTTTATCAATAACACTTTTCATATTACATGGTAATTTCTCTCTTTATAAACCTGTTACACCCCACTGAACAAAAAACCACTCAAGAAAGGGAGACCTCTTTATTCATCCCTTTATGCCAACACTTCAGCACCGTGCTTGTCATAAGGTAGGTATTAAATACATGGCATAATTAATTAAGTACAGCATGGCAAAGATTCCAAATCAATGGCTCCTAACTGTATCCCCCTCCTTCTATTTCTACTACAACTGGCCCTCGTTAGTTCTCATCCAGAATGGTTCAGTATAGTTTCCAAACGAACATCACTATCTCCTTTTGTCTAGAAAATATATCGACTCATAGTCTTACCAAAGTAACTTTTTAAAAGAAAATCAGGTCACGTTATTTTTCTGCTTAAAAATACTTAGGTACTTCTCCATCTCACCTATTTAATGGACATATCTCTGGATGTCACAATGATGGGTCTTCATCTGCTACCATATATACTAGCCAGATTGATTCTATTTTCCTAGCTAACTGAATGGATCCTCTTCCTCCTTTCCCCCAAAAATGAAGTGTAGTTTTTTAACATGGCATAGAGATCCCTTCAGAACTTGATCTTTCACTACTTTCCAAGCTCCAATCATACCAAACTACCAATATTTCTTGTGAGACGCTCTACCAAGCTTCTTTATCATTGCATATTCTATACCTATGTTGAACTACTCTTGATTTGCCTAACTTGCATTACCAAGGTTCAATTCACTTCAGCTAAACCTGGGAAGCCATACTCAATTCTCTACAAACTGTTTTAGAAGAGTCACCCTACATTCTTGTCATGCATCTCTTTACTAATGGCAGCACAGACCAAATTAGTTTACATTGTGAGTAATCCTGTCTGTCTTCCCCATTGGACTGTGAATTCACTGAGAAAAGGACTATGTCTTCATTCTCTTTAAGCCAGGGCATGGCACATATGCATGCATGCTCTTCCTCAGTCCTGTCTGGCTCTTTGTGACCTCAGGGACTGCAGCCCACCTCTGTTCATGAGATTTCCCAGGCAAGAATACTGGAGTGGGTTGTCATTTCCTTCTCCAGGGCATTCTTCCAGACCCAGGGATCGAACCTGCATCTATTGCAGACAGATTCTTTACCACTGAGCCACTTGAGAAGCCCACAGTGTTCAATAAATGTCTCATGAAGAAGTAAATCAAATGAAACTAATAATGTTCATACTTAACCAATCAACTTCATGATGAAGATTTCTTCCTAAGAAATAAATATTTATGAATATCTGTGTGTTGGGAGAGGGCCAGTAAGCAAATACAAGAAAGAAACAAAAAACAGAAATTTTCTAGTAGGAGAGAGAAAAAGTATCAAGGATTTAAATAATTGGGAAATGTTAATGTTAGTATACAAACATAGGCCCTTTGACATAACAATTACCCTTCTTGACACTTATCTTAAGGAAATAAATAGAAAGGATGTAAAACAAAAGCAGCAGCTGCACGGCCCAGGAGCGGCCAAGAGGAAATACCCATGTCCAAGGTCAGGAGGGACGGCCAAGAGGAGATACCCCACGTCCAGGCTCAGAAGCGGCATCCGAGAGGAGATACTCCACATCCAAGGTCAGAAGCGGCGGCCATAAGGAGATCCCCATATCCAAGGTAAGAGAAACTCAAGGTAAGACAGTAGGCACTGAGAGAGGGTATCATCAGAGGGCAGACAGATTGAAACCACAATCACAGAAAACTAGCCAGTCTGATCACATGGACTACAGTCTTGCCTAACTCAATGAAACTAAGCCATGGTGTGTGGGGCCACCCAAAACAGATGGGTCATGGTGGAGAGGTCTGACAGAATGTGGTCTACTGGAGAAGGGAATGGCAAACCACTTCAGTATTCTTGCCTTGAAAACCACATGAACAGCATGAAAAGGCAAAAAGATAGGACACTGAAAGATGAACTCCCCAGGTCGATAGGTACCCAATATGCTACTGGAGATCAGTGGAGAAATAACTCCAGAAAGAATGAAGTGAAAGAGCCAAAGCAAAAACACCACCCAGTTGTGGATGTGACAGGTGATAGAAGCAAGGTGTGAGGCTGGAAAGAGCAATACTGCATATGAAACTGCAATGTTAGGTCCATGAATCAAGGCAAATTGGAAGTGGTCAAACAGAAGATGGCAAGAATGAACATCGACATTCTAGGAATCAGCGAACTAAAATGGACTGGAATGGGTGAATATAACTCAGATGACCATTATATCTACTACTGTGGGCAGGAATCCCTTAGAAGAAATGGAGTAGCTATCATAGTCAACAAAAGAGTCCGAAATGCAGTACTTGGATGTGATCTCAAAAATGACAGAATGATCTCTTTTCGTTTCCAAGGCAAACCATTCAATATCATGGTAATCCAAGTTTATGCCGCAACCAGCAACGCTGAAGAAGGTGAACTTGAACGGCTCTATGAAGACCTACAAGACCTTTTAGAACTAACATGCATAAGATGTCCTTTTCATTATAGGGGAATGGAATGCAAAAGTAGGAAGTCAAGAAACACCTGGAGTAACAGGTAAATTTGGCCTTGGCGTACAGAATGAAGCAGGGCAAAGGCTAATAGAGTTTTGCCATGAGAAAGCACTGGTCATAGCAAACACCCTCTTCCAACAACACAACAGAAGACTCTACACATGGACATTGCCAGATGGCCAACACTGATATCAGAATGATTATATTTTTTGCAGCCAAAGACAGAGAAGCTCTATACAGACAGCAAAAACAAGATCGGGAGCTGACTGTGGCTCAGATCATGAACTCTTTATTGCCAAATTCAGACTTAAATTGAAAAAAGTGGGGAAAACCACTAGACCATTCAGGTATGACCTAAATAAAATCCTTTATGATTTTACAGTGGAAGTGAGAAATAGATTTAAGGGACTAGATCTGATAGACAGAGTGCCTGATGAACTATGGATGGAGGTTCATGACATTGTACAGGAGACAGGGATCAAGACCGTCACCAAGAAAAAGAAATGCAAAAAGGCAAAATGGCTGTATGAGGAGGCCTTACAAATAGCTGTGAAAAGAAGAGAAGTGAAAAGCAAAGGAGAAAAGGAAAGATATACCCATTTGAATGCAGAGTTCCAAAGAATAGCAAGGAGAAATAAGAAAGCCTTCTGCAGCAATCAATGCAAGAAATAGAGGAAAACAATAGATTGGGAAAGACTAGAGACCTGTTCAAGAAAATTAGAGGTACCAAGGGAACATTTCAAGCAAAAATGGGCTCAATAAAGGACAGAAATGGTAGGGACCTAACAGAGGCAGAAGATATTAAGAAGAGGTGGCAAGAATACACAGAAGAACTGTACAAAAAAGATCTTCACAACCCTGGTAATCATGGTGGTGTGATCACTCACCTAGAGCCAGACATCCTGGAATGTGAAGTCAAGTGGGCCTTAGGAAGCATCGCTACGAACAAAGCTAGTGGAGGTGATGGGATTCCAGTTGAGCTATTTCAAATCTTAAAAGATGATGCTGTGAAAGTGCTGCACTCAATATGTCAGCAAATTTGGAAAACTCAGCAGTAGCCATAGGACTGGAAAAGGTCAGTTTTCATTCCAATCCCAAAGAAAGGCAATGCGAAAGAATGCTCAAATTACCACACAATTGCACTCATTTCACATGCTAGTACAGTAATGCTCAAAATTCTCCAAGCCAGGCTTCAGCAATATATGAACCATGAACTTCCAGATGTTTAAGCTGGATTTAGAAAAGGCAGAGGAACCAGAGATCAAATTGTCAACATCTGCTGGATCATCGAAAAAGCAAGAAGAGTTCCAGAAAAACATTTACTTCTGCTTTATTGACTATGCCAAAGCCTTTGACTGTGTGCATCACAACAAACTGGAAAATTCTGAAAGAGATGGGAATACCAGAACACCTGACCTGCCTCTTGAGAAACCTGTATGCAGGTCAGGAAGCAAAAGTTAGAACTGGACATGGAACAACAGACTGGTTCCAAATAGGAAAAGGAGTACGTCAAGGCTGTATATTGTCACCCTGCTTATTTAACTTCTATGAAGAGCACATCATGAGAAACGCTGGGCTGGAAGAAGCACAAGCTGGAATCAAGATTGCCGGGAGAAATATCAATAACCTCAGATATGCAGATGACACTACCCTTATGGCAGAAAGTGAAGAAGAATTAAAGAGCCTCTTGATGAAAGTGAAAGAGAAGAGTGAAAAAGTTGGCTTAAAGCTCAACATTCAGAAAACTAAGATCATGCCATCCGGTCCCATCACTTCATAGCAAATAGATGAGGAAACAGTGGCTGACTTCATTTTTGGGGCTCCAAAACCACTGCAGATAGTGATTGCAGCCATGAAACTTTAACAGACACTTACTACTTGGAAGGAAAGTTATGATCAACCTAAACAGCATATTAAAGAGCAAGACATTACTTTGTCAACAAAGGTCCACCTAGTCAAGGCTATGGTTTTTCCAGTAGTCATGTATGGATGTAAGAGTTGGACTATAAAGAAAGCTGAGCACCGAAGAATTGATGCTTTTGAACTGTGGTGCTGCTGAAGACTCTTGAGAGTCCCTTGGACTGCAGGGAGATCCAACCAGTCCATCCTAAAGGAGATCAGTCCTGGGTGTTCATTGGTAGGACTGATGTTGAAGCTGAAACTCCAATACTTTTGGCCATCTGATGCAAAGAGCTGACTCATTTGAAAAGACCCTGAAAAAAAAAAAGAAAGAAAGAAAAGACCCTGATGCTGGGAAAGATTGAGGGCAGGAGGAGAAGGGGACAACAGAGGATGAGATGGTTGGATGGCATCACCTACTCAATGGACATGAGTTTGGGGGTAAACTCTAGGAGTTGGTGATGGACAGGGAGACCTGGCGTGCTGCAGTTCATGGGGTCACAAAGAGTCAGAGACGACTGAGCGGCTGAACTGAACTGACATGTTAACTGTGAGATTGATGTTTTAACACAGTGTATAGTGAGAAAAATCTAAATGTCAAATAGAAGTATCAATTTACAAAATGGTACAAATGGTAAGACTCCACATTTGGGGGAAAACATAAAAGTCTTTAAATATATATACACTAAAATATAATAGTCTCAATAACGTTTGGGTGATTAACATTTTCTTCAAGTTTATCTATAGCCCAAGTTTTTCTCAGATGAATGTGTATTATTTCTTAATAAAAGGGAAGAGAACGGCACATTCATGAATTTCAACGAATAAAAACCAAAGTACTTACATTTTTATTTTCAAATATGAAAACTGAAATAGGAAGGAAGCAGGAAAGACAAGTATTTTAAAAGATTATCTCCCTGGGATGTACAACAGATGATTAAAATTTTAATTATAATATAGGGGAAGTAAACAAATCATCATCTAAAATTAAGAAACCAAGATTAAAAAAAAAACCTATAATGAAAAATGACAAGAATAAAGATGATGTTTAAAATATAAAATATAAGCAACTTATAGGAAACTATGATGTGGGCTTGTTTACAACATAAGAGATTAAGGTAATAATTTCCAAAATCCTGACCATACATTTAAAAAAATAAAAAGAATAAACTAGAAAACATTCTCAGTTAAATATTGTTTCCTGTCTTGTCTCTGGTTAATACTACTCATTTCAGAACAAATTCAGTATCTGCTTAACATCCAAACTTCTTAATAGTATTTCCACCAAGAAGTCTGACAAACAGCCTAACTCGATATATACAAAATTACATTTAACATCCCAAAGTCCTTATTCTTGGTTTCCTATCTCAGTCAGGGCAAAGGTCTCAAGGTAGGTGGTGGTGGGGTTCAGTTGCTCAGTTGTGTCCTACTCTTTGTGACCCCATGAACTGCTGCACGCCAAGCTTCCTTGTCCTTCACTATCTCCCAGAGTTTGCTCAAACTCATGGCCATTGAATCAGTGATGCCATCCAACCGTCTTATCCTCTGTCCTCCCCTTCTCTTCCTGCCTTCAATCTTTTCCAGCATCTGGGTCTTTTCCAATGAATGGGCTCTTCACATCAAGTGGCCAAAGTATTGGAGCTTCAGCTTCAGCATTAGTCCCTCCAATGAATATTCAGGGTTCATTTCCTTTAGGAGTGACTAGTTTGATCTCCGTGCTGTCCAAGGGACTCTTAAGAGTCTTCTCCGGCACCACAGTTCAAAGGCATCATTTCTTTGAGCTCAGCCTTTTATACTGTCCAGCTCTTACATACATGACTACTGGAGAAACCATAGCTTTGACTATATATGGACCTTTGTAGGCAAAGTGATGCCTCTGCTTTTTAATATGCTGTCTAGGTTTGTCATTGCTTTTCTTCCAAGGAGCAAGTGTCTTTTTGCGTGTGTGTGTGTGTGTGTCTTTTAATTTCATGGCTGTAGTCACCATCCACAGTGATTTTGGAGCCCAAGAAAATAAAGTCATTCACTGTTTCTACTGTTTCCCCATCTATTTGCCATAAAGGAACTGAATGCCATGATCTTAGTTTTTTTAATGTTGAGCTGTAAGCCAGTTTTTTCACTCTCCTCTTCCACCTTCATCAAGAGGCTCTTTAGTTCCTCTTCGCTTTCTGCCATAAGGGTAGTGTCATCTGCATATCTGAGGTTATTGATATTTCTCCCGGCAATCTTGATTCCAGCATGTGCTTCATCCAGCCCAGCATTTCACATGATGTACTCTGCATAGACGTTAAATAAGCAGGGTGACAATATACAGCCCCGATGTACTCCTTTCCCAATTTTGAACCAGTCCATTGTTCCATGTCCAGTTCTAACTGTTGCTTCTTGACTTGCATACAGGTTTCTCTGGAGACAGGTAAGCTGGTCTAGTATTCCCACCTCTTTAAGAATTTTCCACAGTTTGTTGTGATACACACAGTCAAGGGCTTTAATGTAGTCAAGGAAGTAGCCAAGCAGAAGTAGATGCTTTTCTGGAATTCTCTTGCTTTTTCTATGATCCAACAGATGTTGGCAATTTGATCTCTGGTTCCTCTGCCTTTCCTAAATCCAGCTTGAACATCTAGAAATTCTCAGTTCATGTACTGCTAAAGCCTAGCTTGAAGGATTTTGAGCATTACTTTGCTAGCATGTGAAATGAGTGCAACTGTGCATTAGTTTGAACATTCTTTGGGATATCCCTTCTTTGCAATTGGAATGAAAACTGGCCTTTTCCAGTCCTGTGGCCACTGAAGAGTTTTCCAAATTTGCTGGCATATTGAGTGCAGCACTTTCACAGCTTCATCTCTTAGGGTTTGACATAGGTCAACTGGAATTCCACCACCTCCACTAGCTTTGTTCATAGTGATGCTTCCTAAGGGCCACTGACTTCACACTCCAGGATGTCTGGCTCTAGTTGAGTGATCACACCATCATGGTTATCCAGGTCATTAAGATCTTTTTTGTATAGTTCTTCTGTGTATCTTGCCACCTTTTCTTAATATCTTCTGCTTCTATTATGTTCACACTGTAGGTATGACATATTATATTTCCAAAGATGGGGAATTCCCTGGAAGTCCAGTGTTAGGATTCCATGCTTTCACTATTGAAGGCTCTGATTCAATCCCTGGACCAGGAACTAAGATCCTACAAGTCCCATAGTACAGCTCAGAAAACAAAAATTACCAAGATGGCTGCTGCAGTAGCCATTCCATCCCACATAATCTTCTTTCAAGAACAGTAAAACCTATATCCCCTTCCTCTACACAGAGGTAAACCTTCATGACTGCTTCAACTAACAGAGTAAAACAGGAGGGAGAAAACTTCTAAACCTAGGTCATAAAATATAATAGATATGGCTGAGTCCCTTTGCTCTCCACCTAAAACTGTTACAACATTGTTAACTGGCTATATTCCAATACAAAATTAAAAGTTTTAAAAATTGCTATTCCTTTAAATAAAAGAAATCAGAACTGGGGGGAAAAAAAAGTAATAGAGTTCCTGCCTGTTCTTCTTGGGACACTCAGTCTTTGAATCCAGTTATCCTGAGAGAGTCCAGGGGAAAGGCTACACGTAGGTGATTTGGCCCATGAACCTTCCCATATGTGAATGAGCAAACCTCAAGATGGCCCTAGCCCCAGTCACTATCTGACTACAATTTCATAAAGACCCTGAAAACAGAACCACTTAGCTAGTCCAATCAATCCCTAGAATCACAAGAGAGAATTACATTATTGGGGTGAGACATTATGTTTTTGTGCAAATTATTACATAACAATAGATATAAGCAATAGTAAGTAATTTGACACTCTTCAATCCAATCTCATGTGAAAAATCCACGAAAAAAGGGTAAGAAATGTAAGAACAGGCAAAAAAGAAGACGATGGCAGCCTCTCCACTATTGGCTTATTTTTAGCTCTAGTTCCAAATTTACATATGCCACTCAATAAAAAAGCCTTTGGGCTTCTCAGAGTAGTTTAGAAAACATCTCATTCATTACTCAAACAAGAAGGTAGGTGAGAGAGGGGAGTCTTATCTCCTTCTCTAGAAGCTTACCAAAGTTTTCCTCCACAAGAGTTCTCGTAAATGCATTTTTTCATCTCTTTAGCTTTCCAGTGCTACTTTAGTACTCCTCGTACATTGGCACCCTGGGAATTTATCTACCTAGCCAGTTCCTTAATTAATCTATGAATCACAATCCACCTGGCCCACCAACCCTAAAACTTCAGTGCCATTCTAGATTCTACCTCTCCTCCCTCACCTTTACATTCACTGTAACACCAAGTATTGCCAATCCTGCCTTTTAAACCTCTCATATCTATCTACTGCTCTCCATTCCCAGGCCATATTCCACACCATCAACATCTTTCTGTTGCTCAGATTTCTGCAAGAAACCTAACTAATCTCCCTGGCCCCCATTTTGTGTCCATCCAGCCTATCCTCTACACAAATAGAAAACACAAATTTGATGATATTATTTTCATACTCAATGGTATCCTACCGCCCTCAGGATAAAGCCCATACCTCTGTAACACAGCTTTGTTGATTTGGTTTCTGCTTACCTCTCTAGTATGAAACATTCTCTTTAGTCTTAAATCCTTGCTCTATGCACTGATCATCCTGATCAACTGAACTTTAGATTCTCAATACTGCTCATCTCCATTTCTCAAAACAGGCCTTCATACCGATACATGCTACAATATGCATGAACCTTGAACACCTTAGGCTAAGTGAAAGAAACCAGTCACAAAAGACCACATCTTGTATGGTTCTATTTATATGAAATGTCAAGAACAGGCAACTCTTTAGAGACAGAAAGTAGATTAGTAGCTGCCAGGGGCCAGGGAGAGGAGGGAATAGGGAGTGAATGTTAATGTGTATGGTGTTTCTTTTGGAGGTGATGAAAATGTTCTGGACTTAGGTAGTGGTGATGGTTGGAAAACTCTGAATATAACTGAAATCCACTGAATGTGAATTTCAAAAGAGAGAATTTTATGTATGTGAATTATATCTCCAAACTGTTGAGGAAAAAAACAGGTCTTCACATATTAATATTTAGGCCCAGAATACTCTGCACCCACCACTATTACTCAACTAATTCCTGCTTATCCTCCTTTTCCTACCCTAAACATCATATCTTCCATGAAGTCCTTCTGCTCTAGGTCTAGGACAAGAGCTCCTTCTTTCCATATATCTTCATTTCCTCTATCACAGCACTCATATGAATTATGAATTTTTTTAACTGTTTATCTCTTTCCAGGCTACTGAGGTTTTACAGAAAAGAGACTGCTTCTGAAGCATTGATCACTATATTCTGTGTGTGTGTGTGTGTGTGTGTGTGTGTGACAATATATGGCGCAGAATAAGTGCTCACTAACTTACTAGTGATCCAAAGTAAAATAACCAAAAGGCAAACTTTTAAAGTACTTCCACCCACAAAGGATCCCAAGAGTTGTGCTAAGACTGCTAAGGCTCTAATGTAATTACCATTTTAAAGATCACTAACGCCAACATAAAATTATTAGTTTGCATAATGAAGTTCAAACTTAAACTACGTTTTATCAGGGCTTTCTATCCTAGTCACAACTTCAAACAGCTTCTACTAGTTTGATGACTCACCTTTAAAAAAAAAAAAGGTGTGATTCAAGGGTATCCATAAATACAGCAATGGAATATCTAGAAAACTGGGACTGGAATTTCAAATAAATGATTACCAATAAGTAACAGGCTTGTTTCTCTTATGTTTAATCAAGTGAACATTTTTATGAGCATCACTGGAGTTTGGTGAAAGAACACTAGTGCAGGACTCTGGCAAATCCAAGTCTGAATTTATGCTCTAGCATCTAATAAGGAGAAGAAAATGGCAACCCACTCCAGTATTCTTGCCTGAAGAGTCCTGTGGATGGAGGAGCCTGGTAGGCTGCTACCCATGGGGTCGCACAGAGTCGGACACAATTGAAGCGACTTAGTGTGCATGCACGCATTGGAGAAGGAAATGGCAACCCACTCCAGTATTCTTGTCTGGAGAATCCCAGGGACAGAGGAGCCTGGGAGCTGCCATCTATGGGGTCGCACAGAGTCAGACACTATTGAAGTGACTTAGCAGCAGCATGTAACAACTGTTGTTGCTTTGAGCAATTTACTTAAACTTTCTGAGTCTTAGTTTCTTTATACTTTGTATGAACACCAACCTTGCCAGGACAGTTTTAAAAATGTGCCTTCCCTAGGTCTCATATGTTAAGTGTTCAATGAGTGGTTGCTATTACTATTTATCATCAAAATGCAATTTGTGTGAAAGAATTACAACAGAAAACCAGAATGTTATCTGAACCATAAAGCCAACAGTGAACTAGTCTGTCTATACAATTAGTAATCCATCAGAGGCACTGGTCTTAAGTGATGGATTCAAGTTTGAACAATGAAAAGAAACACAGGAACAAAAAGCAACTTGACTATTCAACTTTCTGAAGAGGCTAAGTATATTTGATCCTATAAAACATGCTTTAAACAATCTCACTCACTGTGGCAGAAAAAGGAATGAGATAATCTTTGAGAAGAGCTTTATTCCTGCAAGATCAAGACCAAAGTACATTAAGAGAGGAAGATGTGGGAAGTTGACATTATTGCTATATCACATTCACACAGGGTTTCAATTTCCAGGATATCAACCTGGCATCTTTCACAAACATTGAATTCTCGGTCAAGAGCTATTAGGACCTGGTAGTTGCTTTCATCTAGTACACATTGGGGAAAAAAAAAAAAACAGAGTTGAACAAATATTGGAAAACATGGTAACAGATGTATCAAATATACATACCCACTGAAACCTCTAGAACAAAAACTGATCTGAGATTGCCACTGAAACAAGTAACATGCATAATTCTCAAGTCTAGAGTAATAAGACTCAAGACATAAAAACAAATTTGTGTATATAGGGTATATTATTCAGATATACAACACCCTTTAAGTAGCAAATAGATGGTCCATGACTGGAACCACTAATCAACACTACAGTAGTTCAAGTCCATATCTTTAATTTTTAAATAGGTGGTAGGTATCTATTGTATTATCTTTGTTGTTAGAACTCTAGGATTGCCTGTCTCTCATTCCATACACACACATAAATTTTTATTGCAAGATAAAAAGCCATATTCTTGGGAAACTAATCAATTTAACCAGTTTATTAATCTGGTGTGGGCTCTTGGACTAAACTAACAAATTACAGACTCTCCTACGCTATTCCTAAGAGACAACTGCAATCCCTGCCTTTCTGTGAGATATGCTAGTATCCTTATAAAATTCTCCATAAGTAAGCTCTAATTGGTTGTTTAACTTACAACAAATATCTTAACAAATACATCTGCACAGAATGATATAAATTGAGACAAATGACATCAAAATCAGAGTTTTGAAACTTTCCAGTGGTTAGGACTTCACCTCCCAATCCAGGGGGTACAGACTGATCCCTGGCCAGGGACTAAAATCCTACATGCCTCACAGTCAAAACATAAAACAGAAGCAACGCTGTAACAAATTCAATAAACACTTTTTAAAATGGTCCACATCAAAAGAAAAAAATCTTTTAAAAAATCAGAGTTTCAACCTTAATCACATACCTAAAATTTCAAAGATCAGACACTAGCTTAGAAATTCTATGAGCTACAGTAGATAATAAGAGTTAAATTCACTGGGGAAGGGTCTTATTTTTTTAGATCACTTCAGGAAAAAGATTGACAAGGAGATATAATTTGTACAGCACAAATTGTATGTACCAAAAGTAGTAAGAGTTTGTGTAAAGAACAGTTATAACTCACCATTAACCTACTCACTACAAGTTATGTATTTCACGTACAAACTACCAACTATTGAAAACCTAGCCAAACAGGTAGGATCATAAAATGTTTACCCTAACATCTACAGTAAAATGAAATCCTATGCTGTAGCTGTCTTGACAACCTTGAAGGGGAGCAATTTAGAGCTCTGTATCTTACTTTTAACAATGTCAAATTTAAGAAAAGCAAAACCTAATTGTATCAGCCAAAGCTTTGGATAACTGAGTTGGAGCAAACAAGCCCATGTTCATATTACTTGTACCAGGAACACTACAACATTATTTAATAACAATCCAAAGAAAATCTCTAACTACACATGATCTCCCAGTTTTATCTTTGGCCCCCTTTTCTTCCAAAGCCTTCAACTACCATGTGAATGGCTCTCCAATTTCTCTAACCCTCACCTCTCACTCAAATTCCAGGGCCACAGCTGCTTCACCCACCCAACATACAATCCTTCTCCATTTAGATATTTCACTATACCTCGAATTTCAAATAGTTAACCCTTCACATTGAAAAGGACTATTTTCTTTTTATCAGTTTTTTTGGTCTTGCCAGGCGGCATACAGGATCTTAGTTCCCTGACCAGGGATCAAACCCATGTCCCCTGCATTGGGAGCACAGAATCTTAATCACTGGACTGCAAGGGAAGTCCCAGGAGAGCTATTTTCTCAAAGATTTGTCTACACTCAATGTCTCCCCGTCACCTGGCATGCATGTCCCACTCTTTTCCGGCTTCTTTTCCCATCTTAGCAACCCTCAATTGTAGTAGATCACATCCTCCTTTTTGATGAAACCATTCTTCCATGACTTATGTGACACTAAAATTTTTTATTTTCTCCTACTTCTTTGATATCTCCCTCACACTTTCATCCCTGACTCCTTCACCTTTACCCAGTCTTAAATGTTGAAATGGGACTTTCCCTGGTGGCTCAGTGGTAAAGAATCTGCCTGCCAATGCAGGAGACACAGGTTCAATCTTTGGGTCAGAAAGACCCCCTAGAGAAGGAAATGGCAACCCACTCCAGTATTCTGGACTGGAAAATCCCAAGGACAGAGGAGCCAGGCAAGCTACAGTCCATGGGGCCACGAAAGAGTCAGACATGACTTAGCAACTAAATAACAATAAAATGCTGAAATTCCTCAAAGTTCTATACTTAGCCCTCTTCTTTCTTGATTTATATTATTTTCCAAGAGAATTCTACTACAATTGCCTCAAACACTATCTGTTAACAAGTCCTAATATCCTTTTCTCTACTTCAGACCTCTTTTCTGGGTTCTAAATCTATATATACAAGTGCTTATTTAAGTCTTTGTGTCTCACAGACATCTCAAACTTAATATGCACATCTAGTCTCACAATAATCAATGCTGTTTCTTCTCTGTTCCCTATATCATCAATTATCCAGATGCTCAGGACACAGTCATTCTCCATCTCTCTCTCTCCATGATGGTCATCATCAACATTCAATCATGTCCTAAAATTGATAAAAATACACTTTCTCTATCAACAACCACTACTTTGGTCCAAGCCACTATTATACCATATCTGGATTACAGAAATAATCTCTTCAATTATCATCTCATAGTACCTTTGTCACTTCCCCCAATCCATCTTTCACTCAGCAGCTAAAGTAATCTTTTAAAAAGGTCTAACTAGGGGCCAACAAGGAAATCAAAAGAGAACTTAAAAAATATCTTTTAAAAATACCTTAAGACAAATGAAAATGGAAATACAATATGCCAAAATTAATGGGATGCAGGAAAAACATTTCAAAGAGGGAAGTTTATAACAAAAAATGCCTACCTAAAACTAAGAAAAATCGCAAATAAACAATCTAACTTTACACTTTCCTAGGAAACTAGGAAAAGAACAGAAATAGCCCACAGTTAGTAAAAGGAAGGAAATAAGAAAGATTAGAGTGAAAATAAACGAAATAGACACTACAAGACAACAGAAAATATCAATGAAACTAAAGCCGGGTTTTTGAAAATATAAACTTTAAGCTAGACTCACCAAGAAAAAAAGTGGACTCAAATAAATAAAATCAGAAATGAAAGAGGACACATTACAATGCATCACAAAAATAAAAAGAATCAAAAGAGCTGACTATAAACAATTATACACCAGCAAATTAAACAACCTAGAAAAAAAACAAACAAATCACTAGAATCATACAACTTTATGAGACTAAATCATGAAGAAATACAAAATCCGAATGGAGTGATTACTAGTAAGAAGATTAAATCAGTAAATAACACTACTCCAAACAACAAAGTCCAATGTCAGCCACATTTAAAGAAGAATTAACACCAATTAATTAATAATACCAATTAACACCAACCCTTCTCAAGCTCTTTGAAAAAAGAGAAAAGGAGAGAATGTCTTTTACAAGGCCAGAATTACCCTGATACCAAAACCAGACCGCTCATCACAAGAAAAGAAAATTACAGACAAACATCCCTGATAACACAGATGCAAAAATCCTCAACAAAATTATCAGCAAACCAATTCAATGATATATTAAAAGGCTCATACACTACAATTAAGTGGGATTTATTCCAGGGATGCAAGGATGGTTCAATACCTGCAAATCAAGGTGATATATACCACACTAGCAAAATGAAGGATAAAAATCATATGATCATCTCAATAGATGCAGAAAACCATCTGACAAAATTCAATACCTATTCATAATAAAAAATGTCAAATGAGTGGGAATAGAGAGAATGTACCTCAACATAATTAAAGGCCATACATAACAAGTGCATAGCTAATATACTTAGTGGTGAAAAACTGAGAGTTTTCCTTTAAGATCAGTAACAAGACAAAGATGTTAACTTTCACCACTTTTATTCAACATAGTATTGGAAAGCCCAGCCAGAACATTCAGGCAATAAAAAGAAATAAAAAGCATCAAAATTGGAAAGGAAAAAGTAAAACTGCCACTATTTGCAGATGACATTATATTATGTACAGTACAGAAAATCCTAAAGACTTCACCAAAAAACTTAAATAAATTCAGTAAAGTTGAAAAATACAAAATCAATATAAAAAAATTTGTTGCATTTCTATACACTAATAAACTATCAGAAAGAGAAATTAAGAACACAATTCCACTCACAATTGCATCAAAAAGATTAAAATACCTGGGAATAAATTTAACCAAGGAGGTGAAAGATTTGTAACTGAGAAGTCTAAGACACTGGTGAAAGAAGTTGAAGAAGACATAAACAAGCAGAAAGATATTCTTTGTTAATGGATTACAAGCATTAATATTGTTTAAATTTACATACTACTCAAATCATTCTACAGATCCAAAGCAATCAAAATCAAAATTCCAACAACATTTTTCACAGAAATAGAACAAACAACGCGAAAATCTGGATGGAACCTCAAAAGATCCCAAACAGCCAAAGCAATTGTGATAAAGAATAACAAAGCTGGAGGCATCACACTAAAATTATATTACAAAGCTATAGTAATCAAAGCAGTATAGTATTGGCACAAAAACACACATAGGTCAATGGAACAGAAACAGTGCCCAGAAATAAACCCATGTATATATAAATGAATATAATATATAGTCAATTAATATAACAAAGGACGCAAGAATATACAACAGGGAAAGGATAATCTTTCTTATAAATAAAATAGGGAAAGTTGGATAGCTACGTGAAAAGAATATAACTATTCTTACAGTATATACTGAAATTAACTCAAAATGGATTAAAGACTTGAATAGTAAAACCTGAAATCATAAAATTCCTACAAGAAAACATAAATAGTAGACTCCTTGACATTTGCCTTGATGATGATTTTTTGGATCTGACTCCAAAACAATGGAATGAAGGCAAAAATAAACAACTGGGACTAAATCAAACCACAGTTTCTGAATAGCAAAGGGAATCATCAAAAAAATGAAAATGCTTGTAAAAAATGGAGAAAACACCTATAAATCATATATCTAATAGGGGTTTAATATCCAAAATAAATAAAGAATTCATATAACTCAATAGCAAAAAAACAAAAATCTGATTTAAAAATGGACAGAGGTCTAAACAGACATTTTTCCAAAGATGACATATTTACAGCCAACAAGTACATCAAAAGGTGCTTAGTATGACAAATTATCAAAGAAATACAAATCAAAACCACAATGATAGCACCTCACACCTGTAAGAATGACTACTATCAAAAAGACAAGAGATAATAACTGTTGGCAAGGACATGGAGAAAAGTGAACCCTGCACACTGTTGGTGGTGACATAAATTGGTGCAGCCACCACAGAAAACAGTATAGAGGTTGCTCAAAAAATTAAAAATAAAACTACTGGGAAATAATCCAAGTGTCCAATGAGTAAACAGATAAAGAATATGTTGTATAGACAATAGCATATTATTCAGCCATAAAAAAAGAAATTTTGCCATTTACACCAACATGGATGGAACTTGAGAGCATTCTGCTAAGTGAAATAAGTCAGAGAAAGATAAACACTATATGATCTCACTTATATGCAGAATTTAAAAAAAAAACAAAACATCAAACTCATAGCAAATTGGTGACTGCCAGAGGTGAGGGGATGGAGAGTGGTGAAATGGGTGAAAGGATCAAAAGGTACAAACTTCCAGTTATAAAATAAATGTCATGGGACATAATGTACACTGTAATGACTATAGTTAATATTACAATACTGCATATTTCAAAATTGTTAAGACAGCAGATTTTTTTTCCCAATTATTTTTATTAGTTGAAGGCTAATTATTTTACAATATTGTAGTGGTTTTTGCCATACATTGACATGAATCAGCCATGGGTGTACATGTGTTCCCCATCCTGAACCCCCCCCTCCCACCTCCCTCCCCATCCCATCCCTCTGGGTCATCCCAGTGCACCAGCCTCGAGTACTTGTCTCATGCATCCAACCTGGACTGGCGATCTGTTTCACACTTGATAATATATATGTTTCGATGCTGTTCTCTCAGATCATCCCACCCTCGCCTTCCCCCATAGAGTCCAAAAGTCTGTTCTATACATCTGTGTCTCTTTCTCTGTCTTGCATATAGGGTTATCGTTACCATCTTTCTAAATTCCATATATATGCGTTAGGATACTGTACTGGTATTTATCTTTCTGGCTTACTTCACTCTGTATGATGGGCTCCAGTTTTATCCATCTCATTAGAACTGATTCAAACGTATTCTTTTTAATGGCTGAGTAATATTCCATTGTGTATATGTACCACCTCTTTCTTATCCATTTGTCTGCTGATGGGCATCTAGGTTGCTTCCATGTCTTGGCTATTATAAACAGTACTGCGATGAACACTAGGGTACACGAAGACAGCAGATCTTAAAAGTGTTTAATCAAAATAAAAAATTTTTTTCAACTACATGTTAACTTGGTTTACTGTGGTAATCATTTCACACTACTACAAACAAATATCCAATCACTATACTGTATACTGAAACTAACAGAATGTTATACATCAATTATACCTCAATTTAAAATTTAATCAAGTGATTCTTCAACTTGAAATTCTTTCACTGTTTCTTGTTGCACTTACAATAATATCAAAACTCCTTACTCTGACTTTATAAGGTCTGCATAATTTAATCCTTGCCTAACTGTGCAGCTTATTCTTTTGCCACAACCCCTTCCATTTACTTCTCTCCATCCACGCTGACATCTTCCTATTCTTCAAGAGCATTATGTCCTTTCCACCTCTGGTTCGTTTTTGATGCTATCCCTTCTCCTTGCATTACTGTTTCCCACTCATTTCTTATAACTCTCTCCTGGCTAATAAAAACTCACTCAACCTTCAGGTCTCTGATTAAATCTCAGTTCCACAAGGAAGATCTCCTTTGATTCCTCAGACTAGGTTTCCTGCATTGCTCTCTCATAACCATATAATTATTTCTGTAATATTGTGAAACATCAATTATATGAGGGTAGGTTCCATGACTATGTAGTTCACTAAAGAACTGATAGGATTTAACATAATAGAGAGAAGGCAATAAATAAATAAATAAATATTTGTTCTATGATTCAAGTATGATTCACCAGGCCATTCAGGTATAACCTAAATCAAATCCCTTACGATTATACAGTGGAAGTGACAAATATATTCAAGGGATTGGATCTGATAGAGTACATGAAGAACTACGGATGGGGTTTGTAAAAATGTACAGGAGGTGATGATCAAAACCATCCTCAAGAAAAAGAAATGCAAAAAGGCAAAATGGTTGTCTGAGGAGGCCTTACAAATAGCTGAGAAAAGAAGAGATGCGAAAGGCAAAAGAGAAAAGGAAAGATACACCCATCTGAATGTAGAGTTCCAAACAATAGCAAGGAGAGATAAGAAAGCCTTCCTAAGTAAACAATGCAAAGAAATAAAGGAAAACAATAGAATAGGAAAGACTAAAGATTTCTTCAAGAAAATTAGAGATACCAAGGGAACATTTCATGTAAAGATGGGCATAATGAAGGACAGAAACAGTATGGACCTAACAGAAGCAGAAGATGTCAAGAAGAAGTGGCAAGAATAAACAGAAGAACTATACAAAAATGATCTTAAAGACACAAATAACCACGAAGGTGTGATCACTCACCTAGAGCCAGAAATCTTGGAGAGCAAAGTCAAGTGGGCCTTAGGAAGCATCACTACGAACAAAGCTAGTGGAGGTGATGGAATTCCAGCTAAGCTATGTCAAATCCTAAAAGATGAAGCTGTGAAAGTGCTGCACTCAATATGCCAGCAAATCTGGAAAACTCAGCAGCAGCCACAGGACTGGAAAAGGTCAGTTTTTGTTCCAATCCCAAAGAAAGGCAATGCCAAAGAATGCCCAAACTACCACAAAATTGCACTCATCTCACATGTTAGCAAAGTAATGCTCAAAATTCTCCAAGCTAGACTTCAACAGTACGTGAACTTACAACTTCCAGATGGTCAAGCTGGATTTAGAAAAGACACAGGAGCCAGAGGTCAAATTGTCAACATCAGTTGGATCATAGAAACAGCAAGAGAATTCCAGAAAAACATCTTCTTCTGCTTCATTGACTATGTTGAAGCCTTTGTGTGGATAACAACAAACTGTGGAAAATTCTTAAAGAGATGGGAATACCAGACCACCTTACTTGTCTCCTGAGAAACCTACATGCAGGTCAAGAAGCAACAATTAGAACCACATTAGGAATGACGGCTGGTTCAAAATCAGTAAAGGAGTACATCAAGGCTGTATATTGTCATCCTGCTTATTTAACGTCTATGCAGAGTACATCATGCGAAATGCTGGGCTGGATAAAGCATGAGCTGGAATCAAGATTGCCAGGAGAAACATCAATAACCTCGGATATGCACATGACACCACCCTTATGGCAGAGAACAAAGAGGAACTAAAGAGCCTCTTGATGAAGGTGAAAAGGAGAGTGAAAAAGCTGGCTTAAAACTCAATACTGAAAAAACTAAGATCATGGCATTAAGTCCCATCAACTCACGGCAAGTAGATAGGGAAACAATGGGAACAGTGACAGACTCTATTTTCTTGGGCTCCAAAATCACTGCAAATGGTGACTGCAGCCATGAAATTAAAAGACGCTTGCTCTTTGGAAGAAAAGCAATGACAAACCTAGACAGCATATTAAAAAGCAGAGGCATTACTTTGCCGACAGAGGTCCATATAGTCAAAGCTACGGTTTTTCCAGTAGTCTTGTACGGATGTGAGAATTGGATCATAAAGAAGGCTGAGCGCCGAAGAATTGATGCTCCTGAACTGTAGTGTTGGAGAAGACTCTTGAGAGTCCCTTAGACTGCAAGGAGATCAAACCAGTCAATCCTCAAGGAAATCAACCCTGAATATTCACTGGAAGGACTGATGCTGAAGCTGAAGCTCCAATACTCTGGTCACCTGATGCCAAGAGCCGACTCATTAGAAAAGACCCTGATGCTGTAGAAGACGAAGGGTAGGAGGAGAAGGGGATGACAGAGGACGAGATGGCCGGATGGCATCACCAACTCAAAGGACATGAGTTTAAGCAAGATCTGGGAGACAGTGAAGGACAGGGAAGCCTGGCAGGCTGCAGTGTATGAGGTCGCAGAGTTGGACACAACTGAGCCACGGAACAACAAAAAGATTATATGCTGAAATTTTGTATATTCACAATAAATATGACATATAATTTCTCCTAGTAGATGTTATACAATTATTAGTCAATCATCCCAGGCTTCACTGATATTTATGATGACCTTCAATTTACCAATGTTAATAGCTTTTTTATCTTTACTCTCTTGATTTTGTAGCATTTACATCAAGATTCCTTAAAAGAACTACTGAAAATTTTGCACTTCAACATTGAGCACACTCAAAATAGAGTAGGAGAACACTCTTGGGCTAAGAGCTTTTGCAACATGGTATATGGCATAAGGTAAAGTTCAGTAGCCGGTAGCAGACAGCACGATCTGTCAGGCTAGAGTTCAGCGACTAAAAATGTATGTGACCAACTAGCATGCGGACAAATGTAAGGATATACTGAAATAGTGTTTTATATATCCTTGAATGTCATTTTATTTAACAAAAATTTTCATAAAATAGTTAATAAATTACATTCTATGTACCTATATATTTGGGAGGGATGAACAATAGTAATATTATTTATTATCCACTTACTATGTACCAGACATTATTGCAAGTGATTTAGAGGTATTAAACCCTTAATCCTCTTATGAACACTAAATAGTAAGGTATAGAATTAAGTCCTTCAGAATGTACATATACCACAAGAAGGTAGAGAATTTGTCTTAATCCTCCTTGTTTTATCATTGGCATCCACAATAGTGTCTGGCATATGGAAAGCACTCAAATATTTGTTGGATGAATAATGAGGAAATGGAGGCAAAAAGAAGCTAAATAACTTGCACAGAGTCATACACAGTAACAAAGCCAGAATTTGAACCCAGGCATCCTGGTTTCATATCCCAGAGTCTTAGCCACCAGTTATGTATATATTTGGAAACAACACTCCTCTTTCACTTCTGCTTTTTGGCATTTAGAAGTACTTGCAGTATAAAAATGCTCTCATGAGCTGTAAGTTGTCCTTATTCTTTTTGCTAATAAAAGAAAGAGAAACGCTAGTTTAATAACATCTAAATATTAGACCATAGTATGTCTGAATTACTTAATGCTCCCGCTACAAGCAATAGTACTGAGAGCAGAGCAAGGAAAAAGAGATATACACCAATGGGTTACTATACTGGATTTTTAAAATACACACATGCCTACTGTTAGATTATATTCACACAAAGGTTATTTAATGTAGCATTATAATCAGTCAGCACTACACAAAGCAGTGTAAAATGGGGCATGTGTATACACCTAGGTTTGCCACAGTTTTTTAAAATAGCTAAATAGCACTCCATTACATGTATTACAATTTAACTCTCATCCCTTTCAACAGACGTCTAGATTGTTTCCATATTTTTATAACTATATACAATATAATGAATATCTTTGTACACATACATTTACACTTTAACATACAATAAACCCCTACAAGTGGAATTTTAGACCAAAGTATTACACAGATTAATTTTAATAAATGTTGCCAAAATTTCCAAATATGCTGTGCTTATTTCTATTTCTATGTAAAATTCTTTCTATAAGTTCATCATTACTATTATCAATCTTCACCAATTTCACAGGTAGAAGCAATGGGACCTGATATTTCACTTAGTATTTTTTATTAATTTTTTATTTTTGGCTGCACTGAGTCTTTTTTGCTACCTGTGGGCTTTCTCTGGTTGTGCGAGTGTGGGCTTCTCACTGTGATGGCTTTTCTTGTTGCAGAGCACCGGCTCTAGGGATGTGGGTTTCAGCAGGTGCAGCTCATAGGCTCAGGTGCCCTGTGGCATGTGGAAGCTTCCCAGACCAGAGAAAGCAGACTCTTAACAACTGGACTACCAGGGACATCCTTCTAATTTGTATTTTTAATTATGAGTAAAAGCTGAACATCTATTTATCTGTCATATGCTTACTGGCATTTTTGTCTATATATATATGTGTGTGTGTGTATATATATATATATATGTGTGTGTATATATACATATATATATATATAGGTTGGGTTAGTCACTCAGTCATGTCCAACTCTTCACGACCCCATGGACTGTAGCCCTCCAGGCTCCTCTGTCCATGGGATTCTTCAGGCAAGAATATTGGAGTGGGTAGCCATTTCCTCCTCCAGGAGATCTTCCTGACCCAGGGACCAAACCTGGATCTCCCATATTACTGGTAGATTCCCTACCATCTAAGCCACCAGGAAAGCCTATATATATATATATATATATATATATATATATATGTATGTATACACACACACACATATACATAGTATATATATTATTATATATATATACACACACACACACAGACACGCACAAGTTTGGAGTTTTTTTATTTATCTTTAATTGGAGGATAATTGCTGTATAATATTGTGTTGGTTTCTGTTATAGAGCAACACGAATCAGCCATAAGTATGCCTATGTCCTCTTCCTCCTGACTCCCTCACACCTCCTACCCCATCTCACCCCTGGAGGCTGTCACAGAGAACCAGATTTGAGCTTCCTATGTCACACAGCAAATTTCCACTGGCTCTCTAGGTTTACCCATGGTAATGTACACATCTCAATGCTATTCTGTCAGTTCATCCCCACTTCTTCCCTCACTGTGTCTACAAGCTTGTCCTCTGTCTGCATCTCCAATACTGCCCTACAGATAGGTCCATCAGTACCATATTTCTAGGTGCATTAACATATGATATTTGAGTTTTTTCTAACTAACTTCATTCTGTATAATAGGCTCTTGTTCATCCACTTTATTAGGATCTTTATTTCAGTTTAATGCTTATTCTTTTTTTTCTACTTGGAAGTCATCCATTTTTTTGTAATCAAATTCATCAGTTTCCTTTATGGTTTTTACATTTCACATCATACTTAGAAAAGCCTTTCTCATTCCAATATTATAAAAATGTTAACATATGTTGTCCCTGCTATTTTCATGGCTATTTTTGTTTGTTTCACTCTTTCATTGTCTAGAATCTATTTTGGCAGTAAAAGTTCTGTAACTTGCTTTTCTCATTCCATAATATATCCTAGATAACTTACCACATCATACTTCATTTATTTAACTATGCATATAGAATTCTAAAATAGTCCTATATCATAGCTTATTTAGCAGTTTAATAATTATATAGAGCTATACATTAATTATTAGGTATTTATAGCACTGATGAGCATTTACATTTTCTCCTATTTTTCAACAAGTACCAAGAATGCTGCCATGGACATGCCTCCTTATATACATGTTTTTTTTAAGGTACACATTAAGAAATAGGATTACTGAGTTATTAGTATGTATCTTCTTTGCTATTCATAAACTACCCTACAAAATGATATGCCTAATATGTTTTCATTTTAAAAATTCATTCAACAAATAGTTAAGAGCTTTTTTATGTGGCAGACACTTCCAGAGGCTGAGCATACCGCATAATGGTAACCAATTCAGACAAAGGCACCACTTTGGTGATTAAGAATTCAGGCTCTAGAAAGAGGGAGGGGCTCAAATGTACCTTTAAGGCTGATTCACACTGCTGTACAGCAGAAGCCAATACAACGTTGTAAAACAATTATCCTCCAATTAAAATAAATTTTTAAAAAAAGAGCACAGGAAAAAAAAAAAGAGCACAGGCTCTAGATATAGGTTGCCTAAATTCAAATTTGGGCTTAGTAAGTACTGAATGTCTGATCTGGGACAAGTTTCTCTATCCTTGTGCCTCAAGTACCTTAACAATAAAATAACAATAATAATAGTACCCACCTCACTAGGATTATTGTAAAGACTGTTGTGCCTGCCACAGAGAAAGTATTCAAGTGAAGTTCTCTTGTAGTTATTGCTTAAATTTGCTCTAACCAACTTTTACTTTTTTGCCAATGAGAGAGACAAAAACATTATTTTACTATTTAATCGCCATTTCTCTGATTGCTGGTAAGACTGACATATATTTTATCTTTTTTAGTTTCTATTCTGTGATCTGTTCAAATCTCTTATCCATTTTTTCTATTGAGATGTTTTGTACTTTTCTTAATGTGACACTAAATGTAATGCAAATATTTCATAGCATGACACCTAAGCTCTGACCCATAAGCTACCGGGTTCTATTTGTGGCCAAGTTACAAGAATAGCAGTGCTGACTACTATTTTGCTAAGAGAATTTCACGTTCTGCTCTCTACTTTAAAAAGATTTCTGAGTGCTTAGATTCAGGGGAAGGAGGTAAGGAATACGCTCCAGGCAATGGAAAGTAAAAGCTAAAGGCAAAGGGATGGTTTCTATCTTATCTACTCTTGTTTCCTTAACATGTGGTACAGGGCCTGACACAGAATGAACTCTGGATAAACACATATTGTTTGAATGAATGCAAAATCTCCTTACTAGGTTACAAGCCCCTTGTGGGCAAGGATGGCATCATACCTATGTTGGTATCACTCCCACAATGCCTAATAGTCTTTTCACACAGAGGAAGTACTCAAATGTTTTTACTGAAGAGACTGCTATCTCTGAACCTGTGTGAAAGCAGCTGAGGTAATCAATGGAAAACAAACAATCCTTTCCTCATATAAAGATTATTCTCTGATTTGCAGCTGTAGATAGCTCTGTATGGAGCTGTTGTTTAGGACTCTGGTGTTGTTTAGGTCACTTCTTGAATTCACCATCTGTTTCAAGTCTTTGTTCTAGGGGGAAAAAAAAAAAACGTCCCTGGCAGCTACCATGCTGTGAGTCCATGTAGGTGCTGCTGAGACCATGTCTGTGCAATGTTTCTCAAGTTTTAGTCTCTCTCCAAATCATTCTTTCTCAATGTGTTATTTAGAAGTAAGTCCAATCCAGTGCACTAGACACAGCTGTTTGGGTCTCCTGATTCCTCTTCCCACATGCCCTGCCCGACAGAGCTCTGCTTTGCTAAGTGCTCTTAGGCTGATTATTTTCCGGAATATCACTCTTGGTGATCTAGGCTTATAGTCTCATGCGAAACAGAGACAATGTGGCATAATGGAAGAAGTGCAGGATCCTTGGAGCCAGACGATCTGGCTCTGCATATTAACTCAGCCATTTATCACATTTCCTAAATATCCCTAAGTCTCAGTTTCCTTAAGTTTTCAAATGGGAATGACAGCAATACTATATCTAACCCACCAGGGCCATAAGACTGCAATAAGAGTTATAAAATTAGATTAAAATGCAGAAATATTTTATAAAGTACTCTACAAATATATGTCACTACTATATGAAATAGGACTCAAAGACTACACTAAAACAATTCCACCAGACAATTTACTTCATGACAGCAAGGATCATGTCTGACTGGGTCATGGCTGCATCTCCAAAGCCTGGCATATTTATTGAAGGAACAACTAAAAGAACAATAGAAAATGAAAAGAGCACCTACCAATGACCTTCATCAAATTAATAAATCTCTGAGTTTCAATCTGCTCATTTGTAAAGTGAGAGTGATACCACTTATATCAAAAGATGTAACATAAAGGATACTTTTCTATTTCCTTCTTCCTCCAAAGCCAGATATACTTTAGGACCTGGTTGTATAAAAAGTAGATACTCTTAGTAGTTTAATAACAATGGGTCCTGACTCAAATTATTCTAGAGATAGTCAGGAACATTATACTATCATCTGCCCTCTAATCTCACTAAAAATTAATACAGAAAGAGCCCCCAGAGAAGGAAATGGCAACCCACTCCGGTACTCTTGCCTGGAAAATCCCATGAACGGAGAAGCCTGGTAGGATTCATGGGGTCGCAAAGAGTCGGACACGACTGAGCAACTTCACTTTCGCTTCACTTTCAATCAGACAGAGAAAGATAAATATCATATGAAATCAATATATGGAATCAAAAAATGATACAAATGAACTTATTTATAAAACAGAAATAGACTCACAGACATAGAAAACAAACTTACAGTTACCAAAAGGGTAAGGAGCAGGAGGGATAAATTAGAAGCCTGAGATTAACAGATACACACTGCAATATATAAAACAAATAAAAAAAAGAATCCACCATATAGAACAGGGAAATATATTTACTATCTTAAAATAACCCATAATGGAGAGAATCTGAAAAACAAAACAAAACAAAACAAAAAAATATATATATATATACACACACACATTTTGAAACTGCATCACTATGCTGTATACCTAGAACTAACATTAACACTATATATCAGCTATACTTAAATAAAAAGTTGTTTAGAAAAAAAAAAATCAGTACTGGCAAAGTCATTATTAAATACTTTATCTCTGCCACGTTTAAACTGCTTCAGTTCACTCTGACCCACATATACATAAACCCTTAAAATGAACCACTGCCCTAGTAAAGTTAAGTCTTCTCAGACACAAGTGCATCTTTATGTAACCTAGACAAAATAATCTCCTGTGCTCAGCCATGTCCGATTCTGTGACCCTATGGACTGTCCACCAGGCTCCTCAGTCCATGGAATTTTCCAGGCAAGAATAAAAATATTGGAGTGGGTTGCCATTTCTTTCTCCAGGTGAGCTTCCTGACCCAGGGATCAAACCTGTCTCTTGTGTCCCCTACACTGGCAGGCAGATTCTTTACCACTGCACCTGGGAAACCAAGAAATAATAACTTACTACTAGTAAAAATCATTTAAGCATCAAAGCCACATCAAAACAAATTCAATTTATTGGACATAAAATGGGAATGTTTATTGAGTTATCAACAGTGTTCACATACATAGCATCCAATTCACATCATGCAGCAGAATTAAAGCTAGGGCACCTAACAACAGAGCGCCAAAGTACATGAAGCATAAACTGACAGAACTGAAGTAAGAAACAGACAATTCAACAATAAGAGTTGTATGTTTCACTACTCCACTTTCAATCGTGGATAAAACAACTAGGAAGAAGATTAGTAAAGAAAACGAACACATGAACAGTGTATGCCACTTAGACCTAACAGACATCTACAGAACACTCCATCCAACAACAGCAAGATATACATTCTTCCCAAGTGCACATGATTAGGAGAGACCATGTTAAGCCATAAAACAAGCCTCAATACATTAAGAAGGACTGAAATCATACAAAGTATGCTTTCTGACCACAATAGAATGAAATTAGAAATCAATAACAAAGGAAATTCCAAAATATATGAAAACTAAACAACACACTAAATGAACATGTCAAATTATAAATCACAAGGAATATTACAAAATACTTTGAGGTGAAATGAAAATACTTTAAGACTGCAAATACAACATACCAAAACTTATGGGGTACAGTGAAAGCAATGCTTAGAGGAAATTTTATAGTTATAAACATCTACTTTAAAAAAAAGAAAGCAAAATTACAAGTAGTAACTTTCTACCTTTAGAAACTAAAAATAAAACAAGGGTGGTGGGGGGAGGCAAACTAAACCCAAAGCAAGCAGAAGGAAGGAAATAATAAAGATAATAAACAGAGCATGACCCTATGGGGCCCTCTCGGATACAAATCTTTTCTGGGTCTCCCATCTCTTGTTTGTAGGAAAGAGGTTTCATTCAGCCTCCCTGGTCTTCCCTGAGTTCCAAACGGCAGATTCAAACAGTTGTTTATCAGGGAGGAAGGGCAGAAGGAAAAGGAGCAGTCAAGAAGCAATAGTGCAGCTGCAGCGCAGAGTCCTGGTTCCTCCTCAAGGAACATATATATAACAATGCCTTCAAGTTCTTCTGTAGGAACTAAAACCCCCATACAGGTGGTGGATGGCAACTTCACGCTAAACACAAGATTCCTGGAAAACCACTCTGTTACCTCACCACCAACCAATCAGAAGTAAGTCTGTACACAGTAGAAGATAGTAAAGGCTCTGACCCCCTCCCCAAATGATTCTCCCTTTAAAACTTTCATGGTTGAGCAGGATCTTCAGAATTGGTTTTGGAGTTCGCCTTCTCCCCCAGTTGTCAGCCTCCTGAACAAAGCATTCATACATTTTCAAACCAATACTTGCCTCTCTCTAATGATTTGCTGCTAATGTAGCAACCCTAGGAGTTACAAAACTGGAACTCCAGGCAAACAAAGGGAGGTGGGAAGCCTAGGGCTTCCCAGGGGCTCATTCTATTGGTGAATTCAAAACATTAGAACATAAGAAACTAAAGGCAAAGGAGAAAAGGAAAAACATACCCATTTGAATGCAGAGTTCCAAAGAATAGCAAGGAGAGATAAGAAAGTCTTCCTCAGTGATCAGTGCAAAGAAATAGAGGAAAATAATAGAATGCGAAAGACTAGAGATCTCCTCAAGAAAATCAGAGATACCAAGGGAACATTTGTGCAATATGTGCAAATTGTGCAATATGTGCAAACATATGTGCAAAGATGGGCACAATAAAGGGCAGAAATGGTATGGACCTAAGAGAAGCAGAAGACATTAAGAAAAGTTGGCAAGAGTACACAGAAGAACAATACAAAAAAAGATCTTTATGACCCAGAAAACCACAATGGTGTGATCACTCACCTAGAGACAGACATCCTGGAATGAGAAGTCAAGTGGGCCTTAGGAAGCATCACTACGAACAAAGCTAGTGGAGGTGACGCAATTCCAGTTGAGCTATTTCAAATCCTGAAAGATGATGCTGTGAAAGTGCTACACTCAAAATGACAGCAAATTTAGAAAACTCAGCAGTGGCCGTAGGACTGGAAAAGGTCCGTTTTCATTTCAATCCCAAAGAAAGGCGATGCCAAAGAACACTCAAACTACTGCACAATTGCACTGATCTCACACGCTAGAAAAGTAATGCTCAAAATTCTCCAAGCCAGGCTTCAACAGTACATGAACCAAGAACTTCCAGATGTTTAAGCTGGGTTTAGAAAAGGTACAAGAAACAAAGATCAAATTGCAAACATCCACTGGATCACTGAAACAGCAAGAGAGCTCCAGAAAAACATATAATTTTGCTTTACTGACTACAGCAAAGCCTCTGACTGTGTGGATCACAACAAACTGTGGAAAATTCTTAAAGAGATGGGACTACCAGACCACCTTACCTGCCTCCTGAGAAATCTGTATGCAGGTCAAGAAGCAACAGTTAGAACTGGACAGAACTGGAACAACAGACTGGTTCAAAATCCGGAAAGGAGTACATCAATGCTGTACATTGTCACCCTGCTTATTTAACTTATATGCAGAGTACATCATGAGAAATGCTGGACTGGATGAAGCACAAGTTGGAATCAAGATTTCTGGGAGAAATAGCAATAACCTCAGATATGCAGATGACACCACCCTTATGGCAGAAAGCAAAGAAGAACTAAAGAGCCTCTTGATGAAAACGAAAGTGGAGAGTGAAAAAGTTAACTTAAAACTCAACATTCTGAAAAATAAGATTATGGCATCCGGGCCCATCATTTCATGACAAATAGATGGGGAAACAATGGAAACAGTGAATGACTTTATTTTCTTGGGCTCCAAAATCACTGCAGATGGTGACTGTAGCCATGAAATTAAAAGATGCATGTTCCTTGGAAGAAAATCTATGACCAACCTAGACAGCATGTTAAAAAGCAGAGACATTACTTTGACAACAAAGGTCCATCTATTCAAAGCTTTGGTTTTTCCAATAGTTATGTTCGGATGTGAGAGTTGGACTATAAAGTAAGCTGAGTGCCAAAGAATTGATGCTTTTGAACTATGGCGTTCGAGAAGACTCGAGAGTCCCTTGAACTGCAAGGAGATACAACCAGTCCATCCTAAAGGAGATCAGTCCTGGGTGTTCATTGGAAGGACTGATGCTGAAGTTGAAACTCCAATACTTTGGCCACCTGATGCAAAGAACTGACTCACTGGAAAAGACCCTGATGCTGGGAAAGATTGAAGGCAGGAGGAGAAGGGGAGGACAGATGAGATGGTTGGATGGCATCAGCAACTCGATGGACATGAGTTTGAGTAAGCTCTGGGAGATGGTAATGGACAGGGAACCCTGGCATGCAGCGGTCCATGGGATCACAAGAGTCGGACGTGACTGAGTGTCTGAACTGAACTGAAGTGCACAGGAAACAGGGAAAAAAGATGTCAGGGAGGGGCCAGCCCATAAGGAGGAAGGGAATAAACTTCAGCGGATGTCCAGGAAGATTGTTCACCCCATAGTACTTAGCCAATGAGTAACTACGGGAGGGACTTGTGAGCTAGAGAATAAGTTGCTGGTTGTAACTGTCCTGGGTGTGCCTGCCCATCAGACTCCTGATCTTGTAAGACCTTCATTAAAAGTCTCCTTTGGCTTTGCTTCCTGTCTCTGAGTCCATTCCTTGGTTTTGGGCTGGTGAGCATGTTTCTCACAGAAGGAGACGCAGAAACAAGGGAGGAGCAGCCAAGAAGCAGTAGTGCAGCCTTGGGTCAGGGTCCTGGTTCTGTCTCAAGGGATATACATAAAAATATCTTTAAATCCCTTATAGAACTAAAATGCCCAACAAATAGACATCAACATTCATTCCAGAGAAGACTACCAAGGCCATATTAAACAAACCTGAGAAACTCATCAAAAGATTACCTGAGACCAGATGAAAGGAGTGCAGGCACTGAACACCCTAATCTTATCAGAACATCCAACAAACTTAAGACATAAGAGAACTTACTCAACCTGATAAATGCCCTCTATGACAAACCCTAAGAGCTAGAACTCTCAAAAGAAACATGAAAGCAATTCTTTAGGACCTTGGAGTCAGCAATGATTTCTTAGATATGACACCAAGAGAACAAGTAACAAAAGAAAAAACTACATTAATTAATCTTCACCAAAATTTAAAAACTTTTCTGCCTCAAAGGATATCATCATTAAAGTAAAAAAGACAACCCACAAAATGGGAGAAAATACTTGTAAATCATATCTGATAATAGACTTATAGAATATATAAAGACATGCACATTATTTTTTTTTAATTCTTACAGCCAAAAATAAACAAATAACCCAATTAAAAATCAGCAAAGAATGTGACAAGACATTTCTCCAAAGCAGACACAGAAATGGCCAATAAGCACAAGAAAAGAGGTTGAAGTCATTAGTTGCCAGGGAAATGCAATCAAAATGATAATGAGATACCGCTTCACAACCATTAGGATCAGTTCAGTTCAGTGACTCAGTCGTGTCCAATTCTTTGCAACCCCATGGACTGTAGCACACCAAGCTTCCCTGTCCATCACCAACTCCCGGAGCTTGCTCAAACTCATGTCCATCAAGTCGCTGATGCCATCCAACCATCTCATCCTCTGCTATCCCCTTCTCTTCCTACCTTCACTCTTGCCCAGCATCAGTGTCTTTTCCAAGGAGTCAGCTCTTCCCATCAGGTGGCCAAAGTACTGGAGTTTCAGCTTCAGCCTCAGTCCTTCCAATGAACACCCAGGAGGGATCTCCTTCAGGATGGACTGGCTGGATCTCCGTGCAGCCCACGGGGCTCCCAAGAGTCCTCTCCAACACCACAGCTCAAGGGCGTCACTTCTTTGGCGCTCGGCTCTCTTCATGGTCCAACTCTCAACCGTGGGCTTCCCTGGTGGCTCACACAGTAAAGCGTCAGCCTGCAGTGCAGGAGAGCTGGGTTCCATCCCTGGGTTGGGAAGATCCCCTGGAGAAGGAAATGGCAACCCACTCCAGTACTCTTGCCTGGAAAATCCCATGGACGGAGGAGCCTGGTAGGCTACAGTTCATGAGGTTGCAAAGAGTCGGACTTCACTTTCTTTTTCACATCCATACATGACTACTGGAAAAACCATAGCTTTGATTAGACGGACCCGTGTTGGCAAAGTAATCAAAGAGACAAAACAACAGCAAGTGTTGGTAAGATGAAAAACAAGAAGAAAAACACAACTGGAACCCTGATACATTGCTGACAGGAAGGTAAAGTAGTACAGTAGCTTTGTAAACCAGTTTGGCAGTTCCTCAAAAAGGTGAACACAGAGATAACCAAACATCCCAACAATTTCACTCCTAGGCAAACACTCAAGAGAATATGACTACATAAAAATTTATACACAAATGTTCACAACAGCTCTGTGTACAATAACCAAAAAGTGTTAACAATTCAAACATCTATTAACTGACGAATGGATAAATAAAATGTGGTATATGCAATAGAGTATTATTCAGTAATAAGAAGAAATGAAGTAGTGACACACAAATGAATGAACCTTGAAAATATTTTGCTGAGTGAAAGAAGCCAGATGCCACTTACATGAAATATCCAGAAAAGAGGAAACCAGAGAGACAAAAAATACATTAGTGGTTGCCAGGGACTGAAAAAGGGTGATAAAAGGAAATAGAGAATGGGTTTTAATAGGAAAGGGGTTTCTATAGAGGTGATGAAATTGTTCTAAAATTAAACAATGGTAATAGCATTCATCTCACACACTAGTAAAGTAATGCTCAAAATTCTCCAAGCCAGTCTTCACCAATACGTGAACTATGAACTTCCAGATGTTCAAGCTGGTTTTAGAAAAGGGAGAGGAACCAGAGATCAAATTGTCAACATCCGCTGGATCATTGAAAAAGCAAGAGAGTTCCAGAAAAACATCTATTTCTGCTTTATTGACTATGCCAAAGCCTTCGACTGTCTGGATCACAATAAACTGTGGAAAATTCTGAAAGAGATGGGAATACCAGACCACCCGACCTGCCTCTTGAGAAACCTGTATGCAGGTCAGGAAGCAACACTTAGAACTGGACACGGACCAACACACTGGTTCCAAATAGGAAAAGGAGTACGTCAAGGCTGTATATTGTCACCCTGCTTATTTAACTTCTATGCAGAGTACATCATGAGAAACAATTGGCTGGATGAAGCACAAGCTGGAATCAAGACTGCCAGGAGAAGTATCAATAACCTCAGATATGCAGATGACACCACCCTTATGGCAGAAAGTGAAGAATTAAAAAGCCTCTTGATGAAAGTGAAAGAGGAGAGTGAAAAAGTTGGCTTAAAGCTCAACATTCAGAAAACTAAGATCATGGCATCTGGTCCCATCACCTCATGGGAAATGGGGAAACAGTGGAAGCAGTGTCAGAATTTATTATTTTGGGCTCCAAAATCACTGCAGATGGTGACTGCAGCCATGAAATTAAAAGACGCTTACTCCTTGGAAGGAAAGTTGTGACCAACCTAGATAGCATATTAAAAAGCAGAGACATTACTTTGCCAACAAAGGTCCGTCTGGTCAAGGCTATGGTTTTTCCAGTGGTCATGTATGGATGTGAGAGTTGGACTGTGAAGAAGGCTGAGTGCTGAAGAATGGATGCTTTTGAACTGTGGTGTTGGAGAAGGCTCTTGAGAGTCCCTTGGACTGCAAGGAGATCCAACCAGTCCAACCTAAAGGAGATCAGTCCTGGGTGGCATTGGAAGGACTGATGCTGAAGCTGAAAACTCCAATACTTTGGCCACCTCATGTGAAGAGTTGACTCATTGGAAAAGACCATGAGGCTGGGAGGTATTGGGGGCAGGAGAAGAAGGGGACGACAGAGGATGAGATGGCTGGATGGCATCACCAACTCGATGGACATTAGTTTGAGTAAACTCTGGGAGTTGGTAATGGACAGGGAGGCCTGGCGTGCTGAGATTCATGGGGTCGCAAAGAGTCGGACACAACTGAGCGACTGAACTGAACTGAACTGAATAGTTGTATGACTCTTACCACTGAACTGTGTATTTTAAACAGGTGAATTTTATGCTATGTGTATTATAAATCAATAAAGCTATTTTTAAAATATTTATTTATTATTTGGCTGTGCTGGGTATTAGCCATGGCATCTGGAACCTTTGATCGTCATTGCAGCACAGAGGATCTTTGGTTTTGGCATGTGGGATCTAGTTCCGTGACCAGGGATTGAACCTGGGCCCCATGCATTGGGAGTGCAAAGTCTGAGCCACTGGACCATGGGGGAAATCTCTCAATAAAGCTACTTTTAAAACAAAACTAGAAATAACTATTATTTTTAACTTGCCTGATCGTAATATGCATGCTCTGTCATGTCCATCAATCTACCACATAAAAGCCATTGTGAATCTTCAATTATAAGACGGAAAATCTTCAACTGTAAGATGGAAAAATTAACAACCAGTATTCTTTCAACAAAGTACTCTCATTATAAGAGCTACAAGACCATCAAATTTTTGTACAAAACTCCAAAACTCTTTTTTTCATTTTTAGTTGAAGGATAATTGCTTTACAATATTGTGTTGGTTTCTGCCACATACCAACATGAATCAACCATATGTATACATATGTCCCTTCCCTCTTGAATCACCCTCCCACCCCACCCCATTCCACCCCTAGAGATTGTCAGAGAGCACCAGATTTGCACTCACTCCTTGCTCATTCAGCAAATTCCCACTGGCTATCTGTTTTACATATGCAAAGTATATGTTTTCATGCTACTCTCTCCACTTGTCCCACCCTCTCTTCCCCCTTCCATGTCCACAAGTCTGTTCTCTATGTCTACATTTCCATTCTTGCCCTGCAAATAGGTTCATCAGTACCGTCTTTCTGGATTCCATACATATGTGTTAATACATGATATTTGTTCTTCTCTGACTTACTTCACTCTGTATAATAGGTTCTAGGTTCATCCACCTCATTAGAACTGACTCAAATGTGTTTCTTTTTATGCTGAGTAATATCCCGTTGTATTTATGTACCAGTTTCTTTATCCACTCATGTGTCAATGGACATCTAGGTTGTCAAGATTCATGATCTCCAAAGAAGATTTAGCTTCAGGACCAGGGAACAGGCACCAGGCTTCATCACTCAAGACCTTTTGTGTAGCAGAGTTTTATTAAATTACAAAAAGGGACAGAGCAAGTTTCCTACATAAATATCAGAAGGGGGATGGAGAGTGCCCCACTCACTAATCTTAGCAAGGGAGCTATATACTTTTTCAGTTGGTTATTACAGTAAATCAAAAGAATGTCTCAAGGTTGTAAAAGTCCTACCAAACCCACTTCCACATTGTAAGATAACAGGATTAGTCAAAAGGTCCTCAAGGAGAAGAAACATGTCCTCAAGCATGATACATTGTTGTTATGTAATCCTTAGTACACTGTTTAAGCTGAGTTGTTTTGTTGTGTAATCATCAGTTCTGGGCTTAAAGAGAAAAAAAAAAAAACAAAACATTTTATGTGACTAACACTAAGGAATGTAGAAAAAAAGTTTGTCCCTTTATCCTCCTTGAGAACTCCAGACCGCTTTCTCCTCCTGGGGACCCTGGGCTTCTTACCAAGCTACCTAAGAATTGACTCTCACTCGCAAGCCCTAGCTATTGTAAATAATGCTGCAATGAACACTGGGGTACATGTGTCTTTTTCCATTATGGTCTTCTCAGAGGATATGCCCAGCAGTGGGATTGTTGGGTTGTATGGTAATTTTATTTCTAGTTTTTTAAGGAATCTCCTTACTGTCTTCCATAGTGGCTGTATCAATTTACAATCCCATCAACAGTACAACAGGGTTCCCTTTATTTCACACCCTCTCCAGCATTTGTTGTTCAGTTGTTCAGTTGTGTCCAACTCTTTGCCACCCCACTGACTGCAGCACACCAGGCTTCCCTGTCCTTCACCATCTCCTGGAGCTTACTCAAACTCATGTCCATTGAGTCAGTGATGCCATCCAACCATCTCATCCTCTGTTTCCCTCTTCTCCTCCTGCCTCTATCCCAGCATCCGGGTCTTTTCCAATGAGCCAGCTCTTCACATCAGGTGGCCAAAGTACTGGAGCTTCACCTTCAGAATCAGTCCTTCCTTCCAATGAATATTCAGGACTGATTTCCTTTAGGATTGACTGGTTTGATCTCCTTGTAGTCCAAGGGACTCTCAAGAGTCTTCTCCAGCACCACACTCCAGCATTTATGTTTGTAGATTTTTTTGATGATGGCCATTCTGACCGATGTGAGGTGATATCTCATTGTAGTTTTCATTTGCATTTCTCTAATAATGAGCGATGTTGACCATCTTTTCATCTATTAGCCATCTGTATGTCTTCTTTGGAGAAATGTCTGTTTAGATCTTTGACCCACTTTTTTTTTTTTTTTAGTTTTTTTTTTTCCATTTATTTTTATTAGTTGGAGGCTAATTACTTTACATCATTGCAGTAGTTTTTGTCATACACTGAAATGAATTAGCCATGGATTTACATGTATTCCCCATCCCGGTCCCCCCTCCCACCTCCCTCTCCACCCAATCCCTCTGGGTCTTCCCAGTGCACCAGGCCCAAGCACTTGTCTCATGCACCCAACCTGGGCTGGTGATCTGTTTCACCCTAGATAATATACATGTTTCAGTGCTGTTCTCTTGAAACATCCCACCCTCGGCTTCTCCCAGAGTCCACAAGTCTGTTCTATACATCTGAGTCTCTTTTTCTGTTTTGCATATAGGGTTATCGTTACCATCTTTCTAAATTCCATATATATGTGTTAGTATACTGTAATGGTCTTTATCTTTCTGGCTTACTTCGCTCTGTATAATGGGCTCCAGTTTCATCCATCTCATTAGAACTGATTCAAATGAATTCTTTTTAATGGCTGAGTAATATTCCATGGTGTATATGTACCACAGCTTCCTCATCCATTCGTCTGCTGATGGGCATCTAGGTTGCTTCCATGTCCTGGCTATTATAAACAGTGCTGCGATGAACATTGGGGTGCACGTGTCTCTTTCAGATCTGGTTTCCTTGGTGTGTATGCCCAGAAGTGGGATTGCTGGGTCATATGGCAGTTCTATTTCCAGTTTTTAAGAAATCTCCACACTGTTTTCCATAGTGGCTGTACTAATTTGCATTCCCACCAACAGTGTAAGAGGGTTCCCTTTTCTCCACACCCTCTCCAGCATTTATTGCTTGTAGACTTTTGGATAGCAGCCATCCTGACTGGCGTGTAATGGTACCTCATTGTGGTTTTGATTTGCATTTCTCTGATAATGAGTGATGTTGAGCATCTTTTCATGTGTTTGTTAGCCATCTGTATGTCTTCCTTGGAGAAATGTCTGTTTAGTTCTTTGGCCCATTTTTGGATTGTCGACCCACTTTTTGACAGGGGTGTTTGCTTTTCTGGTATTGAGTTGTACCAGTTACTTGTATATTGTGGAGATTAATTCTTTATCAGTTGTTTCATTTGCTATTACTTTCTCCCATTCTAAGGGTTGTTTCATGGCATTTACAGTTTCCTTTGTGTGCAAAAGCTTTCAAGTTTAATTTGGTCCCATTTATTTACTTTTATTTCCATTACTCTAGGAGGTGGGTCATAGAGGAACTTGCTGTGATTTATGTCACAGAGTGTTCTGTCTATGTTTTCCTCTAAGAGCTTTATAGTTTCTGATCTTACATTTAGGTCCTTAATCTATTTTGAGATTATCTTTGTGTATGGTGTTAGGCTATGTTCTAATTTCATTCTTTTACACTGTCTAAAACAAACAAACAAACAAACAAAAATATATATATATATAAAATACACTGTCCAGTTTTCCCAGCATCACTTATTGAAGAGACTATCTTTTCTCCACTGTATATTCTTGCCTCCTTTGTCAAACACAAGGTGCCCACAGATGTGTTTTTATCTCTGGGTTTTCTTTCTAGTTCCACTGGTCTTTAGTTCTCTTTTTGTGTGAGTACCATATTGTCTTGATGACTGTAGCTTTGCAGTATAGTCTAAAGTCAGAAAAGTTGATTCCTTCAGCTCCATTCTTCTCTCTAAAGATTGTTTGGCTACTCGGGGTCTTTTGTGTTTCTAGGCAAATTGTGAAATTCTTTGTTCTCAGTTTAGTTCAGTAGCTCAGTCATAGCCAACTCTTTGAAACCCCATGAACCGCAGCACGCCAAGCCTCCCTGTCCATCACCAACTCCTGGAATCCACCCAAACCCATGTCCATTGAGTCAGTGATGCCATCCAACCATCTCATCCTCTGTCATTGCCTTCTCCTCCTGCCCTCAATCTTTCCCAGCATCAGGGTCTTTTCAAATGAGTCAGCTCTTCATATCAGATAGCCAAAGTGTTGGAGTTTCAGCTTCAACATCAGTCCTACCAATGAACACCCAGGACTGATCTCCTTTAGATTGGACTAGTTGGATCTCCTTGCAGTCCAAGGGACTCTCAAGAGTCTTTTCCAACACCACAGTTCAAAAGCATCAATTCTTCGACACTTAGTTTTCTTTATAGTCCAACTCTCACATCCACACATGACCACTGGAAAAACCATAGTCTTGACTAGATGGACCTTTGTTGACAAAGTAATGTCTCTGCTTTTCAATATGCTGTCTAGGTTGGTCATAACTTTCCTTCCAAGGAATAAGTGTCTTTTAATTTCATGGCTGCAATCACCATCTGCAGTGATTTTGGAGCCCAGAAAAATAAAGTCTGCCACTGTTTCCACTGTTTCCCTATCTATCTGCCATGAAGTGATGGGACTAGATGCCATGATCTTAGTATTCTGAGTGTTGAGCTTTAAGACAACCTTTTCACTCTCCTCTTTCACTTTCATCAAGAGGCTCTTTAGTTCTTCTTCACTTTCTACCATAAGGGTGGTGTCATCTGCATATCTAGTTCTGTGAAAAATGCCAATGGTAATTTGATAGGGATTGCACTGAATCTGCATTATTTCTGGCAGTATAGTCATTTTCACAGTATTTGATTCTTCCAACCCAGGAACATGGAATATCTCTCTGTTTATTTATGCTGTCTTTGATTTCTTTCATCAGTGTCTTATAGTTTTCTGTATACAGCTCTTTTGTCTCCTTAGGTAGGTTTATTCTTAGGTATTTTATTCTTTTTGTTGCAGTGGTAAATGGGACTGATTCCTTAGTTTTTCTTTTTGATTTTTCATTGTTAGTACATAGGAATACAAGTGATTTCTGTGTATTGATTTTGTTCTGTGACTGATTAGCTCTAGTAATTTTCTGATAGTATCTTTAGGGTTTTCTGTATATAGAACCATGTCACCTGCAAACTGAGAGTTTTACTTATTCTTTTTCAGTTTGGATTCATTTCTTTTTTTCTCTGATTGCCATGGCTAGGACTTCCAAAACTATGTTGAATAACAGTGGTGAGACTGAGCACCTTTGTCTTATTCTTGATCTTCAAGGAAATGCTTTCAGTTTTTCACCATTGAGTATAATATTTATTGTGGGTTTATCATATATGGCTTTTATTATGTTGAGGTAGGTTCCTTCTATGCCCATTTTTTAAAGATAAAACTATTACTTTTAATGAAATCATATTCTTTAAAACAGTCATCAAATGCCAACTATGATAAATGCTGAAAAAATTAAGCAATTTTATTTTTAACAAAGGATTTTAAAGTATTTAGCAAAGCTCTATAATATATTAAAACCTCCAACTCAAAAACAGCATATTTTATTTGTTTGATTTATCAAGAACTAGTACTAATTGTTTAACAGAGCTAAGCAAAGGAATTTTAGACATTCCTGAACAACATTTCCCAACTTGTAATTTCACGAAAAGTACCTACACTAAGGGCTTCCCAGGTGGCTCAGTGGTAAAGAAACTGCCTGCCATGCAGGAGATGTGGGTTTAATCCCTGGTTGGGAAGATTCCCTGGAAAAGGAACCCACTCCAGTATTCTTGCCTGGGAAATCCCACGGACAGAGATGTCTGGTGGACAACAGTCCATGGGGTCACAAAGAGTCAGACACGACTTAGCAACTAAACAACAATAACAACCTCCACTAAGCATTGAGAATTCTGTCAGAATAAGTTTCCAACCTTATTCTGAGTTGCATGAGTTCATAAAACTCCATGATGTCCTATCTGCAGCCCCACACTTTAACCGTCTCTTAAGAATTGCTTAAAAAGGAAAAACTCTGATAAACCTGTATTGAAAACAAAGTTGAAAGAATAACAGAAGAGGGAAAGCTCCTAACAATAAAGGAATTCTGAAAGTATGTTCACAATTTTCAAAAGCTCTATGCATGAGTTTACAATCTTTTAGCATGGTGTGACTTTACAAAAGTTGCTTGACTTATTTTTACCTTGTTTTTTAATTCCTGATAATAAAATTATCTGCCCTAACCATTTATTTGATTGCTATGAAAATCAAAAAAGAAAACATTCTGTAAAGTACAATTATTATCTCTTAAATGGACAAGCAGATGATTAAAATATCAAACACTTCTTAGGGGGAGCATAAATCTGGGGACAGACATGTGGTGCTATACTAGAAGGAAACAGACCTAAAAGCTTCTAGTTGCGCAAAACAAAAAAATAGTATATCAATTGATTTATAAAGCTTGTTATCAATTATTTTATACTGAACATTAGTAACTATTTAAATCTAAAGGGTCATTATCAGTGATAATCTTCCTAGATAGTACAGAAAGAATTTATTTTTGAGCAGGACCAAAAAAAATGTTTTTTAAAGCTGACTTCAAAAGTATTTTCCTTAAACCTTTTAAAGTCGAGTCACAAAAATGTCATGTTGACCTGTTTATTGTTGCTTCTAAAATACTACAAAAAATATTTGAGCAAAAGTAACACTCTCTCCAATACCACCCTAAGCAATCTAAAATACGAACCCCTGTTAGGGAGCATCCACACTTGTCATTAAAGAAAGACCAAAAGGACAACCAGAAAAATAAAATAACCTAATTTAAAGTTGGCAGCTAGAAAGGTATTCTCCCAAGGATAAAACCTGTATTAAATTACCAACAGTTGCATGAGTTCGTAAAACTTCATGACGTCCTACCTGCAGCCCCATCCACCCATACTTTAACTGTCTTTTAAGAATTGTTTAAAAAGGAAAAGCTCTGATGAACTTGTATTAAAGACAAAGCTGAAGAGCAACAGAAGAGGGAAAGCACATAACAATAAAGGAATTTTGAAAGTATGTTCACAATTTTCAAAAACTTAAAACACATCTTCTGGTTAACCTTCACAATAAAAGACAACTCAAAACTGGTAAGGAAGACACTGGTATGCATCAGTTCTATCTTTGAAACATCCAGTATAATAAATATGGAGGTTGAGGGCAGATACCTCAACAAATACATGTGATTATGAAGCTACAAAGTGGAGGGGGGGGACTACTACTGCACCTAAATACTGAAAATAAAGCTCATAAACTCAAAGATTGCTGAAACTCATCCACAGTAAGAGTGGTATATCTGCAGGTTTAAGGTATTTCTCTCCCTTGGACACTGGTAAATTTACACATGAACAAAAAGGAAAGTCTATCTTTTTGGCCAGTCTGTGAATTCATCCAAGTATATATCTATTCAAGAATATATTTAGGACTTCCCTGGTGATCCAGTCGTTAAGAATCTGCCTGCCAGTGCAGGGGACATGGGTTTGATTCCTGATTTGGGAAGATTTCACATGCTGCAGAGTAACTAAGCCTGTATGCCCCAACTATTGAGCCTGCACTCTAGAGTCTGCAAGCTGCAACTACTTCAGAGCCTGTGTTCTGCATCAAGAGAAGCCACTGCAATGAGAAGCCCGTGTTCCGCAACTGAAGAGTAGCCCCTGCTTTCCCCAACTAGAGAAAGCCCACGCACAGCAATGAAAACCCAGCACAGCCAAGTAAATAAGTAAATGATTTTTTAAAAATAATATATTGAGGAATTCTCCGCCAGTGGTTAGGACTCCATGTTTTCACTGCCAAGTGCCAGGTTCGATCCTTGGTCAGGGAACTAAGATCACATAAGTGACATGGTGCAGCAAAAGAAAAAAAAAAAAAAAACAACATTTACAGATCACCTACTATGTATGCTCAAACAGTTATTCTAAGAACTCTGAAAATAAGAAATTTCCAGCCCAATGGGGATCAGGGGACTAACAATATTTTCCATGAGAGATGAGTGTACAGAGACACAGCACTTAGTTCAGCAGAGAGAAAGTAAGAAAGATCGAAAGAGATATTTGAGATAAATGTGGAATCTGAGGAACGAGTCTCCTGCATAAATTAGTCTTTTCAAGGTACGCATATTGACTTGTCTAGGCTGGTCTTTTGTTACTTTTTAAAGTTTCATGTGTAATTAGAATATCTTAAAAATTGAAAGTACTCTATCTAGACAAACGTGTAAGAAAATTGGTTCTGAGAAAGGATATTCAAGAATTTAATTTAATTTAATCAATTTAAATAAATAAAATTAATAGCTCAAAAGACTAAAGTACTAACCTAGATCTCAGTTCACTCATCTATCCAAAGAAGAAACTAGCCTAGAAAATCTCTTAAGTACTCTCTGACTTCTAAAATTGACTTGACTGATTCAGTCAGTCAAACACTCAGTGGAGTTTATCTAACAATGCTGTTGAATTTATGGAAGTTTAAAAACAAGCTAGGTAATCTTATAAGCAAAGTTCAGGCTGCCTGAAGGCATCTAAGCACAATATGGGATGAGTTGAGTAAGTTCTTAAAGCACGGTCCACAGACTCCAGGAGATCTTCCAGAAAGAATATGAGGTCAAAACTATTTTCATACATATACTGAATCATTCTGTTGTACAACTGAAACTAATATAATGTTAAACGTGAGTTATACCCCTCAATTAAAAAAAAAAAATTTTCATAATGAGCTTCCCTTGTGCTCAGAGGGTAAAGAATTTGCACGCAATACATGAGACCCAGGTTCAATCCCTGGCTCGGGAAGATCCCCTGGAGAAGTGAATGGCTACCTGCTCCAGTATTCTTGCCTCAAGAATTCCATGACCGGAAGAGCCTGGAGGGCTATAGTCCATGGGGTGGCAAAGACTCGAACATGACTGAACGACTAAGCACACACACATTTTCATAATAACACTAAGATACAACAGCTTAGAATGCCTTTTCACTGTACTGACATCTGCACTGGTGGACATATTTGTGAGGGGCAAAAGCAAAAGTGGGAAGAGCTGTCTGCACTTGGGTGCGAATCAAGGCAGCAACACCAAATTGTATTAGTAGTCATATTCTTCACTGCCATGTACTCTCAATTAAAAAAAAAAATGCCAGTTTCACATGATTAATGAAGCAATAAAAATTATTAATTTTGTTAAATCAACTCTTGAGTAAACGTCTTTTTAATGTTCTGTGTAAAAAAATGGTAAGTATGAATAAGGCACTTGTACTGCACACCAAAGTGTAATGGTTGTCTTATGAAAGCATCTGCACAATCATTTGACATGCAGATTCAACTAGCCCCCTTTTCCATGGAACATACTTCAAAGAAAAGAGGGAATGACAAAGAGTGTGAATAGCAGAAGGAGATTCAGAGGAGATGGGTTAAATACTACAAGATATGCTTCCAGCCCTCCAATAACTGATAGCATAGCCTAGAAGTCAGATGGCAGTTTCCAGCTACAGTCCCTTGAGGATCCCTAGCTCTCAAGCTAAGACCACTGTCTTCCTGGATAGCTGATCACAGCACAGCACTAAAGCCTGGACATTTCTGTCAAATACAAGACCCTCTAATGAAGAATATTTGATGGAGCCCTCACTGGGTCTGAGACTCTGTCAGATCAGAAGCACATTGAGGCTCTTCCTGCCAATTCTGTTTCCTCCCTCTGGCCTTTCATATGAGTCCTCCCCCTCTCCCTTGTGAAAGGAGCTCAGTCGTGTCCAACTCTTTGCAACCACATGGACTATACAGTCCATGGAATTCTCCAGGCCATAATACTGGAGTGGGTAGCCGTTCCCTCGTCCAGGGGATCTTCCCAACCCAGGGGTCGAACCCAGGTCTCCCGCATTGCAGGAGGATTCTTTACCAACTGAGCCACCAGGGAACCCCCTCTCCCTTATACCTCTTGTATTCCCAACTCTGTCTTGACATTCACTTCCAGAACTCCAACTGGCACAGCTGGTACCAGAAATGGACTGAGAAAGGTAAGAAATGGGGTTTGGAAATTAGATCACTTCCTGCTGGCAATAAGGATCTCAACCAGTTGATGTGTGAGGCATGGGCAGTCCCTGGAACAAGCTGATGGCCCAAATGCTAAAACTTTCCTTGGAAAATGCTAAAACTTTCTTGGGAAAATGTTTCCAAAGAGGAATATTCCATCTGGTGTAATAACTGTGATGACTGAAAAGTGTAAGGGGAACAATACAAATAAGAACAATGGAATTGGCTGGCTGTTACGTGGCACTAACTCGCTAGCAGGGGCAACTGACTATTGGAAATTAAGTGTGGCTCTCTGGTAGCTCACAAAGAAGTCCTTATCATTTACAGTGAAAGAGCAGAAAGGGATAATTAAAGGCTGCAAGGCTTCAAAGAGGACTGAATCCTCATTCAGGGCAAGTTTGCTATGCTTAAGGTCAGGGCCCTGGTTTGGAAAACATGGAGGCCTGATAGATGGTGAAGGGATAAACAAGATGGTTGCCTCCAAAGACATTGACTCTGGCACGTCCCCCTCTATAGGAACACACTTCAGAGGTCTCTCTCCTGCAAGGCAACAAGAGCTCCCCTCAAAATCTGCCGCCCACCTCCATTCCTGGTTGCCATGATAATAATTAATGTTAATCCTGTTAAGGACATCTTGGGCTTGATAAGAGAGAAGACAGACAACACCCCAAAGGTGCTGCAAGAATTAGCCAGCATATACCAGCTGGATCAGTGAGGATATGGATGGATTTTGAGAGTATTTAATCAAGGTGGTCAAACATGACTGAATAAGGTAAAGTCTGGCTAGGAGGAGAGCCACTGTCGCAGAATATGGGGATTACCACTGTGACAATTCCCTGGTGGCTCAGCGGTTAAAGCGTCTGCCTGCAATGTGGGAGACCTGGGTTCGATCCCTGGGTCAGGAAGATCCCCTGGGGAAGGAAATGGCAACCCACTCCAGTATTCTTGCCTGGAGAATCCCATGGAGGGAGGTGCCTAGTAGGCTACAGTCCACGGGGTCGCAAAGAGTCGGACACGACTGAGCTATTTCACTAATCACTAACTCACTGCTAGTGACTCCTAGAAGCCTGGAAAAAATAGCCCACACTGAATGAAGTTCAAATGCCTGAATTAACATGGCAGAGAATGGATGATGGGATTAAAAGGCTCCAGAAAGGGGGGAATGCTGGAGTGGATATATTATGTGAGGTCAGAAGAATCACCAGTTATGTTCCATAAGATGGTCCATTAGACACAGCACTGACCAAGGCCACTAGAATACACGGGTGAGACAGGCATAAGCATCACTGAGAACGGGTGGCTCTCCTCTATAGTAGAGGCTGTCATGGAAACTGGTTCATTGATGAAGGCAATGATGGGGCTCAGAAGCCACAGCAGCCAGGCGGTGGCACTAAAAGCCAGAAGCTAGTGGACCACACTATCATCCTAACTTCCCAGGTAGGAGACAGCCAACAAAGCCTGATCCACAGGGAGCTGTGGAGGTAGTTAACAGAACTTGGTGTCATAAGAGCAAAACAGGCAATCAACAACAGTTCTGCTCATTACTACATTCACAATCAAAGCAAGCAAGAACAGACAAAAACAAAACTGAGAGGGCCTGCCTCAATAAATAACTACTATTCCTTGCCTAATTCCTGGACCTGAGTCAGGATCCAGACCCACGGATTTAAAGAGATGGCTGGGTCCCCAGGAGTAAGACCCTGAAACAAATATTATATATATATATATATATATCCCCAAAAGGATCTATGATTATTTACTCAGGTGACTATATAGGTATAGTGGGAAAAGGAAAATACCTAGGCATTTGAAGAACTACAGGCCACAGAGTCTAAGTTAGTGCTGATATCTGGAAACCTGGAACATCATTGGAACATCATGGCTCTACTACAGGGGAAGGAATATAGGAACTAAACAATTAATAGAATCCTGGCCAAAGAATAGTTTACTGTGGGTCCACTGTCCACTGACCCACCCAGCAGTTATTTTCCCAGGCCCTGAATATATAAATGGGATTGGCATACTTAGCAGTTCAAAGCCAAATGAGATTTTAAAATGTCTCCCTACTTCTTGGCCAAAAGAGTAAATCAAAAAAATATTGTCGGGGTGGAGGTAAGAGGAATGGCAGATATTAATGCCACCCTTAAGGGTCTCAAAGACACAGGAGTAGCGGTCCCTTTCATACGTTTAATTCACCAGTCTGTTCTGTGTAGAAACTAGCTGGATCCTAGAGAATTAGAGACTAACACAAGTTCAACCAAGTGGTAGCCATGGCCATAGCTATCATGCTGCTATGCTCAGTTGTGTTCAACTCTTTGCCACCCTATGGACTATAGTTACCCAGGCTCCTCTGTCCATGGGATTTTCCAGACAAGAATAATGAAGTGGGTTACCATCTCCTACTCCAAGCAATCTTCCCAACCCAGGGATCGAACCTGTGTCTCCTGCATCTCCTGCACTGCAGATGAATTCTGTACCACTGAGCCACTGCAGAAGCCCGTAGCCACCATGCAGGACGTAATATGTTTGCTACAGCAGAGAGAAGCCTCAGGTACACGGCACATGGGCTTCCCTCATGGTTCAGTGGTAAAGAATCCACTTGCCAATGTAGGACATGGAGGTTCCATCCCCGGGTTGGGAAGATCCCCTGCAGAAGGAAATGGCAACCCACTCAGTATTCTAGCCTGAGAAAGCCCATGGACAGAGGAACCTAGCAGACTATAGTCCATGGGGTCACAAAAGAGCTGGACACGACTTAGTGACCAAACAACAACAGCATGTCATGCAATCACTGATTTAGCTAATGAGTTCTTTTCTATCCCAATTAGAAACAGTTCCTTTCATGGGGAGTGAACAACAGGATACACTCAGTTTTGCCTCAGGGCTCTATTAACTGTCATACCTTGTCATAATATAGTCTGAAGAGACCTGAACTCAGAACAGAACACTAACCTTTAAAATCAACGACATGATGTTGTTCATGCAAGATGAACAAGAGACGGCTAGCATTCCCAAGGAGATATATCCAAAGGATGAGAGAAAAACTACAAATATTCAAGGGTCTGCCATTTCAATGAAGTTTTGGGAATCCAATGGTTAAGGTTATGCCAACACTCCCTTCCCCAAAGCAAAAGACAAACTGCTGCACCTTGTATCTCCACTATTTAAAAAAAGGGAAAAAAAAGGGAAGCACAAGGTCTGGTAGATTTCTTCAGATTCTAGATACAACACATTCTATACACTGCTCTGGCCCATGTACTGAGTAGTATGAAAGGCTGTCAGCTTTGAGTGGCATAAACACTCTACAGTAGATCCAGGTTGTAGAGCAAGCAGTTCCTACGCCACTGGAGGTATAAACGGTGGGGAAAGTTGCAGTATAGCATTTACAGCAAGCCCCAGTGGGAGAGGTACAATGCAGGCCCCTGGAGTTCTGCAGAAAAGTTAACGCTATTAGAAAACAGTTTCTGGTGTGCTACTGGGCTCTGGAAGAGATAGAACACTTGACCATTGGGCACCGTATGTCCAGAACTGCCCATAAGCAGGGTTCAACAGGAAGCTCTCCAAGTCGTAAAGTCAAGTGAGCTCAGCAATAATCCATTATGAGACAGAAATAGTATAACAAAAATCAAACCCAAGTAGAACCAAAGGGCACAAGTAAGCTATGTAAGTAGGCAGGCAAGACTTGCCTGACATCTACCACAGCTGTGCCAGCACCCTTCTTCAGCTCACATCTATAACTGTTTGGGGGATCCTATGAAACCAACTTGGGGCTTCCCTGGTGGCTCAGTGGTAAAGAATCTAACTGCAATGCAGGAGACTCCGGTTCGATCCCTGGGTAGGGAAGATCCCCTGGAGGAAGGCATGGCAACCCACTCCAGTATTCTTACCTGGAGAATTCCATGGACAGAGAAGCCTCGTGGGCTACAGTCCAGAGGGTCGCACAGAGTCAGACATGACCTGAAGTAACTAAGCAGCAGCAGCATGAAATCAACTTAAGGAGGACATAACCAAAGTTTTGCTTACAACAGGTCAGGTCAGTATGTGAATGCACACTGGGAAAGAAAAAAAAAAAGGCTTCAGGGACTTCCGTGGTGGCCCAGTGACTAAGATTTCATGCTCCCAATGCAGGAGACCTGGGTTTGATTCCTGGTCAGGGAACTAGATCCCACACACCACAACTAAGACCCCATGCAGCCAAATAAATTAAAAAAAATTAAAAAACAAAACAAAAACCCAATAGCTTCATTACAGCTACACTTAGGGGTGACCTTGACAGTGGAAAGGGAAAGTCTCCCTAAGATTTAGCTTTGATACACTTTGTGCAGAAAGAAAAGTGGTCTGAGACGAGAATATACAGACTTATGGGCAATACAAATGGATTGAGTACCTGGTTAGGGGTCTTTAAGGAAAAAGACTGTACAATGGATGCAAAAAGATGTGAGTGGAGACAAATGAATTAATATACGGGAGTGAACATAAAGTATGAAAATCTTCTCCAGGTGTTAATGTCCACCAGAAAGCATCCAATGCAGAAGAGGCAAGCAACCAAGCAGACAAAATGACTCAGACAGCTGACATTAGCCACCCCAGAACTGGCACATGGAGACAGGAACAGAGAAGCCACTCTAACAGAAGTGAATGGATGCAGAGGAGGAGGCATGGACTCCCACTTACCAAGGCTTAACCAGGCTACTGCCGACTCTGAATATTCAACCTACGAGCAACAGAGACCAACACCGAGCCCCCAGTACAGCACTATACCTCACGCTGACCAGCTGGCTCTAGATGACAAGCTGACCACTTGTGTTACTCCCTCTTGAAAGGGCCAGTGACTGATCCTCACGAGTATTCAAAAGATACTTATTCCAGGTATGGGTTTGTGTTTCCAGCCACACGACTAAAAAAAAGGCTTAGAGAGTGCTTGACCCACAAACATGGAGTCCCACATAATGGAGCATCCAACCAAGGGAACCACTTCATCATGAAGGAAATATGGCAGTGGGCCCATATCCATGGGACCAAGTGGTCTTATCACAAAAAGGCAGCCAGGCTTATAGATTATTGGAATGACCTACTAAGGACACAGCCAGTGTACCAGCTCAGAGGCAAGAATGGTACAATATCCTCTAGAATGCAGTATATGTACTGATTCAAAGCTATGTTTCCAGTTGGGTCTAAGAACCCATAGATTCAAGAACCAAAAGGTAGAAGCCAAAATGACCCCCCACTTACCATCATCCCCAGTGATCCACTGGAGGTCTCCAGTGGATTCCCAAACACTGGGCTCTACAGAGTTAGAGGTCCTGGGCACACTTGCCAGGAGACATATCAAGGATCATACCTGAGCATTTGGGACTCTGTGTGACCAGGGACCAGGAGACAAGAAGAATCACTACCATGGCAGAGCTAATTAAACCTCATCCTCAGGAGAAGTGGGGCTGCTGTTACATAATGGGATCAAGGAGTATGTGTGGAATTCAGATGATCTACTGGGTACCACTTGATACTCCCCTGCCCAACTGTGACTGTGAATGGAAAAACACAACCACTTCACCCTTAGAAGAGTATTGTTTTCAGACCCTTCAGAAAGGTTTGGGTCATATCACTAGATAAACCACCAAGACCTTCAGAAATGATAGCTGATGGCAAGAATTCAGACTGGATAGTGGAGGAGACAATGAGAACCACTGTGACCCTAAGACTAGCTACAGAGAAGGAGGCTGAAGCCTGTCTCACTGTCCTACTTCTTCTAACTTTCCCATCAGGAAGAGAAGGCCATGGAAAAGGGAGGAGTTGCTCTCAGAAAATGTTTAGAGACATAGATCGATACAGCATAAAAAAAGGACTATAGCATTCACTTGCCTCTCCCTTCAAAAAAGAACTTGCATTCATGGGCAAAGGGTACAATTAGCTAACAGCCTCCAGCTGCAGCATATCAGAATTCATCTCAGCTTTCCAGTGGAGGCCATACTCTTCTTGGGCAGTTCCTTGTTGTTCAGTCTGATTCTCTGCAACCCCATGGACTGTATTCTGTTAGGCTCCCCAGTCCATGGGATTTCCCAGGCAAGAGCACTGGAGTAGGCTGCCATTTCCTTTTCCAGGGGATCTTCCCCACCCAGGGATTGAACTCTAATTTCCTGCATCGGCAAGTAGATTCTTTACCGCTAAGCCACCAGGGAAGTCTGGGCAGCTCCTAGCCAGTGACTAAACACAGTGGGTATTCTAGAACCTAGCCATTTCTTCTAATAAGAAGTTTTTGCTCTTGAGTTTCTTATTGAGTTGACTGAGTTTTTTTTTCCCCCCAGATCTGCATCATAGATTGAGGCTCTCCTTGATCAGTTCAGTTTCCTCTCCCTTTCCCATCATGGGCATCCAGCTCAGTGATTCCCAGGGGACCAAACCAACACACTATTCAATTAGTTCTTTATATGGATTATCCCATTTAGCCTACTAAAGTATTACTGCTATTCCCTTTTTACAGATGAGGAAACTGAGGCACAGAGATGAAGACTTGTACAAGATCACAAGGCAAAAGCAGTGAAACTAAAATATGAACCCAGGCATTGTGAGCTTTGAGTCACTATACCAGGGAAGACAAGAAATTATCTTGTCATCTTCAGATATTAAAATGAGAGCAAATGTTTATCCTGTATAATTTTAGAGGTAAACAAAAAAAGGATAGATACTAAAGAAAAGCAGATCTTATTTATAAAAGAAATTTTCTAATAATCAGCAGTAACCAACAACAGAATGAAGTCCTTCAGAAATAAGCAGAGCCAATCACCGAAGGGTTGAAATAGCCATGGATATTGTGAAGAGTGAGGCTTTATAAAACAGATAAAAGTTTATCTAGATCAGTAAAAGCTTTACTACTAAGTATCATGTGGAAAAAATGGTTCCACAGTCAATTAGTCTGGGTAACAGATCACTAAATAAAGTGAAACAAATTCTTTACTTTTACTCTTCAGTTTTTAAAATACTAATGTGCAGTTACAAATCTCTGAGGGATCTAGTATGCTGGGGGTGGGGGGGGAGTATTTGACTAAAGAACACCACTTCCTTGCTCCTGGTCAAGGATTATTTCTTTGCTAAATCAAGATTCACTGATTCAAAGACTCCAGAAGCTGACAAGGAAAAGCATGATAGTTTTCTAACTGGGTAACAATTTTCCAGCCAGCCAAAACATCACCTGATTACCTACATGTCAATATTAGCATATCTAATACCTCCAGGGTGGGTAGGCTATATAAAAGTTGTCACTAAAATGCACTTCATCCTTTTTGAATGCAAAACACACCCTACTTTGCTTTATAAACAAATTATCTTAAGATCCACAATAATGGGACCACATTTTAATTACTGAATTCCCACTTTATGAGCAAGATGAAAGTTTTAATTATTTCAAGTGTGCTAGTGGTGACCTGGTTATTTTCACGTAATACAGTTTGACATGCATTTTCCACAAATATAAACATCACAAGAAAGGGCAGAAGAGGGAATTCCCCGGCAGTCCTGTGGTGAGGACTCACTGCTTTCACTGCCAAGGGTGTGGGTTTGACCCCTAATTGGGGAAGTAAGATCCCACAAGCTGCAGGGCACAGTCAAAAAAGAATAAAAAACAACAAAAAAAGGGAAAAAAAAGGGGGAGGGGGCTGGGCAAAAGAAGGGGAATAATAGGTAGAGAGGGAAGAGACCTTAGCCACAAACTATTCACCCAGCTAATTTCCAGAGTTTCTGTGTTTTTATTCAGAACTACATTCTCTTTAATCATTCAGGGATTGTAAATCACAATCCCTTGACCTTGATTCTCCTATCTTCCTCAGCCACTACCAATAAACCACTGCCACCCATTCTGTTACTTCATTAATGACATTTAGTCACCATTGCCTAGAGTTGTTCACATACCAACTATCTTTTCATTGAGCTCTTCTTTAGAAATATTGAACAGACTATTAATTGTGGAAACGGCTTTAACATCTAGCCCATCACACAATTTCAGGTCAGAGAAATGAGGTCCAGAGGTCAGTTATTATACTTATCTACTAATCACAAAGCAGGCACACTACTTCAAAAATAAGTGTATGAAAGCAGAAATTCCCAAAATACACGCATGTATACATTTTTAAAAATGAATACAAATAGCTACGTGCCAGTAGCACACTTCAAAGGCAAATATCCACCAAAATCAATCAACTAAAGTTGTGCTCTCCTAATTTGAATACTCCCTTAAGCAGTATGGAAAATCTTAGGATAAAACAAATACAGAACACATGGGGAAGTTCACTTGATGAAAAAGACTGGACTTTGTAGTCAGTTATATGGTCTGAATCGTGGATGTGGGCTTAGGAAAGTCAATAAAACTCTCTAAGCCTGTTTCTTCAGATGTAGAACATCCATGACACCATGGATATTACAGGATCATTCTAAGAATTCTAAACAAAAAAAAAAAGAATTGTGAATAACAGACATGAAACACCTATTAGAAAGATGGCACACTGTTGACAAAACTTTTGTACATTACACAAATAAGTAATAAAAGGCAAAAGAAATCAAGGAAAATTTTGTTAACCTGGGAGCACTGGATAATCGGGTAAGCAGAAATAAGAGTGAGGAATGATCAGGTTGGAAGCAGACCATGAAGGGCTGTGCCAGAATAAAGAATTTCAATCTTTCTTTTTAACCTCTGAGCAAAAATTTCTAAGAGTGACCTCACAATAATCTCAAAAATAATTTAATTTAGCTACTAATTTAAAAACAAACAAACAAAAAACTATGGACAGCAATTATATCACCAGAATCACAAGATTCTAAATGATGAAATTCTGAAGTTTAAAATTTTTTTCTCAAAGTGGCAGTGTTTTACTTCAAACAATTAGAGATTGTTTCTCTCAATTTAAAATGAGAAATGGAGACTAATGTTTACATAAAGCTTAAGGGAATATTTTCACAAAATTCTGATACTGCTTGCTCTTTATTTTAATAAAGGGAATTCGGAGATAGGCTCTGCTGAGGTTTAAAAAAATAATAAAAACATTTACCATTTATCTTTCTTCATTTAAATAAAACGAATTCTGGCAGATAAGCTACCAAACCTTACTATGAGAGGTTAAAGAAGAACTATATTACAAACAGAAATGTTTACATTTTCATTCATCCCAGCAAAAGACTCCAGAACTACTGTTTTTTTTAATAACTATATAGAAATTATGGCATCCAAAGCAACTTATAAGACTGTGTAAAAACCAGTTATATAATCTTGTATAACTTTCAAGCTCACTCAGTTCAAAGTTAGCATTAAAAGATCTAACAGTGATCATAATCAAATGGGAAAATACTGAAGGTGATCCACTGTATGTAGAATGAAGCCCCAAAATGCATTCTGTTTACTCAAACAATGGTTCCCTGGAGAATTTCCTAACTAGTTTGAAAAAACTTTAGAAACATAAGCAAGTCATTATTGCTGATTTTGAACTGTGTCCTACAAAACCTCACAGAAAAGATTTTAATAACCTTTTCCCTGAATGGGAACAAACAATAGGGGGCCATCCTACATACAAGTATAAAGAACTTTGCTGTAAATAATTTGTATCTTTGACTAATCTGTATTTATACAGAATTACATCTCATGGGGAGGTAATGACAATCCTTAAAACCTGTCAGAACTGAGTACTTAGAAACGCTAATAGGTAAATTTGCAACTGTACTCTTACCTTCTAAGAAATATTTTAGCAGTTAGCAGAAAACTAAACCTAAGGTTTACAACTGCATTTTACTGACAAAAATTCTTAGAATTCAATCTTTTAGTTGAAGTACCCATACCACTATCTTCATCACCACCCAATGTGGTTAACCAGCTCACTGTTTACTAAACATGAAACTAAAAAGTACATGCCATTCATCCTCAAGCCAAAAACCCCTTCTCATCGAAGAATCTGGCAATTTATCTGCAAGTAAAAGTTTCAACAACTTACCTAATGACTGTAAATAAAAGTTACAAATCTCAAATAAAGCCTTATCTTACCACTTCACACCCACTAGGATGGCTATGCAGTTAATTTAAAAGACAGATAACAAGTGTTTTGAGGATGTGAAGAATCTGTGGTAATGTAAAATGGTGCAGTTCCTCAAAAAGGTTTAAATAGTTACCATATGACCCTGGCAATTTCACTTCTAAGTATATGCCCAAGAGAAATGAAACCACATAAAATATCCAAAGCAACATAATTCATGATAGTGAAAAAGTTGAAACCACCCAAACTGAATGGATAAATTAAACTGGTATTATCCATAAACCCCTGCATGGATCACAGCCTTGTTGTGGCGAAGGGGCTTGTGTAACTCAATGAAGCTATGAGCCATGCCTTGCAGAGCCACTCAAGACGGATGGGTTACAGTGAAGAGTTCTGACAAAACATGGTCCACTGGAGAAGGAAATGGCAAACCACTCCAGTATTCTTGCCCCAAGAACCCCATGAACAATACAAAAAGGCAAAAAGATATGACACCAGAAAAGGAGCTCCCCCAGGTTGGAAGGTGTCCAATATGCTACTTGGGAAGAGCAGAGAGCAACTACTAATAACTCCAGAAAGAAAGAAGCAGCTGGGCCAAAGAAGAAATGATGCACAGTTGTGGATGTGTCTGGTGGTGAAAGTAAAGTTCAATGCTGTAAGTAACAACACTGCATAGGAACCTGGAATGTTAGGTCCATGAATCAAGGTAAATTGGACATGATCAAGCAGGAGATGGCAAGAGTAAACACTGACATCTTAGGAATCAGTGAACTAAAATGAATGGGAATGGGAAAATTTAATTCAGATGACCATTATATCTACTACTGTGGCGAGAATCTCTTAGAAGAAATGGAGTAGACTTGATAGTCAACAGAAGAGTCAGAAAGGGCAGTACTTGGGTGCAATCTCAAAACAACAGAATGATCTCAGTTTGTTTCCAAGGCAAACCATTCAACATCCCAGTAACCCAAGTCTACATCTTAAACACTGATACTGAATAAGTTGAAGTTGACCACTTCTACGAAGACTTATAAAACCTTCTAGATGTAACACCAAAAAAAAAAGTGTCCTTTTCATCATAGGCGATTGGAATGCAAAAGCAGGAAGTCAAGAGATACCAAGGCAAATTTGGCCTTGGAGTATAAAATGAAGCAGGGCAAAGGCTAACAGAGTATTGCCAAGAAAACACATTGGTCATAGGGAATGAAAGAGACAACTCTACACATGGACATCATCAGATAGTCAATACTGAAATCAGATTGATTATACCTTCTGCAGCCGAAGATGGTAAAGCTCTACAGAGTCAGCAAAAACAACCTGGAGCTGATTGTAGCTCAGATCATGAGTCCTTATTGCAAAATTCAGGTTTAAAATGAATAAAGTAGGGAAAACCACAAGGTCATTACCTAAATCAAATCCCTTATGAACAGACAGTGAAGGTGACTAGTAGATTCAAGGGATCAGATCTGGTAGACAGAGTACCTGAAGAACTATAGACAGAAGTTCATAACACTGTACAAGAGGCAATGACCACAAAAATCCCAAAGGAAAAAAGAGAAGAAGGCAAAGTGGTTGCCTGAGGAGGCTTTACAAATATGCTGAGGAAAGAAGTGAAAAGAAAGGGAGAAAGGGAAAGATATACCCAATTGAATTCAAAGTTCCAGAGAATAGGAAGGAGAGATAAGAAGGTCTTAACTGAACAATCCAAAGAAATAGAGGAAAATAATAGAATGGGAAAGACTAGAGATCTCTTCAAGAAAATTGGAAATATCAAGGGAATATTTCACGCAAGGAAGGACACAATAAAGGACAGAAGTGGCAAGGACCTAATAGAAGCAGAAGATATTAAGAAGATGTGGCAAGAATATATAGAAGAACTATACAAAAAAGTCTTAATGACCAGGATAACCACGATGGGTGTGGTCACTCACCTAGAGCCAGACATCCTGGAATGTGAAGTCAAGTGGGCCTTAGGAAAAACTACTACAAACAAAGCTAGTGGAGCTGATGGAATTCCAGCTATTTCAAATCCTAAAAGATGATGTTGTTAAAATGCTGCACTCAATATGGCAGTAAATTTGGAAAACTCAGCAGTGGCCACAGGACTGGAAAAAGTCAGTTTTCATTCCAATCCCAAAGAAGGGCTATACTAAAGAATGTTCAAACTACCGAATAATTGTGTTCATTTCACATGCCAGTAAAATTATGCTCAAAATCCTTCAAGCCAGGCTTCATCAGTACATGAACTGAGAACTTTCAGATATACAAGCTGGGTTTAAAAAACGCAGAGGAACCAGAGATCAAATTACTAACAATTGTTGTATCATAAAGAAAGCAAGGAAATTCCACAAAAACACCTACGTCTGCTTCATTGACTATGACTCTAGCATAGTGTGTATCCTTCACTGTGTGGATCACAACAAACTGTGGAATATTCTTCAGCTCAGTCGTGTCCGATTCTTTGCAACCCCATGGACTGCAGCACGGCAGGCTTCCCTGTCCATCACCAACTCCCAGAGCCTGCTCAAACTCATGGCCATTGAGTCGGTGATGCCATCCAACCATCTCATCCTCTGTTGTCCTTTTCTCCTCCTGCCTTCAATCTTTCCCAACATCAGGGTCTTTTCCAATGAGTCAGTTCTTTGAATCAGGTGGCCAAAGTATTGGAGTTTCAGCTTCAGCATCAGTCCTTCCAATGAATATTCAGGAATGATTTCCTTTAGGATGGACTGGTTGGATCTCCTTGCTGTCCAAGGGACTCTCAAGAGTCTTCTCCAACACCACAGTTTAAAAGCATCAATTCTTCAGCATTCAGCTTTCTTTATGATTCAACTCTCACATCCATATATGACTATTGGAAAAACCATAGCTTTGACTAGATGGACCTTTGTCAGTGAAGTAATGTCTCTGCTTTTTAATATACTGTCTAGGTTTGTCATGGCTTTTCTTTCAATGGAAACAGTGATAGAATTAGAACCTTACATGGAACAACAAACAGGTTCAAAACTGGGAAAGGAGTACATCAAAGCTGTATATTGTCATCCTGTTTATTTAACTTATATGCAGAATACATCATGTGAAATGCTGAACTGGATAAATCACAAGCTGGAATCAAAAATGCCAGAAGAAATATCAACAACTTCAGATACGCAGATGATACCACTCTAATGGCAAACAGAAGGAGGAAAAAATGCAAGCAGTGACATTTTATTTTCTTGGGCTTCAAAATCACTGCAGACAGTGACTGAAGCCACGAAATTAAAAGACACTTGTTCCTTGGAAGAAAAGCTATCACAAACCTAGATAGCATATTAAAAAGCAGAGACATCACTTCGCTGACAAAGGTCCAGATAGTCAAAACTATGGTATTCCAGTAGTCATGTACAGATATGAGAGCTGGACCATAAAGAAGACTGAGTGCCAAAGAATTGATGCTTTCTAACTGCAATGCTGGAAAAGACTCCTGCGAGTACCTTGGACAGCAAGGAGATCAAACCAGTCAATCCTAAAGGAAATCAACCCTGAATATTCATTGGAAGGACTGATGCTAAAGCTGAAGCTCCAATACTCTGGCCACCTGATGCAAAGAGCTGACTCACTGGAAAAGACCCTGATGCTGGGAAAGACCGAGGGCAAGAGGAGAGGGGGACCGCAGAGCACGAGATGGCTGGATTGCATCACTGACTCAATGGACACGAGTTTGAGCAAACCCCAGGAAACAGTGATGGACAGGGAAGACTGGCATGCTGAAGTTCATGGGACAGCAGAGTCGGACACAACTTAGCAACAACAATGTGGCTCAGTGGTAAAGAATCCACCCACCCAAGCAGGAGACACGGGTTCGATCCTTGGGTCAGGAAGATCCCCTGAAGAAGGAAATGGCAACCCACTCCATTATTTTTGCCTGGGATATCCCACGGACAGAAGATCCTGGCAGACTATAGTCCATGGGGTCACAAAGAGTTGGACACGACTTAGTAACTGAGCACACACACACATGCACACACAACATTTAAATTATTTTATTAAATAAGACTGACAGTATTATAAAGTATAAGACATTCCACTAACTACACAATTAAAATACTAATTCTGATACTTTAGCTTCTCCCTAATTTAGCAATATCTAATAGTTACATGTTGACTATATTGATTTTATTTTCTTATAGTAAACTCTATAAATAATCACCTTTCAAGCTCTTTCAAACAGAAGTAAATAAGAAGTATATTTTCCACTTCCAGGGTAACACTGATTTACCAGGACTCATGGGGTTGAATTACAGCTCTGACTTACACATTATACCATTTAATCCTTGCTATAATCCTATAAGGTGGGCATTATCAGATTCATTTTCTAGGAGAATAAATTGAGGCTTATAAGAGGTAAGAACCTTGTCCACGGTTAATGGGTTATAAGAAAAGACTGGACCCCATATCTGACATGCTACAAGAATCTAGTTCTAATCTACAGCAGTATGTAAGGAAAAGTCTATGTTTTGAAGATTCATCAATAAACTGATGCTGCTTTTTGAAAACTAAGAACTATTACTATTCAGTAACTGCAACTATGTACCTCTCACTGATTATTATATACTAAGAATATTGTTCTATACAATGCAAGTAAAACCAAAGATCATGCAAAACTCTGAAAATGAATAACTGAAAATCAACAAAATTCTGAAAATGTAACATGTATATATTTTCACAGAAAATGGCTAATTTTTAGCTAAACACAGGGAATAGTTAATTTGTTAGCTAAAAATGAAATGGAAAATATGTTTAGTAGTTAAGATCAAAATAGTTTTCCATCAAAAAAAAATTTGCTTTTAAAGTCCAAAAGTAAACTCATTCTCTAAAAAATTAAAGCTACCAAGTTTTAAGGCACACAGAAATTCCAATGCCTGGTTTTATTCTCATTTTCCCCAAAATAAGGAAAGAAAGTAAATATTTATTGAGCACCTTCTATGTGACAGACACTGAACTAACTGCTTTTGACCACTTTTATCCCACGGAATGCCTGAGTACTAAGGGGTACTGTTACTCCAGCATCACATAAGAAAAAACTCAGGATCTAAATGTCACATTGCTCTAGGGTGTAGTAACACTGCAGAAAGGGTTCCTACTCACATCTGACTCCATGCTCTGCACCACATCATACAATTAACAACCAGAAAACACACCATTTATGAACATGAGAATTTAAATTAAAATTCAAGCCGTTATCTCTTAAATAAGCTTTGTGCCTGTGCCACTAGTCTGCGGCCAGTACAAAAAAAGTGCCAAACAAAAGTTTATTGAATGGAATGTAACAGAGGAAGAAATGGGATCAACTCCACTCACATCTTCTTTTTAATTTTTCTTTTTGAAGAAGGAAATGGCAACCCACTTGAATATTCTTGCCTGGAGAACTCCATGGACAAAGGAACCTGGCAGGCTACAGTCTATGGGGTTGAAAAGAGTCAGACACGACTATCACTCACTCACTCATAAACACACCAAAGAATCATGTAATATATATTCCCTGACTCTTGAGCCTCCCACACACACACACCATCTTTCTAAAGGAGCTAATGTAAAACTATTGCTCACAAGTAACATATATGATTCTTTCCTTAAAAAATAAAACACTGAATCAGGAAACAGAAGAAGGAATGAACATATATAAAAATTATTAATATCTGTAAAGGGCAAGCTACTGGATTAAACACAGAAGCTTGAAAGAGAGATCCAGCATGTTCCCCCCGACTACACTTGTCTGGTTCTGCCTTATAACATTTAATTAAACATGTCCTGCTTCCACAATTACCTAGTTGCTCACAGAGACCTTGGTCATTTCCTGTTTCTTAGAACACCAAAGACAGGACCTCACACTTAATATTGGTAGCTAAAATTTTATAAAGATCTTTACACATTACAAAACTTTTCCAAACGCATTTACCCTAAAAGCCTTGCATAAGTATAATAACTATCTGTATTTTACAGATAATGACATTGAAATCCAAGATTAAGAGCCAAGGTAAGTAGGCAGGTATCCTTCTGTAACATCACAGCTAACAGAAAAGGCTCTCAAAAATGTGTTTGATTGAATCAGCTGTCCCTCAAAATATTATTTTTCTAAGAGTATAACACCACATCATGTATGAGATAATGAATGATCTGTTGCTATGAGAAATGACTATATTGCCACTTAAGACTTATAGACTTGCTAGAAAACAGATACCTTCATTCAGCTTGACAAGGTTAATTAATTTTACCAGTGATACTTAAACTTTAGAAGGACTAAGAACTGACTAGCTTGATAAAAATTAAGCTCTTGGATCATCACCATCTCTAAAAATTCTGATTCAAGGGGCCAGCAATCTGCATATTTTAATAAGCACTCTTAGCTGATTATAATGTTGGTAGTCTTTAGAGACACATTAAGAAATGAATTAGATTTGTTTAAACTTAATCTACCTCCCCAAAATGTTTTAATGAAGGCCATTTTTTTACAGCTATATTTAAGCAAAAATCTTCCAAAAACAATACTAGACTATGGCATCTAATAGGATAGGTCCCCCAAAAGCATTTAACACACAAAACCTCCTTCCACCTGGAGCTTCACACACTGCACAGGAGGTAAATTAGGGGTCTTTTAGGTAGTTACCTATGTTAAATTCTGTTTTAATTGAGGAAATCAACTATGACTGCAATGTAATTTAGTAAAACATTTTTATAGGTCTAATACAAATGGCTGGCAACAGTAAAATGGAACGGTTAACTCTGAACCTAACACAGAAATAATCACTTGAAAATCACCAACAATACAAGCCCATTTTTAAACTTTAAATAACCATCAAAATGTTCTGTCAGATTATGGATGAATTTTCCCCCATTATAAAATAATTACTGAGGGTTGGCACACACCTCTGTGTACTTTCTGAATTTTCTACAATAAGCATATTTTTTTCAGGACTGTAAGTTTTATAAGCACTTAATTCTACAACCTTCACATGCATAATAGAAAACAATAATCCAAACCACGTTTATCATTACCTATAAATACTCTAATACCTAAGGTATCAAATCATGATCACTAACTTTTCTTTTTACATTAATACTAGGACAAATCACTTACCTACTAAAATTTAGAATGTCCTATTTCTATCAGCTATCTGTTATTAGGATAGTTAGCATGACTTTAAAATCCTCTTGTCATTCATCCTATGGATCTATTTAGGGAAATAATTTTGTAACGAGGACTGAGGCATTAAAACATTTACACTCTATGGCAGGGGTGGGGATGGGGGGCCACACCTTTGTTAAAAAAGAAAAAAAAATGATGTTTTTCTAATTGTAAGTATTTATCTAGGAAACTTAACATCGCAAAGCTGGAATGGGGCTTTCTCCAAGGCAGACCACGCTGAAGAGCAAAATGTAACAGAAGAAGGCAGAGATGAGCTCCCGGTAGGTGATGAAATTTCACCTCAAATAAGACGCAAACGGTTGTTTTCAGCCCAGTCAGGTGGGGGAATGACACTCCAGGAGTTCCAAGGGCTTTCGCGGCCCCGCACTTTCGGCGCGGGCTCTCTCACCGTGCCCTCCCGCCCCTCCCCCAGGGACTCTGCGGGACTCAGCACCGGGCGCGGAGAAGCCCAGGCTGTTCGCAAACAGGCGTCCTTGCCTCCCTCCGGGATGTACGTGCGGGGCCCTGGGTAAGAGGCTGCGCTTTCCCGGGCCCGCGGCCAATCCAAAGGTTGCCAGCGACCCTGCCAGCCCCCGGCTCCACACACCCGGCCGCCCCGCTGCCCAGGCCGGAGCGAGGGCTTCCCGGCGTCGCGGGGCCTAGTCGCCCCCCACGCGCCTCCAGCTTCTCGGGGGACGCGAGGAGGAAGGGCTGAGCCGCCCGCCCCCCCACCAGCCGCGGGGTGGGGAGGCGGCCGCCGCGACCGGACGCCCCGTCCGCCCGGCCCGAGGACTTGCCGCCAGGGCCCTCCTGGGCGGCCGAAGGCCAGCGAGCCGGGGACCGCGCCGCACCACACTCACCTCGAGCAGCGGCCGCTGCCGCCTCAGCATGGCCGGGGGGGTAGTCCCTGAGCCGACAGCCTCCTCCGGAGGGCACCGGCCCGGCCCCAGGCGCCGCCGCGAAGCCTCCCACTCCTACAGGGGCTGCGGTCGCCGCTGTTGCTGAGGCCCGGCGCCCGCCAGACCGCATCGGGCTCCCCGGCCTCCGCAGCCACGCGGATCCCGCAGGAGCGCCGCCGAGCCGGGCCGGGGGCGCAAGGCTGCGGCGGGACGACCGAGGTGCTGCAGGCGGGGATCCTCCGCGAAGCCTCCAGCGTCGCCGTGGCCGCTCCTGCCGCCGGCGCCGCTGGGCCACAGCGCCCCCTGGACCCCACGCCCGGCTACGGCGCCGGGACTGCGGCGGCCGCCCGGGCACGAGCGGTAGGGAACGCGAGGGAGCGCGGCCTGAGGTTGGCGGGGGCCGGGTGCTCCCTGCGCCGCCCTCGGGTCCCCGGCCCGCCCCCCGAAGACGCCTCCCGGGACCCGGAAGCCCCTCGGTCCCCACCGAGCTTGATGCGTCCTCTCCCCACTTCCCAATCTTCAGGCCCTGAGCATCTTTGCACCTTTCCCTTCTCTCCAGAAGGTACGTGAACAATCCTGGCACTCGGACCTTCACCTGAGAGCGGGAATGTGAGGCGGTCTTCTCGTTTTCATCTCTCTTGATTCAAGGGGGATCCCTCCTAATCCCTTCAGTGTGTCTGGATATAAGAAGTGACCCAGAATCAACCTCCCTCCCCCCCCCACCACCCCACCCCCACCCAGTCCTCTCCCAAAACAGACGAAGGAATTGTCTTTGACCTTAATTTATTTTGGATCTAGTGGCAGATCATCTGAGGAATTTCCTTCAGATTCCAAACCCTTAACCCCCAACCTCCCCCACAATAGAAAAACAATAATATCCAGAGCAAGAGAAGAGTTAACCAATGAGTTGTCTGGAAATTCATAAGTAACTTACAGGTAAGAGAAGAATTATCCATCTATTCTAACTAACCTACTCCCCCGCCTCCGTCTCTACTCTTCCTCCCGCAACCCCTGCCAAATCCCAGGTGAAGTTTTGTAGGAAGGAAATTGTTACACAGCCAGGACTGTGGAAGGGCTGTGGAATTGTTCTGTTTGCAGACACCTCACATTCGATCCCACTCAAAGTCTAGGGTGCAAACATCAGAACCAAAAACAAAACAAACGAAAAAACTACCAGAGGGAAAATAGGGAAACTGAGAAATTCTTTAAATCCTCTGGTCCCCAATTTTTCCAAATAGATCATTTTGTCATAAAGTGGTATAGTGGAACAAGTAGGGACTTTGATGGCAGACAGGTCCTGATCCTGCCCATTGCAGTTCTGTCACGTGTAACTTTATGACCCTGGACGAATTATATAATGTTTCAGAAACTTGGTTTTCTGATGCCTACCTTGCTGGTTGTTGTGAAGATTAGACAGAATTTATGTACAGGAACTAGCCCATGAAAGATACTCAATAAATGTTAGTTCCTACTATGATTGGTTCCAAAACACCTTTGCAGTCTTTCTTGGGTGTATAAAAAAAAAGGTGCAACATTCTTGGACTGTGTAAAATCTCCCTAAATTTCACTGTTGAACTTATATAACATCCCTCCACAGAAGGCTAATAGAGCCAGTATACTGGATCCTATGATGTTCTGTTGCATGGCAGATATCAGCATAAAACCAGTATATTTTTCTGTATGAAAAAAGAATTATAAGGCAGTCTCACCTTACCTTAGGTTATGTCCTAAGAATAATAAATCTTAATGAGAAAATTATATAAGGTCTCTGGGAACTTTCAAATAATAATTGAGCAGCCACCTCAGAGAAAATATAACCTAACAGCTCTCTTCCAATCAATGAAAGCTGTTCCAGCATGTGCCTTTGCCACCTACTTCTGAGTCACATTGCAAAAAAGTCACTATCCCCTTTTTATAACAAGAGAAACTGGGGCTCAGAAGGAAAGTGTGATTCATTCTCACAGCAGCTCTACGAATTAAGTACTACACTACCACCATTTTACATGTGAAATACATCCAGTGTAAGGAAAAGTTGGAAGTAGACCCCGAAATTCCTTCTTCAAGCATCATCTGATGCTCTAACAGTCTTTTCTGCAATATTCTGAAAATGCTGTAAGGCTACGACAGTTGCTAAAACTTTTCAATCTAGAGAAACGGGCTCTTTGATTAAGATTAGTTTGGCAACCTAACATTAGCACTGTGCTTTTCAAGCCTAGTTCACTACCACCAGCAGGAAATCTGCATTTGTTTATGAATAATCATGCTACACAGGGTGTAGCTACTACGTGAAGATGATTCATTTGTTCCCAGGACCAATTTCCTCTTGCTTCACACTTTCTCCCCTTCTATTCAAATTATGTTGCTCAAAGAGGCTGCCTTGATCGTCACTACCATTTCTCTGATTATAGTAGTCCATTTTTAATCCTTTCATCTACACTTTTATTCCATGGTTTCAGTGCTTCCTACCCAATCTGCTCTCTGCTTCTGAAATGTCTTTCATCTGTTCTCTTCTCTACTGTAAATCTCTTTCATTTTAATCTACATTGACCTGCTGTCAATTGATTTGGTTACCCTACCCTCAGTTTTTTCACTGATTCCCACTCCTATCCAATAACAGTAAAATACCTCCTTATTCCCAGCCTGGTAAACACACTTTTGCTTTTATACCACATACATCCTATAGAAAGCCCATATTTCTAAGAATGGTTTCTTCAAGTGAGTTTAAAGTATAGCGCCCCAAACAAAATTTTCTTTGCTCCTTAAAATTTGTTCTTTAAAATTCAGTCCTTTTATTTGTCAATTATAGGCTGAGAAAAGAAAATTCAGAACAAAAAGATACTCATTTTCTGGCTTGGTGAATGGCATAGGAATCGTCATTAACTTTTGTGTCTCTGTCCTGGACAATTGGTCACTACACATGATAAATTATGCTTCTTTTTCTTTTTAACTTTAATTTTTTCACCATGTGGCATGAGGAATCTTCGTTCCCTGAGCAAGGATCAAACCCACACCCTCTGCACTGAACCACGGGGGACGTCCCTCTATCTGTTACTTAATCATTGACTTTCTCTCCTTATCTCCATTTCCACTTCTGTAGATGCACTGAATACAAAGAAAGAAGGGAAGGAAGAAGGAGGAATTAATATTACATTTGTGTACAGGAGTATTACTGTATAAATGTCTGTTTAAAGAGCACAAAATCTCTTCCGTGTTTTTGATAATCGTTGTGCTTTCCAATTTATAAGTACTCATTACTACACTGTCAATATCTGTCTGCTTGTATGTTTTCCCTATCAGATTGTGAATGTTTCATTCATTTCTGTGTTCCCACAACCAGTCAGCACAGAGTACATCTCAGGGGATATTGTTCTGTCCAGTCATGTCTGACTCTGTGATCCCAAGAACTGCAGCACACCAGGCTTCTCTGTCCAGGGTTCAACCCAAAATTCAGAGTTACTTGTTACCAAACAGGAGAGCCCTAGAAGAAACCAGAAGTCAGGTCAGTAAAGCAACACAAAAGAGAAAATTGGGAACATTTGGGTTATGTCACTTGGGTCATTTCAAAAGGAGCAAAGCAGTTCCCACTTTCCGAATAAGTACATTAAGGAAGTAATCAAATATGTGAAGAAAGATATGTGCAAAAAGATATTTAGTATAGATTTTACTGTAGGTTTATGACACGAAAATGTAAGGAAAACCTTAAATGAATTACAGTATCTCAATACAAATATCATGCATCTACTAATTGCATTTTTGAAGAGTTTTAAAAGACATTTAATACTGCTTATGATTCAATATCAAATAAAGTGTTAAAAAAAGACCATTGATGATGCCAATCATTTTTCTATATATTTCTGAAACATATAGTATTTAGAAGAAGTAATACAAAATGTATGTTTGTGAGATTTTTTTTAACTTTTTGTTTTGAAATAATTTTATGTTTAAAGAAAAGTTGCAAAAATACTACCAAAAAAGATCCCATATATCTTTCACCCTTGTGCTGTGCTATGCTTTGTTGGTCAGTCGTGTCCGACTCTTTGCGACCCCATGGACTGTACCCCGCCAGGCTCCTCTGTCCATGGGGATACTCCAGGCAAGAATACTGGAGTGGGTTGCCATGCCCTCCTTCAGGGGGTCTTCCCAACCCAGGAATCGAACCCAGGTCTCTTATGGCTCCTTCATTAGCAGGCAGGTTCTTTACCACTAAGGCCATCTGGGAAGCCCTAGTAGCATACGGGGTCTTTTAGGGGCAGCATGTGGGATCTAATTTCCTAACCAGGTATTGAACCCTGGCCCCCTGCATTGGGAGCATGTAATCTTAACCACTGAACCACAAGTCCCTGCCTTGGGTTTTGGTTCTATATATTTTATTGTGCATGGGTTCTAAGTTGATTTAGTCATGTCTGGCTCTTTGCTACCCTATGGACTGTGGCCTGCCAGGCTTCTCTCTCCATGGGATTCTCCAGGCAAGAATACTGGAGTGGGTTGCTATGCCTTCCGCCAGGGTATCTTCTCAATCCAGGGATCAAACCCAGGACTTCAATTCTCATATTCTACAGAAAGATGGATATAAATATATTTAAAGTAAGTATTATAATTATTTTCTGATCCATTTATTCCTAAATATTTTAAGTGTATTTCCCCAAAATAGTACAGATATCACAATACAATTATCAAAATCAGAAAATATTGATACAACACTGTGACTTAATCTATGACTCTATTCAAATTTTGCCAGTTGTCCCACTAGTATTCTTTATAGAAAAATAAAATACTTTTTTTCTGGCCCAGGATTCAGTACAGGATCACACATTATAATTAGTGTCAAATTTTTTTAATATTCTTTCATCTGGAACTATTTATCAGTCTTTGTTTTTTATGACCTTGACATTTTTACAGAATATATGCGATTTATTTTGTAAAGTATCCCTCAATTTTAGCTTGCTATTTCTTCTTGATTAGATTCAGATTATGCATTTTTGGCAGGAGTACTATAGAACTGATGTTGTGTCCTTCTCAATGCATCATGTCAGAAGTCATATGCTAACTGTACATCCCATCACTGGTAGTAATAGCAGTTTTGTTCACTTACTACCTTTCCCTCCTAAGAAATCTATATGCAGGTCAAGAAGCAACAGTGAGAACTAGACATGGAACAAGAGGCTGGTTCAAAACTGGGAAAGGAGTACGTCAAGACTATATTGTCACCCTGCTTATTTAACTTATATGCAGAGTACACCATGCGAAATGCTAGGCTGAATGAAGCACAAGCTGGAATCAAGATTGCAGGGAGAAATATCAATAACCTCAGATACGCATATGACACCACCCTTATAAAGTGAAAGAGTGAAAACGCTGGCTTAAAACTCAACATTCAATAAACAAAGATCATGGCATCTGGTCCCATCACTTCATGACAAATAGATGGGGAAATAATGGAAACAGTTACAGACTTTATTTTCTTGGGCTCCAAAATCACTGCAGAGAATGACTTCAGCCATGCAATTAAAAGATGCTTACTCCTTGGAAGAAAAGCTATGACCAAACTGGAGAGCATATTAAAAAGCAGGGACATTACTTTGCTGACAAACATCCATCTAGTTAAAGCTATGGTGTTGCCAGTAGTCATGTATGGATGTGAGAGTTGGACCATAAAGAAAGCTGAGCGCCAAAGAATTGATGCTTTTGAATTGTGATGTTAGAGAAGACTCTTGAGAGTCCCTTGGAAAGCAAGGCGATCAAACCAGTCAATCCTAAAGGAAATCAGTCCTGAATATTCATTGGAAGGACTGATGCTGAAGCTGAAGCTCCAATACTTTGGCCTCCTGATGCAAAGAACTGACTCACTGGGAAAGACTGATGCTGGGAAAGATTGAAGGCAGGAGGAGAAGGGAACCTCAGAGAGTGAGATGGTTGGATGGCATCACAGACTTGATGGCCATGAGTTTGAGCAAGCTTGGGAGTTGGTGATGGACAGGGAAGCCTGGCATGCTGCAGTCCATGGGGTCGCAAATAGTCATCAGACACAACTGAGCAACTGAACTGATGACTACTGATGATCACTTGATTGATTAAGATGGTATCTTCCAGGTTTATCCAGCGTCAGTAACTATTTTGTTCTTTGTAATTAATAAATATCTTTTAGAGAGATTACAAATTTTAAGATGTGTTGATAACTCTTGCTTGAAACAGTTATTAATTTAATCGTTGCCAAATTTCTAATTCCATCATTTTCATTCCCAGTACATTTTTTTAATTTGCATATTTACAGTATGGGCAAGCTTTTTGCTTCTCCCCCATTTATCAATCAAATTGTTGGTTTATATCAGAATAAGCTCATCAATTTTTATTTTACTCTGAATTTTATAATCATTACCTTCACTGTTTATTTTGATGGAAAAATTATTTCAGATTTGGTTGGCTTCTGTGTTCGTTTATCATCTTTCCATCGTCTTCTAAGCATTTACTTTACTTTCTGGCACTATAACCCAGTCTGGCCGTGGGCTTTCCTAGTCCCAGCCCTGGAAACACCCATTTCCTCTAAAAACCTTAGTTCTATTTAGTGAAGGAAGGTATTTAGAAATTAAGAATCTAGGTGGTAGGTATGCTCACTGCCACTATGATGCCATTGCTTCTAGGCTCTCTCAGTAAGTAGAGCTAGAGAACACACAAACACACCCACTCCGCTTTTACTTGAACCTCATTTTTATTTTAAAGAACAGATTAACTCTGGTATTCAGACTTGGGAATTTGGCAGTCATTTTCTAGAAAATGGCTGAAGTGAGCTTGTCACTTCAAGGAAAGGAACTAACAGTGTTTGTTGCCAAGGATAAAATTCAAGCTTTCTACTAACATAAACTTGACAGCTTCCCAAACTTTTCTGAAGAGATGGGTGATTATTAACAAATGTTGTAGAGTTTTTTTTAATTGTGTAATGAAATATGTCAACATTTGAAAGGTCTACATAACTCAGTGTACTAGTATTTTTTTTTCAGATGACCAATGCATGATGTTACAAATGCATATGTGGGTAAAATATCCCTTTAAAGTGTAATATAGACCAAAAAATTTTAATGGAAACGAATGCAAAAAGTTAGTTGATATGGTTTCAGATTCCATATTGTAGCTAACCATTAAGAAATTAGTACTTGTCGGGACTTTGCTGGTGGTCCAGTGGCTAAGACTTCAGGCTCCCAATGCAGAGGGCCCAGGTTTGATCCCTGATCAGGGAACTAGATCCCACATGCTACAACTAAAAGATCCTGCATGCCACAACTAAGACGTGGTACAACCAAATAAAAAATATACATATATATATATATATATATATATATATATAAGTATATATAAATATTTCGTTCTTCACATGAATGGGCTTCCCTGGTGACTAGACGATAAAGAATCTGCCTGCAATGCAGGGGACCCAGGTTCAGTCGCTGGGTTGGGAGGATCCCCTGGAGAAGGGAATGGCTACCCACTCTAATGTTCTTGCCTGGAGAATTCCAGGGACAGAGGAGCCTGACGGGCTATAGTCTATGTGCCCCTGGAGAGTAGGACACAACTGAGCGACTAATACTTCCACTTTTCATACATACATATGTATATGTGTATATGTATATATGTATATGTTATATAAAAGAAATTACCACTTGTCAAGTTTTAAAGTAGTATCAAAGAAAATACACACTGTTACCTGAAATGACTGTTAATGTACTCCGCACTTTTCTAACTATGTATCCTTTAAGGACAGATTTTCTTCACAAACATCAACTAAACATATCCCAAGAGATTGAGTGCAGAAGTAGATATGTTAATCCAGCTGTCTTCTAATTGACTGACTTTAAAGAGATTTAAAGGAAATCCCCTGGCAGTCTGGTGGTTAGGACCCTGAGCTTCCACTGCAGGGGGATGGGTACTCTGGTTGGGGGCAGGGGTGGAATTTACAAAAATGTAAATAATGCCAGTTTTCATAATATATTTTTGTTGTGAAAAATACAATTATTTTTCATGAAAATAAGTTGCTTATGTTAACATATAGTGAGTTCACTGTTATTTTAAATAAATGAGTAATTCTTTAAATTATTTTCTCCATTTTAATTTCTAAGATGATAAATATTAACAGGTATCCACACAGACAAAAGATTTCTGCAGTCTTCCATAATTTATAAGGGAGTCAAGGGGGTCTGTTACCAAAATGTTTGAGAACCATGTGTATAGTTTATTCACCCATAGTTTATTCTGCATGTTCTCCTACATGTGGGGATTTATGTTGTTTCCAGTATTAGCATTACAAACAATGTTACAACAAATAATTTTGTTCATCTATGTTTTTATAATGTTGTAGATGTATCTTCAGGGGAAATTCTTAGAAGAATTGATATTTCTGGCTCAAGAGATAAATGCACATGTAGTTTTATTAGATAGCACATATTACTCAACCATGAAAACTGTGCAATTTACAGAGACATGGATGGACCTGGAAACTATCATACAAAGTGAAGTAAGTTAGAAAGAGAAAAACAAATATTGTATAATATTGCTTACATGTGGAATCTAGACAAATGATACAAGTGAACTTATTTGCAAAGCAGAAATAAAGACAGACACAGAGAAAGGACATATGGATACAGGGATGGGGTAGGAAAGTGGGATGAACTGGGAGATTGGAACTGACATATATACACAACTGTGTATAAAATGGAAAACTAATGAGAGTCTATTGTATAACACAGGGAACTCAATCCTCTATGGTGACCTAAATGGGAAGGGAATCCAAAACAGAGAATGTATGTGTACATTTAGCTTATTCACCTTGTTGTCCAGCAGAAACTATCACAACAATGTAAAGCAACTATACATCAATAAAAAATAATTTGAAAAAAAGATAGCACCAAATTACCCTACCAAAGGATTGTACCTCAGTGCTACCAGTGTCTGTCTTCCCTACCAATGTTGCATTTGTACTCAGTCATGTCCATCTCTTTGCAACCCCATGGACTGTAGCCTTCCAGGCTCCTCTGTCCATGGGATTCTCCAGGCAAGAATACTGGAGTGGGTTGCCATTCCCTTCTGCAGGGGATCTTCCCAACCCAGGGATCAAACCCACATCTCTTGCATTGGCAGGCAGATTCTTAACCACTGAACCACTAGGGAACACATGTATTTTTCTGTCAAATCTGATACAGTAAGAGATTACAATAAAAGAATAACACTTTAAATGATCTGTTGTACAAAAAGCTTTGGAACAAGACAGATCTGGGTTCAAATTCTGGGTAAACGGAGGAAAAGTGGAAGCAGTGACAAGTTTTATTTTCTTGGGCTCCAAAATCACTGTGGACAGTGACTGCAGCCATAAAATTAAAAGACACTTGCTCCTTGAAAGCTATGACAAACCTAGAGAGCATATTAAAAAGCCGAGACGTTACTTTGCCAACAAAGGTGCATATCGTCAAAGCTTTTTCTGTATTCATGTACAAATCAGAGAGTTGGACCAAAAGAAGGCTGAGCACCAAAGAATTGGTGATTTTTAATTGTGGTGCTGGAGAAGACTCTTGAGAGTCCCTCGGATTGCAAGGAGATCAAACCAGTAATCTTAAAGGAAATCAACCCTGAATATTCATTGGAAAGATTGATGTTGAAGCTGATGCTCCAATACTTTGGCCACCTGATGTGAAAAGCCAACTCATTGGAAAAGCCCCTGATGCTGGGAAAGATTGAAGGCAAAAGGAGAAGAGGGTGGCAGAGAATGAGATGGTTAGATAGCATCACTGACTCTATGGACATGAGTTTGAGCAAACTCTAGGAGATAGTGAAGGACAGGGAAGCCTGGCGTGCTGCAGTCCATGGGTGGCAAAGAGTCAGACACAACTTAGCGACTGAACAGCAACAATGAACAGAGGACAATTTTTTTTCATCAATGAAATGAGGCTAATGTCTGCTGTATTTGCAAGGACTGGCATATAGTAGGCACTCATTTATGTAACTGTTGTTTTTATCTGAGTCTCTCTGGGCTAGTGTGAGTTGTGGTCAGGGTTGATCAGCCCAGTTACCCTGGATTCCTTGGAATATCCTAATTCCTTGGATATTCCAACTCCTTGGAATATCCTAAATGGAACTGCAGAGGGTGTTGACAAGAATAATCAGGATTGAAAGTCTTAAGAGTGACCTGGGGACAAGAAGAGAATAGGGCACCTAAATCAGAAATGAGGGCTAGAAACAGATCCTAAAATCTAGGGTACAGAGCCAGGAATCTAGGCAGTGAGAGCATTGAACAATTCATTAATTCATTCAGTTGATCAGATATTTATTGAACACTTCTATGTATGAGATACTATGTTCTATGGTAAACAAGATATTATCTCTGCCCTTAAGTTTAGACTATTGGTGGAGGCAGATGAGAAAATAGGCAATTAGAATTTTAAAGGGTGAGCACAGTGTGTTATATAGGAACAAAAATCAGGGCATCTTACTTAAACTTAGTAAGATTTTTGGGCGATTGGGCAAGATTTTTTTTAGAGGAAATGGTACCTAAATGGAGACACGAATAATGGCTAGAACTTAGCTAGGTAAACTGGGTGGAGGGGCACGAAGTGGGTAGTTAGGGAAAGTGTGCTTCAGGCAGCAGGAGTAGAATGTGCGACATGCTGGGGGCAAGAGAAAATGTGTGTCTGAAGAACTAAGAACTAAAAACTAAGAACTAAGTTTTGTCTGAGGCAGAGTGGACAGCGGTGGGGAGGGATGACAGCCAGAGCAGAAGCAAAGTCAGGAAAGGCTTTATAGTCAATATCAAGGACTCTGCATTTATTATGAGTGAGGGAAAGCCATTAGAGCTTTTAAGCTGTCAGTGGGATTAGTAGGTCTGATTTTACAGAAGATCACTCTATACACTGTGTAGAAAATAGATTAGAGACTTCCTTGGTGGTCCAGTGGTTAAGAATCTACTGGCCAATGCAGGAGACGGGCTTGATCCCTGGTCCAGGAGGTGTCCACGTGCCACAGGGCAGCTAAGCGCGTACACCACGGCTGCGGAGCTTGAGCACCCTAGAGCCCGCGCTCTGCAACAAGAGAAGCCGCTGCAGTGAGGAGCCCGTGTACCGCAACTAGAGAGTAGCCCCTGCTCGCTGCAACTGGAGAGAGACTGTGGGCAGCAACGAAGACCCAGCACATCCCCAAAATAAATACTAAGGTAAATAAAAGGAAAATAGATTAGAGGATACAAATCTGGAGACATGGAAGCCATTTATAAGTGTCTATTGCAATAATATGATAGCTCAGAGGTTAAAGCATCTGCCTGCAATGCAGGAGACCTGGGTTCAATCCCTGGGTCAGGAAGATCCCCTGGAGAAGGAAATGGCAACCCACTCGAGTTTTCTTGCCTGGATAATCCCATGAACGGCGGAGCCTGGTGGGTCCACGGGTCGAAAAGAGTTGGACACGACTGAGCGACTTCACTTTCACTTTCACTATTTCAATAATCTAGGCGAAAGCGATGGTGAATTAAGGTAGAGTAGGGAGAATGGAGATTTCACAAGGCAAAATGATCAAACTCATGATTGGATTGGTGTGTGAAAAAGAGGGAGAAGTCAATGGTGACTCAGATTTCTGGCTTAGGCAACTGGGTGGTCGGTCTATGGCTATCAGACTGGGTGACAACTGTGGGGAAATAGTGGGCTTGAGAGAAGAAAATGGTGACTGCTGTTTCAACATGTTGACAAATTAAGAAACTGAGGTTACTTGTTCCAGGCGACTGTAAGTGGCAGACCAAGTCTGGTCAATCTGACTACAATGTTCCTTGTTGCTTCAGCACCACCACACCTCCTCCCACACTCAGATTGGGAATGTGCACCAACCACCAGGGAGGGGAAAACCACTGGAAACATTTATAATGTGAGTGAAGTATCTTCCTGTGAGTCAAATTTAACTGAATAACAAGACAAGAGGGTGTTTCCATAAGCATAATTATTAACCCTCTGCCTGTGATGACTCACACTGCCATTCTCTGGTCCTAGAAAGAAAGTATGGAGATACATTTGAGATTGGGGAATGTTTATTATGGGTTTTTCATAAGGATTACATGTGAGGCAACGTGGCAGGTATGTACAATGGAAAGATCCTGGGTTAGAGACTGGACACCTGGGTTCTAATGACATAAACATGGACTGGACTGAAGAAGAAAATTGTTATTTAGGCCTTTGAATCCCTAGGCCTTACCTCAGGGTGTCCAGTTCAATCAGGGCTGCTTCAGCATACATACCAGCCTATTCCATACTACTGGCCATGTACAGAGATAGTATAGTATAGTGGAAAGAACCTGCACTTTGGAATTGGCAAATCTGAGTTTAAATCACAGTTCCACTGACTTCAGGCTATTTGACTGAAGGTAGCCACTTACTCTGAGTCTTATTTTACTCATTTGTATAGTATGTGGTTGAAAGCGTCATCAAGAAAGTGCCAAGTATGTGGTAAACACTCAAGGTAAATTATCTTCCCTTGTCTTTTCTCATCTTTTGAACCTCAAACACTGTTTCCTATCTCTATCAGAAAAGAGAGTTAATAGTTTCTTTATACCCCTTCCTTTTCTTTTCAATGTACATGTATCCTCTCACTGTCAGAAAATCAAATAAACAAAAAACATTTTGCAGCAGAGTAGACCAGCCAAGTAGTCAGTATCCATTATAGCCTGATGACTCACAAGGTTTATTTTATTTGAGCATGCTACACCCCAGTTGTGCATATGAGCGAATAACATGTGTGTTCTCATATGAATTCACCTCAGTCCTACAAACACTGATTTTTAACTATGATCCAGAAGTTATAAGGATACAGAGTTGGGAAAAAAGGACATTTTACTTAGTTTTAAGTGTATTTATATGTGTGTGTTGGGTTTCCCTGGTGGCTCAGTCAGTAAAGAATCCGCCTGCAGTGTAGGTGAGCCAGGTTCTATCCCTGCATTGGGACGATCCCCTGGAGAAGGAAATGGCAACCCACTGCAGTATTCTTGCCTGGAGAGTTCCACAAATAGAGGAGCCTGGCAGGCTACAGTCCATGGGGTTGCAAAGAGTCGGAAACTGAGCAACTAAACCACACCACACCTTATCTATGTGTTAATATGTGTTTTGGCTGAGGAAAGGAAGGATTAGATTCATAGAGCTGAGGAATATAAAAGCTGAAAACAGTGATGGGGTGGAGCCAACTTTATTGGCTTATGAGAGCCAATTGTTAAATTTTAAGAAACTTTGTGAGCTAGTTGTTAAATGTGGCCATTTTGAAAAGTTATATAAGCATGATGTTAGAGTAATCCATACAGGCAGCTTGCTTTGCAAAGTTCTGAAATGTGCAAATTTTAGTTCCCACAGTTTAGTTAAATAACATCAGTCCAACAGGACAGTTCACATTTCATTTATCACAGTATATTAACTGCAAGTAATTGCAGGAAGTACAAACTTTGCTGCTGTCTCTTTGGTTCACAAATCACTATATAAATAACAGATGCACTTTATGACTTGTGATCAATCACATCACTTCTTTCAAAGTGTTGGGAATTGATCACTGTACAGCCATTGTTATTTAGTTCTTACACAGACAAAAAAGTATGTATTGTGTTGCCTCTTTTACTAATGACAAAACCTACAAGACATTTTACAGAAATCAGTAATCAAAAAACAGAAATTAATAATCAAAAAAGGGAATTCACCAGAAAAAAAAAAAAAATGAAGCAAGGTAACAAAAAATAAGACTGAAAGTGAAACTTTAATTGAACATAAATGGAACCATAGAAGAAATAGTTGAGCATGGAAATACTGATACTTCTTTCGTTTGCAAGGCACTAGATGTGTGTGTCCCCAGAGAAACTTATTGATAGCATTGAGGGAAGTGGTTGTGAAAAGACTGAAGGTGTCTTAGAGAAAGTAACCTTGGCAAAAAACTTCACTTTAAGAAGTTTAGAGATATTACAATGTTGAAAGTACAAAGAATGAAATTTTGAAAGTGGATCCAAACTTAGAAAGAAGTAGGACCATGTTCTATTTATAAAAAAGTTGCTCACTCATATTTTAAGTTATAAAACAAGAAGGCAAGCTGTTTAAATTACTGTTAATAATTTTTTACAAAGAAACAAAACACTTTAATTCTCAATGTTTTGAATGTTTTAAATTATAATGTGCTATACCACTCAACAAGAAAAGAATAGCCTTTGAACATATGGTGCTGGGACAACTAGATATCCACATGAAAAGGAATGAAGTCAGACCCTCACATCACATACAAAATGAACTCAAAATGGAACAAAGACCTATATGTAAAACCTAAAACTATAAAACTCTCAGAAGCAAACATAGATATAAATCTTTGTGACCTTGTATATTTAAGACATCACCCCCTGATTCAAGGTCACAAAGATTTACATCTACTACTGAGTGAGTGACTAACACTTCGTAACCATAACAGCAAAAGTACAAGCAGTCCAAGGAAAAAAATAGATAAATTGGACTTTATCCAGCACACCACAGGCTAGAAAGGACATCAATGATCCTATAATCTATTATCATTTTACAATTTAGGGACATGAGACCCAGGACCTGCCCAAGGTTACAGACAAGTGGATGAATGGATAGTCAACCTTTGAATCATGTACTGTTCTTTTACACTTTGACACCACATCCCTGGGTATCCAGGAAAATATATTTTCCTTGGCATGGCAGAGTGACCGTGGGCAGCAAAGGTGTATAAACCAGTTGTCATCAGTTTAGCTAATAAGAAAGCCCTTTTTCTCCAGAGTCCTAATAATGCTGTGTACCTCCCCTAGGGGAAGGAGGCACGAGAAGAATCAGGACACAAGAAGCCAGGTGCCTCTCCCTATCCTGGCAGACAGCAATAGGGCAGGCAAACAAGCCATGTCTTATTTTTGGACTTTTCTCTTCTTACACCCTGAGGCATTCAAGAGACTGGGGAGATATTCAGGCTTCTCTCTTCAATAAGGGATTAAACAAGAGACCTGGCCCCAGGGGAGAGGATCAGGTTCAAACATGGCCTCAAGGCCAAAGCTCTCTCCTTGGCCTCAATCACTTGGAATATTACTTCAGTATTATCTTATTTACCCAGAGTCTCTCTTGAGAGGATTATTAATAATAATAGACCTTTACTCTTAAATACAGCCCTTTACAATTTGCAAGGCCTTTGTACATGCACCATCCTGTTTAAGCCCCTTAATAGCCCTGTATGGTGAGTAGGGTAGGGGATTAGTAAACCTATTGTATAGATGAGGAAATGAGGCTCAAAGAGACAGGGTGCTTATGTTCATGAAACAAATTTTAGGACTGGAGCCCAAATATACTGACACACAATTGAGTTGTCTTCCATGGTGCAAAAGTACCACAGCACAGGCCTAGAAATATTCACAGGATTATTACTAGTTAGTCATTTGTAATAAAAAATAGATTGTTAGGAGAGAGAAAAACTGGGGCAAAAAGATCTTTGAGAAACCGTTATTCAGGAGGGTCCAGGAAACTGTTACTGAGGAAGCGGCATATAAGATGGGACCTGCAGGAGAAGTTAACCAGGAAGCCATGTGCACAATGACCTGGGAACCTGAGTTGGCCAGTGTGGCTGGAGTGGCCAGAGAAAGGAGTGAGTGGCAAGAGGTGAGACCAGAAAGAAGCAAACGTCAGATCACAAAGGATGTGTAGCTCATGATAAGGAGTTGGGGTTTTATCTTATGGACAGTGGGAAGAGTTTTCAACCAGGGGAGGGATATGACCCAACTTATGTTTAAAATATCACTGGCTGCTGAGAGGCACTGGAATTGTAGAAACAATATTTGAAACTGGGAACAGGAGTCTCGGAAATCCAAACAAGATGGATGAATTTGAGATACATGCCTGTTACTGTCAAATATACTTTCTTTTTTTTTTTTTTTTAAACATACTTTCTTATTTAGGTCTCAAAACAACTGCATGATGTAGGTATTTTACAGATTTTTTAAAAATTTTATAGATGAAGAAGCTGAGATTCAGAGAGGTTCAGCTTCCATATCATCCTTCCCTCTGTGTAATAATGATCATCTCATATTCGCTCGGTCGGTAAAGAATCCGCCTACAATATAGGAGACCTGGGTTTGATCCCTGGGTTGGGAAGATCCCCTAGAGAACGGAAAGGTTACCCACTTCAGTATTCTGGCCTGGAGAATTCCATGGACTGTGTAGTCCGTGGGGTTGCAGAGAGACAGACTCAACTGAGCGACTTTCACTTTCATTATGCTGAGTAAGGAAACCAGAGTTGGTGTCAGAGTGATTAGCATGATAAAGCTCCTGTCTAAAAGGCTTTTTCTTTTTCCAGATGAAAGAGATCAGTCTAGTACGGAACTGATATGGTTAGAGGAGGTTATGTCAACTAGAAAACTGTGTTTGACTCAGCACAGGACCAGGCCATCAGAACCCCTTGATGCCAGTTAGTAGGGAGCTTCCTATTGGGCAACATGAAAAATTGAAGCCCTAGAAAGGTGTCGTTCTCAAGACGGAGGGGATATATGTATACATATAGCCGACTCGCTTTGTTGTAAAGCAGAAACTAACACAACATTGTGAAGCAATTATATCCAATAAAGATAAATGAATTAATTAGTTAAAATGTTTAGCAATTAAAAAAAAATGTATGATTGCAGTTTGAAAGACTCCTTACAGGTGGTTGGGTACAAATATCCCACTGCACAGATGAGAAAACTAAAAATTAAAGTTCAGAGAAAAGGAGGAGCTTGCAAGTATCACCCAGAAAGATAGTGTCAGAGTTGAGGTAGAACCAGGTCGTCTGACTCCCAGCCTACAGTTTCCACAGAACTGGACTCTGCTATTTCTTTGATGGGCCCAACAATACTGGAATATACCATATCAAATGAATTCCATATGAGTAAAGGAATTTTGAGTAGAGGAAGGGAGGCAAATCTCATTTCTGCTCTTAGGAGTTTCCTGTCAGAAACAATTGTCTTCCCACTAACAGCCTCTTAAGTCCCCGAACAAAGCCACCTCCTAGAAAAGCTGGAGAGAGGGTCAGATTGTCCCCAGGAGTCGAGACTCCTATTCCTCCCTCTCCCCTTCCTTCTCCAGGTGATCTCTACTCTTAAATGCATGCTTTTGGGAAAGAATATTCTATCATGAATTAAAGAGAAGCAAATCCCAGTTAGTCAGGGTCCCTAAAGTCTGCCTCACTGCTATATGTTGTTGTTCAGTTGCTAAGTCTTGTCCAACTCTTTACAATTCCATGAACTGCAGCATTCCAGACTTCCTTATCCTTCACTATCTCCCTGAGTTTGCTCAAACTCATGTCCATCCAGTCAGTGATGCCATCCAACCACCTCATCCTCTGTCATCTCCTTCTCCTCTTGCCTTCATTATTACCCAACATCAGGGTCTTTTTCAATGAATCAGCTCTTTGCATCAGGTGGCCAAAGAATTGGAACTTCAGCATCAGTCCTCCCAATGAATATTCAAGGCTGATTTCCTTTAGGATTGACTAATTTGATCTCCTTGTGGTCAGGGGACTCTCAAGAGTCTTCCCCAACACTACAATTTGAAAGCATCAATTCTTTGGTGCTCAGCCTTCTTTATGGTCCAACTCACACATCCATATGTAACTACTGGAAAAACCATAGTTTTGACTAGATGGATCTTTGACTATATGGACTATACTGTCAGCAAAGTGATGTCTCTGCTTTTTAATACATTGTGATCCTTGGGCAAATCACTGCTTCTCTCTGGGTCTGTTTCCTTATCTGCACAGTGAGGATACCGAACATAACTTCTGAGGGGCTTGCTAGTTCTAATCGTGTGGGATCAGCGCTTCTTAGTTCCCACGATTCAGTTCCCTGGCACAGAGTAGGTAGGAGATCACCTACTTTGTGATGTCTTTCCTGATACACTGGCATATTTCTCATTCCCTTGGTGGTAGGCATTAGGACTTCTCCCTCTTTGTGTCCTTAGCCCTATCCACTTGATAAAAGTTCAGCAGATATTTGTTGAACTCATTAATCCTAAATCATTTATTATAAATTCAGTGAAACAAATCAAGGGAATATATATATATACATATTTTAATCTTAAGGATCTTCAAGTGTACCAAAGAAAATCTAGAGTGATTGTTGAGTGACACTTAGAAAAACAATGATGTAATTCAAGCCATGTCCAACAGGTGGCACAGTAGTCACTATCAAGGCAGTCAAGGAAGTGTTCTTTACAAAAGGGACAACAGCAGCTAATACTTGGGTAATGTTCATAAAGCACTTTCTTTATGTATATTATCTACATGAATTTTTAATTCCCACTTTAAAAATGAAGTGAGAAATAAGGGAGCTTTCCCAAATCCCAGAATCTTTTCATTGTCAATCAATTTCACAGTCACTAAGTTATGTCTGACTCTTTGTGGCCCCATGGACTGTAGCTCGCCAGGCTTCTCTGTCCATGGAATTTTCCAGGTAAGAGTACTGGAGTGGGCTGGCACTTGTCTCCTGCATTGGCAGGAGGATTCTTTACCTCTAACACCACCTGGAAAGACCAGTCAATCAGTTAGGTAAGTTGAGTTCAAGGGTCCACCAGAGACTCTTGATTTTCCTTCCAAATTACCTCCCTCTTTTTTTTTTTTTATTTTATTATTATTTTTTTTAATTTTTATTAGTTGGAGGCTAATTACTTTACATCATTACAGTAGTTTTTGTTATACATTGATATGAATTAGCCATGGATTTACATGTATTCCCCATCCCAGTCCCCCATCCCACCTCCCTCTCCACCCGATCCCTCTGGGTCTTCCCAGTGCACCAGGCCCGAGCACTTGTCTCATGTACCCAACCTGAGCTGGTTATCCGTTTCACCCTAGATATACATGTTTCAATGCTGTTCTCCTGAAACATCCCACCCTCTCCTTCTCCCAGAGTCCACAAGTCTGTTCCATACATCTGCGTCTCTTTTTCTGTTTTGCATATAGGGTTATCGTTACCATCTTTCTAAAGTCCATATATATGTGTTAGTATACTGTAATGGTCTTTATCTTTCTGGCTTACTTCGCTCTGTATAATGGGCTCCAGTTTCATCCATCTCATTAGAACTGATTCAAATGAATTCTTTTTAATGGCTGAGTAGTATTCCATGGTGTATATGTACCACAGCTTCCTCATCCATTCGTCTGCTGATGGGCATCTGGGTTGCTTCCATGTCCTGGCTATTATAAACAGTGCTGCGATGAACATTGGGGTGCATGTGGCTCTTTCAGATCTGGTTTCCTTGGTGTGTATGCCCAGAAGTGGGATTGCTGGGTCATATGGCAGTTCTATTTCCAGCTTTTTAAGAAATCTCCACACTGTTTTCCATAGTGGCTGTACTAATTTGCATTCCCACCAACAGTGTAAGAGGGTTCCCTTTTCTCCACACCCTCTCCAGCATTTATTGCTTGTAGACTTTTGGATAGCAGCCATCCTGACTGGCTCCTCCCCATCATCCATATTGTCCATGGTGATGACGCCCTGGCTGCAGAAGTGGTAGTCGTAGGGGTTCATAGACAGAAGCAGCATGTCCTGCAGCTCTGGCTTCTTCCCCGAAAGGATCTGGTAGTAGACGTGGTAGCCTCGCTCGCCAGGCAGCTGGAAGATCACCCGTGACTTCTCCAGGAGATAGCTGTCAATATCCGCAGATGCCAGCTTCCCAGAGGGACCAAAGTGAATGCGGATGAACTTGCCAAAGCGGGACGAGTTGTCATTGCGCAGGGTCTTGGCATTGCCAAAAGCCTCCATGGCAGGGTTAGCCTCGATGATCTGATCCTCGAGGGTGCCCCCGGTCTTCGTGGCCAGAAATTGGTGATCAGCATGGACTGGTTCTCTCGGTTGCGCAGCATGTCATTGTAGGCCCCTCTTTTTTTGAAAATGTGTGTAGTATTACTTTAGGAGCTTCATCTCTTTGGTTGAGATTTTAAATTTTAAATATTTAAATGGAGGGTAGGGATAGGGGAATGTATTAAATACTTTAATTCATTTGCACTTCAGGGTAAAAAGTTTAAAATACATTCTTCAAAACCACTTGACCTAAGTGGGCTGGATGGATGCAGTGAGTGTGCACAGGGCAATGGGGACCTGAAGTTCAGTTCAGTTATTCAGTTGTGTCCGATTTCTCTTCAAGACCCCATGGACTACAGCATGCCAGGCTTCCCTGTCCATCACCAACTCCCAGAGCTTGCTCAAACTCATGTCCATCAAGTCAGTAATGCCATCCAACCATCTCATACTCTGAGGTCCCATTGTCTTCCTGCCTTCAGTCTTTCCCAGCATCAGGGTCTTTTCTAATAAGTCAGCTCTTCACATCAGGTGGCCAAAGTATTGGAGCTTCAGCTTCAGAATCAGTCCTTCCAATGAATATTCAGGGTTGATTTCCTTTAGGATTGACTAGTTTGATCTCCTTGCAGTCCAAGGGACTCTCAAGAGTCTTCTCCAACACCAAAGTTCAAAAGCATCAATTTTTTAGCACTCAGCTTTCTTTATGGTAAAACTGTCACATCCATACATGACTACTAGAAAAACCATAGCTTTGACTAGACAGACCTTTGTTGGCAATGTCTCTGCTTTTTAATATGCTGTCTAGGTTTATCAAGCTTTCTTCCAAGGAGCAAGCATCTTTTAATTAATGGCTGCAGTCACCCTCTGCAGTGATTTTGGAGCCCAAGAAAATAGTCTGTCACTGTTTCCATTGTTTCCCCATCTATTTGCAATGAAGTGATGGGACCGGATGCCATGATGTTAGTTTTTTGAATGTTGAGTTTTAAGCCAGGGAACCTGAAGAAGAGCCACAAAGATGAGATGGCAGATAGGGGAAGGAAAAGGAACTATAGCAAGTGTCATTAACTTAATTTTGCCATAGGCTAAACTAGTTCTCTGTTGTGGTAGCCATTGCCAGAGGACTCTATTCATCAGGGGATTTGTTATCCCAGGAATTCTAATTTGACAGTACAGTTCAGGACAGTGTAGAGTCAAGTAAGAATGCCTGGAAAATTCTCAAGAAACATTTCATGGCATCCTCTAGAGAGAAGCTAGAAAACCAAGAGTCAAATCTGGGGTCATAAGAATGAAATCTGGAGTAAAATAGTAAAATCTGAAATTCCAGATTTGGTACCTGGAGTTCAGTATTAGAATCTCAGACTTTGATAGAACTGAAAGGTCAAAAATAAAGTTTAAAATTTGCAAGTTAGAACTTGTGTTCCCGTATAGAATCCTAGGTTGAGATTATTGAAATTCCAGAGTAGAATTTCTTTTTCTTTTTTTCTTTCCAGCTGCACTGCACACAGCTTGCAGAATTTTAGTTCCCTGACCAGAGGTTGAACCTAGGACACCACTGTGAATGTGTTGAGTCCTAACCACTGTACCACTAGGGAATTCCCCAGAAGTAGAATTTCTGATTGTGATTTTGGAATCTAATTGTATTTTCAAGTTCCAAGAAGAAACCCTATTCTTCCAGCAGTAGAATTTTGGGGTTCCAAGTAGCAGCTGAGTTCTAACCGTAGAATGCCCAGGTTCAGAGAATAGAACCTGAAATTTCAATAGCAGCTACAGGAATTCAGTACTCGAGTCTCAGACTTTGAATCTGGAGCCTGGAGTTCTAATAGTAAAATCTCTGGAAAAAAATAAAACAAAACTTCAGTTGTGAGAGTAAAATCTAGAGGTCCAATAGCAGAATTTCAATTTCAGAGAAAGAAACTGATGGTTCCTAACTTGAATGTGGGGTTACAAGAATAGAATATGGAATTTACAATATTATTAGAGTCTTGGGCTTTGATATTGGAACTTTAAGTTCCGATAATACAGTATTGAAGTTTGAAGTCTTAGCCTGAAATCCAAGCACAGAATATGGGGTTCAGAGAGCACATGTTGCATTCCAATAGAGAATCTTGAGGTGTCCTGGTGGAACCTAAGGTATAATATTGAATTATGAAATTCCAAAATTGAAATCTAGCAGGTTAGATTAGCATTAGAATCAGCCTTCAATAGTAATAATGCTAATGGCTAATGCTAATTAAGTGCTTACTATGTGCCAAGCATTGTTCTAAGTCCTTTATCTGTATGATCATTGTCATTGTCATCATTGGGCTTCCAGGGTAGTGCAGTTGGTAGAGAATCCACCTGCCAATGCAGGAGATCAAGAGTCTGGGTTCCATCCCTGGGTCGGGGAAGATCCCCTGGAGAAGGAAATGGCAACCCACTCCAGTGTTCTTGCCTGGAAAATCCCATGGACAGCGGAGCCTGGGAAGCTACAGTCGTCGGGTCGCAAAGAGTCAGACATGACTGAGCAGCACACAGACGCATGTGCCAAGCATTGTTCTAAGTCCCTTACCTGTATTATTATTGTTGTTGTTGTTATTACATGTAAATGCTCACAAAAAACCTGTCGGCTGAGTACTATTATTATCATCCCTATTTTACAAATGAGGAAACTGAGGCATAGAGAGGTTAAATAATTTTCCAAAGGTCACACCTGGGAAGCAGAAAGATGGTATTTGACCATAAGCAAGTATGCCTCTAGAGCTCATGCTTTTAAGTATTTTGAGATTACCTCTAGATTCTAGAGTTTAGAAGAACTTTAAATTCTATTAGTAAAACCTGAGGTTTAACAAATAGAAACTTGAGTTACCCTAATAGAAATTATGCCAATAACAGCATCTTGAGTGATTTTTATATCCAATGGTAGACTAAGGGACTCATGCAATAAGAACTGAATAAAACATAAATGATTAAAAAAATGATTTCATCCTGAATTTAGAGCTTCAAATGAAGACCTCAATTTAATCTCAATAATTGGAGTTCAAAATTTTACAACCAAAATTTCAGACTCAGCTCTGAACCTTCGGGTTTAATCCTGATAATGGAATCTATTCTGCAAGTAAAGTTTCTATAGTATAATTTTAGTTTCTGAGAGTAGAACCTTGAGTTTTAACCTTTGAATTTTTCTGGGGAGACAATAGACCTAGGGTTTTAATGGCAGAATCCAGAATTAATGGATCCTTGAGTTCCAAGATTAGAAACTGAGATTCAAATAATGAAATCTTAAATTGAAGTAGTAGAATGTAAAGTCCAATATTAAGATCTTGAGTTCAAGGCTTCCCTGGTGGTCCATAGGTTAAAGATCGGCCTTGTAATGCAAGGGACACAGGTTGCAACCCTGGCCTGGGAAGATTCCACGTGTCCTAGTGCAAATAAGCCCGTACACCACAACTACTGAGCCACGCGTGGAAACTACTGAAGCCCGTGCGCCTACAGCCTGTGCTCTGCGACAAGAGAAGCCACCACAATGAGAAGCCCATGCACTGCAACTAGAGAGTAGCCCTTGCTCTCTGCAACTCGACAAAGGCTGCATGCAGCAAATGATGACCCACCACAGCCAAAAAATAAAAATAAATAAATGAATCTATTTTTAAAGAGATCTTGAGTTCAGAGAGTACAATATCACATTCCGAAAGTAGGATATGTGATTCAAAGAATAGAACCTGGAATTCTAATGTTAGAATCTTGGGCCTTGACAAGAGACTCTGGGATTACTGGAATATTTTAATCTAGAATCTAGGGAATAGAATCTAGTATTGCCAAAATAGATGCTATAATTCCAAAAGCAGCATCTTAGGCTTTATTTAATACTGGAATCTGTTTGCCCAGGGGGAGAACATAGGACTCACAGAATACAATCTGGAATTCTAAACATAAACTGGGTTCCCAGAGTAGAATCTACAGTTCGATAGATTAATTTTATGGAATGATAATAGAGTATGGTTTGCATTAGTAGAATCAGATATGCTCGGAGTAGGCCTAGAAGTCCAGTGTTAGAATTTGGAGTTCACAAAATAGAACTTGGGGATTTCAGTGGAACAATCTAGAGTGCAATTGAAGGATTCTGGAACTTAAAGTAGAACTTGAACTTGATGGTGGATTTGATATAGTTAGTTTTCAATTCAGTTTTCAATCCTTATCCTATGTTAATAATAGGATTGTGCCTCCACAAAAGTCACTTTTCTGTCTAATGAGGGAAGGATCTTATTCAGAGAGTAGGAGTTCAACTGCCACTTTCAGATATGTGTAGAACTGAATGTAACCTCCCAATGTTACTGAAGGCTATTTGGCTATAGATGAAAGAAGTCTTCTAGGCAAAGAGCCTAGTGATCAGACCTGTGTTATGTGCTCTGAGACATTTCAAAGAGAAGATTCTGTCCTTGTCCTGAGAAGCTAGCCATGAATAAGACAATACAAGCCTAGTGCAGGGTAGAATGTAATCCAGGGCAAAAATATGTAGGCTGGCATTATTGAAACAGGTGAAAGAGCTACGTGTAGACTGCAACAATTGGAGGGGTCCACAGAGTAGGCATTTCAAAGGATAGATAGAATTTAAATAGGCAGAGGGGAGGTAGGGTATTTAGGTGGGAAAATACTAGGAGCTTATGGAAGTAGGATCTAACATGGTGTGCACCAACAATTTTCCACAAAGATATATTATGGAGTGTCTACTACTCACCAGTTACATTGTAAGCCCTGGGGAAATAAAAAGAAATCACAGGTAGTTTCCTCTGAGGAAAGTATGTGGAAAAAACAATTATAATAGCTTTGGCATTAGACACACCTGGGTTTGGAAAGCAGGCTCATTAACTTAGTGGTTATGCAACTAAGCAAACCCCTTTATATCTTTGAACTAGTCTCTTCTTCTATACAAAGAGGATAATGATACCTTCCTCAGGGGTTGTCTAAGGATTCAGAATATCCATAATTTTGTGTGTGTATGTGTATGTGTGTGTGTAAAGAGGCATGGGGGATGCTATAATGATGATGATGATAGTGATGATATGCTCAGAGTCACATACAAAGTGTTATGAAAACACAGAGTAAGTGGCATTTTGGCTAACTCCTGAATAATAGTAGGATGCATCTGGCAATCAGAGAAGGGAAAGAGCATTTCAGAAGAGGAAGGAAAAATTATAAAAGTAAGGAAGCATGAGAGGGAACAATATTTTGAAAGACCCATTCGTTGATGAGGCTGAGCAAAGGATTTGTAGTGCCAGGCTGATTGCCTCTAGGTTATGGTGAAGCACTGAAGTGTTGTTAATAGGAAAGATTCACTCAATAGAAATATATTGAACAAGCTTAGAGCCTAACTGAATACTAATTAGACTAGTGTAGGAAAGATGTCTCTGCTTACGTATACCTTACAAAAATTTAGCTGGGGAGAAAGATAAGTAACAACATAAGCATAGAAGGAAAGGTTGGGTTTTAGAGTTAGGAATCCTTCCCATGTTTCACCCATCAAATTTACTTACATTTACTGATCCTCTCCTTTAATCTTTGAGCTCCTTGAGAATAGAAATTATGTCTTTCCCCTCAAACTCCTTTTTGTAGAAAAACTCATACATACAGAAAGTTTAAATAAATATCCATGAACTCAACTTCCTAGGTTTAATAATCAACATTTTGACTTATTGCTTTGTATAAATTTTTTAATTGCATGGAAGTTGCAGACATCATGACCCTTTACTCCTAGGAAAAAGGACATTTTAAAATAGATCATAATACAATTATCCATTTCAGGAAATTTAACATTCATTCCAAATTTTTGTCTAATATATAGTTCAAATACAAATTTCACTCCTTGTCCCACTAAGTCCCTTAGGTTAAGAAACAACCTCTCCACAAATATTTTCACATTTCTGCATGGTTAGGGCTGAGAAAACAAATTCTGGCAACCTGGGTTAAAGGATGATTGAATAGCAACCCTGAAGATAGAGACTTCTGGAGAATTAAAGTTTTCTCTCTCCCCATAGTTCTTTTGTCCAGAAAGTTAGTGATCACTCCAACCTCTCCCTAAATAGGATTTATTGCATTCCAGAGCCAAGATCTCTCTTCACTTCTGGAGGGAAGGATGGGCAGCTGTGAAGGCCATGCTAGATAAGCTCTAGGATTCATAATTTTGGAGTCTCTCTTACATAATACAAACTGCACTATATGTACAGGTTACATCAGGCTCTCTTTCTGTCACCCCATGGGAAAACAGGACATAGAAAACTGGTGCTAAGATTGTTATGTCAGTAAAAACAGTTCTATTTCTGATCCATATCCAGAGGTATCATGTTCCTCTGTGTGTGTTTGTGTGTGTGTGTGTGTGTGTGTGTATGTGTATAAAACTGAAAGTAGGGAAATACTTCAGACCCTTTATAGTTCAGGACTTAACACTTTATAACTCTTCCCTCCCCAGATCCAGGAAGCTACTGGGGAATGACAAGTTGCATTTAATTTGTCAAGTCTCTTTATTGTCTTTTCATATTTACCTCTTAATTTTTTTTTTGGTTGCTCATCACACTGACATTTTTTGAGTTCAGACCATTTTTTTCATGGTTCCCTTCCTTCTTATAAGATTAGGGAGGGCCAACAATACTCTTCTGTACTTTGCTTTTTTTCACTTAATATATCCTGGAGATTATGCTGTATCATAATAAGCTCTTCTGTTCTTTTTTAAAACAAAATTTTATTTATTTGTTTAATTTACTTGGCTATGCTGGGTCTCAGTTTCAGCATATAGGATCTTCATTGTGTCATGCAGGATCCTTAGTTGTGACATGTAGGATCTGATCTAGTTCCTTGACCAGGGATCAAACTCGGGACCTCTGGATTTGGAGTGTGGAGTCTTAGCCATTGGACCACTAGGGAAGTCCCCTCCTTACCTTTTTTTTTTTAATGGCTCCATAATCCTTCTTTGTTTGGGTATGTCACATATAGTACATATATGTAGCTTATGGGGGCTTCCCAGGTGGCTCAGTGGTAAAGAATCCTCCTGCCAATGCAGGAGACTCGAGTTCAATCCTTGGGTCAGGAAGATCCCCTGGAGGAGGAAATGGCAACCCACTCCAGTATTCTTGCCTGGAGAATCCCATGGACATAGGAGCCTGGCAGTCTCCAGTCCGTCGGGTCGCAAAGGGTCCGACAGGACTGAGCACACGAGCAGCAGCCGCAGCATGTAGCATGTAAGTAGGTGCTCAGTGAGTGTGTTGAGGAAGTGCATGATCCAAAAGAAAAAGAAAAAAGTATAAGTGAATGAGGAACAATTAAGTAGCAGAGCAATATATCGTTTGGGCAGACAATAATTTGGAGTCAGTCAAACAGACTAGAGATACAAATCCAGCTCTCCTGTCATTGGGCAGTTTAACATAATAGTTAAGTAAACAAGCCCTGAGACCAGTGTATCTGGGTTTGACTCCACCACTTCACCTTGGGAAAGCTATTAAACCAATGGTGCTTTAATTCAGTTTTCTCATCTGTAAAATGAAAATAAAAAGAGCACCTACTACATAAGGTTATAGTGAGAGCTCAATAAATATTAGTTATAGTTTATAGCTATGACTTTTCTAAACTTCATTCAACAGGAAGTGTGTTGAGGACTAAGGAAGCTAATGTCTGTAAGGCACTGAGCATAGTGACTAGCACAGAGAAATAATCAATAAATTATAGCTATGAACACTAGGGAGCAGAGAAGGATTATTGGCGCTATAAACTCTCTGAAGGTTGACTTTTATCTTGTTCACTAACTCAGGCCCAAACACAATGCCTGTCACACTGGCTTTAGAGTTAGACAAATCTATTTGTGTTTAAATTCCAACCAGGATACTTGCAAACTGTGTGATCTTGGACAAGTTCTCCAACCTGCTGGTCCATATTTTCCTCATCGATAAAACAAAGATAATATTAGTATCTATCTCAAAGTTGTTGTTGGAATTAAATAGAGTGATTGGTGTAAAGCTATCCAATTTCACCCTCGATGATGATTTTTAAAAAGTAAAGCCGATGGCTACCCTTGTATATATGCATTACAAAATATTTTTATGAGTATATTCAGGTGGTAGCCATGAGAATGTGACTTGGAGAATTCCAACCAGAGAGGGTAACTGACCAAGACTCCAGTTGCTGAATTGTGACATCCATTGCCACATTTGTACTGAGTCTATGCCTTCCAGGGGCTGACCCAATTACTGAGTATGACAGAATACAAAGGCAGATCTGTATCTGAAAGACATAGGACTCCTCTGATCACTGATTTTGGCTTGAGGATTCCATATGGCTTTGCCAAACCTTTCTCTAACTGTAAGGAAGTCTGGGGTGCTCGCACCCAGTCTTTTCTTCTTCTCTCTTTCACTTAGGGTCAGATTTATATGGTAGTCTGACAGCAATTCCAGCCTGTCCCAGTTTCCTGCCTGTTCTCTTTTACAGAGGAATCTCCCCTAATAAAACTTGTGTATGATAATCCCATCTTGGATTCTTTGAAGACCCGCACTAATAACCGCCTTGGAAAAGGGGATTTACTCACTTAAACATGGTGAGTATGTGCCTTTTTAATGCTGGAGTTCATGATTAGTAGTATTTAAATTCAGATATTGACTGAATATTTTGGAAGGAAAATGACTCAGAGAGGAAAGAAACATTGTAAAAGGTCTGACACTCAGTCACTTTCTACTCCTGCTCCTCTGCTTATCTTCCACAGATGTTACCCCCAATAGATTTATTGCATTTTATCTCTGTCTTGCTTCCAGGAGGACTCCAAACAACACAGCCATCCAGAGGGGGAGAATTCCTAGCTCTTAAAAAGTGTTGTATATAGAATGAAGGAGAAAAACTGGAGTCAGGGTTGATGAGGGTATGTGTGCAGATGGGCTACTAGTGCCACTTCCCATTTTGCCTCCCAAACAGTACTTGGATGTTGCCCTAAAGGTCCAGAAGTGAGCAACAAGTATGAAAACAGAATACTAAATCTGGGTAATGGGTCAGGGTACCCGCAGTCTCTATTGGACTGAGGTGCAGAGTCCACTCTGAGTCCAGCTTTTTATTTCTAATTGCAGACTACAAAACTTCCTTTGATCTTTCTTTCCCAAGACACTACACTGAAGTAGTCCAGCTCTCCTTGTTTTTACCCCAGGCCGTTCCCTTCTGGGAAAGTCTCGGGAACAATCAGCAAGTGCAAAGGCAGTGTTCATACCTGACGCTGACCGGGTGTTCCAAAGTCCATGCTTTCATGATCCCAATGATAATCCCTTCTGGGTCTGGCCTTGGGGTTTGTAACAAGGTTATTATTCTAAGAAAAACATGAAGAATAATCATAACACAGTTTCTTAACTTATACTGTTTTTCCAAGTGCTATTTCTGTGAAATTTCTCAAGGCTGTGAAAGCACATTATTAGGAATTCCCACTACACTTGGAGACCAGTATATGCAAACTTGAGAGTTGAAATTAGCCAGAATTAAGTTCTTCTAATCCATTGAACAAGCTCATCAGTGATATAAAAAGTGATTATGTAGTTTAATAAACTAGGATCATGACTGGATGATGTCTTGGGGAACAGAACACAACCAAAGCTGTGGAAAACTTCATATTCTTATGCCTTGGGGGTGTTTTGTTTGAATTTATTTGGCTGTGCTGGGTCTTAGTTGTGGCATATGGGGTCTTTAGTAGCAGGGTGTGTGAGTGCTAAGTTGCTTCAGTTGTGTTCAACTCTTTGCGACCCTATGGACTGTAGCCCACCAGGCTCCTCTGTCCATTAGATTCTCCAGGTAAGAATGCTGGGATGGATTGCCATGCCCTTCTCCGGGGGATCTTCCCGACCGAGGAATCGAACCCGAGTCTCTTATGCTTCTTCATTGGCAAGCACGTTCTTTACCACTAACGCCATCTGGAAAGTCCTAGTAGCATGCAGCGTCTTTTAGGAGCAGCATGTGGGATTAATTTCCTGACCAGGAATTGAATCCTGGCCCTCTGCATTGAGAGCATGTAATAATAACCACTGAACCACAACTCCCTGCCTTGGGTTTTGGTTCTACGTATTTTATTGTGCATGTGTGCTAAGTCGCATTAGTTGCGTCTGACTCTTTGCGACCCTGTGGACTGTGACCTGCCAGGCTCCTCTGTCTATGGGATTCTCCAGGCAAGAATACTGGAGTGGGCTGCCATGCACTCCTCAAGGGGATCTTCCCAACTCAGGGATGGAACCTGGGTCTCTTATGTTTCCTGCATTGGCAGGCACGTTCTTTACCACTAGTGCCACCCAGGCAATAAGGTTAAGGAAATGAATCTCAAGCCAGTTGCCAAATGAGTTTCATTGTTCTCCATTATTGCCCAAAATATACCTCAAGCCTCCAAGGGGGGAAAAAATAAAATAAAAGGTAAAATACTATGACTGATTCATGTTGATGTATGGCAGAAACCAATGCAACATTCATTGTAAAGTAATTATCCTCTAGTTAAAAATACATAGATTAAAAAAATAAACAATCCTCCAAGAATGTTTGAAAAAAAAATAAAATAATACAGGTGGCAAGGTAAAAATACTCTTGTACCCTTTATGAATGTCAGGGCTGGGTGGCCCCTGGTGTAGGAAAGAATTGCCTCTGGCAGATAGCACAGAGCCTTACTAAGGAAGCCATGCGACACAGAGCCATCTCTGTGTCCTATTTGCTGTCCCACTTGCTCCAGGAGCTGTGTGTGGGAAAGATATTCCAACATCACTGTAAGACTTAATTATATAAAATGAGCATTGGGAAATTAACCATTGGCCTAGATTCTGGCTCCCTGGATACAGTCACCATCAAGATAACCTGAACTTGGCGATCAGTCAGCCCACAAAGGATATACCAGATATGAATGTTCTTATACTCATTTTGTGAAAGAAAAAAATTACACTTTCACAAACACTTTTTGTTATCTACATAAGGGAACTTTGATTTCTTGTATTGCTTGGTACATATTTTGCCAAAAATCCACCTTAGTGATTTCAGTCATAGTAGAAGCCTGACAGTCAAAATAGAAGCCTGAAGCTCGAATGAATGAATGAAGCAGCAAAAACTAGATTTGAATTTATATCTGACTCCTAAACAAGTTTTCCTTTCACCTGACCATGATGTACCATAAAGAAGGCTGAGTGCAGAATTTATGTTTTTGAATTATGGTGTTGAAGACTCTTGAGAGTCCCTTGGACTGCAAGGAGATCAAACCAGTCAATCCTAAAGGAGATCAATCCTGAATATTTATTGGAAGGACTGATTCTGAAGCTGAAGCTCCAATACTTTGGCCACCTGATGCCAAGAGCCAACTCATTAGTAAAGACCCTGATGGGAAAGACTGAAGGCAGGAGGAGAAGGGGATGACAGAGGATTCGATGGTTGGCTGGCATCACTGACTCAATGGACATGAGTTTGAGCAAGCTCTGGGGAATGGACAGGGAAGCCTGGCGTGCTGCAGTCCATGGAGTCGCAAAGGGTCGTCGAACATGACTGAGAGACTGAACAACAACGATGATGTATTTATAAGCAGTCCTTTTCTAATCCCATGCAAATTATTCTGTCAGATGAATAAATGCTAGTAAGTAAAATAGACAACTATCATTTTGGTGCAAAGCTAAAGAACAGAACTCTCCATAAATGTTAAATAATAATGATAGAAATCCACCTATGGCAGTGTGCTAAGAATCTATAGAATCATACAGAATCCCTGGAGGGAGAAAAGATAATTAAAATCATCAAACCTAGGGAAATATGTTCAGGTAGTAGAATTACTAGAACTCACAGTGCTCTTTGCAATACGTCACAGATTACTGACAACTAATATTACATAAACTAGAAATGATGTCATTAGCAGATGCCATAGTGTAGTGGGAAGGAGTAGACTTTAAAGTCTCACAGATCTGTGAAAGAGACACCTGCACCCCAATGTTCATCGCAGCACTGTTTATAATAGCCAGGACATGGAAGCAACCTAGATGCCCATCAGCAGACGAATGGATGAGGAAGCTGTGGTACATATACATCATGGAATATTACTCAGCCATTAAAAAGAATTCATTTGAATCAGTTCTAATGAGATGGATGAAACTGGAGCCCATTATACAGAGCGAAGTAAGCCAGAAATATAAAGACCATTACAGTATACTAACACATATATATGGAATTTAGAAAGATGGTAACGATAACCCTATAGGCAAAACAGAAAAAGAGACTCAGATGTATAGAACAGACTTGTGGACTCTGGGAGAAGGCGAGGGTGGGATGTTTCAAGAAAACAGCATCGAAACATGTATATTATCTAGGGTGAAACAGATCACCAGCCCAGGTTGGGTGCATGAGACAAGTGCTCGGGCCTGGTGCACTGGGAAGACCCAGAGGGATCGGGTGGAGAGGGAGGTGGGAGGGGGGACCAGGATGGGGAATACATGTAAATCCATGGCTAATTCATGTCAATGTATGACAAAAACCACTGCAATGATGTAAAGTAATTAGCCTCCAACTAATAAAAATAAATGGAAAAAAAAAGGGAAAAAAAAAATAAAGTCTCACGGATCTGACTTTTACACTAGCTAGTTTGTGACCTTGAATGAGTGAGTTAACCTTTGTGTGCCTCTGATCCCTCATCTGAAAAATGGGGAAGTCTCCATTTCAGGGTTGTTAAGGATTACTTTTGACAGATATAATGCTAACACCTTGACAAATGGTAGCTACAGGTCCATAATTTCATATGTAAAGTGCTCAGAGCCAGATTTTTTTCAGAATTAGTATTTTGGGATAAAAAATTATAATATGGGACATATGTCTTATAAGCAACACTTCAGCTAAATCTGAGGCAATACCCTATAATACAACACTTTTATATTTCTGCAGCATTTTAACGAAGTTTATTAAAAATATACTTTTCTCTCAAACTGTCTTGAATTTAGTTGGGGTTTTGGACTTGTAGATAAGGGACTGTAAACATATATTATTATTATTTGAAGATAATATGAGTGCTACATATATGCAGGTCTCCATAGCTCAAGAAAACTACATACTTTTTATGAGGTGTTAGTACCAACTCAAATCCTTTTTTACCAGTTGATGCAACCATCCTCCAGCTCCTGCCAGTGGTGGCTGATGACTCATGGTTGTCCCCTTTCTGGAACTTGTTTTCAAGCAAGGAGCCAAAGAACTGTCAATGAGTGACATAATCCTTTGCCTCAAAAGACTAATGGGGCACAGTTCTTATTTCAGAGTTTCTCTGTGGAATTAGAACAATGCCAGTCTTTGAATCCACATCCTTCTTTAATTTTTCTTCCCTCTCCTATGCTGCTTCTCTCTTTTCCTAAAAGCAGATCTCTCATGTTCTGCTTCTAGAGAACCTAACCTAAGAGATTTGGAGCCAAGAGTAGTCCTAGAAAGCAGATTCTAGGGATGGATGTTGATTCTGAAGTTGGATGACACAAGGATTGGATGGCAATGTGGCAGATGGAGTACGAGATTTCCTGGCATCAGTTCAGTCGCTCAGTCGTGTCTGACTCTTTATGATCCCATGGACTGCAGCATGCCAGGCTTCACTGTCCATCACCAACTCCCAGAGCTTACTCAAACTCATCTCCATCAAGTTGCTGATGCCATTCAACCATCTCATCCTCTGTTGTTCCCTTCTCCTCCCGCCTTCAATCTTTCCCAGCAAAGATTTTCATCTGTAGTCAATTGGGGTGGAATATAGGAGGAAGGCGGGCTTCCCAGGTGGTGCTAGTGGTAAAGAACCCACCTGCCAATGCAGGAGATGGAAGAGCCCCAGGTTCCATCCCTGGGTCAGGAAGGAGGGCATGGAAGGAGGAGGGCATGGCAGGAGGAGGGCATGGCAACCCACTCCAGTATTCTTGCCTAGAGAATCCCATGGACAGAGGAGCCTGCCGTGCTATGGTCCTTGGGGTTGCAAAGAGTCGGACACAACTGAAGCGACAGCATGCACAGGTGGAAGGAAAGGGATGCTCAGTCGAAGTGGAGCAATGTCTAAGACATTTCACAAATATATGAGAAATAGCAATTATAAGGATTGTGGAAGTGTGTGACTGTTGCTAAGAGTCTGATGAAAGACTGATAAAAGAAAATGACCTAAGATCTATTAACCAACAATTTAAAGCAAGGGACCTCACCGTTAGCTTTTAAAGAGACCCTCATCTCTTGAAGTCAGTGATCAGAGTTAGTTGATTATCAGGCAGAATTTTAAGAAAGAGAGAATTTTAGAAAAGGCCAAATTCTCAGTGTAAGAAAGTCTCCTTATAAGAGTTGAGTCTTGATGGAAAAGAAGTAGGACCTTAAGATCTGTGGTGAAGATATCTAGGTAGATTCATTTGGGATGCCTGAACCCCAAGATTCCTCTGAATCCTCTGGCCCAGGTAGGAAGATAAAGAAAGGCCCATGTCTCCCAACTTTGTAGGTACCTTAGAAGACAATATAAGTACTCCTTAGGACCTACTCTGACTTCTCCTCCTGACCCCAGACTCATACCTAGGATCAAATAGCCCAAGTAGGCAAGATTATATCCCCAGATAGCTATAGGACCTGACTTACATGTATGGCAATTACCAGGAAAGTGTGCCTGAGGACTGGATATATGGGGTGAAATTTAAGGCTGGCTAAAGATGGAGAAGCTCTATACAGTCAGCAAAAACAAGACCAGGAGCTGACTGTGGCTCAGATCATGAACTCCTTATTGCCAAATTCAGACTTAAATTGAAGAAAGTGGGGAAAACCACTAGATGATTCAGTTATGACCTAAATCAAATCCCTTATGATTATACAGTGGAAGTGAGAAATAGATTTAAGGGACTATATCTGATAGACAGAGTGCCTGATGAACTATGGATGGAGGTTTGTGACACTGTACAGGAGATAGGAATCAAGACCATCCCCAAGAAAAAGAAATGGAAAAAAGGCAAAATGGCTGTCTGAGGAGGCCTTACAAATAGCTGTGAAAAGAAAAGAAGCAAAAAGCAAAGGAGAAAAAGAAAGATATACCCATTTGAATGCAGAGTTCCAAAGAATAGCCAGGAGAGATAAGAAAGCCTTCCTCAGTGATCAGTGCAAAGAAATAGAGGAAAGTAATGGAATGGGAAAGACTAGAGATTTCTTCAAGAAAATTAGAGATACCACGGAACATTTCATGCCAAGATGGGCTCAATAAAGGACAGAAATGATATGGACCTAACAGAAGCAGAAGATATTAAGAAGAGGTGGCAAGAACACACAGAAGAACTGTACAAAAATGATCTTCACGACCCTGGTAATCATGATGGTGTGCTCACTCACCTAGAGCCAGATATCCTGGAATGTGAAGTCAAGTGGGCCTTAGGAAGCATCACTATGAACAAGCTAGTGGAGGTGATGGAATTCCAGTTGAGCTATTTCAAATCCTAAAAGATGATGCTGTGAAAGTGCTGCACTCAATATGTTAGCAAATTTGAAAAACTCAGCAGTGGCCACAGAACTGGAAAAGGTCAGTTTTCATTCCAATCCCAAAGAAAGGCAATGCCAAAAAATGCTGAAACCATCACACAATTGCACTCATCTCACATGCTAGTAAAGTAATGCTGAAAATTCTCCAAGCCAGGCTTCAGCAATACATGAACCATGAACTTCCAGATGTTCAAGCTGGATTTAGAAAAGGCAGAGGAACCAGAGATCAAATTGCCAACATATGCTGGATCACCGAAAAAGCAAGAGAATTCCAGAAAGTATCTATTTCTGCTTTACTTAACTATGCCAAAGCCTTTGACTGTGTGGATCACAATAAACTATGGAAAATTCTGAAAGAGATGGGAATACCAGACCACCTGACTTGCCACTTGAGAAACCTGTATGCTGGTCAGGAAGCAACAGTTAGAACTGGACATGGAACAACAGACTGGTTCCAAATAGGAAAAGGAGTACATCAAGGCTGCATATTGTCACCCTGCTTATTTAACTTCTATGCAGAGTACATCATGAGAAACGCTGGGCTGGATGAAGCACAAGCTGGAATCAAGACTTCTGGGAGAAATATCAATAACTTCAGATATGCAGATGACACACCACCCTTATGGCAGAAAGTGCAGAAGAACTAAAGAGCCTCTTGATGAAAGTGAAAGAGGAGAGTGAAAAAAGCTGGCTTAAAGCTCAACATTCAGAAAACTAAGGTCATGGCATCTGGTCCCATCACTTCACAGCAAATAGATGGGGAAACTCTGTAAACAGTGGCAGACTTTATTTTTTTGGGCTCCAAAATCACTGTAGATGATGACTGCAGCCATGAAACTAAAAGATGCATACTCCTTGGAAAGAAAGTTATGACCAATCTAGACAGCATATTAAAAAGCAGAGACATTACTTTGCCATCAAAGTTCCGTCTAGTCAAGGCTATGGTTTTTCCAGTAGTCATGTATAGATGTGAGATTTGGACTATAAAGAAAGCTGAGTGCTGAAGAATTGATGCTTTTGAAGACTCTTGAGAATCCCATGGACTGCAAGGATATCCAACCAGTCCATCCTAAAGGAGATCAGTCCTGGGTGTTCATTGGAAGGACTGATGTTGAAGTTGAAACTCCAATACTTTGTCCACCTGATGCAAAGAGCTGATTCATTTGAAAAGACCCTGATGCAGGGAAAGATTGAGGGCAGGAGGAGAAGGGGACAACAGAGGATGAGATGGTTGGATGGCATCACTGACTCAATGGACATGAGTTTTGGTAAACTCTGGGAGTTGGTGATGGACAGGGAGTCCTGGCGTGCTGTGGTCCATGGGGTTGCAAAGAGTCAGACATGACTGAGCGACTGAAGTGAACTGACTTAGGTGGCAGTCCTTAACCACCTGAAGAAGGGTGGAACATAATGTTAGAATAGTAGCCAGGTCTGGCCAACACAGATTTTGGCAGTGGTTCAAAGAACATCATGTTCAGGAATTTCTTGGCCATTCAGTGGTTAGGACTCTGAAGCTTCTACTACTGGAGGTTTAGGTTCAATCCCTGGATGGAGATCTAAGATCTTGCAAGCTAGGTAGCACACCAAAAAAAGAAAAGGAACGTGGTGTTCTTAGGGCCACGGTAGATGGAATGCCCCTTGTATATAACTAAAAAGATGGGGAAAATGAGGAGTTGTTTAATGGATAAGTTTGCTTGGCAAGATGTTTAAACTCTAGAGATCTGTTGCACAACAATGTGAATAATCTGAATACTACTGAACTGTACTCTTAAAAATGGTTAAGATGGCAAATTATATGTTGTGTGCTTCTTACCACAATTAAAATTTGTTAATTATTTAGAAAAAAATGGATGAGAAGGCTGAGCTCTGCTGCTCTACTGGAGATAGTCACAAATCTTTGCCTGTTATCAAACCTAGAAGTTATCAATTAAAGGAGACCAGATTCCCATGAGGAAGGACCCTATGAAACCACAGCAAGCATACATACTAGTGAGTCCTGCAGTCCTTCCCCACAGGAATCTATTGCCATTTATTCAGAAAGCTCTATACTGAAGTTAGGAAAATACCCAGATATTTCTAGGGTTGTTGGACAGAGGGACCAAATTAACACTGATACCTGGGGACATAAACTATTAGCATTGTTTCCTTATTGGACTAGGAGCATATATGAGTTAGATAATAAATGAAGTCTTGGGCCAGGTCTGTCTCACAGTGGTTCCACTAGGTGCATGGATCTACCCAGTTATTTCTCCTGTTCCTGGATGTATAATTTGAATGGGTGTACATAGAAACAACAGAATCCTCATATTAGTTTCTTGACCTATAAAATAAGAGCTGCTACGTGGTAATAAGAAAGGCCAAGTGGAAGCCCCTGAAGCTGCTCCTCAACAATGGTCAAAATAATAAACTAAAAATCTGCCACATTTTAGGGAAATGGAAGAGTTTATTACCTCCCTCAAAACTTTAAAGAATACCAGAATGATGGTCCCTGTCATATTCCTGTTTAATTCACCAGTCTGACCTCTGCAAAAACTGATGGATCAAGGCAGAAGATAAACAATGCAAACTTAATCAAGCATTGGCTCCAACTACATTTGCTGTGTCAGATGTGATGTCTTTCTAGAGAGGCTTAACAGAGCCTGTAGTACATGGCGTGTAAACATCCATCTAGAAACTGTGTTCTTTTCCACACCCGTATAGAAAGAGGATCACAAAGGATGGGCAACTGTACATTCACGGTCATCCCTCAGTGTCACAGTCTCTGTCATATTGTAGTCCAAAGGCATATGAACTGTCTGAAAGTTTTGCAGAACATCATATTGATCCAGTATATCAATATCATCAGATGTGATAGAAGTAAGAGGCAAATATCCTGGATGCCTTAGTAAGGTATATGCTACTTTAGAATGTGGGGGAGAAACTATACAAATATTTAGAGTTCAACCACATCAGTGAAGTTTTTACAGGTTGAATGATCTGGAACAATCCAGCACATTGTTTCCACCATTGAAAAAAAAAAAGCCATTTGCACAATGCACCTGTTAAACACCAAGAAGGAAGCACATTTGGTAAGCCTCTTTGGGTTTTGGAGGCAGCATATTCTACACTTGGAAATACTGCAAAAATCCATTTATCAGCAGGTACAGGTTTGCTGGCTTCTATCCCACAAGCCTGAAAGCCCTGTACTTGCCCACCTTCAAGACAAAAGAGCCCAGAGTCAGCAACAGAGACTTCAACAGTTTAATGAATGGGGGAACTTATATGTCTGAAGCAAGGTCCTGGAGCAGCACCCCACTGTGTGCAGCAGACAGGACATGGCAGCAGTTTTCACTTCTGGCAGGAGAGGGAGGTTGCCAGTTATAGGGGAAATTGATGTTAGGTTGGCTTTTCAGTTACCAGGGAAAGCAACAGAAAGGTATGCCCCTAATCACACCTTTGATAAGCAAAATGAAGAGTTTTGATCCAAAGCTACAACAAGCCATACCTGCGACCTGGGGCAACTATGTAGGAAGGTCAATCATGTGAATAGGGTACAGGTGAAGTAAGCACTGGTTGAGCAGGGTATTACAGAGAGCAAGAGAACCACCATCTTGAGTGGCCTAACTGTGCAGGTTGGTACTTTTGATGGGGACCCAGAAGAAAGGACTGAAAGATAAAAACTGATTTATGAGCACCACTGCTGCTTGGGCCCTATCACAACAGATCTCATAATAATTGAGCTATCTGGGACAGAGAATGACACTGTATGAAACCCCTGGTCACCACTTGGATTAAACATATGGACTTTCATGCACTTCCAAATTTAGTTGATTTTAGTTTACTTCAGTTCAGTTCAGTCACTCAGTCATGTCCTACTCTTTGCGACCCCATGAATCGCAGCACACCAGGACTCCCTGTCCATCACCAACTCCCGGATTCCACCCAAACCTATGTCTGTCGAGTCAGTGGTGCCATCCAGCCATCTCATCCTCTGTTGTACCCTTATCCTTCTGCCCTCAATCTTTCCCAGCATCAGGGTCTTTTCAAATGAATCAGCTCCTCGCATCTGGTGGACAAAGTACTGGAGTTTCAACTTCAACATCAGTCCTTCCAATGAACACCCAGGACTGATCTCCTTTAGGATGGACTGGTTGGATATCCTTGCAGTCCAAGGGACTCTCAAGAGTCTTCTCCAACACCACAGTTCAAGAGCATCAATTGTTCGGCGCTCAGCTTTCTTTACAGTCCAACTCTCACATCCATATATGACCATTGGAAAAACCACAGCCTTGACTAGACGGACCTTTGATGGCAAAGTAATGTCTCTGCTTTTAAATATGCTGTCTAGATTGGTCATAACTTTCCCTCCAAGGAGTATGTGTCTTTTAATTTCATGGCTGCAATCATCATCTGCTGATTTTGGAGCCCAGAAAAATAAAGTCTGACACTGTTTACACAGTTTCCCGATCTATTTGCCATGAAGTGATGGGACCGGATGCCATGATCTTAGTTTTCTGAATGTTGAGCTTTAAGCCAACTTTTTCACTCTCCTCTTTCACTTTCATCAAGAGGCTCTTTAGTTCTTCACTTTCTGCCATAAGGGTGGTGTCATCTGCATATCTGAGGTTATTGATATTTCTCCCAGCAGTCTAGATTCCAGCTGGTGCTTCATCCAGCCCAGCGTTTCTCATGATGTACTCTGCATAGAAGTTAAATAAGCAGGGTGACAATATGCAGCCTTGACGTACTCCTTTTCCTATTTGGAACCAGTCTGTTGTTCCATGTCCAGTTCTAAATGTTGCTTCCTGACCAGCATACAGGTCTCTCAAGTGGCAGGTCAGGTGGTCTGGTATTCCCATCTCTTTCAGAATTTTCCACAGTTTATTGTGATCCACACAAAGGCTTTGGCATAGTCAATAAAGCAGAAATAAATGTTTTTCTGGAATTCTCTTGCTTTTTCGATGATCCAGCGGATGTTGGCAATTTGATCTCTAATGGAGGTGATGGAATTCCAATTGAGCTATTTCAAATGCTGAAAGATGACGCTGTGAAAGTGCTGCACTCAATATGCCAGCAAATTTGGAAATCTCAGCAGTGGCCATGGGACTGGAAAAGGTCAGTTTTCATTCCAATGCCCAAAAAAGGCAATGCCAAAGAATGCTCAGACTACTGCACAATTGCACTCATCTCACACGCTAGTGAACTAATGTTTAGTTTATTTAACATGTGCTTAACATATGCCAGGTCCTGTCCTGGACACTGACAGCACAAAGATGTAGTAAAACCTATTCCCTGTTCCCAAGTAGCTGTGTAATTTTACTTTTACTATTTGCATGCCATTTGATTCATCTATTTCCTCTACCCTGGCCTTTCCTAGGATTCAGGTAGTAACAAAATAGGGCCAAATGGGAAAAACTTGAGAACAATTCTATTAGCTAAAAATCTACCATGAATTGGGCCAAGATTATCATGATTTGATTTGAACAAGCCACATCAGTCACACTGTAACAATAAAAACTCAATTATTGAGTTCCACATACTTCATATACATTTATTTCCCCCAACAATTCTACAAGATGTTATCTCTCCCCATATGAGAAAACTGACGTTTAGGAAGCTAAGTCATCCATGACAGATATGAAATGTTAGAGCTAAGACTTGAATGTAGAAGTACTGCAGGCACTTCAAATCCTCTTTAACCACTCTATCATATACCTTCATGCTACTTCCAGTGACCTAATAGTCTGAAAATACCTTGATCTATTCCAACTCCTTCATTAAACACGAAATTCCTGTTTGAAGCCCTCCAGTGACAAGCAGCTCTCCAAAGTGATCCTTTTCATCTATAATCGAGAGATTCTTATAGAGGAAATTCAAATGTTCTCTCTCTAGGATCACTTACTTGCAAAGAACTCTCAAGCTAACTTAAGCAAACAGTAATGGTGGCAGGAGGAGGTGTTTGTTTATTTGGCCACATGAGGCATGCTGGATCTTTGTTCCCCAAACAGAGATAGAACCTGTGCACCCTGCAGTAGAAGTGTGGAGTCTTAAGCACTGGGTTACCAGTGAAGTCCCCAAGGGGGATGTTTTAAGAACACAAAAACTCACTGGCAAGTTAGTAACCCAGGGCCAGAAAAAGGACAGTTGGGCATCATAGGGACAAGAATTTTGAAGCCATTTTCTGAAGCTGTCATTTCTACTTCATTCATTCTTCATTCCATATTATTCTTACCAGCTCCCACTGCTTGCTCATGACCCAACATTAGTGTTTTAGCGCTATCCTTCTTGACCCTTTATATTTCATTATCTCTGACTCAGTCTTTTTTAAAGTACAAAATCCTTAGAAATAAATAGATTGACAGAATTTAAGCTATGGGTTGGATCTTGGATCATGTTCTAACCTTGGTCTGACCATCTATGACTCCAGTGAAGTCACCCTGAAAACATGGCTGCTTGGGTTTAAGCAGGATCTGTGGATGTAAAATAATTTCAGCAGGGGTATGAACTGGGCTTGTGTTAACAATCTTGTTCAGAAAAACAACAATGGGATGAATAGCCTCTTTTTCTGTGACACTTAAACAGAATCTACAGTACTTACCTGGTCCATGGCATATTTTATTTTTTCTCTTTCTTATTTTTTAAAGTATGGCAACATATTTATAGGAGACTTAGAAAATACACAACAAAGTTGCATATAGTTAGTTACACTATGAAAATTATCTTTAAGTAGATAAATTAAGATTTTTAGTTGGAATTTTAAAATCAAACTCTCGAAAATTAAAAGACAGAAAAGTAGGATATAGCAGACATGAAAAAGCACCATGAACCAATTCAGCATAATTAAGATTTATACAGTTTTCACACAACAGTAGGATACAATACAAATTCTATTCAAGTTTCCATAGACTATAAAGTAGGAGACACTGGAACATACCTAGGAACATAGAACAATGTACAAAAATTTCAAGGTCTAAAGATATTGAAATTATAGAGTCTGTACTCTTATCACTGTGGAATTATGTTAGAAATCAACATCAAAAGATATTTGAAAATAACCCATATCTTTTGAAGTGCAATGTGACATTTACCGAGAGATATCTAGCTTAGCCACTGATAGCCTCAAGAAAGTTAGAAGACTGAAAAAACAGAGGGTGATTGCAGAGAAGAAAGCATTTAAATGAGAAATTAATATCAAAGATACTTAAAAAACCCCATGTATTTGGAAATTAAATGTCCACTTTTAAAGGATGGGTGTATCTAAGAAGCCATAACAAGGAAAATTAGAAAAAAATTTGTAACAGAATAAAAATGAAAAGAGAATTTACTAGCATTTGTTGGATGCAGTTGAATTTGTTGGATGCTTGATCTTTTATTTTTTGTTCACTCTTTTTCTAACTTAATTAAGTACCATGGAGGCAGGGATTGGCTCCTATCCATCCTTGACCCTTCAAAACTTATATCCAAGGGCTCTCAACACTGTGCCCTGGATCAACTTGATGCTGAGGTGAACAGTTTTGTGATGGGATACACTTACCTACTGTTGGCTGACCTCTTAAGAGTACTGAGAGGCATGCTGACAGCTTGATTTTTGTGTGTGGGGTAAGATATACACAATGTAAAATTTACCATTTTAATCACTTTTGAGTATACATTTTCAGTGGCATTAAGTATATTCATTTACTGCAACCACCACTACTATCCATCTCTAGAACTTTTTCATCATCTTGAGCTAAAACTCTGTACTCACTAATCAGTAACTCCCCATTTCCTGTGGGGTTTCCCAGGTGGTGCTAGTGGTAAAGAACCTGCCTGCCAATGCAGGAGACGTTAGAGACATGGGTTCAATCCTTGAGTTGGGAAGATCCCCTGGAAAAGGGCACAGCAACCCACTCCAGTGTTCTTGCCTGGAGAATCCCATGGACAGAGAAGGCTGGCGGGCTACAGCCCATAGGGTCACACAGAGTTGGACACAACTGAAGTGACTTAGCGCAGACATATCCCACTTCTGCCTCCTCCCAACTGTTAGTAATCACTGTTCAGTCTCCCTAAATTTGACTATTCTAAGACAACTTACACAAATGGAATCTATAATATTTGTAGTTTTGTGTCTGCTTTATTTCACTAAACATGTTTTCCAGGTTCATCTTTTTTTTAAACACATATCAGAATTAGGTTCTTTTTTTAAGGTTCAATAATATTCTATTGTATGTATAGATATTCTGTTGATCACTACTGTTGATGAGACATTTGTGTTGTTCCTACTTTTTTGGCTATTGTAAACAACGCTGTTATGAACTTAGCTCTGTAAGTATGTTTGAGTCTCTGTATCTCAGATTTGGGGCACATACCTAGAAATGGAATTGCTGGACCATTTGGTATGTAATTTTTTGACGGGCCACTATATTGTCTTCCTCAATGGCTGCCCCATTTTACATTACCACCACCAGCGCCCAAGGGTTCCAATTTCTCCACATCCTTGCCAACATTTGTTTAATAATCATCCTGATAGATGTGAAGTGGATGCTGACTGTGGCTTTGATTTGCATTTTCCTAATGAATAATGGCATTGAACATCTTTTCAGTTTATTGGCTATTTGTGTCTCTTTGGAGAAATGTCTATTAAAATCTTTTGCTCATTTTTCAATTAGGCTGTTTTTTTGTTCAGTTGGTATTGTACATACCAGATACTTGATTTTCAAATATTATCTCCCAGTCTGTGGGCTGCTTTTTCATTCTTTTGTAGTTAATTTGATACATAAATTTTTAATTTCGATGTAGTTCAATTTACTTTTTACTTTTTTGTCTGTGCTTTTTTAGTTAACTTTTGGCTATGGTTTAAGTGAAGTCACTCAGTCATATCTGACTATTTGCAACCCCATGGACTGCAGGCTGCTAGGCTCCTCTGTCCATGGGATTTTCCAGGCAAGAATACTGGGGTGGGTTGCCATTTCCTTCTCCAGGGGATCTTACTGACCCAGGGATTGAACCTGAGGCTCCTGCACTGCAGGCAGGCTCTTTACTGTCTGAGCCACCTATGGTGTAAAGTAAGGGTATAACTTTATTCTTTTGCATTATCTATTGTAGGTATAGTTGCTTATAGTTATTTATAGTTATAGTTGCTTATCTATTTTAGATATAGTTGCAACACAAGGGCTCAACAGTTGTGGCTTTCAGGCCCTAGAACTCAGTAGCTGTGGCCTGTGGGATCTTCTTGGACCCTACTTTATGGCTTGTGGGATCTTCTTGGACCAGGGACTGAATCCGCATCTCCTGCATTGGCAGGCGTATTCTTTACCACTACGCCACCAGGGAAGTCCTGTGTCCATTAATCTCATACTCCTAATTTGACCCTCCCTCCACTCCCTCTGGCAAGGTTTGTCTTCCATGTTCATGAGACTGTTTCTATTTTGTATATAGATTCACTTGTATTATTTTTAAGATTCCATATATAAGTGATGTAATATAGCAGGTCTTTCTCTGACTTATTTCACTAAGCATATTCTTGAGGCCCATCCATGTTGCTGCAAATGACAACATTTCATTCTTTTTTATGACTAATATTCCATGGTATTTGTATCACATCCTCTTAACCCAATCATCTGCTGATGGGCACTTGGGTTGCTTCCATGTCTTGGCTATTGTAAATAGTGCTGCTATGACCACTGGGGTATATGTATCTTTTTGAATTAGTTTCTTTTTTTTTTTTCCTTCAAATATATTCCAGGAGTGGAGTTGCTGGATCACATGGTAGAATAGTTTTTTTTTAAGGAACTGCCATACTGTTTTCCACAGGATCACACCAATTTACATCCCCACCAACAGTTAGAATTAATTTTTCTATTTTAAAAAATTTATTTGGCTGCACCAGGTCTTCGTGTCCACATGCAGGTTCTTTAGCTGTGGCATGCAGGATCTAGTTTCCTGATTAGGGTTTGAACCCAGGTACCCTCCATCAGGAGCATGGAGTCCTAGCCACTGGACATTCAGGGAAGTCCTGAGTTTTTCTATTTCTGCAAAAAACTTCATTGGGGTTTTGATAGGGATTGCACTGACTCAGTAGATCTCTCTGGGTAGTATTTACATCTTAATAGTATGTCTTCCAATCCATGAATCCATTAGAGTCTGTTGAACTGCAAGGAGATCAACCCAGTCACTCCTAAAGGAAATCAACCCTGAATATTCATTAGAAGGGCTGATACTGAAGCTGAAGCTCCAATACTTTGACCACCTGATGCAAAGAGTCAGCTCATTCAGAAAGATCTTGATGCTGGGAAAGACTGAGGACAGGAGAAGGGGGTAACAGAGGATGAGATGGTTAGATGGCATCACTACCTCAATGGACATGAGTTTGAGCAAACTCCAGGAGATAGTGAAGGACAGGGAAGCCTGGCATACTGCATTCCATGAGGATGCAATGAGTTGGACACGACTTAGAGACTGAACAACAATCCATTAACATGGTATGTCAGTTTGTTTATTTATGTCCTAATTTCTCAGCAATGTTTTGTAGCTTTCAGTGTACAAGTCTTTTGCCTTCTTGGTAAAGTTTATTTCTAACTATTTTGTTCTTTTTTGATCCTGTTGTGAACAGAATTACTTTCCTAATCTACTTTTTAGACTGTTCATTGTCAGTGTATAGAAAAGCAACTAATTTTTGTGTGTTGATTTTGTATCCTGAAGCTTTCCTGAATTTATTTATTAGTGTTTTTTGGTGGGCTAGTTTGATTTCTTAGACACATTTTTAAAAAAGGTGTTAACTGCAGGATAAACTCATCACTACCTCGTTCAAGTTTATACTTTTCTTTGATAAGGTATCCCTAAAAGGAGGCAAATCTTTGAGAAGAAACACCAGTGCCAAGGAAATCAACATATGCAACCTAAGAATTCTGGCCCAAATACCATGACCAAAGATCCCGTCCCAGGTATGCAGTATATCTAATTATTAAGCTTGTAAAAGTCAACTCCTAAATATATACAAAAACTATGAATCCTACCTGTTAAAAAAAAAAAAAAAACCTCTCAAACTTACTGAGTAATCTTTAAGGTTTGACTTCTAGGCTAATATTGAGTGATATTTAATGAAGATTTCTATCAAGAGGCCACATATACATACTTTTCATTTCAATAAGCATTGAGTGACGGGGGGGTGATATTTAGAATTTAAACCCTGGAATTTGACAGCTCTAGATTAGAATTCTGGTTCTCTCACCAATTAGTTGCATTGGTACTTCTCAACACCATTTTTGTTCTGCTTTAGACCATAACATCTGCCCCACTGACAGTGAGAGTGTGAGAGTTAAATGAGATAACTCTGGATTCAATAAGTGTTGGTTATTATGACTGTAAGTAGACTACATGTTGTCACTATGCAAGATACTGGGAATAAAGACATATGACACAACATCTGCCATCAAGGTGCTGACAGTCTAGATGGGAGAAGTATGAAGAGAATCAATCTCAGTATTATACTACACTAAAAACATGTGCAAAGCAATGAAAGCTTGAAACAAAGTGGTATGATGGTCACAAATGTAAGGCTGTCATGCTCAGATATGAAATTTAGGTTCTAAAGGATGGATTGGAGCAAGTGACTCATAAGCCAGCCCAATAAGGACGCTATGATAATCTAGGCAAACTCTGTGTGGCAGAGCAAAAATACAGCTTGAACGGGAGGGTGGCAGTGTAGGATGGGGCCTTGCTGTGCCTAGAACCATAAGCTCCTTTCTGCCATGGCTTGGGAGATAACACACTTTATAATAATCTTTCATCTTCACCTTAATAATTTAGAGGGTTCTAAGGGACCCTGTTTGACTCAGAGACTATTTACAGGGGAGGAGACAGGCTCAGAGAGCAAGGCCATCATTATACTAATATAGGGGCACTAGTTACATTATACTCTATGAAAATGGCAACCACTGGAACACAACAAATATGAATGGTCACCCCTAGAGCTGTGCATTACAGCAGTCTTACTGAAAAGATAACATATACCATAGCAGGCAATGGAACTGACCTCCATCTAAAAACCTGTACATCTTCTACTATCCCATACTATTGATAGGTCTTTATTGTAATATTTTATTTGTGGATATAAAACACACTTAGGATTAAACACTGAGTTGAAACAAAGAAACAAATCAAACACATCCCAATGTGGGTTTTCACAAGAACCTGGTAGGCTTATTAAAATTAATTTAATGGAATCCCATAAACACTAGTTACTTAACAACAAATCAAGATGCTTGATGTATTCTTAAGCCATTACTTAACAGGGTAAAACAAATATAAGGTTCCAACTGTTAACTTTGGGCTTCCCCAAAACAGATAAATAAGGACCTTTATAAAAACTGTAAGGACTAACCACAAAAACCAAAATTATCAATCAACTCTCTGCAGACATTTCTTGAATTATCCCAAAATTTTAAGGTGAATTTCCCCAGAAAATTCTATAGTTATCTTGTCAGTAAACACATAAACTTAGTAAAAAGTAAATGCTGAATAACTACTTCATATATTTTAAAAAAACTATATAATTCATATTTATGCCAAGAACACTACAGTTTACAGAAGTTCCATCAACATTCTTACCTATACCTACTCACTCTGAAGGCAGGAACATTTCTTTGGGTTGAGTCAGGATCTCAGTATGCTTTGTCCAGGAAAAGTGAAGGTATGAAAATATAAAACAAAAAGAATATTGGCTCATTACACATGAGAGGCCAGCCATTAAGAGTTGTCAACAGGATGAAAGGAAATACTGAGGAGAGCTCCTCTGGGTGAGTAGTTAAAATGTGATCAAAATGTAAAAGAGGAAGTATATATATATAAAAAAAACTTCTATGGGTATTGGTACAAAGACAACTCTGAAAAGATGATAAAACACCTACTTGAGGATTTTCAGAAATGAGATTCACAGAACTATAGCAACATAAGAAATACTAATTCAGAAACATCTCATTTGACTGCTGATGAATTTCAAAGTTGTTAGGTTAGGGAATCTGCCCAAGGTCATATGGTTAATGCCACAGTTTGGACTAGGACCTAATTCTCCTGAATTCCAAATGAGACCTCCCCACCCCCCAACCATTTGCTATACTACCCATCTCTTCTGTGTTCTTAACCACTTGAAATCCCTTTAACTCTCTTTGCCCCCACAATGTACCCTTTAGGGAAAGTCAAAAGAACAGCGTTCTGGACTATGGAGACCATGTAGACCTGCTGATCTAACAATGTAGGAAGCAGTATATAAAAAAATGACTAGATTGCAATTCATTTTGGGGTGAGGAGCAGAGAGGAAATACAAAAGGAGGAAATTCTATAGACAACAAAAAGAGAAGCACAAGAGGAAGTATTATCCTCTTTTGTTATTTTATTACTGTTATTTTATTTTGTAGTTAAGTCCATATATTATATAAAACATAACAGGAAAAAGCAACAAATGTATAAAATAAATTGAGGTGTCTGGATGGAAAAAAACACAAGAGCTTTGCCTTCGTGTCTATAGATCTCTTGATATATTGTTGGTCTTGCACTAGAGATATCAAATAAAGATATCTAGCTTGAAACAAGATTTGATATGCTGCAAGGTTAAGCCATAGTTTGATGATGGGTCATGACAGATTTTCTAAATCTTATTCTTAAATATTGGCTCTAACAAAAGCTGATATAACAAAGCGCAAGCATTTATCATCAGACAGCAAGAGGGAAGCTTCAGTGAATGAATGCAACTTACCTCCAAGTCCTCTGAAAGGAGGTGAAAAAATAAATACTGTGTTTTATCAGTATTCCCCCAAAGCATTACCTAAGCATGCAGGAGGATGCTGTGAGCAGCTACAATAGTAAGATCCAATCCAGAGGTAGGTTCAAGGCCAAAAGTAGAGAAACGGTTGAAGAAGTCCTCCTGGGGCCAGTACCATTTCACAGAATGAGCGTTTGTGCTGGGGAATGAGTCTATGGCCTATTTTTTCTGATTCGAAAGAACATTCCCAACTTCAACCTTGCTGAAAAAGAGGCATTTTTGCACCTGCTATTAAGAACAGCTAGAACACAGGATAAGGCTGGCATAAAATTATTTAGCAAGCACATGCTAGCTATTCCAGTTTGAAATCTACCAAACTGTAAAATCAAAAAAATTAAAAAGTTGAAGACGGAGCTGTTGTTTCTCAAAGATGAAGAAACCATCTTACACAAAGAGGGATTAGGCACTCACTTAACTCTATACGGAGAACATCCTTCTCAAGCTAGATGGAAGATGAGGAAGAGCATTGCTACAGGCTGACCAGGCCATTTGGAGACCGAGAGGAGAGGAAACAAGGCATTCAGAAAGAAAGCTAGTAGAAGAAATTCTTCTGGGTCTAACTAGGTAAGTGAATCTAAGGCAACTGCACCAAAGATATGCTACCCATCATGCCAGCCTGTAGCTGGTGGCAAAATATCTCAAGACATTTTAAGCCCAGAAAAATATATGAGAAATATGTTAACCAAGCAAATTAAAACCAAAACCTCCAAGGGTAAAATCTTCTCAGATTTGAAATCCAAGACCCTCACTTTTTATTAATTCTGTGCATCATTAGAAAAAATAAAAAGTAACAAATGTAAAGATTTGTTTTATTTCTACTGGGGTGAGGAGGAGGATAAATAAAACTGTTTTCCAATTTGCTCTCAACTGTATACACACATACCCACACACACACATACACACATACATACACCTAAAATATCCCAACAAAAAACAAAAAAACCATAAGACCCTCAAAATGCACCAACACTTCATATTTTGACCAAAAGAATAGATCCTGGGAGGAAGTGCAAAATGCAAAATTAAATGACCAAAAAATGCTGAATAAACAGCATTATTAATATACAAAATATTTATATTACTGAACTAGTAACAGTTGATGTTCTCCGTGTCTGTAAAACTTTGGAACCACATAGCTGATTTGTTAAATCTAGTCCATGCCAGCTTCCAAAAATCAGAAAAGATCTTAGTTAGCTTCATTCTTTGATGCCTCATCAAAATTTTCTACGAGATCTGAAAAAAAAAAAAAGTTAATGAGTTAAATATACAAAAAAAAGTAAATGCAAAATCTATCTTCTGGCTCAACAAATACTGCTACCAGAATTAGCCTGAAAAGACACAGGACAAGAGGCGGAAACGAATTGGGGGCATTTCACTAATAATGGTTCAATTTCTGCTTAAAATAGAAACCTTAAGGAAATGTTAGTCCTTTTTTGCCTAAGCAAACTACTAAGGTGAACAGCATTTTCATATGTCAATCATAATTCCTACAGAAATGCTATAACGTAAATTTATAATCACAGTGATTCCAATTTAATAAAGGCATATTCTAACTCAGTAAATGCAGCAGAGCTTTGTGTGATGATTTCTGATTCCACATTCTAAATGGGAGGGTTTTTTCATTAGACTGAATGCACATCATTACGAATCCATTTAAATTCACAAGCTCATAGGCTTCCCTTGTGGCTCAGATGGTAAATTCACAAGCTCACCATCAACAAAAAACTGAAATATCATCACAATGAATTAAATGAGATAAACAGGATGCTAAAAGTCTTAAAACTAAAGAAAGGTCACTTACCTGGAACATCATCCTCCTCCTCATCAATGTCTTCTGGTTTTGGGGTTTTGCTATCCAGCACTACAAAAAGTTTACTTTAAAATTAGTCACTGAGAACAAAGACCTTTATGGAACACTTACAATGTTTATCTTTTTTGCCTGTCTACATAGTTTATAGAAACAAATCTTACATAGCTGTTAAGGAGAAGCTAAATATTGTCTAATCTAAATGCCATATTTTCTATTTAATACAAAAATTAATAGAAGTTTTACTTCTTTAGATATACACTAGATATGGTTGGCAATCTCAATGTGTAGTGAAGGTACAACGTGCAAAATGGAATAATTTAGGTGAGTTTAAATAAAAACATTATAGTTAAATTTCTTCTCCAAATTCCATATTCTTCAAATAAAAAATTCAACATTCAAGATTTTTTTCTATCTCATTTGGCATAAAAGTATCAAGCTTTGTAGAATGAACACTGAAATAAAAGGCTCTGATCTGAATGACAAGACAAATTTGAAACCAGGACTATCTTGGACATTCAGAACTTACAGTTGCTGTATTTGTAGTATAATCAACAATATTAAATGAAAATACAGTTCTGTGACATCACTATCTTCTTGTTATTAGTCAGAAGTAAATACCAAATCAACTATTTATAAAATAGCCTGCAGATCCTGGTACTTTCCTTTTAGGTAATTACCTCCCAACTCTCTATATTACTACCAAATGTATCCGAAGAGTCTATAGACTGCACTGCATTAATCATTAAAGGAACAAACTCAAAAATTTATGAAGCATATAAGTAACATTATAAAAGTAAAATTTATGAACAGGCAAATCCTTTCAGCATGAAATAGATACCTTTAAATCATTAGGTTCTTTAAGTAAGATAAGAAGGGAAAAAGGCACTAAACTGAAATACTCACCTTGCCGAGGGAACTGTTCAGCTAACTTCCTAAGACTTGTTAAGCTGTCAGCACCAAGCTGACTTAATATTCCAGGAAGCATTTCTGTGATTGGTTTGGCTTCTGCATGGCCGGTAATTGCAAAGGTGTTGGCAGAAAGGGAAGCTTGGACTTTGGGATTGTTGAAATGAATAACTGTCCCATCATCTTTAATCATGTTCACCTGTATGATCACAGAAGAAAATGTATTTCACATATTTGGTACAACTCAAAAAGATCTGTTTAAAAAACAATTAAAAACAATTCTTGTTTTTTACCTGGTAGGTGGTTTTGCAATCCCGATGTAATAATTATCTAAGCAGTGAATTTGGGTGGAAAAACACCCTAGCAACAAAGTAAAATGGTGTTTATGGCACAAATTACTAAGATGGTAAAGAAATAATCGCTTTATTATAGAATCTAGATTCTATTATTTTGTTATTATTATTGGCTGTGCCACATGGCTTGCAAGATCTTAGTTCCATGACTAGGGAATGAATCTGGGTCCAAAACAGTGAAAATGCCATGTCCTAGCTGCTGGACTGCCAGGGAATTCCCTAGAATCTAGATTTTAAATTCAAAGATTTCTACTATGAGAAGGAAGATCATGCCCACATTTTTTAAAAAAGGGACTTATCAGCCAAGAATTGGCTTCTTAATGAAATTACCCGTTACTCAATTTACACTATCAAACTAAATCCATACAGATACTACTGTATCTGTACAACAGTTAGCATCTTACTTATGGAACAGGTGGTAAGGAGATAATAATGTATCGTAAAAATAACCACTGAAAACCCATAAAGAACACTCAGAAATTTAATCAATCAGGGTTTTACTCTTTTGAATACCTAGTAAATTTACAAAAGTTTCAACTTGTTTTCCTCATGTCATTCTTTGTAGGAGATTGTCAGTTCCTCTAATCCTTTTAAGTGAAGCTTCTCAACAACCTTCAATAACCCTTGTAAATGACAAGAAGTTCTCCCACTCAGTTGTCTAGACATCTGAACATTTATCGGTTACTAGGAAACCCTGAAAATCATCTCCATATTCTTTCAATAGCTTTCTTCAATATGAACCATTTCAGATTTAATCTCATCCATTGCCTGGGACTCACTGAAAAGGAAGGTTGAATGTGTGTGCACTATGTAAAATGTTACTTTTCTCTCTCACTCTTGCTGTGTTTTAGTAGAGTCCTATGTATTATATTTGCATATAAGCTAAATGTGTAAATAATGTGATTACACTATGCAGTTGACTTCACTGGTAAGTTACCTTGGTGGTAACATGCTTATTAAACAAAAAGATTAGGAGAGTTAATTCTTGGCTACTTTAGAAGCATTTCATGGTCCATCCAAAAACTGCCCTTGTCACAATCAAGCAGAGATGCTGCGTGTTCTCCATGTCAGTGGAAGTGGGCTTTTCTTCCTCAGAGGTGGTCACCACCACTGACACACAGCACCAGAAAGGAAGGGGAAGAAAGGGGCTTCTAAATTTCAGGCAAGACCTGGAACACAGAGAAAATAAAGGCAAGTCCCCTAGAAAACTGTAACTAAATCCCACAAATACTATACAGAGTAAGCATACAATCCAACTGAACAAAAATCATGAGTTAAAATTAATTTATGTTAACTTTAGAAAAAAATAAACTATGTACTTCTGAAGATAATTATTGGGTAGGTAGAAAAGTTCAATGGAAAAGTAGCTTAAAGTATGAGAGAGGAATGGCGTGAGAAGGCAGCAGTGGCATAGTAGATGTGAAATGGGATGCTTTTCTGGATCTGTTCCAGAATCACGCAATTTTAGTATGGGAAAAGAATAAAGATATGGTAGGACTATGTTTTTCCAAATCAAGACCCATCACTTAACTTAATAAATGACTTCTATAACAGTACCAGGGGTGAAAAGTGTCTCAACATTGGAATATGAGATATTTTTTATTTACAAACATTACAGTCATAAGAGATTTAAAATCACTATTGCTCAAGAAAAGTCAGGCCATATATTTGTTGAATTTAGAGGTCTCCTAGTTCAAATCTCTTGTTAAAGAAATAAATACTAATGATAAGAGTTCTTGGTTAAGCAATACTGTTGTTCAGTAAGCAATATACCCAAGGACAAATAACTGATTATGTGCAAACTCAGAACTTAAACCTAGGTTTCCCAACTTTATATTTAGTTTCTTTTCTATGATGTCATTCACATTCTTAAACACCTATTTGTCTATAAAAATTCAATTGTGTGGCACCATAAAAGCTTGTCAGAGAATTATTCATCTCAGAGTACAGGTTAAGTAACAGCAGATATATGAATAATATATGCCACATCTATTCCATGTCAGATTGTAAAATAGAAATTTATTAATGGTTGTTTTAAATGAGGTTGTGTAAAGATGTAACTTCATGAATAGAAAGGTCCAGAAACAGGTGGAGAATTTAATTTTAGAGTAGATAGAATGAAATACTAGAGGTTACAAAGGCCAGAATCTTTTATTTCAGTCTAACATTCCTTCCCCTCTACTGAGCAAATAACATGGTTATATAAGGCTCCGAGATACAGGCTATTAGAACTATCAAAGGATTTAATTATTGAGCAAGCAAGATGAACAAGACACTTCCCAACTCTTTTAGAGGCAAAAGGAAGGATAAGGAATTTGTTGAATTAACAAAGCAAACTGTATGCATTTCATATGAAGACCTTACTTTCTCCAGTGATTTTACTGCTGTTTGGTCTACATTAAATCATACAACCTATACATAGTATAAGGACAAGGAACAGACAAATAAAGACTGTTAAACTAGCTACCATACCAGATCTCAGGTCCCTTTTTCAATCAATCAAGTATCCCCTTTATGTCACAGTGCTTTTTCCACTTAACAGGTAGCTGGGGTAAAGAATGCTACTTGAATTATAGAGGAAGAGGCTTTTTTTTTTTTTTTTTTGACCCCAGTTCAGAACTCCAGATGCCCTTGCTCTTATTTTTCACTCTAATAATACTGACATGCTTTGAAGTTACCAGAAACTACTACGTCCTCCCATGTATAGTGTATTTACATATGCTGTTTTCACTGTTTAGAAGAACATTTTCCTGCTTCTCCACATTGCAAGTTTCCATTTATCCAAGACACGGGTCAGGTGCTTCTTTCTATGTGAAAACTTAAGGTGGTTTATGTACCTTCTGACTTCATGAAAACTGATACTATACAAAATTATCTTGTAGTATAATTGTGTTTGTAATCTTTGACCTTACTAGAAGAGGAATTCCTTGAGATTAGAGGTCACAGTCTTATGAGACACAGCATTCCCTCAAGTATCAGCACATAACAGTCACTCAAATTTGCTGAATGAATCAACACCCCTTATACAGCTTATTCTGAAATCATGGATGCTATCAGACCTCAATACCTCAAATGCTAGATGAGGGGTCATGTTAAGGTTTAGGAATAGCAACAGTAGTTCCTCCAATGGAGATTCCCAGAACCTCCGGGGCTATTTTTAGGTCTGTCTTTTCCTACTGTTCTACCCTTTCTGAGTGAGCCCAAATGCTCTACAGAATCCAGGCAACTGCTGGGTGGCCCAATTACACTATCAAAACCTTAGCAACCCCTGCCACTGCTAGCCTTTGAATAGGGTACATACATTAACCACAGCAGCCTTCTAGCTAGTGAAGCTGATGCTTTACTACACAGTAGGTAAGTTTTTGTGGCTATAAAGAAGCTTACAAAGTTATAATTGACCCCACAGCTCTTGCTGGTAACTGCCCTCTCAGTTCAGAGAGGAAATTTAAATTCTGCTATGTGATTTTTTGTGTGTGTGTCTCCAAGTCTCCATTAGGCCAGTTAGCTGCAGTTCATAATTGACAGCTGTCTTAATATCAAGTTTTATTGCTACTCCTTCTTACATGTAGTGGTACTTAAATGTTTATCAGAAAATTAATCTTCTATTATCTTCCTGTTATATTTCAATGGAGGTGAAATAATAAACATTTTAAGAATAAGGCACATAAGTGTCTGGATTTTATAAGGCTAAAGGATGTCAGATTTTGAAGATTATGGCCTCTGCATTCCCATAAGTTAGCATCTTTCACATTGAATCCTTTAAAGCTCCTGCTTATTTCTGGCTAGTATGAGGCATAACCTATTATTATTGATAAGAGTGAAAGTTAACAGATATCATTAGACTATATGATAACGCTGGGATCATTTTCCCTTATGCTCTAGTGGCAAGAATCTGATGAGATGGATTCTCTGTAGCTATGTTGTAGACAGTGTAAAATGGCATACCCTTTCTGAAAATCAATTTGGCAATATGGATGAAGAGTTCTAAAAATACTAATGATCTTTCAGTCAGTAACTACATTTCTAAGAATCTGTCTGGAGGAAATCAGAAATGAAGATAAATATTTATGTATATATGAGTCTAATATGGGATTCTTTACTATCAAAGCATTATAATGCATAATAAATGAGAAAAAATGTTAAAATATGCTATGTTCACATATTGGAATATATACAGACACTTAGACTGATGCTTAAGAGTTTTTTACTGACAAGAAACAATTTTTATACTATTCAAAAATGGAAGGGTTTTAAATTGTACATCTAGCTGTAGTCTCAGATATGTTAAGTATATATGCATATAAAGATGGGGAAGAAAGACACTAATAATAATAATAAAGAGACAACTAATAATAATTATTTCTGAGTAATGGAGTTATGATTGAATATTAATATTTTTTTATATTTTATGTATACCCCTAACTTTCTGTAAAAGTTATACTGGGGGGGAAGCTGTTTTAAAAACAAAAGATGTTTCTCAATAAACAAGTGGATAATATGTGATATTACGCACAGAATGGAATATTATGCAGCAATAAAAGGAATAAGTTCTGATACACATTAAACACGCATAAATCTTGAAAACAAGCTAACTGAAGTCAGACATGAAAGGACATCTATTTTATGATTCCACTTACATGAAATATCTGTAACAGGTAAGTACAAAGAAAAAGTAGGTTAGAAATTATCAGAGGCTGGGAGAAAGAGGAATGAGGAGTTATTACTTCTAATAGGTACAGAGTTTCTTCTTTTTTTAAAAAAAAATTTTATTTAGCTGTGCCGAGTCTCCGTTGCAGCATGTGGAATCTGTAGTTGCCGCATGTGGGACCTAGTTCCCTAACGAGGGATCGAACCCAGGCCCCCTGCATTGGGACTGCAGAGTCCCAGCCACTGGACCACCAGGCAAGTCCCCAGGTACAGAGTTTCTATTTGGAATTATGAAAAATTGTGGAAATAGACAATGGTGCTGGTTGTAAAACACTGTGAGTATAATTAATGTCACTGAATTGTATACTTACAAATGCTTAAAATAGAAATCTAATTCTGGAGTTCTCCAGTGGACTGATGAGTCCGAACTTTTAAAACCAACCTATATGATTCTGAAAAAAAAGTGGTCCTAAGACCAATTCTGAGAACTAATGAAGCAAATAGAGTAATGACAAAATTTTGTGGAAATAATAGTTTCAGTGAGGTGGGAAAGGAAAGGAGACACCAAAAGAAATAAGGATAAAACAAAGGAGGAGAAAGGACAAGAAGCAAAGCACAAAATTTTAAGGAGAGTGTTGGCAAATGCTACAGAGTATCAGTGAAATGATGATGAAGAGGAAGCAGGATAACAGGTGAAATCATCTGTAAAAGAAAAAAGGAAAAATAAAAAAGAAAAAAGGGTAGGACATTCCCTGGCAGTCCATATTAACAAACTGAGGAATAAAAAGCATAGGACATCTCAGCAGATGCTGAAAAAGCTCCTGATAAAATTCAACATCCATTTACATTGAAAATTCTCCAGAATGTAGGCATATAGGTGACTTACTGCAACATAATAAAGGCCACATATGATAAACCCACAGTTAACATCATACTCAATGGTGAAAAGCTGAAAGCATTTCCTTTAAAATCAGGAACAAGACAGGGATACTCACTCTCACCATTTTTATTCAACATAGGTTTGGAAGTCCCAGCCACAGCAATCAGAGAAGAAAAAGAGAAAAAAAAGGAATCCAAAATGGAACAAAAGTCATAAAACTGTCACTGTTTGCTGATGACATGACAGTAGTATTCAGAGAAAATCCTAAAGATGTCACTGAAAAATTACTAGAGCTCATCAATGAATTTGGTAAAGTTGCAGGATACAAAATTAATATACAGAAATCTGTTGCATTTCTATACACTAAACAAAATATCAGAAAGAGAAATTAAGGAAACAATCCCATTTACTATCACATCAAAAAGAATAAAATACCTAGGAATAAACCTCCCTAGGGAGGCAAAAGATCTATATTCTAAAAACTATTATGATGCTAATGAAAGAAATTGAAGATAACACAAACAGATGGGAAGATATCATATTCTTGGATTGGGAGGCCATAATTGTCAAAATGACCACATCACCCAAGGCAATCTATAGATTCGATACAATCCCTATCAAATTAACAATGGTATTTTTCATGTAACTGGAACAAAAAAATTTTTAATTTGTATGGAAATTAAAGATCCTGAATAGTCAAAACAATCTTGAGAAAGAAGAATGGAGCTGGAGGAATCAAGCTCCTTGACTTCAGACTACATTACAAAGCTACAGTAATCAAAACAGTTGATACTGGGTTTCCCTGGTGGTCCAGTGGTTAAGAATCTGCCTCATAATGCAAGGGACACTGGTTCGATCCCTGGTCCAGGAAGATCCCACATGACACAGGGCAACTAAACCCATGTACCACAACTATTGAGCCCATACTCTGGAGCCCATGAGCTGCAATGACTGAGCCCATGCACCACAACTACTGAAGTCTGTACACCTACAGCCCATGCTCCACAACAAAGAAGCCACCACAATAAGAAGCCAGTGCCCTGCAAACACAGAGTAGCCCCTGCTCACTGCAACTAGAGAAAGCCTACACATAGAATGAAAACCCAGTGTAGCCATTTTAAAAAAAAACTGCGTAATACCGGCAAGAAAACAGACACACAGATCAATGGAAGAGAATCGGAAATCCAGAAATAAACCCACGCACTTATGGTTAATTAACCTATGACAAAGAAGGCAAACATATACAATGGGAAAAAAGACACTGGGAAAACCAGACATCTACATGTAAAAGAACACCATATACAAAAATAAACTCAAAATGGATTAAAGATCTAAATGTAAGACTGGATACTATATAACTCTTAGAGGAAAACACAGGTAGAACACTCAACGTAATTTCAGCATTATTTGTTTGGATCTGTCTCCTAGAGTAATGGAAATAAAAACAAAAATAAACAAATGAGACCTAATTAAACTCAAAAACTTTTGCACAGCAAAGGAAACCATAAACAAAATGAAAATGCAACCTACTCAATGGGAGAAAATATTTGCAAATGCTATCAACAAGGGATCAGTTTCCAAAATAAACAGCTCAATATCAAAACCAAAACAAAAACCAAATAACCTAATCAACAAACGGACAGAAGACTTAAATAGACATTTCTTCAAAGAAGATATTATACAGATGGCCAGAAGGCACATGGAAAGATGTTCAATACTGCTAAATATTAGAGAAATGCAAGTTAAAACTACAATGAAGTATCACCCCATAAGCCATCATTAAAAAGCCTACAAATAATAAATGCTGAAGAGGCTGTAGACAAAAAGGGAACCCTCCTACATGGGAGTGTAAATTGATGCATCCCCTATGGAGAACAGTACAGAGGTTTCTCAAAAAACTAAAAATAAGAGTTACCATATGATCCAGTAATCCCATTCCTGGACATATATCTGGACAAAACTCGAATTTGAAAAGATACATGTATCCCAATGTTCAAAGGAACACAATTTACCAGAGTCAAGACATGGAAACAACCTGAACATCCACCAACAGATGAACAGATAAAGAAGGTGTGGAATATACACACAATGGAATATTACTCAGCCATAAAAAGGATGAAACAATGCCATCTGCAGCAATATAGATAGACCTAGAAATTATCAAATTAAGTGAAGTAATTCAGTCATTATATATATGACTGAATCACTCTGGTGTACATTTGAAACTAAGACAACATTGTAAATTACTATAATTCAATTTTTTAAATGGTTAAAAAATTCTAAATAGTTAAATTTTTTTTTTTAATTTTAAATGGCTAAAAGAGGATTTGCACATAGGGAATGGAAAAAAAGGTTAAAATGGCAGATTTTATGCTATGTTTATTTCCACATAAAAATGTGGAAAAACATAAAGCCAAAAAAGCAGGGTATTTGGGACTTCCCTTGTAGTCCCATTGTTAAGACTCCATGCTCCACTGAGGGGTATGGGTTCGATCCCTGCTTAGTGAACTAAGATCCCACCTGCTGGCCAGCACGGCCGGAAAAAAAAAAAAGCAAGATATCCAAAGAAACTAAGACTGCCATGTAATAATAAGGTCAATGGGACAGAGTGCTCCTCTTTAATTCTCCTGCATTCAGAGCTGTACACCCATTGGCACCTGACTCTCTAGGTTGAAGGAAGAAGGAACTACAGTAAGGGTCAACCAGTAACTTTAGGAACTTTAAGTCCTTTTTCTGTACAAGTGGTTCAAGAAAAGGAAAATATGAACAGTAAAACTTATGTGTACAATTACAAAATTTAAATTCCCAGTCCTAAGTTTTCTCCTGAGCTCCAGCTCTCTATGACTAACTTCTTGCTCAACAATTTCACCTAGAATAAACAGTATCTCTTACATTTAACAGGCCCCAAACAACCTGGGATGTCCATGGGAGTCAGCATGCTATAGACTATAAATGATAAATAAACACAGTTCCTGCTGTCAAGACTCTTGTAAGCAAGAGACTACAGCAAACAGACTACTTGGTTAATAAGTAAGTAATCATACCTTACAATATGAGGTTGTAATAATAAACATATTCTAGCAGAGCAATTTAAGTTAAGGGGAGTGGAAGGACAGAAAAAGTGTTGATTATTATGCCTAGAAAGAAGGGAAGGTTTCACAGAGACAGAGTATACCTGAATTAAGATAGAAGCTGTCCTCTGAAGATAACAGTAAAACTCCACTAAGCAACTAAACCATCTGAACCAGAGAAGCAGATTTTTGGTGACATTTCTTACCAAATACATCGGATAAAATCAATCGTCTCTGAGAAAAGAAAACAGATTCTACTTTTGATAGATTCATGTTATCATCAGGGTGACAACACCGTCTCTATAGTCCATCAGATTACCAAAGAAGCAGCACATCTAAGTATCTTCAACTGCCATAGAACGTAAGAATTTTTCAGGAACTGAGTTCTGGATTATACTCTCAGAGTTCACATAGGCATTCCTTCCTAAAACCTGGTTAGTTACTTGGCTTCTTTGTATGAAACAGTCTTTGGCACTCCCCTGCCCCTTTCTGACAGCTTTGGATTTCTGTCTTTGGTGACAGCTAAAAGAAATCTACATACAATTAAACTTATTACCTCAAATCAACAACTAATTAATACATAAAGGATCAGAGAAGTCCCTCTTAATTCAAACAGTCCTTTAGCTTTTACATATTTGAAGAGGACATAAATTAAGCATTAGGAGAGGAAAAAATAATTTCCAATACTGAAGGCCTAGAAAGTAAGGTTAGAATTTTACTAGGCAAAAGTGCAATGAGTTTTTGAAACCCACCACTGATCTCTCTGTGCCTAAGCCACCAAACTGATTACTTTCTACTGGTTTGATGTTTTGAAGGTCAAAGGATAGAAAACATAGTAATGTTATTTTTGTCTTAAAATGTTACCATTGCTATCTTCTCTTATCATTCCTATCTGCTCTTTTCAAAAGTTTTTATCTACTTTCCTTAAACTGCCAAAACCCCAGAAGATAGTATATTCCAGAGTTTAGCACTTTGAAAAAGTTCAAAACAGCCAAACTGTAATTAATGTGTTTATTCTAAGACATATATATTTTTTCCTATTTTAATGTTTCTGAAAACGGCATGTATTCATGTATACATTTAAGGTAGTAGTTTCTTTTTTCTGTTTTTAAAGTTTTTAAAGTGTGTGTCGTCATTTTGTGAAGAAAAAAATTGTTTAATTATAGTAACACAAACGTAATGTTTGAGGCAAACCAGATTATATACAGTATACTAGATATGCCTAAATAAAATTATTTTAGATCTGCAAAGTGTTATATAAAGTACAAATATCTTGGTTCTCAAAAAATCAATTTTAGAAAGAGGGAAAGAAGGAAAAAAGTAAAACTTCCCATTTTAGGCTCTAACATTCAGAAATTTTATAGCTGTTACTTCATGTCGTTCATTTTCTTTATGTGTATTTTCTCTGTATAACTAGTCTGTGAGGACTGGAAGACGTCACTTGTGTACCCATATGGAGGTAGGGGTGCAACAAGAGTGTGTACAAGTCTATTGTTGCTATTGTTTCCAGTCGTCCAGTTGTGTCTGACTCTTTGTGACCCCATGGACTGCAGCACACCAGGCTTCCCTGAACCTCACTATCTCCCTAAGTTTGCCCAAGTTCATGTCCATTGCATCGGTATATGCCTATTATGTACCATTAATTTTCTGTGCAACATTTTGGAGCTATGACTCCCCAAACAGAATTGCACTGGCAACACCAACAAAAATGAATTAACAATAGAGTTTAATATATGCTGTAATAAAATTAAATACAGGGCATTATGGAGGTACATAAGAAAGGCATCTAACCTCTCTTTGCATAAATGTGTATGTGTGCTACCAGGAAGACTTCTGGGACAAAATAACACCTACATTAATACCTGAAAAGGAGAAAAAGCAATGTCCTTAGAAATACTTTTGGGAATTTCATTTATCTATGATGGTATAAGTAATGAATTCTGCATGGCAGGTACTCAATAATACAGGATAAGGCAGGTACTGTCCCTTTCTTTGGTGGGGGCAGGAAGGAGGAGCAGGAGGAGAGGGAAAGGTCAAGAGTGGGCCTAAGTGTAACTAAGAAGACCAAAGCAAGATAAATCAATGAATAAAATGAACTCTCATTTTGACATACTTAGCTCAAATCTGGAATTCAACACTTACCAGCTATGTTATCTTGAGCAGGTACCTGACTCTCTTAAGTCTCAACTTTCTTATCTGTAACTAACAATAACTAATCCAAAGAGATACCCTGGAGCTGAAATGCATAATACATATTTTGTTTATCTGGCTAAGCTGACTAATTAGTTTCCCTACTAGATGTTAGGCTCTAAAGGACAGAGACTATGAATAATATCTTATGCACCACTGCCTAGCAAAATGCTTGGCATACAGCAGATGTTCACTACCATTAAATATTCAGTATGATAATTTGAACTACAAAACTACTATGACCTCAGCACAGCATTATAATTAGGTTTGATTATATTCAGAAGAGATCAAAGACTGCTAACTGACTGGTTTGTTATTTCACTATAAAACACTAAAAGTTTTATTAATTATAAGAGCCAGAGAGTTTTCCAAATCTGAACAAAATCAAACATTTAGAAAAGCATGCCCTTGGAGATAAAATCTATACTTCAAGGAGGTAAATAAAATCTTTTCCTCTCTCTAAAGAAGTGTTTTCAACAAAGGATGATTTGCCCCCCCAAAGGACCGGCAGCAAAGTCTGGAGACATTTTTGGTTGTCGTAACTGAAGATCTAGTGGGGAGACTCCAAGAATACTGCCAAACATCCTAGAATGCATAGGACAGTTTTCACAATAAAGAATTATTTGGAAAAAAAAAAAAAAGAATTATTTGGTTCAAAGTGTCAATAGTGTTGAGATTGAGTGGGGAGGGGTAGGAGTTGGGAGAGTAGAAAGATAGGCAAAGATACAAGATTGCCTAAACACTTATTAGTAGGTTAGGTTTAATATTATCAGAGTTCATGTCCATTATTGCAATTAATTTTTTTTTTTTTAGTGAAGCTGTAATTTTTAAAGAGAAGCTTAGATTTGCTTTTTCTCAATTATGTCCCAGATAGAGAATGCTCTCTCTGGAAATTATTTTAGGTCAATGAAAATATATGAAAGCTTTAATAGCTCAGGGTAAAAGAAAGCATTTTAAATGCTTAATTTCAAGACTTGCAAATGAAGTTTTAATACTTATCAGAGTAAGAATGCATAGCCATATCAAACTATAAGGAAAAAAGATACATGTGACTTACCTTCCCTACTATTTTATCAGTACATTAATTTTGAAAGTATAAAGCAGATAAACAATATATTTATTTGTTCATATATCCGTGATGGAAAGAGTATGTGGCACTTTGCCATTTCACTGCCTTTTCTTTGTTACTCTTCTATTTCTTTAATAGTGATCCTCACCTCTACATTGTTTCTGATCTACGTTTTACAGCACATGTGCATTAATAATCTACTAAAACTTGTGAGGCAGTACTACACCTGGTAATGATGTAATGAAATCTGATAGTAGTTAAAATTTAAACACTATTATCAAAAATGGAATCATCAGGTAGAAGTAGATCTAGACAGTAACAGATCACAAATAGTTGGTGTTATGATGATTTTTCTTGCATATCAATCTTTGGCTTCCGATCTGAGAAAAGTAGTATCATCAAAATAAAATAATTTAAAAATTAATAGCTTTTGAAATGGTCTAATAAGAAATGCAATTCATGTAAAGCTACTGCGGGAGCTTTCTGAGTAATAATTTGAGAGTCTGTGAAGAGCAGAAAGGTACTCTTATGGGAAAAAAGTCCAACTTATTGGAATAAATCTTTGGGTTTCCTTATTTCTGTATTGTAAAGAAAAAAATCTTATTTTACATTAAAATTAAAGAGTAGGTCCATAATTTTGTCATATGTGCAAATATTGGGTTGGCAAAAAGTCCGTACAGGTTTTCCAGTAAGACAGTATGGAAAAAACCTGAACAAACTTTTTGGCCAACCCAGTACTTTGAGTCTGAAAAGTATAATGAATTCCTTAACCATCTAATAAAATCATTTTTTGACAATCCAATTTTATACAGTAGGCAAATTCAACAGCTCCAGTCCTTCAAAACGTGAGTATATGATTCATCTAAGCTGATATGTTACATTTGAAAGTCTGGATAATTATTTGTGAATGTTCTGTTTATCCACATAACAATTTTCAAAGTGATCATACCTCTTCAATACCAGCTATATTATTCACAGCCAGTTTTTTTAGAGAACTCTGAAGTTTTTTGTCATCAGCTGTAGCTGTTCTATGTACCACCTTCTTCTTTCTGCGAGCTGTACCCTGAAAGATAACCAAACAAAAGTATTAGCATACCATGCATTTGATGATTGTAATCACTTGTCTTCCTCTCCATAATATTCTTCCTAAACCTCACATAAAAAATTACAGACTTAATAGTAATGGTTAAAAAGACTTCTCATAGTCACAGAGTTGTGACTGTCAGCCTAACTCAGATTTTTGAAGGTTAGTTTCCAGCCAATTTTTCTCATTCTTTCCAATATCTAGCCTCTGTCATTTTAACACACTGTTTCAAGTGTTTTCTAACAAAAAATTTTTAACTTCAAAATAACCTGAAGTACGCTTTACTTCAACTTTCCAACAATATAAGGAAAGGTTTTTATACTATCTACCACCCTCTAAAAATATTCTGAAACTTTGGAGATTATGACCTAACAGGTAAATGCCTATTATGTGAGTGTTCTAGAGTCCTAGAACCTAGGAATGAAAAAGATCAAGTTCTTACTTCAAGGAGCATACATTACAATGGGAAGGAAAAATCAGTATATAAACAGATTAGATTATTTCAAACAGGATAAATGTATTAAGATTAGATTATTTCAAACAGGATAAATGTATTAAGAAAAAAAAAATAACATAGCAACAAGAATACTGGGTCGGGGCAAAGCACTACTTTATTAGAATGCTCAGGGAAGGTCCCTCTGAAGAGGTGGTGTATGAGCTGAGACTTATGAAAAGATTTAGGGGAAGAGTGATCCAAGAAAAATGAAACAAGAGTGAACCTGTCATTTCTAGACAGAGCAGACCAGTATGACTAGAATAAATAATGGGAAAGGTAGAGGAAAATGAAATCAGAAAGACTGATAAGGGCCAGATCACGTAGCCTAATGTGCCACTTGAGCAGGAACTGGGCTTTATATCAACTGCAATAGGAAGCTACTGGAAGGTTTTAAGCATGAGAATGGTTTGTTCTGATTTGTGATTCTAAAAGATGACTGAGGTTGCTGTGGAAAATGAACTATAATGAGATCAGTCAGGAAGCTACTGTAGAAGTCCTGACGAGAGATGAGGGTTGTGGCAGTGGAGATAGAGCTAAGATAGTCAGAAGAACCAAAAGGACTTGCTGATGGACTAAATATGGGATATGAGGGAAAAATGGAATCTAGAATGATGTTTAGAATTTTGACCTGAGCAAATGGGTTGAAAATTATACTATTTACTGAGATAGGAAAACTTCACTTCTAAATGGATATTTTGAAACTCTAAATAATTTTTTCCATTGAAAAACTATTTAAGACAATGAATTAAACTCCTGAGCCAACACTACTCAAGAAATCAGCCTTATAAAGGGTAAGCAGGCTTAGTCTCAGAAACCCCGGTGGGAGTGGAAGAGAGCCCCATGAGTAGCAACAGAGCTTGTAACGAAATCAAGCTAAAGGATGGACTAAGAGAGACCATTAAGATAGATGGCCATTAACCTGTGAAGTGTTCCGGATTCAACTGCTTGCTGGTTACAACTTAAATGATCCTTATGTACCTTAAAATCAACTTGTCTATAAGCTTATCAGCCCACCAAAATATTCTTCCTATACTTCCTAATTTTCATAGCTCTAAGACCAGAAATTTGGAGGCCATCCTAGACTCCTCTCTCCTCTCTGTTCCCCACATTCTATCCATCATTAAGTTGTGTCATATACAACCCCTAAATTTGTGTCCCACATACTACAAGCTGTAGCTTCTCCTCTATGCCAAACTTGTTTTATTTCATTTTCCACAATGCCAGTATCTACCTTTTAAAATCACTGTTACTGTTTTTTCTTAAAATTCTTCAGTAGTTGACCTTGCCTATGGGATAAAATCCTAATCTCCTTAGTGTGACACACAAAACTATGATCTGACTCTAAATTACCTGTTTCATTTGCTGCCATTCTTTATCCATTATAAACTCTAGTTGTAACAAATTAAAGCAAGCCATTCCACTAAGCATCATGCCATCCACTAAGCATCTTAGCATCCTATATGCATTTGCATGTGTGAGAATAACAATCTCCTCCTTCACCCTATCTACTTGTTCTCATACCTGTTGTTTATTCTTCAAATCTCTGCTCAGTGATGACTTCCTTGGATCAGGTGCACCTTAAACTTCATTTTAATATTTACTATTCTGTAGTGTAATTGTGCGGAGAAGGCAATGGCACCCCACTCCAGTACTCTTGCCTGGAAAATCCCATGGACGGAGGAGTCTGGTAGGCTGCAGTCCATGGGGTCGCTAAGAGTCGGACACGACTGAGCGACTTCACTTCATTTTTCACTTTCATGCATTGGAGGAGGAAATGGCAACCCACTCCAGTGTTCTTGCCTGGAGAATCCCAGGGACGGGGGAGCCTGGTGGGCTGCCGTCTATGGGCTCGCACAGAGTCGGACACGACTGAAGTGACTTAGCAGCAGCAGCAGTATAATTGTGAGTGCATCTCCCTTTCAAGCTGAACTGTGTCAAGAGCAGGAAACCTTGACTTACTTATCTACTGTGTGCTTGGCCCATAGCAGTTGCTCAATAAACCAGCTGACTGACTGTGCCAACCTTCTGGCTTAAAATATACAATAGTGATGTGCTGTATCAAGCTCTTCTAGGTATGTGTTTCTTGAATAGTCCTAATTTTTGCACTGATACATTACATTACTTCCTGCTACAATGTGACTAGTACTTTAGCTACATGAATTTGTTGCTATGACTCTGGAGTCAGATAACTGTATTACTAGGAAAGAAGGAGAAAGTATTAATACTAGTTGTTTCTTCCCTTCCCCCTCTCCTGTTCCTATCCTCAGGAGCTATAGTTATTATCAAAGTAAATGACAGAGTGGGGCTGCTACACACTGTCCCACCTATCCCCTCCCTAGGTCTGAGGTAAATACTATTCTTGCTTTTCCTTTTACAAAGATTGTATTGAGCAGAGATAAAGGTAGAATATTCTCTTTGAGCCCAGGGTTGGAACTGAAGGGAATCAAAGATTTTCAGTGATCAGAACTAACTCTCCCTTAAGTTTCAAAGTACATGGAATAAGAATGCTCATGTTCACATTCACCAACATAGAAAAAAAGTAACAATTTGGGAGGAAAACCTAGCAATGAACAAAGGTACCATTAGCTTTTGCATCTCCCATTGTAAACCTAACTGAAGCAGTAGGGTATCAAGTCAAGATAAGGTAACCTCAATATCCAGGAGTATCTGAGGGTGGGTCTAACATAATAACAGCTGTCTTTTAGTAAGTGTCTAGTCTGTGTCAGACACTGTTTGAGGTGTTTTATAAATATTACTCTAATATTTAGAAGCATCTTATGTAGGATCATTTTTATTTTACAGATGCAAAAATGGAAACTTAGCAAGATTAAATAACTTGTTCATATCATTTAACCACCAGAATGTTAAAAAGTGTCAAAGGTGGCTATTTCAATTGTACCCATCAGAGAGATATCTTCTAATTACCTATTTTAGATCTAGACAAGTTATTTTCAAATTGGAATGTGGTTTAATCTTAATTAATTTTAAAAATTTTAGATTTTCAATGACCACAAATCCAAAATAATAATACTATCTGGTAATAACACATTCTCCTATCAATTTTTCTTATGCCACACTCACCTTGCCCCCTATCCGGACCTGAGCCTGAAGTTTGGCTAACTTTTCTTGATTCATGCTGTTGGTAAATCTAGGGGGGGAAAAATAAATTTGTTAAAGTCACTGTTTTATTTACCAAAACAAAATAACTGTTTATACAACAGTACCTTCTGGTTCACTGAACCTGTAATATGCACCACCACCATGATAATATTATCTATATTTTAAAAAATATTAATAATTTTTTTCTAGCTTCATAAGTCAGATAGCAAAAGAACCAAAATTAAGAAATACCAAGAGGGAGCTGTATATACAAACAGAAAATAGAATTGAGATTCAAAGTTACTTATTTGAAGATCCCTCCTTAAAAGTGTAATTCGGTACTTTGGTACTCAATAAAACCTAACCAATTCTAAAATCTCTGTAGGTACACCAGTTTCTTCCCCAAAGATTTTTACAGAAGAGAGCCGTTAGCAAATCAGCACAACTTTTTTTCCCCTCTCAAATCATATTCTGTATTATTTTTTTAAATCATAGAAGACAAAAGAAAGAAAAATCTGGACAAAGAAAAAAATTCAATAGGCTATCTAGCTATCAAGATATGAGGCAGTCATGGCATCCTATATTCAAGGTTAGGTGGTATGTTAATAATAGGAAAAGAGAACCAGATTTTCAGACATTCGGTGCTTCTGCAGCACTTTCCACAGAGTTCGTTCAACACCTTGCACTAACATAGTATGTCGTTAACTGTCAAGACAGTCTTGCACATAAGGTAAAATGCCTCCTTGCACAATTTGACAAAAACCTATCTCTGCTACATTAAAAAGAAATTTTGCAGGGAAGAGGGGAATCTTAAAAATAAACTTTTAAAGGCTAATCTTGATTTTGAAAACTCTAAGTTCATTATAAAGTCAAGAATCCTAGTCTGGTCAGCCCTTTCCTACTAAGGAAAAAAAAGTTCAGTTTATAATGGGTCATAACATTCCACACTATATAAACAAATAAAAGCCAATGTTAAAAATCTTATTTTACTTGTTCTTAGATCAACAGATCACTACTGAGATAGAGCAGAGGGAATAAAGGGTAAGGCTGTTGTTAAAACTTTTTGGTTGATTCTCTAAACTCTTTAAAAACATCTTCCAGATGAAAAAGATATTGTTTTCTTCATTTTAGAAATGAAAGAATCAAAGATTATGTAAGTACTAATCATTCTGTATTCTGACACTGTACTTAAGATACAAACCTGTGTATCTTTCTGCTTTAAGGGTGAAGTCCCATTCCTAAATAAGATTTAGAATTTACAATTCTTCAATCTTTACTCAGCACTGTATCACAATGCTCAAGCAGCTAAAAAAATTCTTTTATAGGAGTGTGAATAGAGTACAAAATCAAAAAGCTTGTGTGTGGCTATCTCAACTTAAATCTGACACTGACACTTAAATCTGACACTGACTTAAATTTGCTGATGTAAATCCCAATCTCTACAGTCAGTTTCTATAGAAAAGGACCAAAATTCACTGTTCTCAAAGTAATGCGGCCATGAAGGTGTAGCGAACTAACAAAGAGCCTAAGGAATTTTTTATCAAAAAAGGGGATGAGTGAAAATATTAGAACCAGATACAAGATAAACTTTTTGGGACTATTCTGCATTCTGAAGTATCAATCCCCAAGAGAAGAGATGGAAGAGATGGAAGTCAAAATAGAGCCCTGATTTGTCTGAAACAAAGCCAGAACAAAATTAACTCTTTAAATCAATGTGCAAACAAGAACAGAGTCCATTCTAGGTAATAAGTATAATCAAAAACTTGTTCTCAAGGAGTACCTCAGAGAAAAAGCACTTTAGGGAGGCTGGAAGTTCAAAGTTGGGAGAGGAAGAAGAAAAGTGGTTCTTTGTCTACTACCAGGTTGGGGTGCATGGAATTCAAGTAAGAAAATGGACTGGATTCAGTTTATGAGAGAAGAGATGTCAAGCTGAGAATCTGGAATAGACCTCAAAGATCATCTGCTTTAACTCCCTGTTCCTCAGTCAACCTTTCTTTTTATTGTACCTGTTATTTCTGTCCTGTATAGGATGCCATCTGAAATACCTGAAAGCAGGAGCAGGGTTTAAATCAGAAATACACAAAACAGCTCACATTCCTTCCAATTTAACAGATTTGGAAATAAAAGTCCTCCTAGGCCCAGAAGGGAGAAATAGCTTCTTAAGGCCATGATTCGTGAGTTCTTCCTTGGGGATCCTAAGATCTTTTAGTCTTTTCCTCAAGGATGCAAGAAACGGTGCAAATAATGAGGTTATAACCAATATTTACTGAGTGCCTAAGTTTTAAGCATTATAGTAGGCACTTACACACACCTCATTTTTACACGAGATAAAATAAATTTAATCTTTAACCCTTACTTTTTATTATGTGGCCTCTAAGAGAGGCACAGGCTTTGGAATCAGAAGGATCAAGGGTCTACTACTTAGAGCTTTCAGAAACATATTTTACTTCTCTGAACTTGTATTCCTTCCGTATTAAAAAAGTGTAACACCACATACTTCACAGTATTTTTTGTTTTCAGAGTTAAAGATTAAGTTATCAAGCACAGGGTATGGCTCACAGCAGATATTCAAACATTGGTAACTATTGTTACCACTCAAGGGACAGAGCTGGTACAGTGAAAGACCGTGGGAACGGAAGTTGAAACCACTATTCACTAGATTTGTAACACTGCCAGTCGGTCAATCATCAACTTCTTGACAGCCTACTATGCACCAGGCAGTGTGATAAGGCTAGAATGATGGGCAAGGCAATGTTTCAGAGAGGGTGGCAGGCTTGTAAACAAATCCTGCCATTAGAAGGTGAAGAGCAATGCAATGGAATACGGTCTCCAGAGCCTGGGGGCGGGGCTTGCTAGCCTCAGTTTCCTTAGCTGTCGAGGGGGAGGATCAAATGAGATGACAGCAGATAGGTGGTATAAAGCTCACAGCGTTATTGTTGTGAATAATGAGGAGTAACAGAACAGAGGCGGTGGACCACCTGCCTCCTGGGACTTGATCTGGGCGGCAACAGCGCTGGCCCGCTCGCCCCCACGGAAAGCGGTGGTGCTGGGGACCTTCCCTCAGGTGCAGACCCCCAGCTGCGCCGCCGGTAACCGACAGGCCAAGCCAGCCGCTTCCGCCCCCACTCAGCGCGCCACGGCGGAAGTGGCAGCCCAAGCGGTTGGCGGGTGTCGGAAGAAGAGGGCGGGGGGAGACCGTGTGCAGCGGCCTATGGCCGTGGAGTGGCGGGACCGCCGGGGGTCTCACCTGAAGCAAGGAGGGTCCTCCAACACCAGCACGCGGCAAGAGCAAGATGGCTGCCTCAGTCGAGACAGAGAAAGACGAAGGCGGCCGCGGCGGCGGGAGTGGGACCCACGTGACACATCCTGCCCCGCCTCTCTCTCACCAGAGCACCCTATCCTGGGAGCGCATGTACGAACGACAAAGGCCAAGCCGCTCTGCGCCTCCCAATAGAAACGAGGCAGGTGCAGGTGGCCGCGCTGCATTCTGGAGCTTGCAGTCCCCCTGGAGTTCCATTGTGTCCGTGCCTGCAATTTGTAGGGAACCTGATAAAGGGGAGGTGTGTATTTTTGTTTCGGTTTGTCCTTTTGCCGGTTGTCTTTTCACTAGGCATTAAGTACGCACACGCACTGCCAAACTTAACTAGGGCGAACTCTCTAGTGTGGGGACTCAATTAGCCTCCATTCCGGAGGAGAGACGGGACCTTGCTATGCATCAGAGAGGAAAACAGAAATAACCCAATTTAAAAACAACAAAAACAAGTAGATGTAAGAAGCTTTGCACTTCTAAGTACCTGCAGTGAGTTATGACCTGGCGCCCTGAAGAGCTAGGTCAGTTTTGCAATGAGAGATTCCAAGTTTGGTTTTCTCGGAGCTTGCGTCAGTTGGTTGCATCATCCCTGAGAGGAAGAATTTAGGTTACAAGGGATAATCAAGTCCAGTGCTTCTTCCGTAGCAGGAAGGGGCATTCTTGCAGGCACGAGACCATGCACCGCAAAACAGGTTTGGCAGACCTGTGCCAGACCTGAGCAGTAACCTGAGAATGAAGTCCAGTGGTCTGCCTTTTTTTTTTTCTTTTTTTTTTTTTTTTTTTGCGGTGGGGAAAGGGGGATCCGGAGCCAATGGGCAACCGGCCCACTGTTGGGAGCGGCTGACTTCACCGATCAGTAATTTGCGTAGTAAATATTAAGTGCAGTGGTTCTTGAGGGGGAGGGGTTAGCTTGCTGGGGAACTTAACCAGCAACGGTTCTCCCGAGCCTCCTCCCCACCCCCACTATCTCGGCCCATCTTTTCTTTCTCGGTCCTCGGACTAAACGTCCAGAACCCGGGGCGAAGCAAATAGCGCCCCAGAGCAACTGCCGCAACCTTCTACGTGGTCTGCACCTTTAAAGTCTCACTCCGTCCCAAACCGGACCCGGGAGGCACCACCCACATCCGTCTAACATCACTTCCTTCAGGGTTAGGGAGACAAAAAAAAAATCTGGGAACGCGAGCGGCTGGGCTGATCCGCACTTGGGAAACCGCTCGGACCTTCTAGGACCTCGTCGGCTCTACGTCTGCTCAGCGCAGTGGCTCCGCACACCTACCACGATGGAGCAGCGGCCTCGTCTCGGGGCCACCTGTTTGCTGGGCTTCAGTTTCCTGCTCCTCGTCACCTCTTCTGGTGGACCTAATGGGCTTGGAAAGGGTCAGACTGCATTCTTTTCTTAATCTTTACTTATCCTGGGCCCTAGCCCAGTACAACTCTCTTCTAGTCCTAATACGATTCCTTTCCCGTTCTGTCTCTGGCCACGCTAGATTTCTTTATATCCTCTCCAACTGCTCCTGGAGTTTGGGGTAAGGAGTAGTGGTCTGGGAAATGTTGAGATGGGGAAGTTTTACTTGAGGCCTCCCTAAATTCTTGGGTTGGGATAAGAAGTGGCCTTTATATTTCGAAAAACATGTTTAAGAGAGCAGCATACTGCCTAACACCTGGTAGGTCCTCGGGCACCGTTACCTTCCCTCCTGGGAGAAATAGGACCTTTGGGGACCTGCATATTTGGACCTTTGCCCTGGGTCTGAAGATTTCCCTCCTCTCACCTCTTCTCTGAAGAGCTAGGTTACTGCCTCCTTACCTTGTAGGGAACAGTACCTGCATCCCAGGGAGCAGTGACTGATACAAAAGGAAGGACTGGATGAAGGGTCACAGGTCTGATGTTAGACGGTCATCAAAAATTGTCCTTGGTGTGGTTCAGTGAGTGTGTCTGAAGAAACTGATTTTTTTGAAGAGTGAGGGGACTGTCGTTTATGAATGGAGAACAAGAGATTTGACCCGCATGCTCCATCCATCCCATTGTCTACATCTTTATTGGAACTCAGGGTTTATGCTTTTTCTAGGTGGTTGTGTGGTAGTGTGTATTTCCTTTCCCTTCCTTTTTTCTTTTGTTTTGTTTTTGTACTGACCTTACTGTATGAAATGTCTTTACTACAGCCCTGCTGTTCTAAATTGTGTTTTACCCTCCCTATTTGCACATTTATTGGTGGGTGATGAGATTGGGTGGACATTCAGTGCACCTGAATGCAGTCATGCCTTCATTCAGTAAATAATTTTTGATTACCTACCATATTCCTGGCATGATCCTAGGCACCAGGGATATAGGAGTGGACAGGACATATAAGGTTCCTGCTCTCATGAAGTTAGTTTATGTTCAATTCAGAGAGACAAGAGGGTGGGTACATGAACAAATTAATAGACAGGATAATTTCAGCTAGGGATGAGTTCTGGAAACTGATGGAGTAGAAAGACTGAGAAAGGATGAGGGAGCTGACATTACTTGAGCCAGGAAGGTCAGGGGAGGTTTCTCTGGGAAGGTGATATGTGGGTTTCCATCTCAGTGATGAAACCACAGGGAATTCTGTTGGGCCAAAATGTTTTTGAAGTACTGACAGTCCCATTTTAAAGCAGATTACTGTAAAATCCGTGTAAAATTGTAAGTACTGAAGGAGACATTAGCGTGTAGTATTAGGAGTGGGTTTAGATTTGAGTTTTAATTTACTCTGCCACAAACCAGTTGAGAGACCTAGGGCAAGTTGCTAAAACTTCTCAAAGCTCAATTCCTCATGTGCCAAAGGGGCATAATAACAGCTATCTCACACATGCAACAAATAATTACCCAGTTATTATTCCAGTTAACTGTGTTCAGTTCAGTTCAGTTGCTCAGTCACGTCTGACTCTTTGCGACCCCATGAATCGCAGCACGCCAGGCCTCCCTGTCCATCACCAACTCCCGGAGTTTTCTCAAACTCATGCCCATCGAGTCGGTGATGCCATCCAGCCATCTCATCCTCTGTCGCCCCCTTCTCCTCCTGCCCCCAATCCCTCCCAGCATCAGGGTCTTTTCCAATGAGTCAACTCTTCGCATGAGGTGGCCAAAGTACTGGAGTTTCAGCTTCAGCATCAGTCCTTCCAATGAACACCCAGGACTGATCTCCTTTAGGATGGACTGGTTGGATCTCCTTGCAGTCCAAGGGACTCTCAAGAGTTTTCTCCAACACCACAGTTCAAAAGCATGTGTTAGGTGTAGGCAATACCTTGGAGTCACATATTCAATATTCCTTGTTAGATGTTAAGCTCTGTGTGGTTGTTCCATTTACCATTGCTGCATAATAAACCACCCCAAATTAAGTGGTGTAAAGAAGTCATTCTATTATGCTCACGATTCTGTGGGCCAGAAAGTCAAACAAGGCACAGTGTATCCCTTGTGTATCCCTTGGTTCCGAGTCTGGGGTCTCAGCTGAACTGGTTACTTCTCCACGTGCATCGTCTTCGTGGGCTAGTGTGAGCTTCCTCACCGTATGACAGCTGGATTCCAAGAGTGAGCACCCTAAGAGAACAAGGTGAAAATACATGACATTTTTGTCATCTAGCCATGAAAGTCATGTAGCATCACTTCCACTGTACTCTATGGGCCTGTTCAAGGGGAAGGGACATTAACTACCTCCTTTCCATCCCCCAGAGGAGGAATGTTGAGGTCACATTGTAAAAAGAGCTTGTGGAATGGGAGACATTACTGCAATCATCTTTGGAAAGTATGGTCTGCCCAGTAAGTTAGGACTATTTCTGTCTTATTCATACTCAGGAATATTTGTTGAAGGAAGAAATGAATGGTACACATGATTGTTGGAGTCCCTGTCTTTTTTCAGCTCATAGTCTGAAGACTATCAGCACAAATAAGCAGGCAATTACATGACACTGTGATGTACTGTCAGCAAGGAAATGGCAGGTAACTGTAGGAGTACATAGAAGGGCAACTTGGTGGTGGAGGGGCTGTGAGGATTACATGAAAAAACAAAAGGCATTTAATGTGTCACAAACTTAGAAAGTATTTATTTAATGCTTATTACTATATTTACCCAAGGAAAAATATTGACTTGTTCCTGAAAGGAATTAATACGATATCTAACTTTTTTTTTTTGGTATCTCCTGGGTATGGATTCTTGGAAAACAGATTACAGTTCACCCACTCCACCTCCCAGAAAAGTGCTACCTGGAGCAGTGATAAGTAAGATTTCTTCCCAGAAGTTTAAGTAGATTTGACTCTTTCCGGATGATGGCCTGATAGTTTGCAGAGAGGAAGTACAGTGATGTGGTGTGAGCACTGGATAGGAATCAGAAGGCCTGAGTTTTAATCCTGGTCAGGCTATATAGCCAGCTCTTGGCTTCCCTGGGGATCATTTATTAAATGAGAAAGTTGGACTAGAAATGATTCCTAAGAGTACTTCCAGCTCTAATATCTCAGAGTTCTGAAATAATCTTGTTCTCTGTGTGCTCAGCATTTGGAACGTACCACCTGTGGGAAGAAGGGTAGTGATTAACATTTACTGTACATTTTGCTATATTCCAAGAACCATTCTGTTTATTTTTCATATATTGACTGGTTAAATCCTCATAATAACCCACTGAGGTAGATAAGGGATGTAATCGTCATCCCCATTACACAGATGAAGAGCCTAGAATGGGATGCAGGAGTCACAACACCTAGTAAGTGGACCAGCTGAGATGCAGATTCCAGAGCTTTTGTCCTCAACCGTACACCTCTCCTGCTCTGAGTGCAGAGACTCCTTTGAAAGAGAAAAGGGAAAGTTTCAATGGGGGCGGTTCATGCACTCTCCTGCCTGAAACAGAAATGGATGACTTTGTCAAGTCTCTGAAATGACCATTTGGCATTGACATGTATGGAGTGTTTACCTTCCATACTGTATCCTATTCACATTCACCACAAGCCTAAGAGACAGGTATTTTTGTTAGTCATATTTCACATACGTGAAAACATCAAGTGGCTGAATTAGGACTTGTTTGATGTATACAGACTTTATTTAGCCATGGTGTTATTCTACCTCTCAGGTACAGTGTTCCTGTTTCAGAGGCTTGGCTGCCAGTTCTGACACTTAACCTTTTGTTCTGTCAGCTGCGAAAGGGTGGGTAATACTTTTCTGATGTCCTTAGCTTACCCTCAGGAAAACAGTTTTAGCCTGAAGGGCTTGGGAATTCTGATGTAAATCCTGTTTGGAAACAGTCTCTTTCCTTCCTCGCCCACCTTTTAAATTAATGTGTTAGGGAAGGAGCTGCTAATGTGGGAACTTCCAGCTCACTCTGTAGATAACTGGCATAAATAAAGTGGCTATGCAGGTGATACTTGAGGAAGTTGGACTGTCTTCAGATGTTCCATGTTGGCATGGGTATGAGTGTGGGTGGTGTCAGGGAGTAGGTATAGCAACAAGGTAAGCACTGTGCCTTTTCAAGTTTTCAAGTTATTTTTGAAGGGAAACATAAGGACCCAGGTTTTCCAGACCTGAAGTCTGTGTTTTCCTTCTGCTTTGGGAAAGCCACGTTCCTTTATTCATTTATTCATGTTTATCTTTGCAGGAGAGTTAGTGAAGTATGGTGAGTAAACTACAGACTCTGGAACTCCACCACGTGGGTTCTAATCTCAGCTATGGCATTTACTAGCAAGCTATTTCACTTCACCTTCCTTGTCTGTAAAATGAAGACAATTGAGTTTCTACCTCATAAGTGTAAGGATTAAATAATTTAATACATGTAAAAGCATGAAAAACAATGCCAGGCATATAGTAAATGCCACATAAGTGTTAGTCATTACTAATATTATATTATCATAATCGGGGCTTCCCTATTAGCTCAGAAGGTAAGGAATTGACCTGCAATGCGGGAGACCTACGCTCAATTCCTGCATCAGGAAGATCCCCTGGAAAAGGGAATTCTCCAGAATTCCCACTCCAGAATTCTTGCCTGAGAATTCCATGGACAGAGGAGCCTGGCAGGCTGTATAGTCCATGGGGCCACAAAGAGTTAGAATCAACTGAGCAGCTAACACACAACACATTATTATCATTATTTCATAGAGTAAGCACTCAAAACATGATGGTGGTGATTATTACTTATGAAAAATTCCAATTTACTTTTTTTAATATGAATTTTCAAAGAAATTTTTTACACATAGTGAACTGTTTCAAATTACACCTGTAGAATTACGCTTGGGAACAACGCACTAAAGCAGCCAGGGAAGTGTTGGGCTCTGGGAAAGCATTTTAATTATGAATCAGACTAAATTTTGGCTGTGGCTTCCTTTGTGGTCTCTGGCAGCCTCTTCCCTTTTCCAGGCCTTTGTAATGAGAGCGGATTGGACTGATCTGCAGCTTTTTGCTGTCCAATGAAGTAGTGCTAGGCCCTTACCACTCAAATTTTAAACTAATTAAAATTAAACTTAAAAAGTCCAGCTTCTGTGTTGCATTAGCCATGTTTCAGGTACTCAACAGTTTGTAGCTACCATATTGAACAGTGCAAATATAGAAATTTCCATCATTGGAGAAAGATCAATTAAGCAGCGCTGCCCTTGGTTTAATCACTAAGTTGTATCCAACTCTTGCAACCCCATGGACTGTAGCATGCCAGGCTCCTTTGTCCATGGAATTCTCCAGGCAAGAATACTGGAGTGGGTTGCCATTTTCTTCTGGTCTTATTTCTCTCATCCAATTTTCTATCATTACTGTTTTTTTCTGTTCTTTTTCTCCCTTTCTTTGGGGGTTGAATATTTGCTGGTTCTTGTATTGCTTTATTGCCTTTATTTAGTTTGGAAGTTGGCACCCTTTTCTTTTAGTGGTTACTTCTGGAATTTTACTCACATATTTAACAACAAAATCTAACATTAATATCTTAACCCCCCCAATGGTTAGTGGGCCTTAGAGCATTCTAATTTCAGTCACTTCCTCTCTCTTTATAAGCTATGTTGTCCAATACTTTAGTTCTCTCTCTTTTTTTTAACTATAAATTGAGCATTAAAAATTTTATACGAATGTATTTAGATCTATCTACATGTTTACCAGTTAATTTGCTCACTGTTCCTTGTAGGTAAGCTTTATTATGGAATCACTTCTTTCCTGAAACTTGCCCTTTAGTATCCTTTTAGTTTCTCTGGTTCTCTCCTAGAGGACTATCTCATATTTACTTCTGTCTCTTGAAAAGTAGTACTTTCTCCACAATCCTTGCTTTCAGCCAGTCACCATGCTTCCTGTTTAACAGAACGTTGAAGGACTTGGAAGAGATCTGTCAAAAACTGTCACCACGATTTTACTGATTTTACCCATCTTCTAGCACCAGTGTCCATATGTTCTTCCTTTTCTGTCTTTACTAGATAAACTATCAGTGCTCCTAGCAAAGGCTAGTCCTTTTACTTGAGTAGGAAATCCCATCTCCTTTCATCTACTCGATATTTTTGACTCTTCCTTTTAGTCCTGTATCCTCAATTTTCCTACCTTTATTATGTCATTTCTATCAGCTTTCAACATCCTATCCTTTCCTCCATATTGAATACAAACCCTCCATGGACTCACAGCACCCTCTAGCAATTGCCCCTGCAAAAGCAGCAGAATTCTTTGAGAGAGTTGTGTTTGCTTCATCCCTAATTCTTCCCCTGGGCTGTCTTGATCTTGCTCTAATCATTTTGTCATTCTGACTCCTACTGAAACTGGGCTTGTCGAGGTCTGCATTGTTCTCCACTTGCTAAATCCAGAAGGCTCTGATTTAGTAGGAGCATTGGAATCAGTGGACCATCCTTCCTTCTTGAAACATCCTGGAAACACTTCTGGAATTCCTTGTGCTGCTGGTGGCAGTTCTTTGTCACCAGCTGGTCTTTGGTTGGTTCTTTTTTTTTTTTTTTGGTTGGTTGGTTCTTTATCTCCCTTATCTGATAGTGCCCCAGGGTTCCTGAACTCCCTCTTTATCTACACTCACTCCCTTGGTGATCCTATTCACTGTTAAGCCTTAAATAACTTCTGCATGCTGATAACTAACCCTTGAATTCCAGGCTCAGATATCTAGTTGCTTATTCAGCATCTCTGTTTTGATGTCTAACAAGCATCCCAAGTTGGACTTCCCTGGTGGCACAGACAGTAAAGCCTCTATCTACCATGCGGGAGACCTGGGTTCAAACCCTGGGTCAGGAAGATCCTCTGGAGAAGGAAATGGCAGCCCACTCCAGTACTCTTGCCTGGAAAATCCCATGGCCAGAGGAGCTTGGTTAAGCTATAGCGTGTGGGGTCGCAAAGAGTCGGACAGGACTGAGCGACTTCACTTCACTTCACTTCAAGCATCTCAAGATGAGCATATCCATATCCAGGCACTTTAATGTTTCTTTCAAAAACTCACTCCACCCACTCTCTTCCCCATCTCTATTAATGAGAACCCCATTCTTCTAGTTACTCAGGCCAAAAAACCTTAGAGTCATCATTAAGTTCTACCCCATATCCAGGACAAAATCCTTTCAACTTTATCTTCAAAATATGTCCAGAATCTGATAGTATCTGCTTCCTCTACCATCCCAGCTAGCCCAAACCACTGTTATCACATGCCTGAATTATTGCAGTAACCACATTCCTAGTCTCTTTCGCTTTTGCCTTTTCTGTACTAGTTTACTAAGCCTACAATAACAAAGTAACACAAGTTGAGTGACTTAAACAACAGAAATTTTTTGTCTCATAGTTCTAGAGACTAGGAGTTTGAAATCAAGGTTCTGGCAGTATTGGTTCCTCCTGAAGGCTGAGAGAAGGATCTGTACCAGGCCTCTTAGAGATGGATGTGTTCTCCCTGTGTATATGTCTGTGTCCACTTTCCCTTTTTTTAAATGGACAGCAGTCATATTGGATTAGGCCCCACCCTGATGACCTCATTTTAACTTGATTACCTCTGTAAAGACCCTGTTTCCATATTAGGTCACAGTCTGAGGCACTGGGGATTAGAGACACACAGTTCAACAGGTAACACCTGCTATAATCTGTTTTCAGCACAGAAACCAGAGCAGTTTTGTTAAATTACAAATCATATTCATGTTACTACTTTGCTCAAAACCCTCTAAAAGTTTCTAGAAGCCAGAGTCTTTATAGTAGCCTATCAGGTCCTGTATTGCCTGCTCCATCCCTTGCCTTTTTGTCCTTACCTCCTATTGTGAAGGACAGCATTGTTTATAGCTTTTGAGCAAGGAGTCTGGACCCTAAGTGCTAAGTGTGTAGGTTCAGTTTCCAAATCTGATACTCATTAGCTGTGTGAACTTGGGAAAGTTATGTAAACTTTTGGCCTCAATTTTCTCATCTATAAAATGGGGTTAGTGAGTACCTATCTCTAGGGGTGTTATGAGGATCTATATTGGTGAAGTGCTTAAAATATTGCTTGGTATGTTAATAGCAAATACTTGTAGCAAATCTTCAGTCCCAGACACTGTTCTAAATTCTTTGTTGTTGTTATGTTCATTAATTTCTTTTAGTTTTTATATTCCATGTATGAATGAAAACATAGTATTTGTCTTTGACTTATTTCGTTTAGCTTGATATCCTTCAGGTCCGTCCATATTGGTGCAAATGACAAAATTTCATTCTTTTTTATGACTGAGGAATATTCCATTGTATATATGTATATACACACCATTTTGGGTTTTTTGGCCACACTATGTGGCTTGTGAATCTTAGTTCCCTGACCAGGGCTTGAACCCGGGCCACCACATGTGAAAGTGCCAAGTTCTAACCACTGGACTGCCAGCAGATTCCCCTATATATACCCATCTTCTTTATCCACTTATCTGTCGGTAGATACTTAGGTTATTTTCATATCATAGCTATTGTAAGTAATGCTGCTGTTAACACTGAGTGCATGCTAAGTCGCTTCAGTCATGTCCAACTCTTTGTGACCCCACATACTGTAGCCCACCAGGCTACTCTGTCCATGGGATTTCCCAGGCAAGAATACTGGAGTGGGTTGCCATTTCCTCCTCCATGGAATCTTCCTGACCCGGTGTTTCTTATGTCTCCTACATTGCAGGTATAGCAATGTAGGAGACACCACTTTACCACTGGCACTACTTGGGAAGCTGCTGTGAACATTAGGGTATGTGTATCTTTTCAAATTAGTTTTCAGTTTTTTCCAGATGTATATTCCAGAGTGAAATTGCTATCACATAGTAGGTCTATTTTTAGTTTTTTAAGGGACCTCCAAGCTATGTTCCATAGTGACTGCACCAATTTATATCCCCACTAACAGTGTGCAAGGGTTTCCTTTTCTCCACCTATTCTCTAATATCTATTATTTCTTGTCTTTTTCAAGATAGCCATTTTGAAAGGTATGGGGTGATATCTCATTGTGGCTCTGATTTGCATTCTCTTAATTTTGAGTATTTTTTCATATGCCAGCTGGTAATTTCTGTTGTTTTCTTAGCAAAAATATCTGTGTCCACTTTTTGATTGGGTTGTTTGGTTTTTTGATATTGAACTATATGAGCTGTTTGTGTATTTTTGGTTGTTAACCCTCTTATTGGTCATATCATTTGCAAACATTTTTTCCCCCTTTCAGTAGGATGTCTTTTTGTTTTTTCTATGGTTTCCTTTCCTGTGCAAAAGCATTTAAGTTTAATTAGGTACCGTTTGTTTCTTTTTGCTTTTGTTCCGTTCACCTTAGGAGACAGATACAGAACAATATTGCTGTGATTTGTGTCAAAGGTGTTCTGCCTATGCTGTCTTCTAGGAGTTTGCTGGTTTCAGGTCTATTATTTAAGTCTTTAATCCTTTTTGAATTTAATTTTGTATGTAGTATGAGAAAGTGTTGTAATTTCATTCTTTTGCATGCAACTGTCCAGTTTTCCTCATACTACTTATTGAAGAAACTGTCTTTTCTTTTTTGTATACTTTGCCTCCTTTGTCATAGATTAATTGACCATAAGAATGTGGGTTTATTTCTGGGCTTTCTATTCTGTTCCACTGATCTGTGTACCTGTTTTTGTGCCATTACTGTGCTGTTTTCATGACTGTAGCTTTGTAGCAGAGTCAGAGAACAGGATGCCTCCAGCTTTGTTCCTTTTTCTCAGATTGTTTTGGCAATTCAAGATCTTTTGTGTGTTTTAAGATCTTTAACTATTGATTTATTTAATCCTCAAAGCAACCCAACTAGGTAGGTGCTGTTGTTACTCTCATTTACAGCCGAAGAAATTGAGTTTACGTAACTTGCCCAAAGTCACACAGCTAGTTAGCTACAGAACTAGAGGAATCAAAACCAGAGAGTCTTAAGTCCATAGTCCACGCTCTTAACCACTGCATAATACTGCTCAATAAATACTTACTGAAATAATGAGTGGTGACTACCTGATGGTAGAAAAATACCTCAGTTTATCTAAAAATGTCTATTTTGCCCTTGTTCTTGAAAGATAGTTTTGCTAGGTACATAATTCTAAATTTAGAGATATTTTCTTCCAGCATGTTGAAAGTCATGTTTTGCCATCTTCTAATTTCCAATTTGTTACTGTCAAATTGTCGATCTTTTAATGGAAATACGTCATTTCTCTTTGAAATGTTTTTAAGATCTTAATATTTTGTTGTTCTGGAGTTTCACTACAATTTATATGTGTATGTTTTGTTTTTGTAATTTGTCAGTTATACATTGTGCTTATATCTGCAGGTTCATGTTTTATCTTGGTTCTTGAAAATGCTATCATTCATCTTTTTTTCTTTCTAAAAAATGCAAATGTGTTTTTAAGTAGATATGATACATTAGCATGGTTTAATACTTCTAAGAGGTATGTTTTTCCTTCCACTCTTGTTTTTCAGGCATCCAGTTCCCACTCCAGTATATTATCTCTTCAGATAAGTTTTTTTCCTTCAACTTTGCATTCTGAGATTCCAATTTTATATATACCAATCTTTTCTTAATCTACTGTCTATTTATTTTACATTTTCTCTCCTTATCTCTATGCTATATTCTGGGTAACAGCTGATTCACTTTTCCACCTGTCTCTAATTTGCTATTTTAACCTATCCATTGAATTGTTTTTTAATTAGTAGAGTTTATTTTTGAACAATTTAAGATCTGTAGAAAATTGAGCAGAAAATGCAGAGTTCCCATGTGAACCCTTACCACTTCACCTTTCCCTATCTCAGTTTCCCCCGCATTAGTGTGGTCTTTTACTGTCTCCATAGTTTTGCCTTTTCCAGACACCAGTCATATATAATTGGAATCCTACATTATGTAGCCTTTTTAGATTGGCATCTTTCACTTACCAGTATGCACTTTGAAAGTGAAGTCTCTCAGTCGTGTCTGACTCTTTGCAACCCCATGGACTGTAGCCTACCAGGCTCCTCCATCCATGGGATTTTCTAGGCAAGAGTACTGGAGTGGGTTGCCATTTTCTTCTCCAGGAGATCTTCCCGACCCAGAGATTGAACCCAAGTCTCCCGCATTGTAGGCAGACACTTTACCATGTGAGCCGCCAGGGAAGTCGGCTCTTATATGTCTTTTTATGGCTTAATGAGTCATTTCTGTGTATCACTGAATATTCATTGATTTTGTATTTCAAAAATCACGTTAGTTAAAAAAAATTCTATTTGGTGCCTTTACAGTTTTGCCTATTTTGTGTTTTGTTATATGCATATTTTTGTCTTGCCATATGTTATTTCTTTAAATGTTTATATAGTAGTTATTTTTGTATCCTATGCCTGATCATTCTAATATCAGAAGTCCTCTTATTTATTTGTTGCTTCTGCTGACTCTTACTTGTGGTGTCTTCTTTGCTTACAGGTTTCGTGATCTATGATTGTGAGCTCATAATGGTTATTTATATAAATTATCCTGGAGGCCTAACATTAGTAATGCTTTCCTCTAGGAATGTTTGGCATTTGATTCATCTGGAAAGCAGGGGCTACTAATTACTGCCCTGGAATCACTCTAGTTGCTTTTGACAGCTGGGTTAAAATGGAGTCTCAGATTCATCTCCTCCATCTTGCCACATGATGATGGACATTTGCTTTCAGGTTAGCCTTGCTTTTTGCTTGTTGCTCATTGTTCCTTGTCTGATTTAAGCTTATTTTGTGTTTGTGTCTATTACTTTGAGCCCAGTGAGTGCCTTTTGGAAAGTCTGTTTTATGTAGGATTTCATTGTTTTGTAGGTGGATATCCCTCCAGACTGTAGTCAGGCATCTCTCCAAAGCAGTGCTCTGTTGCCTGAGTTTAGGTTTTGACAGGTAAAATGATGATGGTCATAGTAAGGCGCCTTCCAGTTCTCCTGGGCATCTTCCCAGTTTCACTGTCACTTGGTCATTCTCTCTCTAGGGTTAGACTTTGGGCTGTAGGCAAGTGACACATTTTCCCTTGGCCAGTAGCCCATGCTGTTTGGAATGAAAAGTGATGGTTAGTTTGGATACTGCCTCTCAGTTCTAATCTGGATAAGCTGTTTATTTCCCTGTTCTAAGCTGATGGAAATTTCTGGGAAAGAAAGGCCTCATGGACAGTATGTATAGTAACCAAAAGTCATAAAATTGAACTTAAAACTCCCACTTGGCCATTTATCAGCTATGTGACTGGTATAGGCCGAAAAATTGATGCTTTTGAACTGTGGTGTCGGAGAAAACTCTTGAGAGTCCCTTGGACTGGAAGGAGATCCAACCAGTCCATCCTAAAGGAGATCAGTCCTGTGTGTTCATTGGAAGGATTGATGCTGAAGCTGAAACTCCAGTACTTTGGCCACCTCATGCGAAGCGTTGACTCATTGGAAAAGACTCTGATGCTGGGAGAGATTGGGGGCAGGAGGAGAAGGAGACGACAGAGGATGAGATGGCTGGACGGTATCACCGACTCTATGGGCATGGGTTTGGGTAGACTCTGGGAGTTGGTGATGGACAGGGAGGCCTGGCGTGCTGCGATTCATGGGGTCGCAAAGAGTCGGACATGACTGAGCGACTGAACTGAACTGAACTGATAGGCTGTGTATTCTGAGTCTCAAAAGTCTCAATTGTAAAGAATGACAAAAGGTGCTATTTACTGATCATTTTCAATCTGCTAAGCACTGTGTTAAGATTTATATATATATATAATTTAATGTTCAACAACAGTCTTATGAGATACAGGTTTTCTATTGGTTTTTTGTCTTGTTCTTGAGGTTCTATAACTTTATAGAACCATTAGCAGTTAGTTCTCATCCACATTAACTGTATGTAGATCTTTGAAAGTGGTGACAGGTACATAGGTAAACAACATATAGAGCTTGTTTGGTGAATCTTCACCTTCATAACATTTCCTGGACAACCCTGTGCAGGTAGGCATATAGGTACAGTATGGGACATTACTTATTCTTTTGGCCCAGACAACTTTGTTGAGCCTAGTGTCAGTGCATACATCTGGAGTTCCCATCTCCTTCATGGCAAATTTCCAGCTTTCTTTTGAGTGCCTGAGGGGCATGCTTCCTGAAACCCACTCCATGGATGCTTGTGAATGTTCATAGTGTATTCTCTAGTTACCACCTCCGTTGATAGTGGCCCAGCCCTTCTCACCATCCTTCTATACAGGAGCCATCGTGCCGGCCAGGGTTGGAAAGACAAGATACAGCTATTATTATGTCTATTTTAATGGAAATATAGAGAGGTTCAGTGTAAGGGTTATTGTTAAGAATAAATTTAAATAAGATAACATAAAAAAATAAAAAATAAACAAGATAACGTGTGATGTGCAGGACATGTGTAAATTGGTCAATAACAGCTATAGCATTGTTAGGGTCACCATTTTCAAGATGCAAAACTAAGTCATTTATGTGAGATGGCCTAAATAATATTAATTTGCTCAATAAATATTTTGTGGAGCACTTACTATAGCCATGAAAAATGAAAATGTTAGTCGCTTAGCTACGTCCAACTCTTTGTGACCCCATGGACTGTAGCTTGCCGGGCTCCTCTGTCCATGAGATTCTACTGGCAAGAACACTGGAGTGGGCTGACCTTTCCTACTCTAGGGAATCTTTCCCACACAGGGATCAAACCCAGGGCTCCTGCATTGCAGGCAGATTCTTTACTCTCTGAGTCACCAGGGAAGCCCTGTGTATGCGAAATGCTAGGGAAACAGGAGGGACTAAGACAGATATGGTCCCAGCCCAGGAGGCAGACACACATAAACATTTACAATTCAGCCTGGGAAGTGCTGTGATGGGGCAAGAATAGAGTGCTTGGGGAGTCAGAGAAGGTTTCCCAGAAGGATGCCTGCTCCTTTCATACCTGAAGAATGAACTGGAGGTGACAAAGGGCGGAAAGGCAACTGAAGCAGTGATTATGAAGGCTGAAAGGGAGAGAGAGTGCATATTGTGTTTAAGGAAATGAAAATTAGGTGTTGTTTTTTTTTTTTGAGAGTTATGTTTTATTTGGTGGGAATTTTTAGGACTTCAAGCCTGGGAGACAGCATCTCAAGTAACCCTGAGAGAACTGCTCCTGCAAATTAGTTTTTTGTGTAAGATTTTAAGAAAAGTGTGGAAAGTGAGCCTGGAGAGGTGGGTAGGAGCCATATTCTGCTTCAGAAACCCTGCTGTAAGAGTTTGACCTTCCTTTTTAGGACTTTGAAACGCCTCTGAAAGATATTTTACCAAGCAAAGATGTGATTTTAAAAGATCACTGTAGCTGAAGTGGGGGGAATAATAACAAGAATAACTTTATATTGTCTCAAAATATAATGTCTTAAAATCCTTACACCACCACTTGGAGGTATGGGTATTATTCTTGATTTTATAGATGAAGAAACTGGGACTTCCAAGAACTTACTTCATTTACGAAACTCACACATTTAATGTCTTTCTGCCTCTTTAAACTATACTGCTGTGTTGACTCCAACTAGCAGTGATTTGTTAGGACCTGCTTTATGGTAACTGTGGGAAATTCTCCTTCCTTCTTATAGTATTATTTGCATACTCTGTTAGTTTACAAAGCTTTTCATAGCCATTAATAATTTAATCTCCTTAAAAACTGAATTAGGTGACGTTATCTCCATTTTGCAGGTATGAAAACTGAGACTTGAGGTATGGGACTGTCCATGGTTCTATACACCTAGAAAGCGGTGGAGTTGAGACTTGAACACCATGCTCTTGACAAAGGAAAGGCTTTTTTATGAGTATCTTGTGAATATGCTACATTTCTTTCATGGGTCTTTGCCCTTTGTTCACGTGTGAATATTTATGAGGCTCTTTCCTTCCAGGTTTTGGAGATCACATTCATTGGAGGACCCTAGAAGATGGGAAGAAGGAAGCAGCTGCCAGGTATAAGATACGGTTTTAGCTTATCTATAACACTTTCCAGCCATCAACTTAGCATTAATTTCAGGTGAAGGGTTATGCCAAGGCAAAGCAGTGGAGTAGTTGCATAACAACAACAAAAGTAGTGATACTAGCTAACATTTTTAAGTGCTTACTAGGCACCAGACATTTATTATGTGAATTAACTCATTTCATTCTAAAAACAACTCTTCTGAGGTTGGTACTGTTGTTATCTTCATTTTATAGATGAACAAACTAAGGCACATATAGCTAGTTAAGTGGTAGAGCCAAGGTCTGTACCCAGACACTTCAAATCCTACACTCAGTCAGTAAAACATACTGCATTATAGTCTCAAGTTGAATAGTCTTAAGTTCCAAGTATGTGTAGTCTATGGACAGGAAACATACAAATGGAGGAGGAAATGCACATTCTCTGCTATACTGTACTGGGGAGATACAAAAATCCAGTATGTTTGCACTTACTTTATACACACACATCCTTGCATAGAAACACTCATACTTCTGCACCTACCAAATGATAATGCTTGCTTTTGCTAAAACAGATCCTATAGCTTCATGGCTCTGAGACTCATATCTTCTGCAGAGGTGGGGTTGCCAAATTTAGCAAATACAAATGGAGGGTGACTATAATCTTATGAACACCAAGGGGATGAAGGGTGGTGGGATGAATTGGGAGATTGAGGTTGATGTAAATACATTATTGATACTATTTATAAAATAGATAACTAATGAGAACCTACTGTCTAATTTAGGAAACGCTATTGAGTGCTCTGTGGTGACCTAAATGGGAAGGAAATAAAAAAATGAAGGGGTGTATGTATATCTACAGGTGATTCACTTTGCTATACAGTAGAAACTAACACAACATTGTAAAGCAACTATACTTCAATAAAAAAAATTTTTAAAGGATGCCCAGTTAAACTTGTATTTCAGATAAAAAGTAATTTTATTCATTTATTTTAAAATTTATTTTTAATTGAAGGATAATTGCTTTACAATATTGGTTTGATTTCTGCCATACATCAGCATGAATTCGCCATAGGTGTACATATGTCCTCTCCCTCTTCACCTTTCTCCCACCTGCCACCCTTTTCCGCTCCTCTAGGTTGTTACAGAGCCCCAGTTTGAGTTCCCTGAGTCATAACAACAAATTCCCAACAATAAGTAATTTTAAATATGCTCCAAGTAATATTTGAGACATACTTATTTTAAAAACAATATGTATTATCTGAAATTCAAACTTAATTAGGCATCTTCTGTGTGTATATATTTATATATATGATATATTTGTGTGTATATATATGTATATACATGTGACATATGTGTGTGTATATATATGCCACATCTTGCACCCTGACCAGGATCAAACCCATGCCCTCTGCAGTGGAAGTTTGGAGTCTTAACCACTGGACTGCCAAAGAAGCCCTAGGCATCCTATATTTTATCTGGCATCCTTACCAAGGAGAAAAATTCCTATTCGTTTTTCAAGTTCTAAATCAAATGACTACTTCTAAAAGTCTTCAGCAGTTTTTTTGGGCAGTATGTTTTTTTCTTCTGTACTTTTACAACCCAGCCTACCTCTATCCATTAGCGTGTATATTATTCAGCTTGTAGGTGCATGACTTTTCCCATTCAGACCCTTGGATCTCCTGTGGGGAAACTGTTTTATGTTCATCTCTGTATTCTTATTTGTGAAGATACTGAATGATTGAAATTGTTATTGAATAAACAGTTACTGAATGTCACTGGCCATAAGGAATGAAGGGGAACTAGTATTTGTGAATTGTCCTCTATATACTAAATATAATGTTGATTGTTTTGCAATCAGTTCAGTTCAGTTGCTCAGTTGTGCCCAACTCTTTGTGACCCCATGGACTGTAGCACACCAGGCTTCCCTGTCCATCGCCAACTCCTGGAGCCTATTCAAACTCATGTCCGTCCGGTCAGTGATGCCATCCAGCCATCTCATCCTCTGTCATCCCCTTCTCTTCCCACCTTCACTCTTTCCCAGCATCAGGGTCTTTTCCAATGAGTTTGTTCTTCGCATCAGGTGGCCAGAGTATTGGAGTTTCAGCTTCAGCATCAGACCTTCCAATGAATATTCAGGACTGATTTCCTTTAGGATGGACTGGTTGGATTTCCTTACAGTCCAAGGGACTCTCAAGAGTCTTCACCAACACCACAGTTCAAAAGCATCAATTCTTCAGCACTCAGCTTTCTTTATAGTCCAACTCTCACATCCATACATGACCAGTAGAAAAACCATAACCTTGACTAGACGGACCTTTGTTGGCAAAGTAATGTCTCTGCTTTTTAATATGCTGTCTAGGTTGGTCATAGCTTTTCTTCCAAGGAGAAAGCGTCTTTTAATTTCATGGCTGCAATCACCATCTGCAGTGAGTTTGGAGCCCCCAAAAATAAAGTCAGCCACTGTTCCCACTGTTTCCCCATCTATTTGCCATGAAGTGATGGGACCAGATGCCATGCTCTTAGTTTTCTGAATGTTGAGTTTTAAGCACTTTTTCACTCTCCTCTTTCATTTTCATCAAGAGGCTTTTTAGTTCCTCTTCACTTTCTGCCATAAGGGTGGTGTCATCTGCATATCTGGGGTTATTGATATTTCTCCCAGCAATCTTGATTCCAGCTTGTGCTTCCTCCAGCCCATTGTTTCTCATGATGTACTCTGCATAGAAGTTAAATAAGCAGGATGACAATATACAGCCTTGACGTGGTCCTTTTCCTATTTGGAGCCAGTCTGTTGCTCCATGTCCAGTTCTAACTGTTGCTTCCTGACCTGCATACAGGTTTCTCAAGAAGCAGGTCAGGTGGTCTGGTATTCCCATCTCTTTCAGAATTTTCCACAGTTTATTGCCATCCACACAGTCAAAGGCTTTGGCATAGTCAATAAAGCAGAAGTAGATGTTTTTCTGGAACTCTCTTGCTTTTTCGATGATCCAGCGGATGTTGACAATTTGATCTCTGGTTCCTCTGCCTTTTCTAAATCCAGCTTGAATATCTGGAAGTTCATGGTTCATGTACTGTTGAAGCCTGGCTTGGATAATTTTGAGCATTACTTTACTAGCGTGTGAGATGAGTGCAATTGTGCAGTAGTTTGAGCATTCTTTGGCATTGCCTTTCTTTGAGATTGGAATGAAAACTGACCTTTTCCAGTCCTGAGGCCACTGCTGAATTTTCCAAATTTGCTGACATATTGAGTGCAGCACTTTACAGCATTATCTTTTAGGAGTTGAAATAGCTCAACTGGAATTGCATCACCTCCACTAGCTTTGTTCATAGTGATGCTTCCTAAGGCCCACTTGACTTCACATTCCAGGATATCTGGCTCTAGGTGAGTGATCACACCATCGTGGTTATCTGGGTCGTGAAGATCTTTTTTTGTACAGTTCTTCTGTGTATTCTTGCCACCTCTTCTTAATATCTTCTGCTTCTGTCAGGTCCATACCATTTCTGTCCTGTACTGAGCCCATCTTTGCATGAAATGATCCCTTGGTATCTCTAATTTTTTTGAAGAGATCTCTAGTCTTTCCCATTCTATTGTTTTCCTCTATTTCTTTGCATTGATAGCTGAGCAATATTGAATGCTGTTTAAGGCCCCCACTGTAAATTGATGGACACCGTCATTGGCCATCAGGAGATCACATTCTCCGAGACCTAAAACATTTTACATAGATAACTGATGCCATTCTAAGCTCCAGCTCCTTTTGCAGAGAGTAGGACCTGGATCTAGTTGGCCCGGAGCGCCTGTTTCCATGGCAACAAGAGGTCCTGTAAGAGTAAAGAGATACAGGAAGTACCGCTTTCATTTCCGGTTTGCGTCAGAGCTGCCGGCAACCCGGAAGTTGACGCGGCGCGTTTGCACATGGCCGCGCCCTGGGAGGATGCCGCTGGTGGTGTTTTGCGGGCTGCCGTACAGCGGCAAGAGCCGGCGCGTGGAGGAGCTCCGCGCTGCCCTGGAGGGTGAGGGCCGCGCGGTGCATGTGGTGGACGATGCGGCGGTGCTGGGCGCGGAGGACGCAACAGTGTATGGCGATTCAGCTCGTGAGAAGGCCTTGCGTGGGGCCCTGCGAGCGGCTGTGGAGCGGCGCCTGAGTCGCCAGGACGTGGTCATCCTCGACTCGCTGAACTACATCAAGGGCTTCCGTTATGAGCTCTACTGCTTGGCGCGGGCGGCGCGCACTCCGCTCTGCCTCGTCTACTGCGTTCGACCAGGCAGTCTGAGCGGGGGACTGCAGGTGGCAGGCGCCGTGGAGAATCCGAACCCGAATGTCAGTGTGAGTTGGAGACCACGAGCTGAGGAGGGAGGGAGACCTCTGGCGGTGGGCACGGATATCCTCGGTACAGTAAATAGGCTAGCCCAGGCAGAAGTACCTACGGAATCCGAGGAAAAGGAAACCAGGGCGGCAGATTTTCCAGCTCTCGTGGCTTCGGAGTATGCCGAGCATGTGTCTGGTGCTTTTTACCCTCCCGAACTTTTGGATGCCTTAGCGCTGCGCTTCGAAGCTCCCGACTCTCGGAACCGCTGGGACCGACCCCTGTTCACCTTGGTGGGCTTAGAGGAACCATTGCCCCTGGCAGAGATCAGAGCTGCCCTGTTTGAGAACCGGGCCCCTCCACCCCATCAGTCTACACAGTCCCAGCCACTTGCCTCCAGCAGCTTTCTGCACCAGTTGGACCAGGTCACCAGCCAGGTGCTGACAGGGCTGATGGAAGCGCAGAAGAGTGCAGTCCCCGGAGACTTGCTTAAGCTTCCTGGCACCACAGAGCACCTGCAGTTTACCAGGCCTTTGACCATGGCAGAACTGAGTCGCCTCCGTCGTCAGTTTATTTCCTACACCAAAATGCATCCCAACAATGAGAACCTGCCTCAACTGGCCAACATGTTTCTGCAGTATCTGAGCCAGAGCCTGCACTAACCCGAGCAAGTGAGGGGAAAACCATGGTTTCTTGTCTAACCACTACAACATTTCTCTGGGAAGAATAAGGTTCTGAAGAATACATTGACGTGTAGTACTAGAGCTGTTGTGACTGATCCACTCATACCCTCCTGGATCCCTCTGTGCCAGGCCTTGAGTTTACAGCAAACTTGATACTAGAGAATGGAGCACTGTCTGAGGATCTAGGCAAATTTCTCTAAAGGACAAAGCTCAAGTGGACAGAGCTTGCATAGATTGAGTTCTATTTATTCTGTCACACACCACCGATTTCTTGCATCTGGAGTGTGGGAGAGCAGATGGGATGGATGAATTATTTTATAATAATTGTGAACAGAACTGAACATAGCACAATTCTGCATCTGTGCTGGCCCTTTCTTCATATCACAGTTTTTTAAGTACCGTGCCTACGTTTGGCTAGTCTCTGACCTGAGGCCCGGGGTCACAGATCCACTGGTTTCTATCCTTGGGAAGCTTTGGTTCTAGTGGAATTGAAAGATAAAACCACTAGGTTATTTCATTTAATAAAAATCATTTATAAAAAGACAATGTGCTGGCATCTCTTTCTCTTAATGTAGCTTTATGTTCTTCATATAATTTACTTAATGTAACATTTTAGATGCAAATATGTATTCCTCTTATGCCTTCTATCAAAAGTACTTTGCTCAGTGAGTCTCAACGTCTTGTTCTTAACATGGTGTCACTATCATGATAACTTCCCTAACTGGGTGCTTCGTTCTGTTCTTCAAGGCAAAAGCCCTTTAAGCTTGTCTTTCATTCATCTCATTAAACAAATAATAGATAAGTGCTTATATTTTTGAAAGATGGTTTAGATAGTCTTTACCCTTGAGAAATTAGTAGTAAACAGATGATTAGTTCAATTGCTCAGTCGTGTTCAATTCTTTGCAACCCCATGGACTGCAGCACGCCAGGCTTCCCTGTCCATCACCAACTCCAAGAGCTTGCTCAAACTCATGTGCATTGAGTCGGTGATGCCATCCAACCATCTCATCCTCTGTCATCCCCTTCTACTTCTGCCTTCATTCTTGCCCAGCATCAGGGTTTTTTCCCAGTGAGTCAGTTCTTTGCCTCAGGTGGCCAAAGTATTGGGAGTTTCAGCTTCAGCATCAGTCCTTCCAATGAAAATTCAGGACTGATTCCCTTAGAATGGACTGGTTTGATCTCCTTGCAGTCCAAGGGACTCTCAAGAGTCTTCTCCAACACCACAGTTCAAAAGCATCAATTCTTCGGCGCTCAGCTTTCCTTATAGTCCAACTCTCACATCCATACATGACTACTGGAAAAACCATAGCTTTGAGTAGATGGACTTTTGTCGGCAAAGTAATGTCTGCTTTTCACTATGCTGTCTAGTTTGGTCATAGCTTTTCTTCCAAGGAGCAAGCGTCTTTTAATTTCATGACTGCAGTCACCATCTCCAGTGATTTTGGAGCCCAAAAAAATAAAGTCATTCATTGTTTCCATTGTTTCCCTATCTATTTCCCATGATGTGATGGGACCAGAAGCCATGACCTTTGTTTTTTGAATGTTGAGTTTTAAGCCAACTTTTTCACCCTCCTCTTTCACTTTCATCAAGAGGCTCTTTAGTTCTTCTTCACTTCCTGCCATAAGGGTGGTGTCATCTGCATATCTGAGGTTATCGATATTTCTTCCAGCAATCTTGATTCCAGCTTGTGCTTCATCCAGCCCAGCATTCACATGACGTACTCTGCATATAAGTTAAATAGGCAGGATGACAATATACAGCCTTGACTACTCCTTTCACAATTTGGAACCAGTCTGCTGTAGAGTAGTGCCTGGTACATAGTGAATACTATATATGTTTTGGCTACCAATAATACTGTACTAGTTGTAGAGTATATAGAGACAGCTAAGAGGCCCTTCCTTAGGAAGCTCTAAGGCCAGTGAGGGGAGATGAGTAAATAATAGATACAGTTCAGTGTGCTAAATGCTCTGATAGTATTATACGCCTGTGATGATGTGGTGACATGGGGGTGGATGATGGAGAAAGCCAGTGGCTGCTGACATAGGACCCTTCTACAAGTTGACATTTGAGCCTTGAGAGTATTGGAGCTTCAGCTGGCCAAGACTGACTCAGGTGGAATATGGTGCTTATTATTTTATAAAAGAAAAAGCTTTTTCCTCCCTGATGATAAAAGAATTATACTTAATTGGGAATTCCTTGGCATTCCAGTGGTTAGGACTTGATGCCTTCACTGTTGGGGCCCAGGTTCAGTCCCTGGTCAGGGAACTAAGATCCCACAGGTCTGCCCCCTCCAAAAGAAATTACACTTAATTCTAGAAAAATTGAAAAATACAGAAAAGGTGTAGTAAAATCAACAATCCCATTATCTAGAGATAAGTTTTGAAACATTTCCTTTTAGACTATTTTCTACATGTTTGTATAGTTGAAACTATAGGTAATAATTTTGGGGGGCTCCACAAACACTATGAACGGTGACTGCAGTGATGAAATTAAAAGATGCTTGCTCTTTGGAAGGAAAACTGTGACAAACCTAGACAGCTTATTAAAAAGCAGAGACATCACTTTGCTGACAAAGATCCACAGTCAAAGCTATAGTTTTTCCCGTAGTCGTGTATGGATGTGAGAGTTGGACCGTAAAGAAGGCTGATGGCTTTCGAATTGTAGTGTTGGAGAAGACTCTTGAGAGTCCCTTGGACAGCAAGATCGTCAAACCAGTCAATCCTAAAGGAAATCAGTCCTGAATATTCATTGTTAAGATTGATGCTGAAGCTGGCGCCCCAGTATTTTGGCCACCTGATGCGAAGAGTCAGCTCATTGGAAAAGACCCTGATGCTGGGAAAGGTTGAGGGCAGGAGGAGAAGGGGACGACAGGATGAGATGGTTGGATAGCATCATCGACTCAATGAACATGAGTTTGAGCAAACTCCAGGAGATAGTGAAGGACAGGGAAGCCTGGTGTGCTGCAGCTCATGGTGTTGCAAAGATTTGGACATGGCTTAGCGACCAAACAACAACAGAGATAATAATTTTATGTTCTAGATTTTATTTTAACAGTGTACCAATGAAAAATTTTGTTACCATTTTAGTGGTTATATAACTAACATTTGAAAATGTTGTAATTTGTTTTTTTCTTTTTTTAATCTCTTCTCCATAGCTTTAAAGCCCAAATTTGCACAATTTACTGGAACATCAGAACTTCGCAATAATTTTGTTATAATAGTCCACTATTATTGAATAGATTGTCTTAAAATTCTTTTTATTGAAATTATGCTGCATGAACATCCTTGTACATTAATCTTTGTCTTCATTGGTTGGTCATTTTATTAGAGTGCCTTTCAAAAAGTGGAATTACTAGATTATAATTTGTTTGTTTTGTTTTTAAGTGGATTGCCCCTGATGGTGATTATCCATAAGTCCTGGTGTGGAGCTTGCAAAGGTAGGTGGAAATGATCAGACCTCAGATGTGTTCTCAAATGTTAACATTTTAAAAATATTAGCACTGACTTTGGCTCAGTACTCTTTATTGCTTGTAGGAGTACCAAAGAAATACATGGAACAGATTCCTGCCCTCAAGAAATTGACAGTAGTATTTGCAAGGGATTGAAGGATGTGGCAATTAAGATATGGTTATATAGATTATGGGATTAAGTGCTACAGTAGTTGTATGAACAGTTGTATATACAATAAGAGATATGAGGAGTGGTTAGCAGAGTCTTCTGGAGGAGGTGGGAACTGAATTAGTAAGGTTTTCTTACTATGCAGCATGTATTCTTTCTGTTATACCACCCTGCAACTTCCCAGGCGGATTTCTTCTTTTGTTTGATATGCTATACTTAATAAAATCTTGTTGGAAAAAGTACAAAATTAGTGTAAATTATTAGTTTAGTAATACATGTGCATTAATGGTATTGTTCCTTTATTGTCTTTATTACATCTGTTCTTAAATAGATGTTACTGAAATATGTAAAAAAGCAAATAGTGGTAATTTTTTCATCAGTGTTCATTATCTATTTTTTATAAATGAGATGAAAGTTTCAGAGAAATGAAGTCAATCACTTAAGGATACACAGCATTGCAAGTCAATGGCAGAAGCAGGACCAGAATTCAGGTGTCCCGATTTCTGGGTCTTAAGATTAGAAAAACTGTCAGTTACATGAATCATCTCAGCAAATTAAGTTTTGTGTATGAAAATGATGTTTTCTTCTGTTCCTCCCCACCCGCAGCTTTAAAGCCCAAATTTGCAGAATCTACAGAAATTTCAGAACTTTCCCATAATTTTGTTATGGTAAATCTTGAGGTAAGAATTCCAGAGTTTCTCCTTTCTGCTGTGATTTTAAGTCTTCACTGTTTTAGAATTGACATCATTGATGGTATAAAATCTTAGCAGAGTTGTCTACTTGTATGTATGTGCTTTTCTTCTGAACTCTAATACTAAGGCTTGTGTCAGATATGGTAGAACCATCCAGCCCCCATTTGTGGCAGGAAATAGAAGAAGAAAGATTGGTTAAAATGACTAACTTTTAAAATTCTTTCATTTTTAGTTTGTGATTATGTCATGGTTTTACATCTTTGTATAACTAAAGATGTACTCATACATGCAGGCCACAATTCCCTGAAAAATAGGATTCAGTTGAAATCCTACTCTGTGCTGGCCTTATATGTACAGCCTCCTTTTTCTTGGTTAGATATCTTTTTTGTACTTCACATTGGCCAGAGGTCTTAGAATCCCAAGCCAGAATATCAGACCTTGGAGTTAGAAGGGATTTTTAGGCCATTGATACCATTCCCATTTTAAACATTGAGCATCTTAGACCTGAAGGAGTTAGGTGATTTAGTTAAGATCATAGAGCCGAGTAAGTGATAAGAATAGGTACTGTGATCTACTTGTACTGCCTCTTAGGCTGTACTCTTCAAATGTGGGATTCTTGGATGCTCTGTGATGATCCTCCTAGCCCTACGTTTCTGTAAAATGAAGTTTATTTGAACACAGGACTGGAAATCTGAACACATTAACAGTTAATGTTGAGGTAGCTAAGGGATTGCTTATAAAGCTGGTGGATAGGGGCTTCCCTGGTGGCTAAGTGGTAAAGAATCCACCTGCCAATGCAGGAGACACAGGTTGATCCCTGATCCAGGAAGATCCTACGTGCTGCAGAGCAACTAAGCCCATGCAATACAACTACTGAGCCTGTGCTCTGGAGCCCAGAAATCACCACTACGGAGCCCATGTGCCACAGCTGCTGAAACCCAGACGCTCTAGAGTCTGCGCTCTGCAACACGAGAAGCCGCCACAATGAGAAGCCTGCCCACCGCAGCTAGAGAATAGCCCCTGCTCACAACAATTACAGAAAAGCCCACACAGCAATGAAGATCCAGCACAGCCAAAAATAAATAAATAATTTTAAAAAATAAAAAATAAAGCTAGTAGATAGCCTGAATGCTAACACACCTCACTGAAGGCAAAATTATATTCTTTGGTATAACTTCTGAAATGGGAATCACACCATAAATGACAAAGTTACTATTGATTCCTATCTATCTGAACTCCTTACCATTTTCTATGGTAAGTTAGAATCACCACTCAAAGAAAACACAAATGTGTTCAATCAGCATTCCCCAACTTGAGAGATTTCTTAAAAAGAAAGCTAGCTGTGTGGTCATGTCTCCCGGGAGGACGGTAACTTCACAATTGTACTGAAATGTCAATCTTATCAATTCATGCGTTCAAGAAAAACTGTGCAAGTCAGTGATGTAGGTATTGGGAATAAGCAATGAACAAAACAAGCAAATTTCTTTGCTGGCATTAAGTTACATATGAGAACTTGAATATGAGGAGGCAGACAAGTAAGTAAAATAAAATATGTCAGATGGTGGTAAATCCTGTGGCTAAAAATTAAGAATAGAGGGGACAGTTTGCAGTTTTAATCAGGTGATTAGAAAAGAAGATGGCATTTGAGCAAAGATTTGAAGCAGAAAAAGGAATGGGCCACCTGGATGAAGGGGGAAGTATGTCCAGACAGAGGGTAAGAACAAGTCCAAAAGCCTGGGTGGAGAGCATGCCTGGCTTGTTTAATGATAGCAACAACAGGCAACTTAGTGTGGTTGAGGAAAACTAAACAAGGGTTGGGGTGTGACGTTAGAGAAGTGCCCAGGTAGGAGGCCATGTAGGGCCTCTCAGGCCACTTCAAGGACTTACCCTGAGTGGGAGAGGAAGCCACTGAAAGGTTTTGAGGAGAGAAGGAACATAATCTGACTCGAGTTTTACACTTAATAGGATGAAGAGGAGCCCAAAGATGAAGATTTCAGCCCCGATGGGGGTTATATTCCACGAATCCTGTTCCTGGGTAAGGTGAAATGTCTTAATCTGGGGATCCATGGTACAGAAGGAGAGAGAAGTGCATCAAGGCACTGACTCCACCTAGTGAAATTATGTCGTTATGGCTAAAAGCAAAAGCCATTTTCAAAAGGGAGTGATGGATTCTAAATGCCAGAGCCTCAGGTCTGAAGGAAAACTTTTCCCATTAACTAGCTGATTTTATAATAAACAATAAAACAACCCCCCTGGCCCCTGCCCCCCGCCCAAACTAACTGCTTTTGTGAGCAATGGGAGAATGCTGATGATTTGTTTATTCGTTTAGCAATCATCTGTGCATCAGCCACAAGTTAAGCACTGTCAGCCACAAGTTAGGCACTACAGGGGCCGAGAGAAGCCATACTTCCCACCCTTGCCCTGGAGCAGAGCTGAGGCAGTGGGGTACTGTAACCAGACAGATATCTTTTCAGAAACAGCTTCCTGGGAGAGATTTGATGACCACCTTGTCTTTGATCAGCATTCTGCTAGATTCTATGGGGAATACAAATAAAAATATGGGATCCCACTATCATCAAGCAGAAAAGGAACATGCCAGAAAGATGGAACAGCATATTGGCATGGGTGGGGGTGGGGGTGGATTGTGTCCAGGGAATTCCAAGGGATTCATTTTGATTGCGATGTGAAAGACAGGGGGAGGGTGGTGAATTAGAGGCTGCAAAGATGGGCAGGTCTCGTCTTCCAGAAGCCCTAGTATATCATATAATGCTTGAAGTACCTGTCTGTTGTAGTTATAGCCATTTTGTCTACAATAGATCCCAGTGGCAAAGTACGTCCTGAAATCATCAACGAGAATGGAAACCCCAGCTACAAGTATTTCTACATCAGTGCTGAGCAAGGTATGGTTATGTTGAGAGAGAAGAGGGAGGGTTGCTGCTAGGTTTAACTGGAATGAACCACATGCAAGGTTTGATGGGAAACTAATTCAGCAGGTTAGCTGAGCATCTTCTGCATCTAGCTTTTGGCGAGGTGCTGTGTAGGATATAGAAGAAAGAGAAGAGCGAGCCCCTCTTCTATCTTCTCACAATCAGGTAGGAAGCTAACTGACCCACAGGAAACTGGAGAACTGAGGCTGCCAGAAACAGTTGCTTGCCCTTGGACTCACAGTTAATAAGTCACAGAGCCAGAATTTCAGTCTACAACTTAGTTTTTTTTTTTTCACTGCATTAACACTATTCTTGTAAGAATTCAAAGGAAGGGGAATGCTGTTAGATGATCAATTCTGAAAGGTTTCATAGATAGTAAACTAACTTGATCTAGACGGATAAGAATTTGTCTCTTTGGTCTGATATGAAGAGGACATTGCAAGCTAAGGAAGCAAGGGAAAAGTGTGTGTGTGTGTGAGGTGTAGCCCAACATGGAGAGGGCAGGAGTCATGCTAGAGGGGATGATAACTGGATTCACATTGTTGAAGAATGTGACCTAACCAGCGGAGGGATGTGCAAAGCATTGTTTAAGGCAGAGGGAACAGCGTCAGCACAAACATGTGAGGGAAGATTTAAATCATGTCAGTCATATTCTTTGTTCTCTAATCCTGAGTGCAGCCATTCTAGAGGCAGAAGTTGGAATTCATGCCACATGCTGTCACTGTTTTCCTTCTGAATTCTCCCTGCCATCTGTAAAAGAGGGTTATTTCTTGGGTTGCCAGGGTTGCCGTGTGTCTTCCTTCACCATGCTGCCAGTTTGTTGATCATTTTATGTTTTGAGTCCTCAGCACTCTTATTTCTCAGAATAGGGAGAAGAAAGATCTGGAGAGGTTATCCTCTCCTTCCCATGGGTAAGGAGAATGTTATCTTCCCTACCCAAAAGCAGATCCCTGGAGGCTGGTATTAGAGGGAAGTTTTCCACATGGAGAAGGGCAACTGAACTTTAGGTCCCCAACTCTTGACCCTTGAAATTCACCTTCCTTTTAGAATGTCATGCAGTTACCCCTGCCATCTTGACATGGGCATCATCCTTTAATATATTAGTCCAGATATGGACACAGAACCTTTACCTGAATTCCCCATGGCTCAGCTGACATGAAGCTGAAATATTCAAACCTGGCTTTACTAAATGCTTGGGCAAAACTCAAGGGGTATAACAAAATTTACTACCTGCTATGTTTTCTGAGATCCACAGACTGTGGCTCAACCCTAACACCTGGCCTGCCATTGTACAGGGAGCCTATACCCAGCTTCCCTCCTTGATTCCTGAGATAGACAAGAAGATTCATCTCCTGTCTACCCAGGGCCTGCCTTCCAGGTTTCTCTTTTGCCTGAGAACTTGACTTCTTCCATACATAATTGGTCCTGGACATGACCACCTCTTTCTGTGAAGACCATCCTCCCTCTAAGCACACATACTTGCTCACATATCAGTGTAACCCCCACAGAAAATGAAATAAATGCAGCATTCATCCTGAACAGGTGATGGAAATGATAGGAAGATGCTTTCTATGCCCTTAGTGTCATGTGTATTTCCAGCTTATGACAGGGTTTCAACTCTAATCCTGGAGGGTAAGCCAAAGTAACTGCTAAATAACATTTTTGTAGGACCTCATAGTTTACAGAGGATATTTATTATTCATTCTCATTTAATTTTTATAATCTGTTTGAAGTTAGTAACATCACCTTATTTATAGATGAGAAAACAAATTCAAGAGACTCTCCTGGGCTAAAATCCAGAATTAGATCTTAAATCCAGATCCTGTGCTCCTCTTACATGTCTCCTAAAACATAAAATTATGTGTTGGTTGTCAAATATGAAAAACCTGCTTCATACTTTTCCCCTCAATGTTTATTTCACAGTTGTTCAGGGGATGAAGGAAGCTCAGGAAAGGCTGACGGGTGATGCCTTCAGAGAGAAACATCTGGAAGATGAGTTGTAACGTGAATGCATCCCTTCTTTTCTCAAAGTTATTGTTCTGGAAGAAAGCAGCAGGGAAGGGAATACTGAGGAATCAGAACAATTGAATGGATCAGGAAACCTTGCTCCTTCCCACATGGGAAGGGGCCCTCTCACTGTTGGAAGAGTTCTGCTGCCAGAAACTGGTCTCCATGTTTGTGATCCAGCAGAGTGTGGCAGACTTCCTTGTCCTGTCCCCTCTCACCTAAATATCTGTCATCGAAGGTAAAGAATGACACCTTTTGACATAAAACTTGAGCCATTTGGAGATTTACTCCTCACACTGCAGTATTTGAATCTTTCCATTCCTCCTGCTTAACTCACCTTGGTGGTGAAAAGAGACCAGAAACATCTTCTCTATAATGTTAAAAATTGCGGAAGGAGCTTGTCATTTAAGACAACAAATTCTAAATGTAAAGCTGTAATTCTGCCCCACCAAGGAGCTCAGCCTGTCTCTTCTTTTTCTCCTGGGAATAATCTTGGGCTTCTTCCTGAATGCCTGCAACTTCCTTCCTCTTTTCTGGCTTGGCTTCCCTGTCTGCGCACATGCGTGTGCAGGAATGGCTGTGTGCTCTGGACTGGCCCCAGCTGGAAGCATGCTTTCTTTCCCCCCGTTAACTGTTGAAGAAACCTTCTAGCCCTAGATGGAGCCATTTTTGTCAAGTCGTCAACTGTATTTTTGTACTGGGATTAACAACAAAAAAAGAAAAAATATTAATTGTTCCATTAAACTTTAATAAAACTTTAAAAGGAAATGTGTTGTGATGGCCTTTTTCTTATTGGAGAATGGAGGGAGAGCACTTCAGGAAGAAAACTAACCTTGAGGGCCTAATCCAGGAGCTCTATCTAGGGCTGTTCCCACACCTGCATCTCCCACATTCTCATGGACATCAGAACTCGTCTCTTCTACTTTTCAAATACCCAAATTCCCTCCATCCTCACTGTCACTGTTTTGTACAGGACAGGCCTTTTCTACTTCCTGTCTACTGTTTCGGCCTGTGACTTGACTACTTGCCTCCAATATTCTCTCCTGTCATCCATCCTCCTTAACTTCCCGCAGAGTAGTCTTTCTAAAACACAGATGTGACCATGTCACTCCCCTGCTTAAAGCCTTTCCTGCCTCCTTCAAGAAAATAATGTTAACAGAAAATATTGGGGCCTCCCTGCATCAGAGTCTGCATTTGCTGTTGCGTTTGCCTGGGCCACTCTTCTCTGTGCTATCTACAGGCCTTGCACCATCATTTCTCATTAAAGCTTCACTGACTTTATTAGTAGTAACAGCCTGCCCTCCCCCACACTCTCTTTCTCTTTACCCTGTATATTATTTCAGCAGTATAAAAAGAGGGATCTTATAAGGTATCACCTCCACTGGAACACTGAGAGTGATGGAGGCACTGTTCGTAACTATGCTGAAGTTACAAGTTCATTCTCTACCTCTCTCTTTGAGAATGTAAGCTGCAGGAGGGCAAGTACTTCATCAGTATTATTCGGAGTATATGACAAGATTCTTGAAATGTCTGACACAAAGGAGATATTTAGGTAATAAATATTTATTAAATGAATAAATCAGAGAATTTTTAAAAATGTCAACCCACTCCAGTGTTCTTGCCTGGAAAAGCCCACAGAGGAGCCTGGCAGGCTACATGGGTCACAAAAGAGATGTGACTTAGTGACTTGAGCAGGCAAGCACACAGCATTGTTGTAACAAGTCTGCCTAAAAGGTTAACTGACTTTCTGAGAGAATATAGCTTCGTTTGATTTACTGTTTTTTAAAATATTTGTTTACTTGGCTGTGCAGGTCTTAGCTGTGGGACAAGGCATCCTCATTGCATCATGCTGGATCTTTCCTTGCGGTGTTTGGGCTTAGTTGCTCTGTTAGTATGTGAGCTCTTAGTTTGCTGACCAGGGATCGAACTCTCAACCCATCACTGCAAGGCAGATTCTTAACCACTGGACGACCAGGGAAGTCCTTGATTTACTATGAATTAGGGTACAGACATTTTACCGCTTTATAGAGTTATATGTTAACTTACAGAAAACTAATAAGCAAATGATTTCTTTCCCAGGGAGAAGATAGGTCCATTAACCAGTTTTGTATCTGATTTAATAATCGTATTTCAACTTTGAATTGGTTTTGTCATCTTGCTGGTCCTTATTAATAAGCTAAAACTTTTGCGTATGTTTAGAATCTGTTTGAAATTTTTTTTAACATTTTGTGAACACTCGATATAAAAAATAGAGTTAATGCTGAATCCTGTCTCATTATAGCTGTAAGTAATGTTCTTCCCACAGATACATGATGACATATTTAAAAAGTCATGTCACTGAGATATAGTTTTATTAAAGTTTTAATAAAACTTTAGTGTTAATTTGTAATGTGTGTTGTTTTGATTGATATAATAATTCTTGTAACAGTAGCTGAATCTGGAAGAAAAATCTTAACTCTGGGATTTTAGCTTAAGTTCCCCTAAAATCAGGGCCTGAGATAAGGCCTATGCAGGTAACATATTTTAGGAAGAGATTCTAAGGAACAGGCATGAGGGACTGGTAAAAGTGAAGCACAGGAGAGAGAACCAACGTAGAGTATATTATTGAGCTGGTTACCTCATTGGTCCAGAGTTGCACCGAGGAGCTAATTTCCTGGAAGAACAGACACAGAGGCAACAAAGCCATGGAAGCATAAAACAAGAGATAAGGGAATGCAGCTTTATGGTGGCATCCTCAACCTCCAAATGTAGCTGGTTACCACAGTGACTGCCAAAGCGGGGAAAAGATCCAGAGGTTGTAAAGTAGGGTACAAAAACTGTCTAACGTATCTTAGATTCTTATAGCCAAAGGAAATTTTAGCATTTTAATTCCAATTAAATATATATATTTACTACCGAGAAGTATGATATGGTGATGGTCAGTAAGAGAGTTTTAAGCATATAAGTCCTTTGTGTGTGCTGAATCACACAGTCATCTCCAACTCTTTGTGACCCCATGGATTACAGCCCACCAGGCTCCTCTGTCCATGGAATTTTCCAGGCAAGACTACTGTAATGGACTGCCATTTCCTACTCCAATAAATACATTATTTTAGTTTATAATTCTGTGGATAGAGTGAAATACAAATTCAAAAAGAAGAATGATGTAAAATTCCCAACTGTTAAGAGCCTGTCCATCTATTAATTTTAAGTGAATAAGGTGGAAAAAAATTAAGTGTGTAAGTGGATATAAAATTCCTGAGGTACTTAGACTCTAATGGATGTATTTTTAAAAAGTGACATAACAACTTTTTCTAAATGTTAATATTTATAGTACAGTAAAAATTAGGTCCTTTGCAATTATTTAAATGGTGATGCTTTTAGATATCAACTTGAAAGTACATAGTTTTCCAAAATTCTTTCAGGGGTCATGCAACCATAGAAGTTTCAAGATTAAAGGTTTCAAACATTCATCTGAAGGTGCAAATATTTATACAGCACTGTGTGCTAGGAACTGTTTTAAATCCTCCAGCCACATTAACTCATTTTATCCTAACAATAAACTGATGAATTTGGTTCTATTTCCATCATCCTCTGTGCTTTATAAAATAATAGATAGGGATATGGAGGCACACAGTGGGTAAGTAATTCACCTAAACTACTGGGATCAGAGTTGGGATTTGAATGTGAGCAATTTGGCCCCTGTATCTATGCCTTTAACTACTACACCATACTAGGTAATTTGTATTCAAGTCAACCAACTCAAGGATTGCATCAATGACTTAGGCTGTGTAGCAAGTATAAATCTTCAAACCAACTAATACAATTACAAAAAAAGAGAAACAATTGTATATTCCAATAACAATTCCTCTTTAAACTGTCATTCTGTATGAAGACAGCGAAACCTCTTAAAGTCAGGATCAAGGTTTTTTAGGTTATTTGAGGTTTAAACTAGGTCAACTTCAGGATTTCTTTTTCCTCTTCACCTGGATAGCATTAAGTCTCAGAGAATTATATGATATCATGACCTCAGATAAGGGACACTGCCCAGGCTAGCATCTTCTGAGGTATAATGTACCCTACCTGTTCTTGGCACATCTTTCCATGAAGGTATCTGCTGGGATGTCTCTTTTCTTATCAGCCTCCACTATTCAGTCCATGCACTTGGCCCCTTTATCTTGTCAGTAAGGCCCTTCTAGGTGGCCCTTGCAGTTCCTCAGCACCGCTTCTGTTCCCTTCATTGGGCAGCTCTCCCCTGCCATCCTAGGCCATGAGCATCAGGGCCACGGATCACAGTTAGACAACCCCTGCAAGGATAACCTGCCACCTGTCACTGCTGAGTGCCCAAATTGTCAGTTGCAGCAAACAACCCTGAATCTCTAGACTTGGCGACACAATCCAGACACTCCAATAGGGTACCTCCTGTCAGGTTCTTGTTGTTTTGCTTTGTTTAAGGGTGGGGAGGCGGGTTGCTCGGCTTGTGGGATTATAGTTCCCTGACCAGGGATTGAGCCTGGGCCCCTGGAAGTGAAAGCACTGACTCCTAACTGCTGGACTGCCAGGGAATTCCTGCTCATGTCAGTTTAATTACACTGGATCCCTCTGATTTCATATGAAGCAGTGATCCGATTTTATTGGAATCTTAATCTGGAATTCCCTTCCACCAAGTTTCTGCTTTGGTACCACCATCTGTACCACTTGCTGACTGCCCTACTTATCATCATGCTGTCTCACTCAGTATTTTCTGAGCAGCGAACACACTTTATAGTGATGCTTGCATGTGAGATCTGAAGATGGAACTGCTGGGGAAGAGTTGCAGAGTGTGAGGCCTCCATTTTGCTGGTGTGACCTTGCAGGTGTGACCTTGCAGGTGTGATGTGGCCCCGGAGTCAACTATTCTGGCAGCAGCTTCCTGATCTCAGGTGGTATTAATAGCTATCACAGTGTGTTCCAGGAGGACAACGGCTTCCTTAATTCCCAATGATGGCTAAGATTATGTGATGGCCAAGATGGTATGATTCCAGAACCAGAACCTTGGAGAGCAGATTCCTGATTCTTGACCTTCCAGATTGATATCAACTTTCATTTCCCATGTCAGAACAGATGTCCCTGGAGTCCTTCCTTGGGGACCAGGCTAATGTGTGTTCCTCTGATCATTTCAGTAACTAATTCCCTGTATTAACTGCTTTCTGATTAAAATAGCTAGCGTGATTCCTATTATCTACAATAGGATCTAGCTTACTATAGTGGTGAACTTCCTAATTAAGATATCATATATATAGGGGACTTCCCTGGTGGTCCAGTAGCTAAGACTCTGCATTCCCAATGCTGGGAGCCTGAGGTTGATCCCTGGTCAGGAAAGTAGACCCCACGTGTCACAACTAAGAGTTCACATGCCGCAACTAAAGATCCCACTTGATGCAACTGAGACCTAACGTGGCCAAATACGTACGTACATGCATGCATACATACACACATATTTTAGAAAAGATGTCATATCTAAATGATATTTGAAATTAGCCTCCAACTAATAAAAATAAATGGAAAAAAATAAATGATATTTCAAAAATATCACTTAGAAGTTCTACATTTGTAATTGGATGTAGTAAATGATGAGACTTTGGGTTGTCCTGCTTTTGGTGAGTGGGTAATTGTATTTTGAGTTGCATTATATTGAGGTTTTTTTTAAAGTTTAAATATGACTAGGTGGGAAATAATATAGTTCAGGTTGGGCAAAGAAATTAGTATATTATATAGATATTTAAAAATTATTTTTAGCTATTGCATTAAATTATCTTTCTTAGGTTCTAAAAATCCTTTACCTTTTAAGTTTTGGAGGGAGATGGGACCCTCTTTCCATTTTAGAAGTTGGAAATACCAGATAATTACTTTCCCAGCCTCCTTTGCAGCTAGACTATAGGCAAATGACCCCAGCTCGCCCAATCAGGTACACTTTCATGCAGCACAGGATAACATCATTTGCACGAAGACTGAGTTCTTGGGGCAGTGGTAGTTATAGTGCCCACAGAGGTGTTCAGTGTTGGAGGCCAGTGGTGTCAGCAGTACAAATTTAGGGCTTAGTGGTAACAGCAATTGTGTCTTCCCCAGCAAGTCTTCAATGTATACCCCCAAGCCTGGTACTCCCGCATCCCCAGGTAGTTTGTGATCTAGTCAGTGTCGTTTAACAAATTCTTTTTTTTTTTCTTACATAAATCAGAATATAAGCTTCTGTGGCTAGCCACTGTTGGGGTCAATAACTGTTGCTTAACAAAGTTATAGCAGCATTTCCCAAAATATATTCCATGCAACACTAGTACCCCTAGAAAGACTTTCCATGATTAAATAAGTTTGGATAACAATTTATCTCTTGGAATGATTTATAACTCAAGTTAATATTTTAGAAGTTCTGAGAGGTCTCACAGGATATTCTTAGTTGCTACTAGATGGAGTATGAAACCAACACATGAAGGGAATGAAATATTGAGAAAATTGAAGTGAAACATGGTTGGAGCAGTGGATTCAGTTGACCTTGAAATCCCCCTTCATGCACTTCAAGATATATGAGCTGATATCCCAATAATTTAAGTCAATTGAAGTTTGGCTTCCCATTACTTGCCATGAAAATCCATGAAAAAACATCATCTATTACCTAGGCCTCTTGTTTATTTGACCTCCTTATCATCAATAACCTCCACTCTATTTCAGCCACCCACCCACTCCAATGGTCTCAATGTGTTATCACTCAAAACTCTTTTACCTTTGAAACCCTGAATTCAGAAATATTCTCTGATTCCAATCAACTGTTGATCCTTTCAACCTAACTGATCAGTATCTTCCATTACACTTTAACCTTATCCAGATCTTCTAATATAACTCACTCAACTTTTTACTGGTAAATCTACACACCTTCCCTGCATCTGTCTCATCCTTTTATCCTACACTTTTATTCCAGTGAAAGAGATATTTTCTACTTCTGTCCTGTGCTCAGTCGCTCAGTAGTGTCCAACTCCTTACAACCCCATGGACTAAAGCACAAAAGGCTCCTCTGCCCATGGAATTTTCCAAGCAAGAACACTGGAGTGGGGTGCCATTGCCTACTTCAGGGGATCCTCCTGATATAGGGATTGAACCTGGGTCTCTTGCTTCTCCTGCATCGGTAGGCAGATTCTTTACCATTAGTGCCATCTGGGAAGCCCAATTTCTACTTTTCAGAGGCTAATCCTTCCATTGAGTTCTGGAGTCATCCCCTCCCTGTCTTCAGACTTCTTTTTTTTTTTCTGTAAATGTTCCCTTTTCTCTCTTATATAATTAATCTCTCTATCCCTATTGGGTTATTCCTGTGCAAATGTAAATAAGCATTGGTATTTCTTACCTAAAAACAAACCATCTGTGGACTTATGTGCTATTTAGCCTGATCCACTTCCCAGAGGGTGCTAGAGGTAAAGAACCCACCTGCCAGTGCAGGAGACATAAGAGATCTGGGTTCCATCCTTGGGTCGGGAAGACCCCCTGGAGAAAGAAATGGCAACCCACTCCAATATTCTTGCTTGGAGAATCTCATGGACAAAAGGAGCCTGACAGGCTACAGTCCACAGGTTGCAAAGAGTCAGACATGACTGAAGAGACTTAGCACACAGGTGGTCAAGCTTTCCTCACCTCATTCTCCCTTAACATTCTAAAACTTTGGCTTTGGCAACGCCACCTAAATGATTCCTGCTAAGACAACGGTAGGAGATAAGAGATTGGAAGTGAACGAGGAAAGCTTGACTGATAAAGTCATTTTTGAAAGCTCTTTCTCATTCAGACTTGCAGGGATAATCCAATCCCTCCTCCCTGTATTTCATATCATGTGCCAATAAACATTGTGATATGCTGCTGGCCAAACTATGTATTTTTGTACATTGCTTCAGGACTCCAAGAGAACCACAACTACTAAAAAAAAACAGGAAATGGATCCTGGTGAACAGTGAGTTTTCTTTCAGTGTTTCTTATCAAAAAAGTCAATAGCATCACCCTATTATCAAAAAAGTCAATAGCATCTCCTGAGACCCTGGAGAAGGAAATGGCAACCCACTCCAATCTTCTTGCCTGAAGAATCCCATGGACAGAGGAGCCTGGTGGGCTACAGTCCCTGAGGTCACAAGAGTCCAACATGACAGGGACCGAGCACACATGAAACCTGAGACCCATCCTTGACAATCTCCTTCTCTCTTACTCCTTAATCATCAATTATTGCTCATTCATTTTCCTAGATATTTTTTAAATCCTTGTCATAGCCTGAATCGTATCTACCTCCAAGTTAATATGTTGAAGACCTAACCCCCAACCTCTGAAGGTGACTGTATTTGGAGATAGGACCTTTAGAGAAGTAATTAAGTTAAAATGAGGTCATATGGGCAGGGCCTAATCCAATATGACTGATATTCTCAGAGGAAGAGATTAGGACACAGATACACACAGGGAGCACATGAAGATACAGGGAGAAGATGGTTCTCTATAAGCTAAGCAGAGAGACCTTAAGAAGTCAATCCTGATCTCAGACTTCCAGTCTTCAGAACTGCGAGGAAACAAATCTGTTGTTAACCCACATAGTCTGTGGTTCTGGATGATGGCAGCCCAAGATGACTAGCACACTCTTCTTCATCTCTATTGTCACCACCATCATCTAAACCACCATCATTTGCCACCTAGACTTTTGCAGTGTACTATCTATCAGGTAGGGTTTTTATCCATCTTGTTAATTGCTGTATCCTCAAGGCCTAGTACAGAATCTGGCATGTGGTAGGCATTCAATAAATATCAATGAGATGGCTAAATAAATGAATAGCTATTTAGGTGGTTTCCTTGCATCCATCCTTGCCCCTCTCTCCAGATGCTCTCCACAGGGACTGCTCTCTTTATAACAGAGTTCTGATTGTTTCATTTTTCATGCTTGATACTCTGCTGACTCTCCTCCATTAGTTCCAGGACAAAGTCCAAAATCAATAATGTTTAAATGGGTATAATTTGGCTCCCAAGTCTCTCTCCAGCTGCACTGCATGTCATTCTCTCATTCTATCACAAATTCCAGCCATATTGGTTTTCTTTCCATTTTTCCAAGTTACTCAATGATCTTTACACATGCTTTTCCCTTTATTTGGAGTGTCCTTCCCCATATATTTGCCCAACTCATTCTTCAGAAATCCCACCTAAATGTTGCTTTGTGAAATATTCCATGATCACGGCACCAATACAGCTCTTTCTTTTGTATCTCCAATCACTTTCCCTTCAAAACAATGATCACAATGATAATTACTGATGTGATTAGTTGTGAAAGTCTGCCTTCCTTATCAGAGTGTAAGTTTTGTGAGACTGGGGACTGTATCTGACTTGCTTATTATTGTATTTCTAGTGCTCAGTATCTTTGTTTTATTTTTATTTGGCCGCACTGGGTTTTAGTTGTGGCACACAGGATCTGGGCTTCCCAGGTGGTGCTAGTGCTAAAGAACCCCTGCCAATGCAGGTAGACCTAAGAGTCATGGATTCGATCCCTGGGTCAGGAAGATCCCTTAGAGGAGAGCATGGCAGCCTACTCCAGTATTCTTGCCTATGAAGAAGGAATTCATAGGGCCTGGACTCCATCTCAGGCCTGTCCGTGCTGATCGTGCTAGGCCGCCTCTCCAATGGTCTCTGAACTCTGTGCTTAGTGCCTGTGGGAATGACAATGGAAGGATAAGACCCTCTCTGGGCAGGGGAATCTTGAAGATCACATCCAGGTTAACAGAAAACAGACACGAATCACCCCTACCTCCAGACAGTATCTATCAGAATGTAACCACAGGCTTATCAGTTATTAACTGGTTGGAATATAACCGCGGGCTTATTGATTATTAACTGTTTGAACACATAACATGTGAATGATGGGGTTCTTGTGATTGTATTTACCCTTCCTTTGTAAGCCTCAAGGGATTTGGGCTGGTGGGTTTGGACACGTACACATGGGGTATAAAAGATTTTCACAAATGCTGGTCAGGGTCCTTGGCTAAGAGGAGACTCTGCCTTGGGCCCGCCGGTGTAATAAACTGCACTCCACTATCTGCATTGTCCTTCTGAGTGAGTTTGTTTCCCGGAAAGCATGGCTATAACACCTGGAGAATCTCATTGACAGAGGAGTCTGGCAGACTATAGTTCATAGGGTTGCAAAGAGTTGGACACGACTGAAGTGACTTAGCACACACGCACAGGATCTAGTCCCCTGACCAGGGATTGAACCCTGGCTCCCGGCATTGGAAGCATGGAGTTTTAACCACTGTACCACTAAGGAAGTCCCAGTGCTCAGAACCTTTAGCTATGCCTGTGCATGTGTGCTCAGTTGCTAAGTGGTGTCTGACTCTTCCGCACCTCTCATGGGCTGCAGCCTGCCAGGCTCCTTAATCTATGAGTATACCATAAATGAATACTTGTTGTATTAAGGCATGGGCCCAATTTCCTAGGGCTGAGAATTTTACTTTAGCTATCATGCACCAACTGCAATCCTAAGGTCCAGAAGTAGTACAAAGGAGGGAGTGATTAAATTCCCTCCAAGTAAGAATGAGATAGATACAAGGATGAGTAGGGAGGAGTCTTCTTTATAAAGGAGGAGTATTCAGGAAGGCACTCAAAGTAGAAACAAAGGCCTATGCAAAATGCTGAGTGATAAAGCATGCTCTGGGTGTTGTAAGTCATTCTGCATATCCAGGGAACAAGGATCAAGAGGGTTGGTGGTGCGAGATAAATGTAGAGAGAAAAGGACTTGGTTGAATTTGTTAATGAGGTTGCATTTTATCCTATCATGAATAAACATCACTGATTTTTTCGGTTCTTTTCTTTGTTTAGGTCTGTCCATAGAAGAAGCGAGGCCTGGAGAAATTTGAGCATTACTTTGCTAGCATGTGAAATGAGTGCAATTGTGTGGTAGTTTGAACATTCTTTGGCATTGCCTTACTTTGGGATTGGGATGAAAACTGATCTTTTCTAGTCCTGTGGCCACTGATGAGTTTTCCAAAGTTGCTGGCACGTTGAGCGCAGCACTTTAAAGCATCATCTTTTAGGATTTGAAATAGCTCAACTGGAATTTTATCACCTCCATTAGCTTTTTCTTTTTTTTTTTTAAATTTTTATTAGTTGGAGGCTAATTACTTTACATCATTACAGTAGTTTTTGTTATACATTGATATGAATTAGCCATGGATTTACATGTACTCCCCATCCCAGTCCCCCCTCCCACCTCCCTCCCCACCCGATCCCCCCGGGTCTTCCCAGTGCACCAGGTCCAAGCACTTGTCTCATGCACCCAACCAAGGCTGGTGATCTGTTTCACCCTAGATAATATACATGTTTCAATGCTGTTCTCTCCATTAGCTTTTTCATAGTGATGCTTCTTAAGGTCCACTTGACTTTGTACTCCAGGATGTCTGGCTCTAGGTGAATGATCAAACCGTCATGGTTATCTGGGTCATTAAGATCTTTTTTGTATAGTTCTTCTGGGCATTCTTGCCACCTCTTTTTAATATCTTTTGCTTCTGTTAGGTCCATACCACTTCTGTCATTTATTGTGCCCGTCTTTGCATGAAATGTTCCCTTGGTATCTCTAATTTTCTTGAAGAGATCTTTAGTCTTTCTCATTCTATTGTTTTCCTCTATTTCTTTGCATTGTACACCGAGGAAGGCTTTCTTATCTCTCCTTTCTATTCTTTGGAACTCTGCATTCAGATGGGTATATCTTTCCTTAAGTGCTTAAGTTTCCTTAAGTTAAGTGCTTACCAAATGTTAATCCCCTTTCTTTCAGCCCCTATATTCAGGCCTGAGTGAAGACTGATCAGTCCTGAGAGAATGCATTTCCCTTTTAAAGCACACGGGGGAGTATGAGACTGAACTTTTGCAAATGGTCAGACGGCAACCTGAGCAGTATCCTTCAGCAAGCCCTCTGAGAAAGAGGACGTAGATATTTTCCCAAGAATAGAGAGGCAAACTGACATTTTATAGCTTCTAAGAGAGTGGCAACTGTTCTTAAGTTCTATAGACATGTATTTGATGAGAGAAGTCATTGGCAAGCATGATATACCTAGTTATAAGAGTTGTCAGATCTCTAAAAGTACCTGATGTTACTGAATATCCTATTGAGCATCCCCTAAATTACATACACTATCATTTTTTGATTGAACTCTTTTAAGGAGCCAATGAAATAATTCTGACCCCCATTTTACAGATCAACAGCCTGTATGATCAACAGTACTTCAATCACATATTAGCAAATGGTGAAAGTTGGATTTGAACTACAGTCCATGGTGTCGCAAGAGTCAGACATGACTTAGCAACTAAACAACATCAACAACAAACTCTCTGATTCCAAAGTGTATGTCCTTTTGATTATTCCACACTGGTCATCTTAGAAAGCCTTTGAGTTCGTTTTAATTAAATCCCCTTATTTAACAGAAATGGTTCAGAAAGAAAACTGGTCAGTTGTGAGTAATAATTGATGAGACTGAGGGGGATTTTTTGTTCCTAGTGTGTGCTTGTGGACATAAGAACCACCAGCCACTGACCATAAATGAGCCACTGCCACTGCCATATAAACACTCTGCAAGAGGGGGAGGCTTTGGTGAGACCAGTTAGCCATGGTCTCACTCTCGGAGAATCTTCTGTCCTCATCCCTAAAACGGGCCGACCCCTCTTCCATCAGGTCTTAACTCAAATGTCACTTCCTTAGAGAGACTTTCTTTCTAAAGCAGCCCCTCCCCTACTCACTTTTGGGTTTTCCTGGTGGCTCAGCATAGAGAACCTGCCTGCCAATATGGGGGATGCAGGTTCGATCCCTGGGTCAGGAATATCCCTTGGAGAAGGAAATTGCAACCCAGTTCAGTATTCTTGCCTGGGAAATCCCATGAGCAGAGGAGCTAAGCAAGCTATAGTCCATGGGGTCACAAGAATCGGGCATGACTCAGAGACTAAACCACCCCCAGCCAGTCATTTTCTATCCCATCACCTTGCTGGACTATTTCCTTAAATGTGCTCATCACTAACTGAATTATGTTAGGTTTTATTTCCTTATTTACTGTTTGTCTGTCCTTCTAGGATTCATAACCTCCATATGAGCAAGGGTTCTGCCTGTTTAGTTCACATTTGTGTACTCTGTGCCAGAAACACTAAGTGTTAGCACATACAAACCAATCTTTGTAGAAAGAATGAATGAATGACATAATGATGAAGAGCTAGTTGCAGAGAATGAAAGATGTGAACAGGGAGATGTCAGTAAAGAAGAGGATTTTCACGACAACAAGAGTTGTCCAAAGACAAAGCAGTCTGCCTTGGAGGAGATTGTCTCCACACCCTTGGAAGTGAGCATCCCAAGGCTACAGAGGGTGTGCCCATGTTGGATGGTGGGGGAGGGATGATCTGAGGTTCATTTAGCTCCTCAGTAAAATCTTAATTAGATTTTGAGCCAAAACCCTGGTAACAGGATGCTGTCTAGTCATTGTCTGTGTCAATTACGGACTAAGTATTCTCTAACAGCTAGGGAAAGGAAGGGCCAGAGGGCAGGGGAGGCAGAGATGAGGGAGTTGATAGTGCTAGATTCTGCTTCTGGGCTTTATGGGAAAGGCCTGCCTGAGATGCTGATTGTTGTTATTCTGTCCCTAAATCATGTCCAATTCTTTGTGACCCCATGGACTGCAGTACATCAGGCTTGCCTGTCCTTCACTATTTCCTGGAGTTTGTTCAAACTCATGTTCATTGAGTTGGTGATGCCATCCAACCATCTGATCCTCTGGTTGGCATGCTTAAAACTAAATAAAACTTATGAAGACGTTTATGAATAATCATTTCCAGTTCAGTTGCTGCTTTTACCACTGGGCTTTTGTTCCCCTTCTTCTGGACCTCACTTCCCATGTGTCTGTCACTTCTTTTCCCATTCTCATAGGGAATGGCACCACCCAAGTCACAAAACTCCCCTAGTGGCCTCCATTTCTTTTTCCCCCATCTATATCCAATGAGTTGCCAAATCTTATCTTTTTCATCCTTTTATGTCCCACTGTATCTCCCAGCTCAAACTCATTATCTCTCTCTTTTTTTCTGGTCACACCACATGGCATGTAGGATCTTAGCTCCCCAGCCGGAAATGGAGTCTGTGCTGCCTGTAGTGGAAGTGTGGAGTCTTAACCACCGGATCATCAGGGAAGTTCTCTCATAATTTCTTTTGAAGTCACTGCACCAGCTTTCTCTCTGATATCCTTCTCCTCTGTATTTTGGAACCTCTGATCCATTTCCACTGTATAAACTGAGTTCTTTCTAAAAACCATCACTGTATTGTAAAGTAATTATCCTCCAAGCTGAGTTCTTTCTAGAGTATAAAGTGGACCAAGTGTCCCCTCTGGAAAAAGCAATGTAACAGCTCCACATTGCCCTGATCTTCAAGTCCATCATCCTCAGCATGGCTCTGGCCATGGCTCATGGCCATGGCTCCAGGCCCTGGCTGACCTCTGGCTCTGACTTACCCTCTTACCTCATTCATCACCTGTACTTTGCTCATCAGGTCTGTGCTTCCAGAGACCTACAATCCCTGAAGTTCCCTGAAGCCTTTCTATGATTTCATACCTTTGGGCCTTGGGTCAAGGCTGACCCTTCTGCCCTGGGTTCTTTCTCCCTGAGTTTAACTCCTACTTATCCATGAAGACTCAGCTTAAGTCTCAACGCTGCATCCCAGGATGGGGCCTAACGCTTAGGCTCCTCCCCACTGATGTGTTCCACAGTGAGAAAATACCCACTTCTTGGCAAATGTGGCTGATTTTAATCTTGACTTTCCCTACTTTCAGTAGTTAAGAAAGCATCGGCTACTTAGTTCTTCCTCTCCTCCAGGATGGTATGATTCAGTCCCCACTTCATAGGTTTATTGTGAAATTTGAATGAGATGGTAGATGTGAGAAATCTTTTGTGACTATCTATATGCCTATCTATTCAGCAAATATCCCTGACCCCTTCTAAGAATGATCTAGGAGATTATGTTGGGTTGCAGCTTGGCCTATGCCTTTGTGAACTCAGGTCAGTGGGTCTTAAAACCTGCTATCTTGCATGGACCCTGAGTATCTTGGATCAGGGACTATTTGCTGTGTGGGTGAGGGAGTGAATGAATGAGTGAATTCAAGGTACTGGGAGAAACTAAGACAAATTCAAGGCAATGTTATGGAACAGGTCACACTCTGGAAACTAAAAGTAATTTAATGTTGCTGGAGCTTAGGGAGAGATGGGAGAGTGTCCACTAATGAGCCTAGGAGGTCATAGGGGCCAGATCACAAGAAGCCGTATGTGCATATTAAACAGATTTAAGCTGGGTTAGGAAGAGTCCTCTGCTGCAGTGTTGGAGTGTGGTTACATGAGAAGTTTGGAGGCTACTGTGAGTCTAGGACAGTGAGAAGGCTGTGGCCATGCAGTGGCAAGGGAGGGATGGAATGGAGCACTCTCAGGAAGTAGTACAGATAGGTTTTGGTGAAGGATTGGCAGGATGGGCAAGAGAGAAGGGTGGTGGGTGGGACCTGGGTTCTGACCGTTCACATGATGAATGCTGTGTGTGTGTGTGTGTGTGTGTGTGTGTGTGTGTGTGTGTGTGATTCCACCCATGGGGACAGCAGTGTGCCCTGGTGATGGGGCAGTGTCCTCATTGCACATTTTCATTTATTTTACAAATGAAAAAGCTGAGGCACAGAGCAGAAAGAATGGCTGATTAGTGTAAGAAGTGGTGTTTGAAATACTTAACCATTTTTTCTCATTATCCAAATCTGTTCCCATCCCTGTGGTAGACTGGTTAAAGGCCACAGATTCCTCCCATCTCTATTCATGCCTCTTAAAGGCCACAGATTCCTCCCATCTCTATTCATGCCTCTTTGTAAAGTGACTTTGCTCTTCTCAATCAAAGCCCTTTGAATCTGGGCCAGGCTTGTGACTTGATTTGGCCAATAGAATGCAGCATATGGGATGTTTTGCAGTTTCTGAGGCTAGACCTCAATAGATTGTATCTTCTGCCTTGCTCTTTTGGAACACTGCCCCGAGACCACCATGTGAACTGGTCTGGCCTGCCAGTGGATTAGAAGCCTCGTGGGAAAGAACTATGGCACTCAGCCCTCAGCCAGCACCAACTGCCAGACCTAGGGGTGACCTTCCAGCTGAACACTGTTCACAAATTATCTGAGATATTAATAAAAATCTGCAAATGAACCTATCCAGCCACCCACAGAATTGTGAGAAATAATAAACTATTGCTGTTTTAACCCACTGAACTTTTGGGAGTGATTGTTATGCAGGAATACATAACTTGAAGGACCTTCTCCACTCCCATTACCAGTGATTGGCTTCACTGCCTACCTGGTTGTTTCTGCCGATTCCCTTTCCCCAACATCTTATATTTAATCTTCCACCAGGTCCTAAATACACGTTGGATCCCTTTACTTTCCACTTTCCCCATGCCTTGACGTGAGTTCTGGTCCTCTTCATCTCTCACCTGGATTATTACAGCAATCTCTAACTGGGTTCTCTCTCTCCTTTCTCCCTGCCCCCTATCCTTCCCACTCCATCTATCACACCCACCACAGTCAGAGCTATCTTTCTTTTCTTTTTTTCTAATGTAATTTGCAGCCTGTGCAAGTGTGTGTGTGTACTCAGTCACGTCCGACTCTTTGAGACCCCATGGACTATTGCCTGCCAGGCTCCTCTGCCCATGGGATTCTCCAGGTAAGCATAGTGGAGTGGGTTGCCATTTCCTCCTCCAGGAGATCTTCCTGACTCAGGGATTAAACCTCCATCTCTTGCTTTGGTAGGCAGATTCTTTAACTCTGAGCAACCCACAAAGCCCCAGAGCTGTCTTTCATGCATGCATAAATAACCAGGTTACTCCATTGCTTCAAACCTTTTGCTTGCAAAGTAAATTCCCAATAATGTGATTTCCAAGGCCTCAGACCAGCCAGCCTCTGCTTCTCTTTCTAGCCCTGTCTTCCACCATTCCTCTCATGAATCTTATGTTTCTAGAGCTGCTTTACACATTCTGGTGACTTCTAGGCACCTGCACCAGTTTCTCTGTTATATGAGGTAACCTGCTGAAGAGGTCAGAGAAAAACACTTGACTTGCCAACAGATCTACATTTCTAGGCTGGCTATGAGGGACTCACACTGGGGTACAGATCTGAAACTTGTAAAGACTTGAACATTCCAAGTGACATCAACACTTAGGCTACTACCTTCTTGTCTTTTCTTTTTTCCTTTCTTTTTGAAATTGAAGTATAGTTGATGTAAAATGAAGCTAAGTGATTGATTTTCATTCAATAAAAAGCATCACTTGTATATGTCATGTGCAAACTGGGAGCTAGAGAAGGCTGACTACTCTGACAACTAGAAAAGATATAATGAAATTTTGTTCGTAGGACTCTTAACCACAATGGTGTTCACCAAGCAACCATGATTCTGCAATCTAGTAGAAAGAGCTCTTGACTTGGAGTCAGACAGATCTGGTTCAGATCTAGTTCTTCCATTTATCATATGTGTGACCCTGGAAAGTGATTTAAGTATTCTGACTTCTATTTCCTCATTTATAGAAAGAGGATGGCAATAAATACCTTGCGTGATTGCACTGAGGACTAAACGAGACAAAGATATGAGTGAATCCAGTATATTTTAAAGCCTTAATTGATTATGATTGTTAGCCAGTCTGATCCCAGGCAAAAGGTAGAATTTTGTCTTTCTTCCTATTCTTACTTGGCATTTAGATCAGAAGTGGAGACAGCCCAATATAATACGATTTGTTCTGTATTATCTCTGGTAATCACTTGCTAATCAATAGAGAGGCACAAATGATATAGCCCAAATGTCAGATGTGACCTCCTTGCCCCTTTAAGATCTAAATGCAATGAGTCTGAACCTCAGGTTTTACATTTTATTGCCCTTGTCATTTGGAAGACATCTGAAGTTTTCTGCAAATTCCACAAGGACTTAGTACTCCCATAGTCTCTTCTTCTACTCTCCTTTTTCAACTCAGAAAAACAAAGCCCATCGCTCAATTTTCCTACTCACTCATTCATACAACTCTTCTCTCTCAGGAAGCATTCCTGAATATAATGGCCTTTGGTGAAGTGTTGAGAGTCACAGAAGATGATTACATTATATGTGTGACAACTTCTCCCATTTAATGCATTCCAGTGCTTAAACACCCTCTGTTTACACCCTCTATTTACCTACCATGGGAAGGTTACTTCTGACCCTTTATCCTTGTAAGGACACCTACCCTTACACTGATTTTCTTACTCATTTTTTTCCTTTCCCCTTCCCAGCTCTCTTTTTTACTTCTCCCACCCATTTTGCTAAGTAAATTCCAAGTTCCTTTCCTTCTTGCACTGAGTAAGTTAGTGTCTCCCTTCTCCTCTCACACTTACATATCCACACTTCTTAAGGCCCTAAGTAGGGCAAAAGGACCTCTGTACATTAAAGTTTATCCTTCTTGGAAGACAGTTGTGGTTAAAGAAGAGTGTTTTTTGTTCTATTATAAGCACAATGTTTCCTATTTATTGAGGGCTTACTATGTCCCTGGTACTCAGTCAAGTGCTTTCCAGTAGCTATCCCATTTTCTTATTTGATCTTCACAACATTATTACTATTTCTACAAATAACAGTGAGGTGCATGTGTCAGAAAAATGAGATAATTTACATAAGGTCACACAGCAAGTAAGTGTGTAGAACAAGGATTAAAAACTACATCAGTCTGGTTCTAAGTGTGTGCTCTGTCCACTTTACTACATGCAAGGGAAGAAAGAGAAAGTGATGATAAGATCTGAAGCGATGTAAACCAATACCATCTGTTCTCCTATTGTCTCTCAACTCCAAAAGGGTGGGGTTTTTGTGTTATTTCATTTGAATAGTCATTATCATGACACCCATTTTGAAAATGAGAAAACTCAAGTAAGACAGTGAGGTAGCAGGCAGCACAGGATGTTTGATTTTAAGATCACAGAGGCACTAGTTCTGTGTTAAGTTCAAGGTATGACCATGGGAGGGAAAGTGAAGAGGAGATCGAGGACCGAAGGATCAGGAAACCACAGGGCTACCAAAGGCACCGGGAGGGTGGCAGGACCGGGCTAATGCGAGTGACCACGAGCCAGAGGTTGGAATCTTCAATGCAGAGGAGCAACTGGGGGGTCAGTGATGTCGTTGATAAGAGGGATGGAAGGTGGTGTGTCCAGAGACCAAAGGAGAAGGAATTTTTGTACAAGGGTGGAAGTGGCAATGCCAACCCCACCTCTTGGTTCTGTGGTATGCAGAGAGTAGGGAAGTGAGAAGCCTTCCTGCAGAAGGCTGCAAGGGAAGTCCTGGAGGAGTGTCAAGCATTAATAAAGGCAAAGAAGTAACCCGAGTATGCTCTGAAAAAGCAGAGGGTGTAGGAAAGTTTGTTGGCGAAAGAACAGGATTCTAGACAGCACAGTGGGAAGGGCTGTCAGGACTTGGATGGTGGGAAGGTGAGTGAAAGGGAGGGGGTGGAGAAGCTCAGAAGAGCTCAAAGATGAGTCTGAGAGAGAAGTCCGATAACCAGAGGGGCTGTCTTTTAGGTGGCTCCTTGGGCCAGAGAGACAAATTGTAGATAAAGTCAAAATGGAATGTAGGGAAAAAATGTTCTGATATCTGACTCTGTTGTCTAAGATTTTTTTCTTAAATTGATGTATAGTTAATTTATAACATTATGTTAGTTTCAAGTGTACAGCAAAGTGATTCAGTTACATAAACATATAAATCACTTTGCTGACAAAGGTCTGTATAGTCAAAGCTATGGTTTTTCCAGTAGTCCTGGACAGATGTGAGAGTTGGATCATAAAGACAGCCAAGTGCCAAAGGATCGGTGCTTTCGAACTGTGGTGCTGGAGAAGACTCTTGAGAGTCCCTTGGACAGTAAGGAGATCAAACAAGTCAGTCCTAAAGGAAATCAACCCTGAATATTCATTGGAAGGACTGATGCTGAAGCTGAAACTCCAATACTTTGGCCACCTGATGTGTAGAGCTGACTCATTGGAAAATACTCTGTTGCTGGGAAAGATGGAGGGCACAAGGAGAAGGGGACGACAGAGGATGAGATGGTTGGATGGCATCACCGACTCAGTAGACATGAGTTTGAGCAAGCTCTGGGAGATAGTGAAGACACGGAAGCCTGGCAAGCTGTTGTTAATGGGGTCACAGAGAGTTGGACATGACTGAGCAACTGAAAAACAACAGTAGACCTCTAAGATTTGAGAAGGGGGGCGACTATGGGGAGGGATTGTAATTCTAAACCAAACGTGGCAGCTAGTTCCTGTGACCTCAGGAAAACTTGAAATGAAGTCCAGGTCTGTATGGAAGGATGGGATGCTATTTACCTGTTATACCTGCCTTCTCTGGCAGAGCTGGGACTGTCTAATAACAAGGAAAGAACATTTTCTCACTTCAGGCTACTGCTGGTAATGGAGAGCCATTGGAAATGTTTTGTTTGTTTCATCAGCGTTGAAGGTAACATGGTGACATATAGAACAATCACTCAACCTGCTGATGAAGACGGTAGATTGAAGAGTGGAGGCAGGGGGACCCATTGGGGGGCCGTTGCTTTAGTTCAAGCAAGAAGTGATGAGGCCTGAACCAGGGTGAGAGCGATGGAGAGGAAGGGAAGGGATAGGATACCTTGAAGTGAACTGAATTGAAGTGAAGTGAAAGTCACTCAGTAGTGTCCAACTCTTTGCGACCCCAGGGACTGTAGCCTGCCGGGCTCCTCTGTCCATGGGATTTTCCCGGCAAGAATACTGGAGTGGGTTGCCATTCCCTTCTCCATTGGATACATTTATGGAGGCGTTATTACCAGGCTGATGGGATATAGGGTCTGAAGGAGTGCATAGGGTATACAACAATGCCCAGGTTTCTGGCTTCGCTTCCACCTGTAGACAGCCATTCAGATCCTGCCTCTCTCCGTGGGCTTCTTTGAGTACGAAGTGATAAATGCACAAGCAAGAGCTTTAGAAATGGCAGAGTTACAAACCCGTCATCATCTACTTTATCATCAAAGCCCTTTGATCACCCTACTAAGTTCAGTCTATGAAACGAGGCGTGAGAATTAAGATAAATCACGATAGTCAACCAGGTATTGGGGATCTTCGGGTCCCCAACAAACCTCGGGTTCCCTACACCTGCCGGGAGCCGAGGGCCAGGGGAAGGCGGGCTCCGCCCCTGGGCGGGGCATGGGTGGGGCCTGGACTCGGCTGTAGCCCAGCCCAGCTGCAGCCCGAGCCTCTGCCCGAAGTCGCCGCGGAGGGGACCGGACCCGCCCCGCCCCGCCCCCCCCCTCCCTGCTCCGCGAACCCGCTGCGCCTTCTCCCGCCCGCCGCCAGGTCCAGCGGTTCCGCGGCGCTGCCAGGGAGCGAGTCGTTCGTCCTCACCCGGAGTCCCAGGTAAGGGGCGCGGCCCGGCAACCCGCCTGGGGCGGATCTGGGACCGATGCCCGGAGCGGGGCGCGGAGGACAGTGAGCGGGCATTGAGGAGGAGCGCAGGGCATCGGAAGGGACCCCAAGAAGAAGGGGCCAGGGGAGGTCACCAAAGAGAGGTACCGCCGCAGTGAAGGGGCGCGGAGCCTGGGAGGGGCCTTGAGGAGGGTCTACCCGGGCTTTGAGGGCCGCGGGGGGAGCCTCAAAGGCAGGAGCAGCGGGATCGGAGGAACAAGAAAGAGGGCGCCGGGGCTGGGGAGAGGGCTGAGCGGCAGCTGGAGCGCAGCGAGGGCCGGTTGAGGGGAAACCTGGGCGGAGGGGGATGGAGGCGGGGGAGATGTCGGAAGGGAGCTGAGAGGGGCAGTGCTGGCAGAGGGTACCGAGCAGCCGAGGGGCGGGGAAAGGGGTGCTGAAGCGGAGAGATTAAGGAGAGCGAGGGAGAAGGCGTGGAAGTGAAGAGCTAAGGGGAGGGGACTGGGTGGTGGGGGTCGTTTTGAGACGGAGGGCTGAGACGACGAGGGGAAGGAGCGCTGGGCAGGAGGGGGTGCTGGGCGGGGAGAGGGTAATGTAGTATGGTGTGGAGCGGAGCCCAGCTCGGTATAGGCAAGGTGGGTAACTGGAGTGGGGGCTTGGAGGTGGGAAACTAGGAAGAATGAGAAGGTGGGAGGCAAGGCTAGGTCTGTCCAGGCTGCAGAGAAAGCGGGTGGGGAGCTGGTGAACGGGGAGTCCTGGCTTTGGGTATGGGCTGTGGCAGCCTGAGTTCTGCCCAGAGGTGGGCTGTAGAGAGGCACTGCAATTTAGCAGGGGGTTGGGGGAGCTGTCCTGGAACTTGGAGAGTTTAGGGTGGTGGATGGGCTGGGTCTTGGTGCGGAGAAAGCCGGGTGTGGGTTGTGGTGTGAGAGTGGGAAGATGATGGGGGCCCAGAGTGGAGTCCGAGAGCACCCGAATGCTAGCCCTGACTTAGCTCCTCACAAGCTGAGGAGGAGGCACAAGCACTGGACCCTATTACACTGCTGCCTGGGACCAGACAAGAAAAGGATCATTGACGGGGAAATTCGTCCACAGGCAGACTCTTGTTCTAGAGTCCAAGTGTAGGAAGAAATTTTTAGGGAGGCCAAGGGGGCAGCCTCTGGCAGCTAGTAGAGGTGCGGAGGGGAGTGAGAGGAGGACAGGGACATCTCTCTCAACTGCATGGAATCCAGATGGAAAAGGGTAGGGGATAGTAAAAGGAGCTGGATGTGTGTGTGTGCACAGGTGTATGCCCACCTGTTCTACTCTTATAAACGGAGGAAGACAATGGAAGTCTGTGAAAAGCTGCCTATGGTATAAGGAAGCCCTGGTGCTGTGTTGTTGCTGTTTAGTTGCTCGGTTGAGTTGGATTCTTTGTGACCCTGTGAACTGCAGCCTGCCAAGTTCCTCTGTCCATAGGATTTACCAGGCAAGAATACTGGAGTGGGTTGCCATTTCCTTCTCCAGGGGATCTTCGCAAGCCAGGGATGGAACCCATGTCTCTGCATTGGCAGGAGGATTCTTTACCACTGAGCCACCAGGGAAGCCCCTGGTGCTTGTTTGCGGAGCAAAGACATTCTGCTGGAGGATGGTGGGTCAGGGAAGACTTTCTGGTCATGAAGGATTTAGCTAGCAGCAGAGGAAAGTATGTTCCAATCAGAGGAAACAGTATGGAAGAAGGCAAAAATCTAAAATGATCTCCAGCCCAAGAAATAAACCTCCAGTTTCTTAAGGATTATGATGTGAAGGGAGGCACCAGTAACCTGTAGAGGATGTTTGAAAAGGTTTTCCCTCTAAGCTGGAATTCCTATGGTTTCTCTTCATCTCCCCAGAGCACAGGGGGAGATGGCACACAGTAGGTGCTCAGTGAATGTTGATTGAATGAATAATTGGAGCCATGGTTTTGCTCTTGCCTCGACTTCCTCACCTACTCCCAAGAATTGTTGTGAGAATTAAATATAATTTGGGTAAAAGAGCTTCATAAACTGTAAAGCACTGTATAGAAGAGAGAGGCCACTGATGTTATTATGCAGGTTTGCCTACGTTATGATGGTGGTCATATCAACCGCTATCTCATTCTAGCCTGGAGAAGGAAGTGAACATTTATCAAGCATCTATCATATTCAAGGTGGAATACAATGAAAACACCTGGTAGAGTACTTGGCATTTAGTAGTAGGTACTCACTAAATGATAGCTATTATAATATTGTTTCTGTGGCTCTAAGAGATCAGGGGAAACAATGAGGAGCTGGGCTGGGCTGAGCTCATGGTGGGGAATGGTTTCAAGAAAGGTTGAATCAGAAAAACGAGTAGAGTATGGCTTTAGGGAGGAGATTGTGTATAGCAGGGTGAAGTTCAATTGTCTAACTCCCTCTTTAACCTCATGGATAAATCTTCCCAATAGGAAGACAGAATTACATTAAATAAGTACCTGCTATGTGTCACATAGCAGAATATCTGTATGCCTTACCAACATTGTGAGTGAACTGAAAGTGTTAGTTGCTCAGTTGTGTTGGACTGTTTGCAAACTTGGACTGTAGCCCGCCAGACTCCTCTGTCCATGGAATTCTCCAGGCAAGAGCACTGAACTGGGTAGCCATTCCCTTCTCCAGGAGATCTTCCCAACCCAGGGATTGAACCTGGGTCTCCCCCATTGCAGGCAGATTCTTTACCGTCTGAGCCACCAAGGTTGACTGTAATCCTCCCAACAATGCTTATTTTACAAATGAGGAAATTGACTTACTCATGCAAAGTTTCTTGCCAAGGTCTCATAGCTAATAAATGCTAGGCCTGGAAACAGAATCTGGCCTCTTTGGAATCCCAAGCAATTTCCACTACCCAGGATGACTTGGTAGAAGAAAACATGAAGCACACAGACAAAAAAAAATTTTTGGAAAGGAGTTATAAAGCACTGTCATATACTAGTTTTAATTCTTCCAGTAGTTTGCCCAGAAGTCATTTTATTAACCCATTTTATAGATAAGGAAACTGAGACCCAGGGTGTGATCTGCCTGAGGTTACACAACTGCTTAGAGAGCCAGGGCTCAGTCCAGGTGTCTCTGACTTAATCCTGTGCTCTTTCCATCAAAGGGAATTTGCTCCATGTACCTCTCTGCTATGTGTATTCAGTTGATCTCTTGCTGCATTTAAGGGCTGTCTCCTCTCCTTCCCCCTTTCATGGCTGAAGTTGGCCTCTTCCGTAGTCAATCAGACTCAAAGTGTTATTTTCCACGCCAGTTCTCCTAGGAGCCATTTCATTCTTCTCCCAGCCTGGAAACAGAGATGACTTCCTGGATGGTCCCTGGGCCTTCATCTGTATTGCTTGTCACGAAGAGCAAGAGCTACACAGCTCTATCATTTATGTGACTGTCACAAAAGAGAGGGAAGATCTGATTGATGCTTATCTGACAAATGCAGTTCTGCACTGACCTGTCTGCTCAGATCTGCCTCAGGCAGTTGCCTGCTGGGGTGGTTTTTACCTCTTTTTTGAATATCTGTGTAGCCCCTGCCTTCCTTTTGAAAAGATCTCCTTGGGGGCTCCCATCTGAACCTATCTCCCAACTGAACTTCTCAGCTCTCTGCCTCTCCCTGTTCTCACACTGTCTTCTGGGAAAGCTACACTGTGTGCACATAAACAGAGGTTGACAGTACAGTATGGCAAATGCCAGGAAAGAGATCTCAGGGTGCTGGGGTGTTTTTCTTTTCTTTTTAAAATTATGTCTGTTTATTTTTAATTGATTGATGATGGCTTTACAAGACTGGTTTTGATTTCTGCCATACTGGGGATGCTTTTCTATTCACCCTAAAATTGTTGTGGGCTTTCCCAGTGGCTCAGTGATAAAGAATCCGCCTGCAATGCAGGAGTTGCAGGAGATGCAGGTTCGATCCATGGGTCAGGAAGATCCCCTGGAGGAGGGCATGGCAACCCACTCCACTATTCTTGCCGGGGGAAAAAAACCTATGGACAGAAGAGCCTGGCAGGCTACAGTTCATGGGGTCACAAAGAGTTGGACACAACTGAGCACGTACAAGTAAAATTGATGTGGTTATTATTTTCTTTAAGCCCAGTCCAATCTGAAAGTCATCAGATGACAGAAGTTCTAGTAATGATGCTCCAACTGACTTGCTGTGTGACCTTTGACAAATCAGCTCTCTTTGTGGAGCCTTGATTGTTTTTTCCTCTGAAAATGAGGAGAGTGTATCAGATCAGGAACTGAAACTATTTTTTACTCTTGGCTCACACCTATGGCAGACATAGCTAATAAAGGCAGATACTTTACCTACTAATTCTACACAAGGCTAGTGTAGTTTTTTTCCATACACTGTACGTATGAAGCACCATTATATACGTTTTCTTATTTAAAAATCATAGCAGCCTTCTGCAATAGGTAATGTGATCACATCATAGATGAGGACACTGAAGGTCGGAGTTTGGGTTACTTGTCCAATTTCATACACTGAGTTACTGTGAAAGCTGGGACCAAGAGCCAGACTTTTTTGTTATGATAAAGCTGCCACTCTAAAATCTCTTCTAATTCTAGAAATCTAAGAGTGCAGGCAGCTGCATCAAAAAAAAAGAAGACCAATAATACAACATTTACATCAAAGTTTGGCACACGGCAAATGCTCAATAAATGTTTATTGAAAGGAGTAACATGCCCAAGGATTTAATCTAGGTTCAGTGTTGACAGGGTGTAAGGATAAGTAAAACTCAGCTGAATCCAGAAGGAGAGATAGACAGTTAATTGTCAATTATGGAGCCCAGATCAGGGAGGGGGCACTTGACTACAGAAGTGAATTAAAGAAACCAGTGAATTAATATTTATTGAGTACCTCCCATAGGTCAAGAAACCACACCAGCTTATTTACATATGATAAATGCTCACTCTGTTGGTACCATCACTTACTGAAGTAGGTGGTATTTTCTTGGTTTCAAGGTAAAAATACTGTGGCTTAGAGAGCTGATATAACTCACCCAAGTATTCAGCTGAGGAATAGAGCAGGGATTTTTACTTTTCCGTTATTACAGCATAAAGTGAAGTTGCTCAGTCATGTCTGACTCTTTGTGACCCCGTGGACTGTAGCCTACCAGGTTCCTTCGTCCATGGGATATTCCAGGCAAGAATATTGGAGTGGGTTGCCATTTCCTTCTCCAGGAGATCTTCCTCTCTCCCGACCCAGGGATTGAACTAGGGTCTCCCACATTGTAGGCAGGCGCTTTACCATCTGAGCCACCAGGGAAGTCCTTATTATAGCGTGGTAGTAAGCTAATCTCAGCCGTTAGCTGTGCTGCTGGCTGCTGCTAAGTCGCTTCAGTTGTGTCCGGCTCTGTGCGACCCCATAGACGGCAGCCCACCAGGATCCCTTGTCCCTGGGATTCTCCAGGCAAGAACACTGGAGTGGGGTGCCATTTCCTTCTCCAATGCATGAAAGTGAAAAGTGAAAGTGAAGTTGCTCAGTCGTGTCTGACTCTCAGCGACCCCTCGGACTGCAGCCCACCAGGCTCCTCCATCCATGGGATTTTCCAGGCAAGAGTACTGGAGTGGGGTGCCATTGCCTTCTCCGTGTTAGCTGTGAGTCCTGAGCAGATCCTCATAATTTCTGGCTCTTAGTTCCTTTCTTGATCCAATAGGAATAGTAATCACTGCCCTTCCAATTTAATCCTTCAAGTCTACTTATAGGGTAAAATAAGATAAAGGAAATGAGTAAGGATCAAATCTGTGTTTTAATAAAGTTATTCTTTGACCAGGAGTTCTACTTCTGGAGATCTCTCCTAAGGAAATAAATTGTTGTGTTGTTCAGTTGCTAAGTCATGTCTGACTCTCTGCTACTTCATGGACTGCAGCACACCACGCTCCTCTGTCCCCCACTATCTCCCAGAGTCTGCTTAAATTCATGTCTGTTGAGTTGGTGGTACTGTCTAACCATCTCATCCTCTGTCATCCCCTTCTGCTTTTGCCTTAAATCTTTCCTAGCATCGGAATCTTTTCTAGTGAGTCAGCTCTTCCCATTAGGAGTCCAAAGTATCAGAGCTTCAGCTTCAACATCAGTCCTTCCAGTGAATATTCAGGCTTGATTTCCTTTAGGATTGACTGGCTTGATCTCCTTGCTGTCCAAGGGACTCTCAAGAGTCTTTTCCAGCACTACAGTTCAAAAGCATCAATTCTTTGGTGCTAAGCCTTCTTTATGGTCTAACTCTCACATCTGTACATGACTACTGAAAAAACCATAGCTTTGACTATACAGACCTTTGTTGGCAAAGTGATGTCTCTGCTTTTTAATATACTGTCTAGTTTTATTATAGCTTTCTTTCCAAGGAGCAAGCATCTCTTAATTTCATCCTGTCATCACTGACTGCAGTGATTTTGGAGTCCAGAAAAATAAAATGTGTCACTGCTTCTACTTTTCCCCGTCTATTTGCCATGAAGTGATGGAACTGGATGCCATGATCTTAGTTTTTTGAATGTTGAGTTTTAAGATAGCTTTTTCACTCTCCTCTTTCACCCTCATCAAAAGGCTCTTTAGTTCCTTTTCACTTTCTGCCATTAGAGTGGTATCATGTGCATATCTGAGGTTGTTGCTGTTTCTCCTGGCAGTCTTGATTCCAGCTTGTGATTCATCCAGCCCAGCATTTTGCATGATGTACTCTGTATGTAAGTTAAATAAGCAGGGTAACAATATATAGCCTTACTGTACTTCTTTCTCAATTTTGAACCAGTCAATATTTCCATGTCTGGTTCTAACTGTTTCTTGACCCACAAACAAGTTTCTCAGGAGACAGATAAGGTGGTCTGGTATCCCCATCTCTTTAAGAATTTTCCACAGTTTGTTGTGATCCACACAGTCAAAGGCTTTAGCACAGTCTTAATGAAGCAGAAGTAGATGTTTTTCTGGAATTCCCTTATTTTCTCCATGATGCAATGAATGTTGGGAATTTGATCTCTGGTTCTTCTGCCTCTTTGAAACCCAACTTGTACACCTGGAAGTTCTCCATTCATGTAGTGCTGAAGCCTAGCTTGAAGGATTTTGAGCATAACCTTGCTAGCATGTGAAATGAGAGTAATTATATGGCAGTTTGAACATTCTTTGGCATTGCCCTTCTTTGGGATTGAAATGAAAACTGACTTTTTCCAGTACTGTGGCCACTGCTGAGTTTTCCAAATTTGTTGACGTATTGAGTACAGCACTTTAACAGCATCATTACTTGGGACTTTAAAAAGTTCAGCTGGAATTCCATCACCTCCACTAACTTTGTTCATTGTAATGCTTCTTAAGACCCACTTGACTTCACATTTCAGGGTATCTGGATCTAAGTGAGTGATAACCACACCATCATGGTTATCTGGATCATTAAAACCTTTCTTGTATAGTTCTTCCATGTACTCTTGCCACCTCTTCTTGTGACAGTGACCAAAACCATCTCAAAGAAAAAGAAATGCAAATAGGCACAGTGGTTGTCTGAAGATACTTTACTAATAGGTGAGGAAAGAAGAGAGGTGGAAGGCAAAGGAGAAAAGGAAAGATATGCCCAACTGAATGCAGACTTCTGGAGTATAGCAGAGTATTACTTTTCAATAAACACTGCTGAGAAATAAGAGGAGAATGATACAATGGGAAAGACTAGAGATCTCGTCAAGAAAATTCAAGATATCAAGGGAACATTTCATGTAAGGATTGGTGTAATAAAGAAATAAATAGGAAAGAGAACAAATATTTATGTAAAGAAATGGTCACTCTAACTTAATTTATAATAATTGAGACCAGAAAAATAAATATACAACTTTAAAGAATTGGTCATGTCAGCCCTCAGATTGGGAGAAAATAATAGCAAATGAAGCAACAGACAAAGGATCAACCTCAAAAATATACAAGCAACTCCTCCAGCTCAACTCCAGAAAAATAAATGACCCAATCAAAAAATGGGCCAAAGAACTCAACAGACATTTCTCCAAGGAAGACATACAGATGGCTAACAAACACATGAAAAGATGCTCAACATCACTCATTATCAGAGAAATGCAAATCAAAACCACAATGAGGTACCATTATACGCCAGTCAGGATGGCTGCTATCCAAAAGTCTACAAGCAACAAATGCTGGAGAGGGTGTGGAGAAAAGGGAACCCTCTTACACTGTTGGTGGGAATGCAAACTAGTACAGCCACTATGGAGAACAGTGTGGAGATTTCTTAAAAAGCTGGAAATAGAACTGCCATATGACCCAGCAATCCCACTTCTGGGCATACACACCGAGGAAACCAGATCTGAAAGAGACACGTGCACCCCAATGTTCATCGCAGCACTGTTTATAATAGCCAGGACATGGAAGCAACCCAGATGCCCATCAGCAGACGAATGGATGAGGAAGCTGTGGTACATATACACCATGGAATATTACTCAGCCATTAAAAAGAATTCATTTGAATCAGTTCTAATGAGATGGATGAAACTGGAGCCCATTATACAGAGCGAAGTAAGCCAGAAAGATAAAGACCATTACAGTATACTAACACATATATATGGACTTTAGAAAGATGGTAACGATAACCCTATATGCAAAACAGAAAAAGAGACTCAGATGTATAGAACAGACTTGTGGACTCTGGGAGAAGGCGAGGGTGGGATGTTTCAAGAGAACAGCATTGAAACATGTATATTATCTAGGGTGAAACAGATCACCAGCCCAGGTTGGGTGCATGAGACAAGTGCTCAGGCCTGGTGCACTGGGAAGACCCAGAGGGATCGGGTGGAAAGGGAGGTGGGAGGGGGGACTGGGATGGGGAATACATGTAAATCCATGGCTAATTCATTTCAATGTATGACAAAAACTACTGTAATGATGTAAAGTAATTAGCCTCCAACTAATAAAAATAAATGGGAATAAAAAAAAAAAGAAAAAAAAAAGAATTGGTCATGTGACACAACCATAGGGTGAAATAAGGTGTAGTCAATTGAAATCATATTTACAAGGAATTTTTAAAGTCTCAGTAAGATGTTTATGATATAATGTTAAGTGAAAAGGAGTAGGATACAAAACTAAAGATCTCAGCTACTAAAATACACATGGAAGATATAGACTCGAGAGTATGGTATGCTACCATTTTTATATATATATGTAAATATGTATAAAGTATGAATAGACTTCTATGCTTATATATGCTATATAAGACTACCTTTGAAGGATACATAAATTGTTAACATGTTTGCCTCTGGGGAGAGGAACTAGAGATTGGGAATCAGGGGTGGAAGCAACACGTATTTTTCACTGTAAACCTTTAGGTTTCATATTACTTACTTTTTATGCTGAAAGTTAAGAAAATAATGCAAATGACAAACAGTGATAAAATAATAGTAATTTTACTATTTGATAACTTACAAATTGTAAAATTTGAATTATTTAGTGTAATATAAGTGTTTTCAATATATATTATTTATATATATAAAGAGTAGTGCATACACTGGCTTATTATAAAAGTGTAAAAGGATACAACTTAGGAACAGCCAAGTGGAAGAGATGCATAGGGCAGGGTATGTGGAAAGGGAGGTCTTGGAGCTTCCATGGCCTCTCCAGGTATACCACCCTTCCAACACATCAATGTCATCACCAGCCTGGAAGATCTCCATGCCCATTTGGTTAGGGTTGTTTATGAAGACTTCGTTCCTGTAGGCATGATTGATTAAGTCATTGGCCTTTAGTCATCAACTTAATTTCCAGCTCTTCTCATCTCCCCAGAGGTTAGCGGGTGATGCTGAAAGTGCCAGTCCTCTAACATGTGGTTGGTTCCTCTGGCAACAAGCCCCTACTCTGAGGTTGTCCTGGAACACCAGTCACCAGTCATCTCATTAGCATACAACAAGACACTTTATCACTTCCACTTCCAGACATTCCGAAGGTTTTAGGAGCTCTGCCTGGAACCAGGTACCCAGACCAAATACATATCTTTTATTATATCACAGTGCTCAATAAATGGTAACTGTTACATGTTTATTGTCTCCACCATGTCCCTCATGGAAAATAATGAGTACTTAACAAGTATTTACTGATAATATTAAGGCCCAGGTATACCGCAATATATATACCATTTAAATTAAATAATAAGATATAATTTCAAAATAGATGGCACTCTGGTGTGTGAAAAAATAAAGGAGGAAATGTACTTCAAATATTAATGATGGCAGTTTCTGAATGGATGGGGTGTCTAGTAATTTAATATTTTTCTTTTTTATAGTCTTGTGTTTTTCCCTAACATTTAATAATGGATATATACTTTCAAAGGCGAAATTTTGTCTTGAAAACAAAGAAAGATGACCAGTAGCAGAGCAGAGGATGGTGTGAGGTCATTGTGATTGCTTCCCTTGTCTTAGATAGAAAAAAGCATAATTCCTTTGACTTGCCAGTTCTTGAAATGGGCTCTGCATCTTGTACAATGAAAAACTGAAAAGTTCGAGCTATGAGACAGTTGGATCACGCCAATTGTTCACCTCCAATCTCACTGTCTTCTTTCATGTAAATGCTATGTCTGAGTCTCCAACTGTCCTGGGCATGTTCCACACCCACCCAGTGAGCCTTGCCAAGGGGCAGGCTGATACAGGGGTGGGTGTGTAGGTCTCAATAAAGTTTTGAGAGCTGGGAGAAAAAGAGAAGGAAGAGCAGAGGCCTGCTCACCAGAAAAGGAAGGCTGGTGGTGGCCTATTTCAGGACTTATTATTAAGGGCTGCTAATAATCCTACATATTCATCTGGCTTTTCTTCAGATGAGCTTTTCACCTTCTCCATTTGTCAGCATCTTATCTTTATAGCTCACCTGAGAGGCCCAGAGAGATAAATCCATCTCTTTCTTTTCCTTTGAGGAAAACAGCAGGAATTCCTAAAGAGGATGACACTCTGGACATCTTATGTCAGGGCTGTCCTTCCACCCTCCTCTTGACTACACACCCCGCCCACCTGAGTACCCAGTGTTAAGTAGAAGGAGTGATGGCAGGTGGAGAAGTAGGGTCCCTGCAGAAAAAGAAATAAAAAAGCAAGTAAGACTATGGGGCCGAGTGCTTGATTATGGATGGCATTCAGACTCAAATCATTCTAGAAAATGAGAGGATAGTGGCAGGACTGTGAGTGCTGAGGTCTCAGGGAAGGTCTGGCATGTAATAAATATTTGCCAGATGAATGAATGAGCAAATGAACAGGTAAATAAATGAAGGAGCGAGGCTTTGAAGGATTTGGAATAATAATAACTTATATTCACACTTGTTGGGATTTACCAATTTATTAAGATCTTACTCCTTGTTATCTCATTTGAGTCCTGTAATAGCCCTGTGAGAAAAGCAGGGCAGAAATTGTTCTCCCCATTTTCCAGATTATGAGATTGGGCCCCAGAGTGGTGATGTGACTTTTATTAATTCAGTATACATTTACTGAGTGCTGATTACATACTAGGACTTGTGCTGAAACTAGAGAAATACATTAAGAAAGGAAATACATTAGGTCCAAGATGCTTGGTCTAAAGAAGAAGCTGGAATAGTAAACAGTTCTGAAATGATGCAAGTGCTATTGGAGCGCACTGGGAGCCTGGGGCCAGGAGTGCATGCCTCTGCCCTGCCCTGGGGAGGTGAAACTTCACATGGATCTGCAAGGTTGCATAGGAGCTTATTTGAAGGAGAAGAGTATTGTGGGCAGAAAGAATACATAGCTAAAGGGACAGAAGCAAGAAATAACAGCATATTTGGAGTGGAGTATAATTTGGTATGGGCTTCCCTGGTGGCTCAGTGATAAAGAATCCACCTTCCAATGCAGGAGACACGGGTTTGATCCCTGGGTTGGGAAGGTCCCCTGGAAAAGGAAATGACAATCCACTCCAGTATTCTTGCCTGGGAAATCCCATGGACAGAGGAGCCTAGTGGACTACAGTCCGTGGGGTTGCAAAAGAGTTGGACATGATTTAGCAACTAAACCACAACAACAACAGCATAATTCTATAAAAAGTAGCACAGATTGGTAGGGAGAAGTCTTCAGTTCAGTTCAGTTCAGTCGCTCAGTTGTGTCCGACTCTTTGCGACCCCATGAATCACAGCACGCCAGGCCTCCCTGTCCATTGCCAACTCCCGGAGTCTACCCAAACCCATGTCCATTGAGTCAGTGATGCCATCCAGCCATCTCATCCTCTGTTGCCCCCTTCTCCTGCCCCTAATCCTTCCCAGCATTAGGGTCTTTTCTAATAAGTCAGCTCTTCGCATGAGGTGGCCAAAGTATTGGAGTTTCAGCTTCAACATCAGTCCTTCCAATGAACACCCAGGACTGATCTCCTTTAGGATGGACTGGTTGGATCTCCTTGCAGTCCAAGGGACTCTCAAGAGTCTTCTCCAACACCACAGGTCAAAAGCATTCATTCTTTGGTGCTCAGCCTTCTTCACAGTCTAACTCTCACATCCATACATGACCACTGGAAAAACCATAGCCTTGACTAGACAGACCTTTGTTGGCAAAGTAATGTCTCTGCTTTTAAATATGCTATCCAGGTTGGTCATAACTTTCCTTCCAGGGAGTAAGCATCTTTTAATTTCATGGCTGGAATCACCATCTGCAGTGATTTTGGAGCCCCCAAAAATAAAGTCTGACACTGTCTCCACTGTTTCCCCATCTATTTGCCATGAAGTGATGGGACCAGATGCCATGATCTTAGTTTTCTGAATGTTGAGCTTTATGCAAACTTTTTCACTCTCCTCCTTCACTTTCATCAAGAGGCTTTTTAGTTCCTCTTCACTTTCTGCCATAAGGGTGGTGTCGTCTGCATAATCTGAGGTTATTGATATTTCTCCCAGAAATCTCGATTCCAGCTTGTGCTTCTTCCAGCCCAGCGTGGGAAGGTAAAATTTAGAAAATTTATTCTTTGGTTAGGTGGTTCTTTGTCAATTTGAACAGTTTGGGCTTGATCTTTAGAACTATAGGGAGCCATAAATGTTTTTGAAACAGGAGAATGAGAGCCGTGTGTTGGCTTTTCCTGGAATGTTCAAACATTTGCTGTCTTGACCTTCCTCCCTCCAACCACTCCCAAACTCAGCTTAGGAGCTGTCTCCTAGAGGAGCCTCTCCTTGACCACCATGTCTTCAGGCTGGGTTAGGTGCTTCTGATGAGCTTCCTCAGCCAAGGCTTCCCTCTGTCTTATCACTTATCCACTGCTTTTGTTACTCTGAGTTTTTTACTCTAATCTGTGGCCGCTCAGAGGTCAGACACCATGTCTGATCCATATTTGTATTCTTTGTGCCCAGCACAGGACTTGACTCAGAACAGTGTACTCAGTAAATATTTGCTGAAGGAATATTTGGGAGGAGCTGGTTCCACCCCAATCCTGAGATGACATTGGGGGCAGATTCAGTGCGGGGGTGATTCTGAGTAGTGTCTTTCCTCAGTGATGCTGGGGTGGGGAGTGAGTGTGTGAATGGGTGTGTGAGCATTGAAAGTTAGGTGACTCAGTGTGAGACTGGAGATGTGTTCCTGTGTTCTCTCCTGCAGATGGCTTCAGTGACCGATGGTAAAGCCGGAGTCAAGGATGCTTCTGACCAGAATTTTGACTACATGTTCAAACTGCTCATCATTGGCAACAGCAGTGTCGGCAAAACTTCCTTCCTCTTCCGCTATGCCGATGACACCTTCACCCCAGCCTTCGTCAGCACCGTGGGCATCGACTTTAAGGTGAAGACTGTCTACCGTCACGAGAAGCGAGTGAAGCTGCAGATTTGGGTGAGTGCTGGGCATCTTGGGCAGAAGTGTCCCGAGAGCTGACTTGCTTGCTAGTACAAAGGCTGGGCAGTGGGGCCAGTTTAGAACTTTGCTGGGGTTTATGACATTAGACCCCAGTGCTATTGCATGTCTGGCCCCTGGACTGCCCCTTGCTGATTTGATACATTTGCCCTCATCTGGGGACTCAGTTGCTTCTGCTGCTTAACTGTCCAAGAGGTATTATCCTGGATTATTCAGATGAGCAATCAAGAGTCTGGGCTTCGGAGTTATAGGCCTGGATTCAGGTTTCAGTTTTGCCAGTTACTAGTCATGGAACCTGGACTAAGTTACTTAACCTCTCTAGGTCAAGCATTCCTCTTTGGGGATTATAATGACATCTATATCATAGGGTTGGTGAATGCTTAGCATAGTTCCTGGAATGTAATAAATGTACAGTAAATATTAGCTACTATGTCCATAATCTATCACTGTGTAATCACCTTAAAACTTGATGGCTTAAAACAACAATAATTCATTAACACACAGTTCTATGGATCGAATATTTGGGAGTGGCTTGGTTTCTGGCTTGTGATCTATTATGAGGTTGCTGACAGATGTTGGTTTGGGTTGCAGTCATCTGAAGGCTTGAGTGGACCTGGAGGATTCCTTTCCAAGGTGGCTTACTCATGTGTCTGGCACTGACTTTAGTAGGAGACCTTTGTCCCTTCCTACATGGCTCTCTTCATACAGTGTCTTAATGACATGGAGCTAGCTTGTCCTAGGGGGAGCGAGCCAAGAAACCAAACCGGAAGTGGTGATGTCTCTAATTAGAGTATGCTATTGGTCACTAATTCAATGTAGAAGGAAACTATACAAAGGCATGAGTCCTGGGAGGTGAGGATTATTGGGGACCATCTTGGAAACTGGCTATCACAGCTACTATTATTGGTATTTACCAGTGCACTAATAAAATATATACATATTTGAGATGATAATAGCAACATGTACATCATATACTTTTTGATAATGAATTAGCGTTGAGATTGGAAATTTTAAAAATCTGTGATTTAAAGTATTCAAAACGTATTTTTTATTATCAGTCTACTCAACATTAATACATTGTACATATATGTTATTAGTATAATCTGTATACAGTGCTTTTTGTTTTATAATTTTTTCCATGTATTAATATTATCTCACAACCCCATGGGACAGATATTCAGAGCATAATTAATTTACCTTAAGTTGACCACACAGCTACAAAGTGAGATTCCAACTCAGATCTTCTGATTCTAAAGTATGAGTTTTTTTTCTCTACACTGTGTTCATTAGGTATTATAGGGCCCATGTTTCCATTTGTGGACATATTAAGTATTAATTTATAGAGAGATAAAAGTTTATTTTGTTTATTTATTCTCTATTACATGCATCAAGGAATCATAAGCCATTGGAAATGGGAGAAACTATGCAGACCATTAAGTTCATTGGTTCTAGAAGTGTGATGTCCAGATCAACAGCATCAGCACCATTAGGAATTTGTTAGAGATGAAGAATCTCAGGTCCCTCCTCACACCCAGAGAATCAGAAACTCTGGGGTATAGCCCAATAATGTGCTATAACAAACCATCCGGGTGTTTTGATGTAGGCTAACAGCTCAGACAGTAAAGCGTCTGTCTGCAATGCAGGAGACCCGGGTTCGATCCCTGGGTTGGGAAGATCCCCTGGAGAAGGAAATGGCAGCCCACTCCAGTATTCTTGCCTGGAAGATCCCATGGACCCCAGAGCCTGGTAGGCTACCGTCCATGGGGTTGCAAAGAGTCGGACATGACTGAGCGACTTCAATTTCAATTTCAAAATTGAAGAACCACGGATCTAGTTTAACTACCTCATGGTGAGGATCAATCAGCATTTATTAAGTGCCTATTATGTGCCAGTGCTTCCATTTGTGTAGTCTGACATCCTCCCTGCAGCCAGTGCACAGAGGGGGCTGAAAGCACAGGAATATTTGGGGCATGGTGAGCAATCCAGTGAAAATGGAGCAAGGCCGAGAAAGAGTGCAGAGGGGATGCTGAGAGAAATTTGCTGGAGAGGCTGTCGGGTGGCAGTTTGGGCATTAGAGAGACCTTAGACAGCAAATAAAAGGTTCTTGACATGGGCCAGAGGCTACATGCCTGATTATTCCTTAGGGAGCTGAAGAAACTTACTAGAGTTTATTATCTTTGAATACAAAATCAGTGTATGCTAATACTTGCTATATGGATTTACATGGATGTCTTCATTTGATCTCCACATTAGATGGTCATATATCCTGCACTCAAATACTCTTCAGGAGACAGTCTATATTCTACACTCAAACACCCTTCTGGTGGAAGGAGACAAATCTGCCCTTCTAAGGGATTGGCAGTAGCGGCTCCCTTACTCTTTTATTTATTTTCAGCCCATTGTGAGCTTTTGCAGTTTTCCTATGCCTCATTAAGTGGGTTTATTGATTGCACTATTTTTAACGAAATGAACCGCCATGATATATATGTAGCTTAAAAGAAACCCACAAAGAAGCTTCTGATTGAGGACTATACTAATTATAGTGAGCCTAAGTGAGCACAGAAAATGGCTAGACATGTTTCCCCAACACCTAGCATAAGTTCAATGTTAGCCATGTTTTGAGGTAAAATCAATGACAATCTAATATGATCTGACATAAGCACATTGCTTTTGCTAAAAAAAAAAGATTAGCAAAGGTTTTTGTGTGTGTGTTTGTATGCATGTGTACTTTCTGTAGCAGAAAATAAACATTTCTGTACTGTTCATAAATGCTTTAAAATGTAAGCATTTGAATATTGCCTTTGTCATTGTAGTATATTTTAATATCTTTTGTGTACCGAAGCAGGCAGATATATAGGCTTTGGTAAGTCACTCCACTTTTATGAGTAGATAATATCCTCAACTGTAAAGGTCTCATAGGTTTGTTGAGGGGAAGCCACACGTGATAACATAGTATTGTGCCTGGCACATATTAAGAATACAATAAAAGTTAAGTCCTGTCCTCTCTCTGCTCCTGACCCTTATGCAGACAGTGACTGATTTCCCTCCCAAGGTTTCCCACCAGTGGTTCCAGAAGTGCTGGATTGGCATCCAGGGATTCATTAACACTGTATGAAGTGTTCAATTAAATTTCTCAAGCTCATTCAGTCTCTCCCGGGGGATTTCAAAAAGCCATTGTCAGGGTGGAAGGTGGAGAGGGAAGAAGAGGAGGTTAAATTGCTGAGCAGGACCATTCACAAGAGGAGTTTCTACCATCTCTGGGGGATCATGAGGGTACTGGTGGTGCCTTGTTTCCCAGTGTCCCTTGCCATATAAGTCCTTGAGAGCCCCTTCTGTGTCCCGAAAGGTTAATTTTTGTGGACTAGAGAAGATAATCTGACTGGGGAGGTAAGGGTAGGGGAGAAATTCCATGAATAGAGAGTGAGAGCATGCACAGGTGTGGAAGGAGGAGGGAGAATTGGTAACCACACAGCAACAGACCTGACTAGAGGCCACTTATTGCTTGGGTGCTGGTTGCCAAGCAACCCCCCGGGACCTGTGGGAAGAGAAGCATGGGAATTGGCTTTGCACTACCTCCACGTGGGATCCATTGTGAGGGCTATTGGGTCTGAGGGAAGGGAAGAATCCGGGGTTCTGTGGGATGATGGAGCCAACCCAGGAATCCTGGGTTTTAGTCCTGACTCTGCCCTGCAGTGTGGTCATCGTGTGATCTGGAGTAACTCTTCCCCTCCATTGGCCTGTTTCCCCAAAGATCAAAAGGAGAAAATAATCCTCTCTCTTCTTGCATCATGGGATGTTGTGAAGTTCAAGGGAAGACATGGAAAGGAAAGTCCAAGGAGAATTATGAAGCTTTGAGTAGATCGGGATTATGGATATTGTCAGCCATATGAATTCTTCCTGTATGTGCTTTAAACCATTCTTTGTGTCTTCACATCTTCTCTCTGACCCAAGGAAGTAGTCATCTCCTTAAAGAATGGGTGGATGAGCTTCCCTGGTGGCTCAGTGGTAAAGAATCCATCTGCCAGTGCAGGAAGATATGGGTTTGATCTCTGATCGGGGAAGATCTCACAAGCTACAGCGTAACTAAGCCTGGGCACCACAACTACTGAACCTGTGCTCAAGAGCCTGTGAGCCACAAATGCTGAAGCCCACATGCCCTAGAGCCTCTGCTCTGCAACAAAAGAAGCCACTGCAGTGAGAAGCCCATGCACCACAACTAGAGAGTAGCCCCTGTTCATCGCAACAGCCCATGCAGCAATAAAGACCCAGCACAGCCAAAAATAAATAAAATTATATATATATATGCTTAGTTGCTCAGTCTTGTCTGACTCTCTGTGATCCCATGAACTTTAGCCAGCCAGGCTTCTCTGTCCATGGGGATTCTCCAGGCAAGAATACTGAAGTGGGTTGCCATGCCCTCCTCCAGGTGATCTTCCCAACCCAGGGATTGAACCCAGGTCTCTGCTTTGCAGGTGGATTCTTTACTGTCTGAGCCACCAGGCAGGTATATATATACCCCACCAATATAGGTGGTTGAGCCCAGAGATGTCGAATTACTTGTGCAGAGCCAAACAGTAAACTTCATTCTTTATTCATTCAGTAGACATTTATCTGGTACTCCCTCTGTGCTAGGCACTGTGCTAGCTGTGGGGAAATACTCTTCCTCACACTCTCTTGGAGTTTGGAGTTTTCATTGAAGTGGGGGAGATAGACACTATCTTGTCTATCTGTCGTCGTTCAGTCGCTCAGTCATGTCTGACACTTTGCAGCCCCATGGATTGCAGCATGTCAGGCTTCCCTGTCCACCACCAACTCCTGGAGCTTGCTCAAACTCATGTCCATCAGAGTTGGTGATGCCATCCAACCATCTCATCTCTATCGTCCCCTTGTCCCCCTACCTTCAATCTTTCCCAGCATCAGAGTCTTTTCCAATGAGTCAACTCTTTGCATCAGGTGGCCAAAGTAGACACCAAGTATATGAATGAAAAATGTCTAATTTCATCTGTGTTAAGGGCCATGAAGAAAAAAATAATCAGCTTATTTCAAACTCAAGCACTGAGGTGCTGAGCTCAGGAATCACTGAACTGTGACTTGGGTCTCATCACCAGCTTGCAACTGGGGCTCAGGCTCAATTCTATTCACAATTTAAAAGGCTCACTCCAGGCCTGGTCTCTGTCAGGGGATGCAGTGGCAGGGGCCTCCACTGTGGAAGGCCAGGATGTCCTCTTTCTCACTCCCACTAGTGAGGCTTTTTTTTTTTGGTGACCTTCTTGTCGGGAAGACTTAAAAATAGGTGTGTCTTTTGTGTCTGGGATTACTTATTTAGAGACTGAGAAATGGACTGGCTGGCCCAACACTTTTCTGTCGAGAGTTCAAGAACTCTGTGTTTTGTGAAGGATTTAAAGACCATTCCTCATTCCCAGGCTTGTCCTGGAATTGCTGTTCTCCATCTTCTTTCTTTCTCTGACCTCCCTCCTCTGAAATCCTCTGTCACTATGGTGCTTGTGTGTACCTCCATTATTCAATTTGTTTTGTTGTGTTGGTGATGATTTTGGGGGAAGGGGCACTGCATCACACAATCCCTTCCTCTGTCTTTTAGCCAGCTGTGTAAATTTTGTCAACCCCTCTCTCTCTCTCTCTGACTTCCTGCCTTTCTCTTCTAATGACCCGTATGATTACCCTGGGCTCACCTGAATGATTGAGATAATCTTTCCCATTTTGAAACCTGAACTTAATCACATTTTCTAAGTCCCTTTTCCCATGCAAGGTAACATATTCACATGTTCTGGGGATTAAGACATGGATATCTTTCGGGGACCATTATTCTGACTACTACAGCATCTATTAATAACATGGGAAAGTCCTCATATAAACTCTCCGCATCTTTCAGGGCTCTGACGCGGGATTCCTCATCTCTAATGATAGCCCCCTTTGCTAACTCCCTGAAAAAGGTCCTGTCTGTGGCTTAGACTCAGACTTCCTGCTGAGAACGCCTGCCATCGTGTTTGGTGCCAAAAGCCTGTGAGCTTAGAGCTTATCACATCTCAGTCTCATTTGAGACGTGAGGAGGCTGAGGTCCAGAGAGAGAGGACTTTACTAAGGGCCCATTGCAGGGTCCTTATGCCACCTTCAGGAAGTTGAAATCTGGTCACCAGAACATAATGCGGATCCACAGAGAGACCGATGGGTAGCACAAAAGAGGCTGGAAGCTGAGCAGGAACAGGAGGGCTGTGACAGGCCCCTGTGGCTTCAGGAATATGGAGACACTGCTGAGTACAACATTCCCTACTTAGCTCTTATGATATTCAGGATCGATTTTTTCTAGGCAGCAGATTTCCTGGTATGGCTGCAGTGACATGTTGACACTTTCGTCTTCCCAAAGCCGGTAGGAACCGGCTGCTAGGGAAGTTTAATCTGATTTTTAAAATCAAAACAAAGACTATGGGAGGTCAAATCAGAGTTGCAGGCATAGTCTGCTTTCGTAATTTGCAAAAGAGTGAAGCAGCAGTCCTGATCGGCTCTTCTAGGGGCCTGTATATTTTGGGGCCACCACTGCCTTCCTGCCACCCAAATTGGCGTGGGAGGAAAAGAAGAAACCCACAAGCCATTTGCACATTCATTCATTCAATAAACACGTGTGCCTATTATGTGCCAGGCACTGTCATAACAGGGCAAATAAACAGCTACAGTACAAAATAAATGATACAAAGGGATGAAGAAAGTGCTGTGGGAACACAGGAAAGGAGCTACTACCTCTGCCTGGGAAAGTTATTTTAAGCTTCACAAAAAGGGGCCATTTGTACTGGGTGTTGGCAATTGAGTTAAGAGGTTTTCAGGTTAGTGTTGGGGAAGATCTTTACAAGCGAAAGATGTGTGCAAAATCACGATTGCTTTCAAGGACCCATATTGTGTCTGGCTCTGGTAGGCTCTGCAGGGATTGGTGAGACAGTACCCCTCCTTCAAAGGAGAGGGTGGTGCTCGGGTGTTAAGAGAGGTATGACATGTACACAAATAGCGACGATGCTGCAGATATTAATGATGCCTTGAGAGAGGTACAGAAAGTTTTGAGAATTCAGAGAGGGAGTGGTCCCTCTAAACTTGGGAGCATCCCAAGAGAGGGCTCCATGGAGGAGGTGGCTTTATAGTAATGAAAGTTAGCTCTAGCATATAGTATGCTCAGGGGCAGGGCTCTCTGTCTCATTCATTTCCTCTGTGGTCCAGGCTGACCTCAGTTTTTGACTCTGAGGCTGCATGCTGAGATCCCTGCAATGATTTACTTGTTCAAGAAACAGCATGTGATCAGGGGCACAGCCTTTGGATGGAGCAACCTATGCTCCAAAACCACTTCTGCTGCCATCACCTAGTTCAAGTCCCATTGTTTCCCTGTACTTCACTTTCCTCTTTGTAAAATAAGGATAATTTTAGTAACAACTGCATTGTGTTGTTGAGAGAATTATATGAGATAATGCTTAGCCTAGTGGCTGGTACATAGTAAATAATCCTTAATTGGTAGCCTTGTTCTTATTAACTCTGTTACTCTCAAGTGTTGATTTGTGGCAACTGAAAGTCTGAATGTGATCTGAGCTGATTCTTCATCCTTTTTAGGAGTTGAGGAACATTCACCTGAATTCTTTCTCTGACTGTCAAGCTGAGTCTGTGGTGTTGATGGCTGACCGCTTTGTCAGAGCCCTGCCCTAAGGACACACGCAGTTTAGTTGGGAAGAGAAAACAATTCAGAAGACCGTTAAGGGCTAAAATGTGTGTTGCTGATAATTTTTCATCAGGACTTTTCTTTATTTAATGAGCACAATACTGTTTTGGTTTTCCTCCCCTAACCACACAGCTCCTTGTATAATTTTTAATTGTATAGCTGTAGGAAAGAAGTAGCCAAGACATTTGCTGCACACACTTCAACTGTTGGGTCAGCAGCTTTGTGTTACTGCCCTAAGTCAGCGAGAAGGTATTTGTGTCTTACAGGAATATGTAGCTATATATTTTGTTTGTTTTTATTTGTTTTAGTCACTGTGTCATGTCCGACTGTTTGCGACCCCATGGACCCCCTGCCAGTCTTCTCTATCCATGGGGTTTTTCAGGCAAGAATACTGGAGTGGGTTGCCATTTTCTTCTCCAGGGGATCTTCCCAACCCAGGGATCAAACTCGTATTAGCAGGCAGATTCTTTACCACTGAGCCACTGCTATGTATTTTACTAATTGTGAAACACCGGAAATTAGTGATGGGGACAACTAGATGTGGTCTTCAAACAACTCTCTGCAGTATTCTTTTCTGTTACCCTAAATTGTATTTAAGTGCTTGCTCTCTTTTGCTTTTCAGTTGTATCAATACAATTGGTAACCCTCAACATTTTAATATTAATAAAATAAACTGTGGTGCTGAGTGTATGCAGTGGCATGCAGGGAAGGGAGAGTTCAGTATATACAGTGGGTAAGAGAGACCTGGGAGGAAGGTGGGGGGGTATTGCAGGGTAAGGCAAGAGGGGAGGGTATAATAGAGATATTCCAAGCAAGCGGGGGCTCTCATAAACTGAAATGAGGGCAGATATTAAGAGATAGGGTGAGTTGCCATGTGCTTTGTAGGATGTTCTTTCTGTGAGGTGACTGAAATCCTCCCACATCTCCCAGTCACAGCTCTTGCCTCTGCTCCACCTCCCACTCGCTGTATCCTTTCCAGCCACAACAAACTTCCATGTGTTTGTCCATTTATTTACTCATTCATTCATTCAGCAATATTTACACTGTGTGCACCAAGCATTGTTTCAGGTGCTAAACACACAGCAGTGAAAGTAACAAATGGAATCCCCTTTCCCACCTTCCCCTAGATTTAAGGAGGGAGACTGGCAATAAATAAATATGTAGTATGCTCTGTGATGATAAGTACTCTGGAGGAAGGTGCAGCAGGTAAGGGGGATAGGCTTGGATAGGTGGGCTGTTTATAAATTTAATCAAGGTGGTCAGGGTGAACTTCACTGAGCAGGGCACTTTTCAGTAAAATTCTAAAGGAGGTATAGGGTATTTGGAGGAATAGGATCCCAGGCAGAAGGGAAGGCAAGTGCAGAAGCCTCGAGGCAGGGATATGCTTGGCATATTCCAGGGACAGTAGAAGGCCAGTGGGACTGGAGTGGGAGTGTGGTCAGAGATGAAGCTGAAGTTAGTGGGAGGGCTAGGTTGTGTTGGGCCTTGGATGCCTTGTAAGCCTTTGAGGTTTTTTTTTAACCCAAAAGGTGTAATTATTATACAAAAACCTGTACATATTTAACGTCTATAATTTCATGGGTTTGGACACATGCAAATACCTCTGAAACCATCAGCACAATCAAGATAATAGATTTATTCATCAACTTCAAAGTTTCCTTGTGCCCTCTTACCCCCTCCTTTTTTTTTTTTTCAGTAGTAAGAGCAGTTAACATGAGGTTTGCCCTCTTAAAAATTTTAAGTAAATACTACAGTTCTGCTAACTTACAGCTACTATGTTGTAGAGCAGATCTCTAGAACTTACACCTTGTATAACTGAAACTTTATAGCAAATTCATCAAGTCCTCATTTCCTCTCCCCTCAGCCCCTGGAAACCACTGTTCTATTTTCTGCTTTTATTTGACAGTTTTAGATATCTCATATAAATAGAATTATCAGTAATGTTATTGGCTTATTTCACTTAGGATAATGTCCTCCAGATTCATCCATGTTGTTACAAATGGCAAAATCTCCTTTTTTAAGGCTGAATAATATTCCTTGTGTGTTATACCACATTCTCTTCATCTGTCTAAATCAATGGACGTTTGGGTTGTTTTCATATCTTGGTTAATGTGAATAATGCTGCACTAAACATGGGATTCAGATATTAGTTGCTCAGTCATGTCCAACTCTTTTCGACCCCATGGACTGTAGCCTGGCCCAGCTCCTCTGTCCATGCAATTCTCCAGGCAGGAATACTGGAGTGGGTAGCCATTCCCTTCTCCAGGGGGTCTTCTCAATCTAGGGATCAAACTGGGGTCTCCCGCATTGCAGGCAGGTTCTTTATTGTCTGAGCCACTAGAGAAGCTGAGAAGATTCTTGAGAGTCCCTTGGACAGCAAGGAGATCAAACCAGTCAATCGTAGAGGAAATCAACACTGAATACTCGTTGAAAGGACTGATGCTGAAGCTGAAGCTCCAATACTTGGATCACCTGATGCGAACAGCTGACTCATTGGAAATGACCTTAATGCTGGGAAAGAATGAGGGCAGAAGAGAAGAGGGAAACAGAGGATGAGATGATTGAATGGCATCACTGATTCAGTGGACATGAACTTGGGCAAACTCCAGGAGATAGTGAGGGACAGGGAGTCCTGGCGTGCTACAGTCCATGGGGTCACAGTCAGACATGGCTTAGCATCTGAACAATAACAAAAAACATGGAATTGCAGATACCTCTTTGAGGTTCTTATTTCAATTCTTTTGGGTACATACCCAGAAGTAGAATTTCTGGATCATATGGTAGCTCTGTCAAAGGACTTGAATAGACATTTCTCCAAAGACACATACAAAAGGTCCAACAAGTGTATGAAAAAATGTTCAGCAGCACTAGGAAATGCGAATCAATGCCAGGAAATATATTCTCATACATGTTAGAGTGGCTATTATAAAGTTAAAAAGATATTAATTGTTGCCAAAGACTTGGAGCACTTGTACACTCTTGTTGGGAATGTAAAATGGAGCAGCTGCTATGGAAAACAATGTGGAGTTTCCTCAGAAAAATCTTTGAAGGCTTTGGGTTTTACTCTGGATGAGATGGGAGAATTTTGGGCAGTGGAATTATATGATCTGACTTATATTTTTTAAAATAAACTTTAGTTTTTGATAATTTTAGATTTAAAGAAAATTTCCAATGATAGAACAGAGACTTCCCATATATATCCTTCACCCAGTTTCCCTATATAACCGTGGTGCATTTGCCAAAACTAAGTTAAAATTGATACAGTACTAGTAGCTAAAAGACATTAATTGAATTTCACTACTTTTTCAACTAATGTTCTTTTACTGCTTCAGGACCCAGTCCATGCTGCACTTAATAACTTTTAAAAATTGAGATGTAATTCTTATAAAATTCACCTTTTTAAGGTTTACAGTTCAGTGATTTTTAGTATTCACAAAATTGTGCAACCATCACTAGTAATTCCAGAATATTTTAGTGTCTTGCACTTTAATATTTAACAGGATTGCTCTGAGGCAGGGTATGTCTGTTTCAAGAATAAATTATAAACCAACAACAGGCAAAAGTGGGAAGATTGGTTAGGAGTTGTAATAATCCAGGCTGGGAATGATCGTGGTTTGAAGTAGAGGGGTAGGAGTAGTGGTAGTGAAAGTGGCCAGTGATGGTAGTCAAAGTGTGTATGGTTTGAAAATATTGTTGACAGGTCTCCTGTTAAAGTGGATGTGGGAGAGAAGGAAGGAGAGGAGTCAGGGGTGATCCCAAGTGTTTGGACTGAGCAGTTGGAAGGTTAATGATGCCTCTGACTCAGATCTGGAAGACTTCGGGGACATGAGGATTTGGGGAGACAGCTGGGTACTGAGTTTTGCTTATGTTAAACTTGAGATGCCTGTTAGATAACCAAGTATAGGTATAGAATAGGCTGTTGGATAAATGAATCTGTGGGTCAAGACAGAGGCCCTGCCTGGAGATATAAACTAGCAAATCATTAGCATAGAGAAGGTATTTAAAACCTTGAAGCCCAACAAGATAAAAAGGGAAGGTGTGAGGATAGAAAGGAACATTCTAAGGAGTAAAGCCCAGAGATATTCCAACATGAAGATGTTGGGAAGATAAGAATCACAAAGGATACTGAAAAAGAACAACTGAAGAGGGAAAATGTGGGGTCTTTGCAGCCAAACAGAGAATTTTCTAGAGGGAGAAGAGATATGCTGTGTCCAGTGCTGCTACTTTGTCTGTATGAAGCCTGAGGATTGACCACTGGATCTAGCAGCAGGAATTTTTTTTTTCCCATTTATTTTTATTAGTTGGAGGCTAATTACTTTACAATATTGTAGTGGTTTTTGTCATACATTGACATTAATCAGCCATGAATTTACATGTATTCCCCATCCCGATCCCCCCTCCCACCTCTCTCTCCACCCGATTCCTCTGGGTCTTCCCAGTAGCAGCAGGAATTTTATTGGTAACCTTGACGCTAGCAGTTTTGGTGGAGTAGTAGTGATGAAAGCCTACTAAGAGTGAGAGAAGAGAAACTAGAGAGACCAGGCGTACATAGCACTTTCAAGGGTTTTTGGTAGCTGAAGATGAAGGGGGATATTAGTCAGAAAATGTTTCTGATTTTTGTTTTTTTAAGATGAGAGAAGTAGCAGCATGTTTGTGTGCTCGTGGAACAATTCAATAGAGATCAACAAATCAAGCAACCAACAAAGAAAGAAAACAAAACTGACATTGTGGGAGACAGAGGAGAGCTTCTAGGACAGTATCCTTGAGTTGATGAGAGAATGGGATGACAAACACAGTGTGAGTCCTTGCTAGGAGCACAGACAGTGCATCCATATTAACATGGCAGAGTGCGGAAGGAATGGGCACAGGTGCAGTTAGGGGTTGGGTTCCCAGGTGGCGCTAGTAGTAAAGTACCCACCTGCCGATACAGGAGACATAAAGTGATGCAGGTTCGATCAGGATCTTCCCTAAGACCAGGAAGGTCCCCTGGAGGAGGGTGTGACAATTCACCCCAGTATTCTTGCCTGGAGAATCTCATGGACAGAGGAGCCTGGCAGGCTACAGACATAGCATCGCAGAGTCAGACACAACTGAAGTGACTTAACACACACACACATGCAGCTAGGGGCTACATGTGCCGGTGGGAGTTCTCTTGGATACACTTTTTTGGTGGAGTAGGAAGCAAGGTTGTCAGTTGAGAGTGAAGTTGGGGGAGGGGACGCAGAGATTCAAGAACAGAGGAGAAAGTCGTCTCAAAAGGTGGGAGAGGGAATAGACTAGGGAAATGTAATTTGATTGCTGATTAGCATTAAGGCTCCACTTGAAATTAGTGATCATAAATTTAAATTCATGAATTCAGAGCATAGTTGTGTGTTTTCTCCAACCATGTTTTGCTCTGTGGATGCAGTCATAGAAGAGGCAGAGTTGGCTCTAATGAAAGTATTGTTTTGCTGAATGGGTATGACGAAGGAATAGAGGACCAAGGGAGTCTGAGGTGTGTGCCGGAAGCCATTGTCATAACTGGCCTAGAATTCCAGCTGGGCAGAGAAGGTGATGATGTAAAGGCAGTGAAAAGATGGTAGAAGTTGAAGACTTGCAGCTGGGAATCTAGAAGGAATGAGCTAGAAAGATCATAGCTATTTGAGAATAGGAGGTTGAAATTCCTATTGGTATCAACAAGGTTCAGGGCATAATTGTGAGTGGCTGAGGTAGGGATGGAGATCAGAATGACGGGAGAAGAGGAACTTGAGGGAAGATGTGGGAAGGCTCACCTCTGTGGCTATGAAATCACCAAGAATTATGGAGAGAGTAACATGAAGCAAGAACTGCTCACTGGTCAGCAGAGGGATGAGTGGGTGGTATAATCTCATAATGTGAGACCCAAAGCTGGAGGGCATATTGTTTTTTGAAGGAGGGAAAGAGAATGATCTGTAGGCAGGGGTGGAAAGCAATAACATGTGTCCTACTTTCTGGCCCAGAGATTCAGAGGTGGTGAGAGAGGAGCAGCCATCAATTTGGGAGAAGCCATGCCCTCAAGGAGAATCAGCTTTCAATCACAGCAGGACGGTGAGGAAAACATCCAGACCAGAGGTGGAGGAAAATGAGATTTTTCTGATGACCAACTGTGGGTTTCAGAAGGCCCAGGGAGAGCCTTCAAGGGGGAGAGGAGAAAATAGGGTTAGAAAAGATGATGTACACAGCTGTATGGGAATCAAAGCACAGTAATTAGGAATGGCCTGGAAGACTGGGGCTTCTTGCCATGACTGACTTGAATAGAGGAATAAAGGCTACAGACAGTGGTTGTGTGGGGGCCACAGGGAAGGGAAATGGGTCCTCTTGATCCCTGGTTTTAGAGGCCTGGAGGCTGGAGGAGCTTGCTTGCTGACTCAGAAGGCCTCCCTCTCCATTTCACACATCAATAGTTATTGTGGCAATAAACAGCAACCACCATTTATGTAAAATATCTGTAAAATGGGGCTAATAATACCTCCAGCAGGGTGGATGTGAGCTGACAATGGCACTGGCTAATGGCCAGCACTGTGCTCAGTGTTTTTAGCAACTCATGTTATTCTCACAGCAATTCTGTGAGCTAGGTAGATATTGTTATTATCCCTGTTTTGTAGATAAGTAAACAGGTCCAGGTTTCCCCAGGGGCTCAGCAGTAAAGAATCCACCTGCCAATGCAAAAGACACAGGTTCGATCCCTGGGTTGGGAAGATCCCCTGGAGAAGGAAATGGCAACTCATTCCAGTATTCTGGCCTGGGAAATCCCATGGATAGAGGAACCTGACAGGCTACAGTCCATGGGGTCTTTAAGAATCGGACATGACTTAGTAACTAAACAACAAAACTGAGGTCCAGAGAAGTTAGGTAGTGTACTTAAGTTCACAAAAACAGTAAGTGGTAGAGTGCAGATTTTTTTTTAAAGATTTTTATTTTGATGTGGAGTATTTTAAAAGTCTTTATTGACTTTGTTACAATATTGTTTCTGTTTTATGTTTTGGCTTTTTGGCCCCAAGGCATGTGGGATCTTAGCTTCCCCATCAGGGATTGAACCCACACCCCCTGCATTGGAAAGCAAAGTCCCAACCACTGGAACTAGGAAGTCTCTAGACTCCAGATTTTAATCCAGGTTTTTCTGACTTTAGGGGCTTCCCAGGTGGTGGTAATGGTGAAGAACCTGCCTGCCAATGTAGGAGACATAAGAGACCAGGGTTCGATCCCTGGATCGGGAAGATCACCTGGAGGCAGGCATGGCAATCCACTCCAGTATTCTTGCCTGGAGATCCCACAGACAGAGGAGACTGGCAGGCTATAGTGCATAGGGTTGCACAGAGTTGGACATGACTGAAGCGACTTAGCACGCATGTACATTGGACTTCAAAATCCATGTATGATGCCCTGTACCCCACCCTCCTTGTTATATCATTACATATGTAACAACTTGGGTGCTCAGAAAGCACTCAATAGATGGTGAAAATATTGTTGAGTTATAATTTCTTGGGCAACAACTATAGATTGTACAGGTACTTTCCATGCCTTTAAAAGAAAGTCATCATAATGATGGAGCACGGAACAGATGACAAAACTACCAGACTCAGAAATTAAGAGACTTGAACATATATCATCAAAATTAGTAAATGGCATAATAGGGGTTCAGAACTTGTGCTCTTTTTATAGCTGACTGCCTTCACCACTCTTCCCGTTGCCCTTGATGCCCCAGGGACCTCACAGGTGGTTGCGAGTCAGTGTCATAGCTGAAATTTGGATCTGCGTCTCCAAGGAAACACTTTCAGAAAGGGGTGGGTTATCTGTTTCAAGCTATTTCCTGTTAGCTTTCCAGTTTTTCTCCCTTTCTAACAGCCCTCTCTCTCCACAGCTTCACAGGTGATTCTAATGGGCATCACTGATAAACAGGTATGCAATTAAGTGGTTCAGCACTTAATGCAGTGCTTGGTGAGGGGCACATTCTGGCAGTATGAGAGGACGGGTGGGGGCTTCGTTAGTTGTGGTAGAGGTAGCGTGAAAACATGGCCCCAGCAGTGTGATAAATAACACTGTCTCTGAAGCTCTGTTTCCTCAGCTGTAAAATGGGAATAACATTAATAGCTACTTTAGTAGTGCAGTAAGCGAGAGAATGAAAGGAAAGGACTTAGCATGGTGCCTATAACCTATTAGGTGGTCAGTAAGTTTGCCCACAGTCACACAGTGCATGGAGGAGCAGGATAAGTTCATGACTGCTCTATTGTGCTGTACTGTTGTGACGAGTCTTGGTTGCTGCCACTTTTAAGATTGGAGCCATGGTGTGTACAGTGTGGAGTTCATCAGCAGAGAAGTCAGATGTGAGCTGTGGACCTTTTACTCCCATTTTCAGTGGGGGCTAGAGAGAGCAGCAGTGCTCTGCCCCTGAAGATGCCTGGATACCTTCAAAGGCAGGGACATTCTCCTTGCTTGTTTGGGTTTTGCCTGACGGGTTGCTAAGGGCAGGGGGAGGTGTCAGGGAGGCCACTCAACTGAGGATTTATCATTCCTTCCTTCTGCAGACTCCCCCTTCCCCCACACCGTGGCCCACACCACTGTCCCACACCTTGTTGCCAGGTGACAGCTGGAAACTCTTATCCTCTCTACGCCTGTGCTTCTCACCTTCCTCTGTGAAGTCTGTCGACTCTGTGTTAATGACGCAGAGACTTTGAGCTCAGGCCCAGGAGGTGGTGGGGAGGGAGATGATGGAGGGGCCAAGTCCAAGGGCGTGTCTATGCTCCCTCTCTTGAGCACCCCAACCACTGCCCCCAGCTTAAAAGTGAGGGTCCCCCTTTATTCTCAGTTCTGGTCCTACTCATCCAGTTGCTCATAAAAACTATCAGTTCTATCCTCCAAATTTCTCTTGTATGCATCCCCTCCTCAGTTCTGTCCCCTAAATATTAACCAGGGCAATCTGAGCCTGGCTGTCCCTCTGCCCCTTTCCTACCTCAGATTCTTGTTCTCTCCTCCTTAGACTGTATCTGGAGCCTGAACGGATCTCCCTGCCCTCAGCCTTGCTTCCTTCACATGCTCTCTGATCACTGTCACTGCATGGCTTTAAACCCAGGGAGGGCTGCCTATCCACACCCAGGAAACTGCTTTGCCTGGCATTCCAGGCTCTATCTTACCTTCCCAGTTCCATCTTCAGTCACTCACCCTTCAGGCAGTCCACACTCCACCCTTGTGTTCTCCAAACTGCCAGTTCAAACATAGGATGTGCTTTAAAAAACCCCAAAGTTTATTTTTAAGGATAGTTTAAGATTTGCAGAAAATTTGCAAACAGCATTGCAGAGAGTTCCCATTTACCCCATCCCCAGTTTCTCCTTTTATTACCTTATTACACCAGTATGGTACATTTGTGCAATTAACAAATATTGATATCTTATTATGAATTGACATCCACAATTTATTCAGATTTCCTTAGTTTTTTTTAATCTAATATCCCCTTCCTGTTCCAGGATCCCATCCAGGATGCCATATTACACTTAATTGTCGTGTCTCCTTAGGCTCCTCTTGGCTGTGAGAGTTAGGATGCAAGTTTTTGCTACTTCCTCTCCCTCCTCCAGAGATGACCTCTCGTCCACATTTCCCACCAGCAAACTTCCATTTGACTTAAAGACAGTTCAAGTCTAAGCTCCTCTGGGACTCTTTTCCTGACCCACCTCTCCCTCAGCCTGGGTTTAGGGCCCCTCCTTTAGTTCTCATACTTACCAGCTATATTGCATGTATCTGGAACTTGTCTGTCTTCCTCTCAGATTGCAAGCTTCCTGAGAGCAAGGACCAAGTCTGATACAGAGCCACAGTTCCATCCCACAGCACAGGGCCTGGCAAGGAGTAGGCATTCAGTAGAAGCTGTCAGAATGAAACCGAGTTCTCAGGTTGTGCTTTATACCTCTCAAAGTCAAGGCCAGCATTCTCTGTGCACCTGACATGCTCGACGCTTCCCTTGGCCCCAGATTAAGTTTTACCTCCCCCCAGGGAACCTCCTCTGGACAGTTCTGCCCATCAGTGGCTGGGAGGCCTGGGATTTCTCTCGGGTTGACCTCTCTGGAATGGACATGCTGCTTTCTTACTTGCTGTCCTCTCATTGCCGTCTGGACACTAGCCTGGTCAGATCATCTGGTATATCTGATCTCATTTGATCCTGAGAGGTCTTGTTATCCTCATTATATACATGAGGACACTGAGGCCCAGAGAAGTAAAACATTTGTGCTTTATCAGAGGTCCCATAGCTGGATTGCATGAGACTCGAACCCCAGCTTTCGTGACACCTCCAAGCCTGGGCTCCTCCCACTGGACCACACGATTTCTGCATATAAATATTGAGACCTAACCACAGCAACAGTTAAGTGCCGCTGTGAGCCATCCCAGGACACCCCAGCCTCTTCTGCAGGGACGGTACTAATAGGGCTCCCGGTTGAACCCACAGTGCCATAAACTGGCTGAAGCTTTCAGTTTTCTCTGCTGGGACTTGGGGAGGAAGAGATAAGGGAAATAAGAGAGAAGAGAAAGAGTGGAGAAAATCAGAGGTGATTCTAAGGTTGGACTTTGTTTTTTTTTTTTAAGGTTGGACTTTGTGTCCAGGCTCCCATGAGATGCCATTTTGTGGGGAGAGAAAGCGTTCTCTCTGGCTACTGTCCTCCTCCACTGCTGTGTTGCTGTGTTAACTGATTGAGCCCAAGGCTGGCCTGGAAATTTACCACCAGCAGAGGCATAATTAGACCTTTAATTTCCTTCCAGTGGAAGTTTGCTCAGGCAGTTAGCATCCCTGCTTTCTTGGATTCCTCCCTCTTCACACTTTCCTACAGCTCCAGCTCTCCGGGAATCCAAGGCCTGTCCTGCATATGACGCCAGGGGAAGAACCACAGATTATAAGAGCAAACTGTCAATTAAATGATTGTGACTAATGTTTATTCAGAACTTTACAGCTGCCCAAGCACTATCACAACATTCATCTCATTTTATCCTCCCAACAACACCAAAGAAAGGATGTTCGCTTTGCAGCTAACTAGTTGGCTCTGAGTTAGATCTGGTTCAAGGTCAGGTGCCAGGAAGTGGCAGAACTGGAATTTGAACTCAGATGTGCTTAACCCCCAAATCTAGACTCTTAACCACTGCCCCTCATAGAACACACTCATTAATTCTTGGCTGTATTTAATTAAATGAAGTATAAATGCTGAAGGACACTAAAATTAATGGGATGATGAGAATGAGGATTTTGAGTGGCTTCTTGGAGGAGGTGGTTCACCTACACTCCTGAGATGGAAACTAAAATGGTGCCAAGGTATATAATTAAATATATATACTTATTCCCAAAGGGATTTTTAAAAACTATTTTTATTTATTTATTTGGCCTTGTTGGGTCTTAGTTGCAGCATGTGGGATCTTCAGTCTTCATTGAAGCATGCAGCATTTGGGATCTTTAGTTGTGGCAGGTGAACTTTTAGTTGCAGCAAATGGGACCTAGTTCCCTGATGAGGGACCTAACCCAGTCCCCCTACATTGGGAGCATGAAGTCTTAGCCACTGGACCACCAGGGAAGCCCCTCCCAAAGGGATTTAAATGGCAGAGAAAGATTAGACAGAATGAAGAACTTCATCTTTCATCTTTTCTATGCTGCTTCAAATTACTTTCTAGCAATTCAGTTAATCCTATAAAACAAAAAGCAAAGCAAAAAAAAAAAAAAAAAGAACTAGAAGAGTTTATCATCTGGTAGAGGAGACAATCACCTTGGCAATTCATATGTGATTTCATTAGAGAGAGGGTAGAAAAGAGCTTAGGAACGCTGTGAGGTCAGATTGTCTGATTCAGATCTTTCATCTAGTTATATGACCTAAGGCAAGTATTTAACTGCAGGAACTTCATCTGTAAAATGGTTGTGATAATAGAACCTCTCTCAAAAAGTTGTAAGAATTAGCATAGTACCTGGCATACTCTTATTCTCAACAAATGGCAATCAATCATCATTTCTGCCTGTGGGTATTGGAGAAAATAAATCATTGGGAAGGAAGCATTTGAACTGAATTCTGATTGGTAAGTGGTGACTAGTTCAGCAGGGCAGGGGATCAGGCTGTCCCAGTCAGAGGGACCAGCATGAGAAAAGCAAGGAGACTTTGAAGAACACAATGTTTGGGACCTGGGGAACAGCCTAAGGTGGTTAGAACCTGTGGAGAAAGAATGTAAGAAATGGCATGAGCTTAAGGCAATGAAACTGTTAGATTAAAAAAATCAGGAATAAGTGTAATATTTTAGTATTCTGGAAGTCACTCTAGCACAGGGGTTAAACTCCTACCCCCAACATTTGTTAGTTTGGGCAAGTACTAACGCATGTTGTGCCTCAGTTTCTTTCCTACCTGCCTCAAAGAGCTGATTGTGAGGGTTGATGAATAATGCAAGAAAAAATGCTTGTCACACTGCCTAACACTTAGTAGGTACTCAATTCATGCTAGCAATTATTATTACTCTTGCTATTATTATTACTACTACTATTGCTATTTACAGAGCTAGAAGGGGCCCTAAAAATCATCTAAAGATGAAAAACCCAAGACCCAGAGTGTGGGGGGTATGGTGGGGTAGCTGGTATTCATAAACCCACAAAGCAAGTTAGTGGTAGAATTGAATCATACTCAGGCCTCCTGACTCCCAGCCTGCACCATGTGGCTCCCTTATTGTCAGGCTGTCTCTGACAGGTCCCCCTCCCTCTTTAGATGATTGTCTCCCCTCCCTTGTAAATAAATTTCAAGGCATTTGCTTTGTAGAGCTGAGTGTTTATTCTATTTTTAGAACACTGTGGCACCTGTATGCAAATGATCCTCAGGGGACTTGTCTCCTATGGTGACTCAGGCCAACTCCCAAGAGAAAGCAGCTATGAGACCAAAGGGAAAGCCCAGCCCAGGGTAGGATGGAGATCCTGGACTGTCTTCCTAAGTTAAGTCCCAGAAGTCCTAGGGAGTTCATTCTGAAAGCCTATTACCTGCCTGTATATATTAACTCCCTATGTCTCTGTTTAGAAATGAGTTCATAAGTGGATCCCTGGGCCAGGCTTTAGCCCAAGGTTTTGCCTTGGGCTAGAAAAGTTTTTTTTTTTTTTTTTTTTTGCTAGAAAGGTTTTAGAATGTCATGTCGGAAGGTACCATGGAACCCAGGCCTATGGACATTTACATTTATTTAGCTTTTGTTGGCTCCGGTTCTGGGAAAATATTTCTTACTGTCAGGAAAACAGAAGTAATTGGGGATTTGGAGAGAGAAAGGCTTTATCAAGACAACCTGATGGTTTTGCCCTGCAGAGCTGGAGAGAAATGGGACTCATGAGATGACAAGGAGGCGACAGCAAGGCCTCAAATTCATCTCCCATAAAAGTCGGTGTCCCGGTGTCCCCTGGCCCTTGGCATAAGCAGCAGTCTCCCTATCCTCAAAAGCCTCACCATTTAGCACACACTGAATGTCCTCTACACAAAGGTTGGGTGCGTGCCTGTTAAGTCACCACGTCAGTTGTGTCTGACTCTTTGCAACCCTATGGACTGTAGCCCACCTGACTCTTCTGTCCATGGGATTCTCCAGGCAAGAATACTGGAGTGGGTTGCCATGCCCTCCTGTAGGGAATCTTCCTAACCCAGGGATAGAACCTTACATCTTAGATGTAAGATGTGTCTCTTCCATCTCCTACACTGGCAAGTGTGTTCTTTACCACTAGTGCCACCTAGAAGCCCCCTTTGTTGGGTGGGTACCACTAAATCCCTCAGTGGTTTCCTGTTCTCTTTTGGACAGTGTCCAAGTGCCTGGTATTCAAGACCTCCATGATCTAGTTCCAGCCTCACTTCCTACTTTAAGGACTGTGTTTTGAAAATTGAAAATGCTATCAATTGTAAGGTATATCCTTATTTCAGAGATGTTAAAATGTGAAACAAAAAAGGGCATCTTAGAATCCATACAATATTGTACTTTACACTTCAGTGAAAATGGAACTGCTTATACTTTCCCCAGATGCCATGCTGTTTAGGCCTTACTATTTTTTGTCTTTTTAGCTGTTTATAATGGAAAATTTCAAACATACACTCAAGTAGGAAGACTAAGGAGTGCTTGAGTACCATCATCCATCTACAACAATGATCAACTTATGATTTGTCTTCCATATTTTTTCCCATGTTTCCTTCATCCTGGACTATTCATAATAATAGCAACTGCCAGTATTCATTAAAAGTTTAGTTTTTCTTAATTATAAAAGTAATATATGCTCATTAAAAAACACTTTGAGATTATATACAAACATAAGAACATTTTACTGACACTGTGGTTGGTTTCTTTTCTATGAATTTTCAACATAATTGAGGTCATGATGGATATTCAATTTTATATCTTGTCTTTTTCAATGTAAAGCAATGACATAAATACAGCTAAAGTTGTTAGAAAATCTTTTAAAATATGTTTTTAATGACTTCATAGTATTTTACAGGGAAAATATACCATATCTATTCATTAATTCATTCATTAACAGTATTTGTTGCATTTACCATATTTTGGTCACTCTGAACAGCAGCAAAACAATGAGATACAAGCTCTGGCCTCTCAAAGTTTAGTTGTTCTCCATTGCTTGAACATTTAACTACTTTCCAATTTGGGGCTGTTATGGATCACATTGCAGTCATCAGTGATCATCTTTGTATGTAAAACTCTTCCTCAGATTATATCCTTTGGATAGACTTTCATTAGTGAGATTCCTATTGTACTCTATCTTTGCCAGTATCACATATTATCTTAGTTTAAGTTTAGCTAATTTAATAGGTTAAAATTGTATCTCATTATTTCAAATGGCATTTCTCTGATTACTTATTGAACAATCATCTATACATTTATTAACCATTTGTTTTCTTCAAGGGACAAGGGCCCTATTTTTATCACCAGCCATTTCTTAATATAAGACCTAACAATCATTTCCTTTTGCTCGCTGTTACCTGGGGATATATTAAGTATAATCTTGTTTCAAGCTTCTCTTTTTCCTCCTGGCCCTCTCCTACATCACTTCTTCTCCCATTTCTTCCTGTCTTGAAGGGGAGTTGGGTGAGTCACTGAAAGGATACAGCAGGTGGCAAATTAAGCAGATTCCCTAGGGAGACTCCTCAGCATGCTCTGAATAGTGCTGATGTCAATTGGGAGGCAAAAAGACTGAAGAGGAAATGGATTGGCAACTCTGGTGCTAAATTTGTCCATTCCAAAGCACTGGGGTGTCAGGGATGATTGTTCTTTCAGCAGGCATCTTTAAAATACCTGCTACGTGCCCAGATTTGTCCTGGGTACTGATGAGGGCTTAGTAACTGGAGAAGACACAAATGAAGTAGGTCTTACTTAATAGTCAACTATGTACATGTCTAAGGCATTCAGACTAAATGGAGATGTCCAGTAGACAGTTGGAAATTTGCATCTGAAACTCCGAAGTAAGAGGCCCAGGGGATAAAGAGCCAGTTTAGGAGACAGGAGCAGGAGGAGGTGCAGGGGAAGCGCTGGTGAAGTAAGGTTTCATAGAAACTGAGGTAAGGAGGGGTTTTGAGAAGAGGAGCAAGTATGGGGCATGTCATCTTTCTTATTTGAGGCAACAGAGAGATAATATTACCCAGCTTTCTCTCATTTATTCGTTCCTTTGTTCATTCAGTATTTTTGGAATACCTGCCAGGTGCCATGCCTTGCTCTAGGCTGTTGCTGAGGCGATAGAAATGAAAGGCATGGCCCTGAATCCACAGCCTAGATGAGGAGATGTAGATGGGAGTTGAAACAAATCCCTGATGTAGATTCTATGGTCCATTCATTCAAGAATATTTATTGAAGGGACTTCCCTGATGGTCCAGTGGTTAAGAATCCACCTGCCAGTGCAGAAGGCACCATTCAATTGCTGGTCCAGGAAGATCCCACATGCAGTGGAGCAACTAAGGCCATGCGCCACAACTACTGAGGGCCCTCTCTCACTAGAGCCCCTGCTCCACAGCAAGAGGAATCTCCACGAGAAGCCTGTGTCCGGCAACTCAAAAATAGTCCCCACTCACTGCACCTAGAGAAAGCCAGCGCAAAGCAATGAAAACCCAGCACAGCCAAAAATAAATAAATAAATATTGAAAACCTAAGATATGCCAGGTTCACTGAGGAGCAATGAAAGGAACCTCTGCATCTTTAGTTTATCTGTGTGAAGTAAAATGTAGTGCCTGTATCTTAGTGGAAATCATTCGTATCTGTGAGAGGCTTTGAGGGTTTTGTATGAGATCAATGCCAAAAATAAGAATGCAGGGTATTCACCTCTCTGGGGCTGGACTTCTCACCTGTAAAATGAGGGAGGTGACCCTATAGGTATCATATGTATCGTCCTATAACCTCTCAAAGGATTTGCCACATGTGAGGTCGCTTCCCTGCTAGACTGAGAATTCTGGGGGCAGAAATCATGTGGGTCTTATTCACCGGCACAGTGTAGGTTCAGTAAATGTTTGTGGAATTGATTACTCTCACATATGTAATCAGTCCTACAAGGACTTTCTAACTTGAATGTTCTCTGTTCTGCCATCACTAAAATAAGGCTCAGGTATATTCTGTGAAGGTCCAAAAAAATGATGATGAATTTTGATATTGGATCCCCAAGAACTTCCCAGAGTAGGTGCCCTTTGACCTGGACCTCAAAGGTTAGATAGGAATTACGGTGGTCAGGGAAGTGCTTTCGAATACCCAATCCTGGGTTCCAGTGACCTCTTTTCCTGCCTGCTGTCCTCAAGGATCACTACCTGTGACTGAACTCCTTGAACTCCAATCTTCTTATCTGTAAATCAATAGTGACAGTAATTCATAGTGTGCTGGAAAGAATACTGGAGGTGGAGTCAGAATATTTGCCTTTGAGTTCCAGCCTAGTCAAAAAAATGAGTAGCTGTAACATCTTAGGAAACTCACTTTACCTCTCTGAGTTGCAATTTCGCTACATGCAAAACAAAGCAATCAAGATTGGATGAGCTCAAAGACTGGTTTCTTCTGACTCACAAAAGTTTGTATCACAAGGTCATTGTTAGAATCCAATGAGATGATGCAACAAACATGCTTATAAACTGTAGGGTGCTCCAAATGTGGTCTATACTACTGAGGACAGATGGGTGTAACACCAAGCCAGCTTTAAGGGGACACTCTTTCCTTTCCTCAATCCTTTGCTTCTCCTTGGCTCCACCAAATGTCCCTGAAAAGCTCTCTCCTGCTTTCCTCCCATTCCTATGGGACATGATGGCTCGGCTCCCAGGTGCTGCAGAATACAAAGGGTTTGGAGTTTGGCAGCTGTGGATCAGGGTGTAGGATGAGGGGAGAACCAGCTCAGAAGCTCTTATTACCTGCCTTCCTGATGCTCATCATCCCCCCACCCCCACCCCCCTGAAACCTCGCCTGGAGGGAATGAGTTAAAGAGCGGCAGGGAGAGGTTTGACTAGCAAGTTTGACTATCGAGCTTGTATATAATAGGGCAGGATCCAAGCAAGAACAGAGGCCCCAGAGATAACCTCTTCCTAGTTGTGTGACTTCTTAAGTCTGTCACTGCTCTGGGCCTTCCTCTTTTGTCTAATAACTTGGAAAGGAATCAGAAAGAGTAGGGGACCCTTTTCTCACAGGTGATTTTTCTAAGAGTCCTGAGTTTCTAAATGAGTTTTCCGTCCTTAGCACAGAATCAGCCTTTGAGTTTCATTCACCAGCATTCTTATTAAGTACCTACTATGTGCTGGGTTGTCTGAGGAGGTTGTCTGAGGAGGTTGTTTGAGGAAGCCTTACAAATAGCTGTGAAACGAAGAGAAGCTAAAAGCAAAGGAGAAAAAGAAAGATATTCCCATTTGAATGCAGAGTTCCAAAGAATAGCCAGGAGAGATAAGAAAGCCTTCCTCAGCGATCAACGCAAAGAAATAGAGGAAAACAACAGAATGGTAAAGACTAGAGAGCTCTTCAAGAAAATTAGAGATACCAAGGGAATATTTCATGCAAAAATGGGCTCAATAAAGGACAGAAATTGTATGGACCTAATAGAAGCAGAAGATATTAAGAAGAGGTGGCAAGAATATACAGAACTGTACAAAAAAGATCTTCATGACTCAGATAATCACGATGGTGTGATCACTCACTTAGAGCCAGACATCCTGGAATGTGAAATCAAGTGGTCCTTAGAAAGCATCACTACGAACAAAGCTAGTGGATGTGATGGAATTCTAGTTGAGCTATTTCAAATCCTGAAAGATGATGCTGTGAAAGTGCTGCACTCAATATACAAGCAAATTTGGAAAACTCAGCAGTGGCCACAGGACTGGAAAAGGTCAGTTTTCATTCCAATCCCAAAGAAAGGCAATGCCAAAGAATGCTCAAACTGCCACACAATTGCATTCATCTCACATGCTAGTAAAGTAATGCTCAAAATTCTCCAAGCCAGGCTTCAGCAATACATGAACCGTGAACTTCCAGATGTTCAAGCTGGTTTTAGAAAAGGCAGAGGAACAAGAGATCAAATTGCCAACATCTTCTGGATCATCGAAATAGCAAGAGAGTTCCAGAAAAACATCTACTTCTGCTTTATTGACTATCCCAAAGCCTTTGACTGTGTGGATCACAACAAACTGTGGAAAATTCTGAAAGGGGTGGGAAGATCAGACCACCTGACCTGCCTCCTGAGAAATCTGTATGCAGGTCAGGAAGGAACTTTTAGAACTGGACATAGAACAACAGACTGGTTCCAAATAGGAAAAGGAGTACGTCAAGGCTGTATATTGTCACCCTGCTTATTTAACTTCTATGCAGAGTACATCATGAGAAACGATGGGCTGGAGGAAGCGCAAGCTGGAATCAAGATTGCCGGGAGAAATATCAATAACCTCAGATATGCAGATGACACCACCCTTATGGCAGAAAGTGAAGAGGAACTAAAAAGCCTCTTGATGAAAGTGAAAGAGGAGAGTGAAAAAGTTGGCTTAAAGCTCAACATTCAGAAAACTAAGATCATGGCATCTGGTCCCATCACCTCATGGCAAATAGATGGGGAGACAGTGGAAACAGTGTCAGACTTTATTTTTTGGGGCTCCAAAATCACTTCTGATGGTGATTGCAGCCATGAAATTAAAAGACGTTAATTAAAAGGAAAGTTATGACCAACCTAGATAGAATATTAAAAAGCAGAGACGTTACTTTGTCAACAAAGGTCTGTCTGTTCAAGGCTATGGTTTTCCCAGTGGTCATGTATGGATGTGAGAGTTGGACTGTGAAGAAAGCTGAGTGCCGAAAAATTGATGGTTTTGAACTGTGGTGTTGAAGAAGACTCTTGAGAGTCCCTTGGACTGCAGGGAGATCCAACCAGTCCATCCTAAAGGAGATCAGTCCTGGGTGTTCATTGGAAGGACTGATGCTGAAGCTGAAACTCCAATACTTTGGCCACCTCATGTGAGGAGTTGACTCATTGGAAAAGACCCTGATGCTGGGAGGGATTGGGGGCAGGAGGAGAAGGGGCAACAGAGGATGAGATGGTTGGATAGCATCACCGACTCGATGGGCATGAGTTTGAGTGAACTCTGGGAGTTGGTGATGGACAGGGAGGCCTGGCGTGCTGCGATTCATGGGGTCTCAAAGAGTCGGACACGACTGAGCGACTGAACTAACTAACTAACTAACTAACTAACTAACTGTGTGCTGGGTGCTATAATTGAGGACCTTGGATTTAATTTAACTAAATAAGTATTGAGTCTCAGAGATGAATAACCCAGTAACTCTAATAAATGTGATACATGCAATGATCTAATGCCAAACTAAAGAGGGCAGAGAAAGAAGTTCCTTTGTCAGGGCAGAGGAGGTCAAGGACAGTTCAGAGTATGTGACCTTGAATAAAGTTGTGAATCATAAAGGAGAAAGGGGATTTTAGGCAAAGATCAGTGTATCAGATTAAGGTCCAGGGGTGTGAAGGAGCAGTGTTTGGAAAACCACAAGTAGTTAGGCAAAGCTGAAACTCACTGGTTCAGTGGAGGAATGGGAGGGAAGGAACTGAATCAATCCTGAAGGATCTGCTTTCTACTGAGATGCTTGTAGCCTATGAGGTGACCTGTGGGAAGTAAAGGGAGGGATTTAGACCAAAAGAGATGAGATTTTAGAAGACAAGATTTAGAAAGACCCATCTGACATTCATTGTGCTCTATCAGAAATGTTGCAGTCACTCCCAAAGTTCACCCTTTCAGTCCTTTTCAAATATTTATTGGAAATCTCCCCGCTCCCTGTGCCAGTGTTTTGCCAGGCACTGGACACCAAAGAATAAGCAAAACCAGACACCTTGTTCTTATGGCCCTTGCAGTTTGGCAGGGGAGACAGACTTTAATCAAATAATTGCACAAATAAATGCAAAATTGCAGTGAGGATGAGTGCTACAAAGGAGAAGTACATGGTGCCAGGAGAGTATGTAATTGTAGCATTTGACATTGCCAGGATGGTCAGGGCGGCTTCTCTGCTGAGCTGAGCTGAGCTCCAGAGGAGGAGTGTTGCCTCAGGGAAAGGTGCTAGAAGGCTCTGTGGGAATGGCCCCTCCTGCTTTAAAGTCACCATTCAATACATGTTTCTCTTGACAGTAAACAGACAGTATAGAGTTTAAGCAGGCATGTATAATATTCAACCTTATATCTTCAGGACCTAACCAACACTTACCACAGAATCAGTGCCCAGTGAAGATTCAGAAAAATAAAGAAAGGAAAAGAATGAAAATCCTTTAGGCACTTATATTTAGAGATGGCAGTACCCTTCCTCAGAGCTTCTTTCTTGCTTCACCTGCTCTCCCCATGACACTGTTTCAAATTCCCGTCACTGTTCTTTCTGGTCATTCTGTTTGACTGTGGCTCCTGGGACAGGTGATTTGAAACATCAGAGATGTAGTCCAGTGCCAAGAACATTTGTCTCTTGGAGCCGGAAGACCTGGTTTTATTTAAGCCTCTTTTCATCATTCACCTCTACAAGTCTCAGGTTTTTTTTTTTTTCTTTTAATATGGAATGGAGATATTGGTTATTCTCTCATAGCATTTCTCTGGGAACTAACTGAGATAATAAGAAAAAAGTACTTTATAAACTCTAAGAGCTAAACAAACATAGGACTTAAATATTTGGAGGGCTGCCACATGAGTGAAAAATTAAATTTATTCTTTGGGTCTCCAGAGAACAGAATTAAATCAATGGATAGAAATTACCACATGCAGCTTTCAGCTCAACAGAAGGAAGAAATGTTGTAATACTCAGAACTGTCCATCAGTGGAGTGGCTGCCTTTTGAGGTGGTAGGCATCTAACACTGGGAACACTTAAATGCAAGTATACTATAGAAGGAATTCGTTTTTTAAGTAAGTGGGTGGATTGAGTAACTTCTAAGATTTACTTTTAATTTTAGAATTCAACAGTCTGATAGTTAAGACACGTGGTGGAGGAGCTGGGAGAGGGCATATGTGGCCAAGAGAGTACATGAACAGACATATGGAGCAGAAATGAGTACTGCATGTGTGGGTGACAATGTGGAAATTCCAGAAATGATGGATGTGTGTTGGATCGATGATTCAGTGGGAGATAAAGAAGATAACTAATATTGGTTGAACACCTGTGTGCCAGACACATGACTCCATTTAAGCTTTGTGGGTGATTTCCAGCCCTTTCCTATGGTGGAGGAGAGATGTTGGCCTTAGGAAACCTTAGACATGGTTGGAGGTTCTCCTGTCTGGAAGTGGGCTGGGTCCTATCCTGAGGAGCGGAGAGGAATTCAGAGTATACAGTCTGGTTGGGCTATAGGCTGTGTAGACAATACACAGACTTTTGTCAAAACACAGAATTTGAATCCTGACTCTACTTCCTTATAGTTTGTGACTCTAGCAAGCTGCTTAAACTCTGTGACCCTCAGTTAATTTATATATAAAATGGGGACTCAAACTTGTCCTGCTTCAGGCTGATGTAATAGGAGGAATAACCTACAGCAAACGATATTCTGGGAAGAGCACAGGCTTTGGAATCAGACCTAGGTTTGAATCTCAGTCTGCCATGAACTGGTTACAAGATCTTAGGCAAGTTATTTAAATTTTCCTTATCTGTAAGTACAGATAACATTATTTCAAGGCTGTTTTGAAAAGTAAGTAAAATAGGAAAAGTGCTTAGCATAGCGCCTGGCACTTAGCAGGTTTTATTTGGTTAGTACAGATAAAAAGATGCTATATATGAAGCACTTATTGAAGCGCCTGGCACATAGCAGGTGTTCAGTTAATGTTATCACCCTTCTCTCTGGCCCCTGTTTCTGTCAGTCACACTGACAGGGCTGCTGGAGGCCAGGGCAGTGGCCTGCGTGTCCCCGTGCCCAGTCTGGGCATAGTGCTCTGCCCACATGAAGAGCTCAATGAATGTCTGCTTCGCAGAAGTGAATCAATTGCTCTTGATGACACGGTCTCCTTCTTCAAGTAGATAGTGAGTCATGCCTCTTTTTTTTCCCCTCCTTCCTGTCTCCTCTTTGGTTCTATTTCTGACTTTCATCAGTGGGAGGGGAATCAATGTTCATCAAAGTGATTTTTAAAAATAAAAGAGAGAGGGAGTTTCAGGAGCGATTCTCTGGGCCACTTTCCATTGAGCACAGGATCGTGAGAGCTGGATTGTTGTTTCCAACCTTGCTTTTCTTTAGGTGAAAAACAACATCAACAGTAATAAGCACAGCTACTATAAGCTTTATTACACACCTACTATGTGCCTGGCACTCTCCCAAGCTCTATAAATACATTATCTCTAATCCTCCTACAACCACTTCAGGACTGTTGTTATTATTTTGCAGACAAATACTATTTGATTTCACTTATAGGAGATACCTAGAATAGTCAAATTCATAGAGTCAGAAGGTACATTGGTAGATGCCAGGGGTCAGGGGTGGGGGTTTGGGGAAGGGGAATGGGGATAGAGTTTCAGTTCAGGAAGATGAAAAATTCAGGGGATGGGTGATGGTGAGAGTTGGCCAACAATGTGAATGTACTTAGTGGCACTGAACTGTAGACTTAAATATGGTTAAAATAGTATGTTTTATATTATGTGACTTTTACCACAATTAAAAAAACCATTAAATAAAAGGACTGGTATTATTGTCACCACTTTATTAATGAAGAAATTAAGCCTTAGAAAAGTTAAATAATAATACAAGGGGCAAATACTCCTATACTTGAGTACCTAGTATGAGCTAGACATTTTACACTTGATCTTAGCCAAAAGGCCGAGAAGCGATGAGCTAGACATTTTAAAAAATCTTACTTAATTACAAACACCCTACAAAGTAGGTATTATTATTATCATTCAAATTGTGAAGAAACTGAGCCTCAGAGAGATGAAAAAACCAAGCCATCCAAAATCACATAGTTAATGATAGGAAAAACTGCGAGTCAGACCAAAGCCTGCTCAACTCTTAATTCATCCACTTCCTTTCTGTCTGTCCATTTTCTGCCCTTTGAGGGAAGCTTCATATTGGGGGGCTTCCCAAGTGGCTCAGTGGTAAAGAACCAACCTGCCAATGCAGGAGATGTGGCTTTGATCCCTGGGTCAGGAAGATCCCCTGGAAAAGGAAATGACAAGCCACTCCAGTATTCTTGCCTGGAAAATCCCATGGACAGAGGAGCCTGGCAGGCTACAGACCATGGGGTCACAAAGAGTCAGACACAGCTAAGCAACTAAATAATGACAACAACGACAAATCATATTTAGACCCCGAGTGGATGCTGCCCTGAGCAGGTCTGAATGAGAGCAGGGTGGCTAGTGGCAGTGAGACTTGTTCAGTCCTGCTGGGCAGACCCTCGGAAGCTGGCCCTGCTCCTAGGGCTGACTGTGGAAGTACAAAAACAACGCCTAAGTGGCACTTGTGCTGTATAAGGAACTGTTCCAAGCATTTCAGATATAATAACTTTCTTAATCTTTGAGGTAACTTTGTGAAATAGGTATTGTTATTATTCCCACTTTATAGATGAAGAAGCTAAGGCCCCAAAAGGAAAATTGCCCCAGCAGAGAATTATCTAAAAGTGTGAATACTAGGACACAGGAATCATTGCAATTCGTTTTAGAGGCTGCCTACCATTGTCACAAAGTTAGTAAGTGCTAGAATAGGGGTTTATACCCAGAAGTCTAACTCGAAAGACCATGCTCTTAACCTCAAAACCATATGGCTTTTTTGTTTAGCAAGTGGTGATTGAATCCCTAATGTGTGCATAGCCCTCCAAGGCACTGAGAGTGTAGAGGTAAAACTAATTCCTTGTCCAAGCTTATTTATTATTCAATACCAGGATTTCCAATTAATTGGGCATCAGTCGAGCAGCAGGATTCTTTGTCAAAGAGATGGGGCACAGGTCCAGACTCCAGGTAGAGATGGCAGACTGGAAACTGTCACAGAGAAGTGGTGTAATGCAGGTGGAGTGAGGAGAGATGAGAACTGCTGGCAGTGCAGTTGCTCAAAAATCCTGCTTGGGCCTTCAGATCCCTGGTCTGGACAGGTGGCTTAATTCTAAACCCTACAGAACAAGATTTGGGGCCTGAGAAAGATTTGGGACTGGTGGAAAGAATCTCATCTGCCTTGTCGGCACTGAGGAGTTCAGGAAGGAGAGGTAAGAGCTGCTGCAGTGGTTCATAGGTACACACGCGCAGAGCTTTTGTGTAGATATAACAGACAGTGAGTATCTATCTAATATTAGCACCTAAGATTTCTGTGTTAGATGTTTACTCACTCACCCTCACTCACGCACTCACTCATCTATCTCTTCATTCATTTTTTAATTCATTCATCTACTCACCCATTCTACACTACTTATTCATTACACCCATCTACTCATTCATTCTACACTACTCATCCATGAGCTGGATACAATTCTATTTGCCAGAACTCTTAGGGAGAAGTTCTGTATGTGGTCAGAAGGAGTAGTCTGATAAGCTGCTTGCAGTAAAGAGTAAGACACCCTCAAATCATGCTTAACAAACAGGAGATGGTGACGCAAATGCTCTTCAGGGATGGTGGATGTGTTAAATGCAGACTTTGTTTTGCTGAGTAATGTGCAAGTCTGGGTCAGAGCTGAATTGCACAGGACGTGAAGAAACTGGGCCCTGCCAGAAAAATAACTGACCTGTTTGCCATGTCTGTAAGTCACCCCTTAAATACTTGTTGAATCTATTTCTACTCCATCCCCACAGCTGCCGCTCTAGTTCAAATCCTTCTTGGGTCTCACCTGAGCCATTGCAGATCTCACCAACCAGCCTGCCTGCTTCCCATCTCTACTTTCTCCAATTCATTCTCCACATCACAGTCAGAGTGGTCTCTCTAAAGTTCAGATCAAATCATGTTAATATCCTACCTCAAAATCTTTGATCCTAAAAGATCAAATTCAAATTCCATAGCATGGCATTCAAAGCTCTTTCTAGTTTCATTGACTACTCATTTCCCACACTTCCTTAAGTTCTTCTGGAGTAGCCATGGGAAAAAACTCTTCCTTATGCCAAAATACCTTTCCTTCACTTCTCTGCTGGGAAAATTCTTATTTAGGAAAATCCCTGTTGTCTTCCTTCTATTACCAAGTAACCACATCTTTAGGTAATGCTGCTGGACTTGGTAGAGATTCCATCCATGGGAGTGGTTATGCTATCTACCACATTTCCCATTCTCCTCCTGGACATTTTATAGGATTGTGCTTTCTTGGGTGTGGGCGTGTGACTTGCTTTGGTCAGTGAACGAGAAAAATGGAAGAGCCAAAACATGACTCACACACTTTCTTTCCTTCTCATAGCTGCCCTGTCAGTCTTTACCCTGGAATGAGGCAAAGAGCAGAGCACCCAGCCAACTCTTAATGGATATATAAAAATAGTGAAAGATGAAACTTTGTTATTGAAGCTGCTGAGATTTTGAGATTGCTTATAATTATTGAGTAACTCAGTCTATCCTAACTGGTGCACTATCTCTGCTTTGACATCTTTCATAACTACCCTAAATCACCATATTTCTACTTTATCTGAATCGTGTGACACATTTTCTTTATACCACTTATTTGATACTGATGACATTGCTAATTATGAGTTTGGTGGTATGTCTTTGCCACCTCTATACTTTTTCTGAGCCTTCCTGAGGGCAAGGATAATGCTTGTTCCATTTCTGTTTCACACAAATTATGATTCATAGCCAAGGTGAGCTACTGAAATAGGTGTAGGAGTCAGACAGACAGACTTGTTTTGAATCCCAATTCTTACATTTGATGGACAGTCTCTGTGAACCTCAGTTTTCTCAACTGTAAAGTGGGAGTAATAATATGTACCTTACAGGGTTTTTCTAAAGTTTGTGGATAATAGGTGTAACATATGTACTAATAATGGCATGTTATAATTCTTTTGTTCCCATTTTTTTGTTTTTAATATCATTACGGGTAGTGTTCAGTAAATGCCTGTGGATAAACCTTTCATTGACTGAGGTATAATGGTATATGCATCAGACTTGGAATCAAAAGTACTAGATTTAAGACATAGCTTTTTTTTTTTTTAACCAGTTTGTGTCCTTGGAAAAGTCACTCACCCTCTCTGCAGTTTTGCATTCTCAACTATAAAATGTAAATACTGATCCTTACCTCACAGTTTTTTTTAATAAAATTTAAATGAGGTAATATATGAAGAAATGTTTTATATGTGCTCCAGTATCACACATCTAAAACTATAATGATGCAGAGAAGATTGATTGGTCCCTGACATGAGGACTGTGTGGACATTGTGAAGTACCCCAGAGTATTCCATTAATGCTTTATTGTCTGATTTGACTTAGCTTGTTTGTGTTTGTCTTTCCTACTAGACTGTGAGCTGCTTGAGATAAAGAATTGTCTTAGTCATATATATATATATATATATATATTTAGTGAAAATTTTTGTTTCTCCTTGTATAAATAATACATGTTTAGCATTCGAGACAGTAAAAATACCTGAAGAAAATGAAAATCCTGATAATTCTTACCTTTCTTACAGAGATAGTCACTATTAACCTTCTGATGTGTTTCTTTTCAGTTTTGTTCTCTGCAAATATCGTTATGAAACTGACATTACATTGCACATACAAGCATTGTTCCATGTTATGTAAATAAACATATAACCATTCTAAAGTTGGATATATGTTAATGATACTTTTATACTGTTTAAATAGAGTTGTAACCAAAATTTTTGTGCATAAATATTAATGTTAGTCTGATTTTCTATTTTTGTAAAAAAGTTTTTAGAAGGAAAAATTTCCAAATCAAAGGGTACAAATATTTTTAATACTCTTGGGACTTCCAAATTGATTTCCAGAAAGACTGAACCAAGTTCCACTTCCACAAACAAGGTGTAAGGTTGTACATCTCACTACATCCTTGTCTGTAACAGAATTATAATTAAAAACAAAGAAAAATCTTTAATATAATAATTATCTATTTACGGTTCTTTTGTGAAATGTTCTTTCCTCCTGCTCATTTTTCTACTGGGATTTTAATTATTTTCTTATTAATTTCTATGATGTTTCAAAAACCATTTTATTATAGTCACCAAGTACAAGGTAAATAATAGATGCTCCTTAAATATACTTTGGATTATTAGTTAATTGTCCTGGGGACTTTTTAGAAACAAAAACAGATTTTCTATGAGGCTGACTCCTTCCTTTCCCCACCTAGGACACAGCTGGGCAGGAGCGGTACCGGACCATCACCACAGCCTATTACCGGGGAGCCATGGGCTTCATTCTGATGTATGACATCACCAATGAGGATTCTTTCAATGCTGTCCAAGACTGGTATGAGATTCATTCATTCATCCAACCATCAAATTGTTCATGAAACCCTAGCTTGTGCTAAGCCCTACGCTATGTGTTAGGGAAAACCAGATGAATAAGACATGGCTCCTGTCTTCACAAAGTTCACAGATGAGCAGAGAGGATAGATCAGTGAGCAAGCAATGACAATATCCTGTGACAGGTGCAGTGATGAGAGTGGTACCTGGGCTGCAGAAACCTAGCTTGGGGAGTTAGGGAATGTGTCCTGGAATTGCTGACATACTACGGTTTGAAGATGGACAAGAATTAGCCAGAGGGATAAATGGATGAGAATGTTGCAGAAAAAGAGTACAGATGTGCAAAGGCAAGAAGGTAGATGAGAAGGTAGGAAGAGCAGAGGTCATGAAGGATTTTATGTGCTGGGGTAGGGACTTTGGATTTTATTTGTAGGTAAGGACATTTGAACCAGGAAACAACAGGTTCAGATTAGTGTTTTAGAAAAATTCATTCTGGATAGATTACTAAGTGAATCCACATATTGTTTCCCTATAAAGTTTATCCCTTGGCTGGGGGGTGGGGGTCAAGTTCATAACAGTTCAATATACAATAGAATCTGACACAATTCCCTAGAGGTATAGCCTCTGAGCCACTTATATCAGAGGCCCCTAGCACCCCCAGGCCACATCCCCATCTCTTGCATTACTGCCTGAACTAAATTCCCCTACCCCAATCCTGGAAAAACTGCCTTCCATCAAACTAGTCTCTGGTGCCAAAATGGGTGGGGACTGCTGACTTACTTCTTTCTCCCTGGAAAATTACTCACAAGGAGAAGGGAGCATGAAGAGAAGGAGAGGCGAAGAGGGAAGGCCAGGACCCGGTGTCCCTATTCAGTGGAGAGGATAAGAATGTGGAAGATGGAGAATCTGTGCCTGGTCCTTATCCACAGTCGGAGAGGCAGAGCAGTCTGGGCACAGTGCAGCAGTGCTGGCCAGTGCCAAGCTTGTCTTCTGCTCTTTTTTGCCCAACAGCTACTCTTTGAAGACTTTGCTTCTGCCAAGGAACAGTTGCCATGACTATGTGAGGCACCATTGGTTCCTTGAAGCCTTGAGCTGGGAGTGACCTTTCAGGCTGCCTACCCCCACTTCCCAGTTCTGAGCAGCAGTCTAGGGTGCCACCCACATGCCTGTCACTCATGTGTTCTTCTCAGCCTCTTGGTCATTCCCTTCTTCCTCCTTTCTCCCTCTTTCCTTTTAACAACTCCTTTTCTCCACCTTCCTTTTTTTCTCCTTTCCTCCCTCTTTTTTCTCTTGCTCTCTCATTATACCTTTTTTTCTCCTGTTTTTTTTTCCCTTTCTTATTCTCTCCCTTCCCTCCAGTCATGACTTTTCCCTCCTCCTCCCTTCTCCCCTCTCTCTATGTCCTCTCATCCTCACCTCCCACCATGAAGAGATTAGCTCTTTCTTTAAGTATCTCCACACTGCCCATTCCCTGTCAGCCTTGACCTCCTTCCTTTTCTCCATCAGTTCCTGTTCATCCTGCCTCAGGAACACAGTGACTTTAACACCTGGTGTTGATTCCTCCAAGAATAACCTAAGTTGCTAATCTAGGAGCTGAGAGTGGATGGAGGTGGGAGGAGGGAGGAAGATGACAGAGAGTGGCACAGGGAGTTGGCTCCAGGTCCCTGCCTTGAGGCTGAAGTCTGTTTTTTCCAAGCTCTGACCTTCAATTTTGCCTCTGGGAAACTTGGTCCCAACTTAGCACCCATCTGCCATCTAAACCTCAGTGCCCAGAGCAGAACTGGCTCTATGTAGTTTCACCACAAATGGTGGTTGAGTGAATTCCATCCATTGAGGAAGTGACTTTTCTCTGGCTCTATGTAGTTTCACCACAAATGGTGGTTGAGTGAATTCCATCCATTGAGGAAGTGACTTTTCACCCTTAAAGAGAAGATGGGTAGTGAAATCAGCTTTAGGAGCAGGGTTGGTAGTTGGTTCAGTCTGCAGTTAAGGTTGAGTTAGATTGAATGTCAGTATCAGGATAGGATCAGAGTTTATTTAGATCTTCTTCAGGATTAACTATTTGCTGGCTCCTTCCTTCGTCAGACATTCACTGACTTCTCTATATGCTGGGGGGCGGGGGGGTGGCTGGCACCACAAAGATGGGGCTTTCCTGGTGGCTCAGTGGAAGAGAATCCGCCAGCCATTGCAGGAGACATGGGTTTGATCTCTGGCCTGGGAAGATCCCGCATGCTGTGGAGCAACTAAGCTTGTGCCCCATAGCTACTGAACCTGTGCTCTAGAGCCCAGGAGCCACAGCTGCTGAGCCCACGTGCTGCAACTCCTGAAGCCTGCGCTCTCTATGGCCTGTGCTCTGCAACAAGAGAAGCAACGAGAGTGAGAAGCCTGTGCAGGGGATTGAAGAGTAGCCCCCACTCGCTGCAACTAGAGACAAGCCGGCCTGGCAGCAAAGACCCAGTACAGCCAAGAATAAAAAATAAATACATAAATAAAATTACATATAAAAGAGAATAAACCTATCTCTGCCCTCAAGGAGAGACAGATAAATCCAGCCAAATGTAATAACAGATGCCACAGTAAAGGTGTAGGGAAACAAAAGGGGGGTAACTATTCCTACCTGTGAGGTGTTGGGGGACTGAGTTAGACCTGCTTCATAAAAAATGTATGCTCAATATAAAGGTCTGGTTTTATTTCCTCTATTTAAAAGTTTATTTCTCATTTTAGAAATAATACATGCTCACTTTAAAAAACTTGTTGAGAAAAGGTTTTTTTACTGGCCACAATGCATGGCTTGTGGGATTGCAACCCTGTTGAAGGGGCTTCTGTGAGCTCCTCGGGCTCCTTTCTAGCCTAGGAGGGAGTCAGTAACATCAGTAACACAAGTCCTCTCCCTGTCTCTCTTTAGGGCTACTCAGATAAAGACCTACTCCTGGGACAATGCGCAGGTCATCCTGGTGGGGAACAAGTGTGATATGGAGGAGGAGAGGGTTGTTCCCACTGAGAAGGGCCGGCTCCTCGCAGAGCAGCTTGGTATGTACATGACACATGTGGGTGCATGTGTGCACTGGAGTGGGGCAAGTGGAGGGAATAAGTGTGTGTTTGTATTTGGGGCATTAAGGATGTGCTGTGATCCTGAATTATGTGCATATGTGCTCTGTGTGTGTTGTTTCATATTTAGGGTATGTACATGTGGGCTTCACGATAATGAATTCTAGGTAATGCATTATTTATGATATATATATATATATATTTTGTTACACTGGATGTATCAATAAAATTTAAATATATGAAATCTTTTTTTTAAACCAGTTCATTCCACAAAGGATTTGAGGTATCTTATAACATTGTCATAGTATATCAACAAAAAATGAGACAATTGGAGCAAAGGGAAAAAAGGCAATGGTAGGAGAACATAAGAGAAGGCCAGGGGTGAGGTAACTATATTTTGTAAGTTTTGGGGCATGTGCAAGAGCTGGACTGAAATAGTCACTTTGAGCTTCCTAGCAACCATTGCAAAGAGGGAAACATAATCAGTTATATGGTTCAGAGATGGTCCTTAAGATAGAAACAAACCCATTATTCCAGAGAAGCACTGCTCTCCACCGACAACTGTAGACTGAGTGTGTGTATGGTCAGTTGTATCTGACTCTTTGTGACCCCATGGACTGTAGCCTGCCAGGCTCCTCTGTCCATGGAATTTTCCAGGCAAGAATACTGGAGTGGGTGGCCATTTCCTTCTCCAGGGGATCTTCCCAACCCAAGGATTGAACGCGCATCTCTTGCGTCTCTTGCGTCTCTTGCATTGGCAGGCAAATTCTTTACCACTGAGCCACCTGGGAAGCCCGGCAACTGTAGAACAGACTCTATATGCTGAGTGTGATGATGATCTTAATATCAAACATCCTTTATAGCAACTACAACACTGAATATCGTAGGCTGTGTCTTACAATTTCTGTCAGTGTAAACTGGTGTTTTGTCACCAAAATACAATTCACAGCGAAAGTGATTGTGTGAAGTCACGAGACAATGTAGATTAAACATGCTGCTTGCTCAGTGATGCTCTTTTTCCAAGGTTAATGAACCTTGATCCTTGTGCTCCATTGAGACCCAGGTGTCTCACGTGTGTCTTAGTGGCCACACAGCAGGACACCTCCCTACACCTGCTTAAAAGAGAAGCTTTTCTTTTCTTTTTCCTATTGGGGTTTAATATAGGATCACCTTAGATAAGTCTTCTTTTAGAAGAATGCGTGTACTGCTTAGCTTTTAGCCAGTATTTCTCACAACCTCAGTGCTGTAAGTATTAAGGAGAAGGGAGTTTAAAGTTATATTCTCTGCCAGTTTCTGAAGTTCAGATATTTGGGCTGGTAGGTGGGTAAATTGTGTAATATATAAGTGTGAATTTGTGTTGTATATATTTCTATTATGTATATTACGAGGACATGTATAGCGGAGTGTCCTATACTTCTTTCTTCCCTCTCCTATTCTCCATTGTGGCCTGGAATAGAAATTAGCACAATGAAGGTGCTTAATAAATAGGGAGGGTGGGCCATTTGGCTCTTGATGGTTCTTACCCCATCACAGGTGTCCTCAGGGCCCATAGAATGTGTCTATACCCATTCCTGTGGTTCACAGGATAGTAAGCATATGGCCAAGCCCACACATGAGTGACCTCTGGCTATGTTATGCCTTCAGCCTGCTGTCCCCAAGATGCCCTGCACTTTCCCTGGACCAACAATACCCCTTCTGTTTGAAAGGCTCTTTTTAACCCCCTTCTCCCACTCACCCCCACTCAGCTTTCAAATACACCTCCCCAGCTCTTTTCTTGGTTCCCCCACTTAGATAGAGTACCTTATGCATGCAGCAGTCACAGTACCCATCTCCCTTGGGTGCGCTTGTTCCCTTATCTGTCTCCAGAAAGCTTCATGAGGACAGGAAATGAGTCTTGTTTATCTTTATACCCATAGTGCCTGGCATATGGTCTGGCAGTGAGTAAATACTGTAAAAATATATTTTGATTAAAATTTTATGGAGTCAAGTATTTGGCTACTTCATTTTACTTCATTCTAATTATGACTTCCTAAGCTCCTACTCCATGCCAAGTACTGTACTGCAAAATAGGCTATGTTCCCTGGTCTGAGACAGAACCTATGATAAGCCAGGTGATCAGTCCTGTGATAGAAGGATGCACCAGGGGCTGTGGACACAGAGGAGGCACCTGTTCAGTTTGGGTCAGAGAATATGAAGCCCATGCTGTTTTTTTTTTTAAATTAACTTTGATTTGAGTACAGTTTGCTTTACAATGTTGTGCTGTTTTCTACTGTACAGCAAAATGAACCTGCCATACATACATACACATATTATCTCCTCCCTTTTGAATTTCCTTCCCATTCAGGTTGCCACAGTACATTACAAGGGAGTTCCTTGTGATATACAGTATGTCCTCATTAGTTATCCATTTTATGTGTCATATCAAGAGATAACTCATTGAAAAAGACCCTGATGCTGTGAAATATTGAAGACAAAAGGGGAAGAGGGCAGCAGATGGTTAGATGAATTTGAGCAAACTCCGGGAGCTAGTGAAGGACAGGGAAGCCTGGCATGGCGCAGTCCTTGAGGTCAAAAAGAGTCAGACATGACTTAGCAACTGAACAACAACAATCAATAGTGTGTATGTGTCAATCCTAATCTCCCAATTCTTCCCACCACCTTCCCTTCACCCTTGGTATCCATGCATTTGTTCTCTACTTCTATGTCTCTATTTCTGCTTTGAAAAATCTTTAAAACATTTTTAAAATTTATTTTTGGCTGCACTGGGTCTTTGTTGCTATGCTTGGGCTTTCTCGAGTTGCAGTGCTGAGATTCTCATTGTGATGGCTTCTCTTGCTGCCGAGCATGGGCTCTAGGGTGCTTGGGCTCAGTAGTCGTGGTGCACAGGCTTAGTTGCCCTGAAGCATGTGGAATATTCCTGGAGCACAGATCGAATCCCAGTCCCCTGCATTGGAAAGTGGATTCTTAACCATTGGACCACCAGGGAAGTCCCTGATTTGCAAGGAAAACAGAGCTGGAGGGGTCAGGCTCCCTGACTCCACATTAGGTCTTGGAGATAAGTAGGAGCAGTCAAGTGAGGAAGAAAGGCAAGGACATTCCAGGCAGGGGGAATAACACTGGCAAAAGCAAGGAACAGTCCTGTGTATTTAGGGACCCATAAATCATTGGAGATACCAAGGGAACATTTCATGCAAAGATGGGCTCGATAAAGGACAGAAATGGTAGGGACCTAACAGAAGCAGAAGATATTAAGAAGAGGTGGCAAGAATACACAGAAGAACTGTACAAAAAAGATCTTCACGACCCAGATAATCATGATGGTGTGATCACTCACCTAGAGCCAGACATACTGGAATGTGAAGTCAAGTGGGCCTTAGGAAGCATCACTACGAACAAAGCTTGCGCAGATGATAGAATTCCAGTTGAGCTATTTCAAATCCTGAAAGATGATGCTGTGAAAGTGCTGCACTCAATATGCCAGCAAATTTGGAAAACTCAGCAGTGGCCACAGGACTGGAAAAGGTCAGTTTTCATTCCAATCCCAAAGAAAGGCAATGCCAAAAAATGCTCAAACTACTGCACAATTGCACTCATCTCACACGCTAGTAAAGTAATGCTCAAAATTCTCCAAGCAAGTCTTCAGCAATACATGAACCGTGAACTTCCAGATGTTCAAGCTGGGTTTAGGAAAGGCAGAGGAACCAGAGATCAACCTGCTAACATCTGCTGGATCATTGAAAAAGCAAGAGAGTTCCAAAAAAACATCTGCTTTATTGACTATGCCAAAGCCTTTGACTGTGTGGATAGCAGCAAACTGTGGAAAATTCTGAAAGAGATGGGAAGATCAGACCACCTGACCTGCCTCCTGAGAAATCTGTATGCAGGTCAGGAAGCAACAGTTAGACCTGGACATAGAACAACAGACTGGTTCCAAATAGGAAAAGGAGTACGTCAAGGCTGTATGTTGTTACCCTGCTTATTTAACTTCTATGCAGAGTACTTCATGAGAAACGATGGGCTGGAAGAAGCACAAGCTGGAATCAAGATTGCTGGGAGAAATATCAATAACCTCAGATATGCAGATGACACCACCCTTATGGCAGAAAGTGAAGAGGAACTAAAAAGCCTCTTGATGAAAGTGAAAGAGGAGAGTGAAAAAGTTGGCTTAAAGTGAAAAAGAGAGCTTTAAGTTGGCTTAAAGCTCAACATTCAGAAAACTAAGATCATGGCATCTGGTCCCATCACTTCATGGGAAATAGATGGGGAGACAGTGGAAACAATGTCAGACTTTATTTTTTGGGGCTGCAAAATCACTGCAGATGGTGATTCCAGCCATGAAATTAAAAGACGTTTACTCCTTGGAAGGAAAGTTGTGACCAACCTAGATAGCATATTAAAAAGCAGAGACGTTACTGTGCCAACAAAGTTCCGTCTAGTCAAGGCTGTGGTTTTCCCAGTGGTCATGTATGGATGTGAGAGTTGGACTGTGAAGAAGGCTGAGCGCCAAAGAATGGATGCTTTTGAACTGTGGTGTTGGAGAAGACTCTTGAGAGTCCCTTGGACTGCAAGGAGATCCAACCAGTCCATCCTAAAGGAGTTCAGTCCTGGGTATTCATTAGAAGGACTGATGCTGAAGCTGAAACTCCAATACTTTGGCCGCCTCATGTGAAGAGTTGACTTGTTGGAAAAGACCCTGATGCTGGGAGGGATTGGGGGCAGGAGGAGAAGGGGACGACAGAGGATGAGATGGCTGGATGGCATCACCGACTCGATGGACATGAGTTTGGGTAAACTCTGGGAGTTGGTGATGGACCGGGAGGCCTGGCGTGCTGTGATTCATGGGGTCTCAAAGAGTTGGACGCAACTGAGCGACTGAACTGAACTGACTGAGATCATTGGATTCTGTGAGTCTAGAGTAGCGACTTAGTGGCAGCAGCAGCAGAGTAGCACTTCCCTAATTAAGAGATTCATGTCACTGGGTGTTCATGATGATTTTATGTATGTATTTTGGTGTATATTAGAAAAAAATATAATTAGCATCTCAAGCCCTTAAGGTTAAACAAGACTGTTTTTAAAAGGTGAGTTAATTTTATATTAGGAAAAAATATAGCCAGCATGCCAAGCCATTATGACTAACGTTTTTAAAGGTGAGTTTGTTAAACATTTATTAGATATTTACCATGTGCCAGGCCCTATTCAAAGTGTGTTAAGTAATACTCGTTTAATTTAAAAGTGCCTAATTTAATTTAGGTACATTTCTTATAGAGATGAGAAAACTGAGGCACAGAAAAGTTGAGTAACTTGTTTAAGATCACATAGCTAGTAACAGGTAGAGTCAGAATTTGAACTCAAGTAGTAGTCTGACTCCACAGCTGCACTTTTAACCACTTAACCTCACTGTACAGCAAATATTGTAATAATAGCTAATATATATTGAGCCAGGCATTATATGAAATGCTTTGTGTTAATTATCTCTTTTAATTCTCGACATAACTCCTCAAGATAGGTCAAGTTCAGCATAGGTTCATGTGGTTCTTGCTTAAGGTTATGCATTTAGGAAGTGGCAGAGCCAATAAAGGGGCTTCCCCGGTGGCTCAGCAACAAAGAATTCGCCTGCGATGCAGGAGATGCCAGTTTGATCCCTGGGTCAGGAAGATCCTCTGGAGGAGGAAATCCAACCCACTCCAGTATTCTTGCCTGGGAAATCCCATGGACAGCAGAACCTGGCAGGCAACAATCAGTCCCTGGGGTCACAAAGGGTCAGACACAACTGAAGTGATTTAATTCAGATGCATACACACATATATATACACACACACAGCCAATAAAGATCTGTCTAGTTTATGTAGAAAGACAGATGGAAGTGAGATTACTTCTTAGTACAGAGTTTAGGAAGACACTTAAAGAGGGCATTAATGGGCTTCCCTGGTGGCTCAGTGGTAAAGCATCTGCCTACCAATGCAGGAGACATGGGTTCGATCCCTGGTCCAGGAAGATGCCACATGCTAAGCCCAGGAGCCTGTGCTCTTGAACCTGGGACTATTGAAGCCCACATTCTACAGCCCGTGCTCCACCACAAGAGAAGCCACCGCAATGGGAAGCCCACACATCTCAACTAGAGAGTACCCCGCTCACGGCAACTAAAGAAAAGCCCTGCAGCAATGAAGACCCAGCAAACCAATAAATAAATGAAATTATTAAAAAAAAAAAGAGGGCGTTAATGACTTGGTTAGATTTGCATAGGTCAAGGTAACCCATCTCAGTCCTACTGAACTTCCTGAGCTTTTCTCTACTACTTACCAGAACTCAGCTATTTACATGTCTGTTTCACTCTTCACCTCAGCAGTAGTCGGGGTTATGTCTAATTGTTTTCATTATCCCAACCATCCAGCACAGGATACTCATTCACTCATACATTTATACACTGAAAAATATTTATTGAGCATACACTCTGAGACAGGTTGTATCTTGGCACTTAGGTGTGATTCTTACTATCATGGAACTAATGGGGAAAAGAGACATTAAACAAATAATCATACAAGTAAATATATAATTAAAAATTTATAAGTGGGTAAATTGTATGGTATGCAAATTACACCTCAATAACACTGCTTAAAACTGTGATATGTTCGTATGACTTAGGACTCTCATTGTGGCAAGTGATAAAAATCTCAAATCAAACTAGCTTTTATTTTAAAAAAGAATGTATTAGCTTATGTAGCTGGGAAGTCCACTAGTCACAGGACTCAACTGGGTCTCTATTTCTCAGCTTTGTATATCCCTTCAGCCTCTTTCCATAGCCAGACTCTGAAAGGGGAATAAGATAAATGATGGCAGCTCCAGATTTATATCCTCCAACTTCTGCAAAAGAGGATTCTTGCTCCCAACCACCATATGTCACTCTCAGGGAAGACTATGATCAGATACCTGTGAGTTACATGCTGTTTCAGTGGCTGGGGGAGACAAGTATTACAACCTATAGTCCAGCCACAGTTGTTTAAAGTAGCAGTTCCATAAAAGAAAGAATGGTGGACAGATAAAAGCAAGATAGTGAAGTGAAAGTCGCTCAGTTGTGTCTGACTCTTTGCGATGCCATGGACTGTATGGTCCTTGGAATTCTCCAGGCCAGAATACTGGATTGGGTAGCCTTTCCCTTCTCCAGGGGATCTTCCCAACCTAGAGATCGAACCCAGGTCTCCTGCACTGCAGGTAAATTCTTTACCAGCTGAGCCACAAGGATACTGGAGTGGGTAGCCTATCCCTTCTCCAGGGGATCTTTCTGACCCAGGAATCAAACCGGGGCCTCCTGCATTGCAGGCGGATTCTTTACCAAATGAGCTATGGGCTTCCACTAAAAGTAAGGTAAGTCTACTACAAGTGATGTGAAGAAAGTAAAAAAGAGAGACCTCATTTTAGACTGGAGCATCAAAGTCTTCTGAGAAAGTAACACTTAAGCTGAGAACAAAAGGATCAGAAAAATATTAGTTAGGCAAAGAGTCAGGGGGCTGGAGGGATTGGGAGGGGAGTGTTCCATACCAAGACCAGCCCTAATGTGGTTTACTTATTTATTATTTATTTTTGACTGTGCTGAGTCTTCATTGCTGCACGTGAGTTTTCTCTAGTTGCAATGAGCGGGGGATAAATAACCCTTTGTTGCTGTGTGTCAGCTTCTAATTGCAGTGGCTTCTCATAGCGGAGTGCAGGCTCTAGAGAGCTGGCTCAGTAGTTGTGGAACATGGGCTTAGTTGCCCCAAGGCATGTGGAATCTTCCTGGGTTCGAATTAGTGTCCCCTACATTGGCAGGTGGATTCTCTACTGATGGGCCATCAGTCAGTTCAGTTCAGTCGCTCAGTCGTGTCCAACTCTTTGAGACCCCATGAATCGCAGCACGCCAGGCCTCCCGGTCCATCACCAACTTCCAGAGTTTACTCAAACTCATGTCCATTGAGTCGATGATGCCATCCAGCCATCTCATCCTCTGTCATCCCCTTCTCCTCCTGCCCCCAATCCCTCCCAACATCAAGGTCTTTTCCAATGAGTCAACTCTTCACATGAGGTGGCCAAAGTATTGGAGTTTCAGCTTCAGCATCAATCCTTCCAATGAACACCCAGGACTGATCTCCTTTAGGATGGACTGGTTGGATCTCATTGTAGTCCAAGGGACTCTCAAGAGTCTTCTCCAACACCACAGTTCAAAAGCATCCATTCTTCGGCGCTCAGCCTTCTTCACAGTCCAACTCTCACATCCATACATGACCACTGGGAAAACCACAGCCTTGACTAGACGGAACTTTGTTGGCAAAGTAACGTCTCTGCTTTTTAATATGCTATCTAGGTTGGTCATAACTTTCCTTCCAAGAAGTAAGCATCTTTTAATTTCATGGCTGGAATCACCATCTGCAGTGATTTTGGAGCCCCAAAAAATAAAGTCTGACATTGTTTTCACTGTCTCCCCATCTATTTCCCATGAAGTGATGGGACCAGATGCCATGATCTTAATTTTCTGAATGTTGAGCTTTAAGCCAACTTAAAGCTCTCTTTTTCACTTTAAGCCAACTTTTTCACTCTCCTCTTTCACCTTCATCAAGAGGCTTTTTAGTTCCTCTTCACTTTCTGCCGTAAGGGTGGTGTCATCTGCATATCTGAGGTTATTGATATTTCTCCCGGCAATCTTGATTCCAGCTTGTGCTTCTTCCAGCCCAGCGTTTCTCATGAAGTTCTCTGCATAGAAGTTAAATAAGCAGGGTGACAACATACAGCCTTGACGTACTCCTTTTCCTATTTGGAGCCAGTCTGTTGTTCCATGTCCAGTTCTGTTGCTTCCTGACCTGCATACAGATTTCTCAGGAGGCAGGTCAGGTGGTCTGGTATTCCCATCTCTTTCAGAATTTTCCACAGTTTGTTGTGATCCACACAGTCAAAGGCTTTGGCATAGTCAATAAAGCAGAAGTAGATGTTTTTCTGGAACTCTCTTGCTTTTTTGATGATCAGCAGATGTTGGCAACTTGATCTCTGTTCCTCTGCCTTTCCTAAAACCAGCTTGAACATCTGGAAGTTCACGGTTCATGTGTTGCTGAAGCCTGGCTTGGAGAATTTTGAGCATTACTTTACTAGCGTGTGAGATGAGTGCAATTGTGCAGTAGTTTGAGCATTCTTTGGCATTGCCTTTCTTTGGGATTGGAATGAAAAAAGTGGTCCTGTGGCCACTGCTGAGTTTTCCAAATTTGCTGGCATATTGAGTGCAGCACTTTCACAGCATCATCTTTCAGGATTTGAAATAGCTCAACTGGAATTCTATCATCTGCACAAGCTTTGTTCGTAGTGATGCTTCCTAAGGCCCACTTGACTTCACATTCCAGTATGTCTGGCTCTAGGTGAGTGATCACACCATAAGATGATTATCTGGGTCGTGAAGATCTTTTTTGTACAGTTCTGTGTATTCTTGCCACCTCTTCTTAATATCTTCTGCTTCTGTTAGGTCCCTACCATTTCTGTCCTTTATGGAGCCCATCTTTGCATGAAATGATCCCTTGGTATCTCTAGCGTTCTTGAAGAGATCTCTAGTCTTTCCCATTCTGTTGTTTTCCTCTATTTCTTTGCATTGATCACTGAGGAAGGCTTTCTTATCTCTCCTTGCTGTTCTTTGGAACTCTGCATTAAAATGGGAATATCTTTCCTTTTCTCCTTTGCTTTTTGCTTCTCTTTTCACAGCTATTTGTAAGGCCTCCTCAGACAGCCATTTTGCTTTTTTGCATTTCTTTTTCTTGGGGATGGTCTTGCACCCTGTCTCCTGTACAATGTCACGAACCTCCATCCTTAGTTCATCAGGCACTCTGTCTCTCAGATATAGTTCCTTAAATCTATTTCTCATTTCCCCTGTAGAATCGTAAGGGATTTGATTTAGGTCATACCTGAATGGTCTAGTGGTTTTACCTGCTTTCTTCGATTTCAGTCTAAATTTGGCAATAAGGAGTTCATGATCTGAGCCACAGTCAGTTCCTGGTCTTGTTTTTGTTGACTGTATAGAGCTTCTCCATCTTTGGCTTCAAAGAATATAATCAATCAGATTTCAGTGTTGACCATCTGGTGATGTCCATGTGTAGAGTCTTTCTTGTGTTGTAGAGTTAGGAGCAGTTAAAGTAAAAACCTAGGATTGTTCAGGCCTGCTCACTGTTTTTTTTTATCTTCTTTGTTCTCAGGAAAGGCAAAGAGAAAAACCCATTCTTCTTTTTTTCTTTTTCACTGCAACATCTGTTCAAAATGTGGTTTTGAAACACATGTATAAATGCTCACTGTAGTGAAGTGTGGAGGGAAAAGTACCAGCCTACACTTTTGGAGACTGAGGGTTTTATCCTGCTTTTGCCACTAGTTTACTGTGTGACCTTGGGCATCTTATTTCCTGTTTCTGGGTCTCAATTTGCCCTTTTGAAAAACAGTGGATTTGAATTAGCTGAGTGGGAAGATCTGTTCAGCTCTATCCCTCTGATTCCATGATTTTAATTCACATAATTCCTGACTCATCACCTAGTGCCCACAGACCCTTGTACATGGCCCCTTTTTGAAGGAAATGTTGATATGTATTAAATTTGAGTAGTGGATGCATCAGGGTGTATTATGTTATTTTTTCTACCTTTATATTATATGCATCAAGATGGCCTCTTTTATTTTTAGGTGCTCAATAAATGTTTTTTGGATTGGGATGAATTGAAACCTTGCATCACTCAGCCTGGTTGCAGAGAAAGGCCTACTTGATACTGAGAATGACTAACTGCGGTGTGATGACTTGTGATTCACAATGTGTTTTCATAGCAGGTCTCCTGTGACTCTTACCCTCACCCCTACCCTGGGAGGCAGCATTGTATTCAACGTCATTACACTGAAGAAGCTGACCACTTAGGTTTTCTTGCACACAATGAGCTGTGCCACACCTCCATGTCTTTTTTTTTTTTAACTTGAAGACTATGTAACTTTTCTAAGCCATACAGGTCACAGGTGGCAGGTCCAATACTCAAACAGCCTTTAGAGTCAAAATCCTAATGCTCCCATTGTATCATCACCCAGTGATGTTTTTGCAAAAGCTTGGCATAGTTTCTCTTGGTATTTCCACCCTCAGTCATAATGTTGGTAAGAATTCTTTAGATTACGACAGCATAATGGTATGTGGTAACAACCCAAGTCAGGAGGTTAGATAGTAAAGGTTGATTTCCCACTCACATTATATGCCAGTTGCAAGTCAGCTGCAACTCTGTCCATGTCATGCAACTCTGAGATCCAATCTGGGAGGCCCAAGCCACACAAAGACGTTCAAAGCTTCCACTGGCACTTGGAATACCCACATTCGTTGTCCAAAGCAAGTTAACATGATGAAATCTGATGTTGATGGATGAAGGAGATACATTCCTCCCACAAGGAGGCACTGCAAGCCACTTGGCAGTGAGTGAGAATATAAAATCTTCTACAGGGAGGACAGTGAACAGTCTGCCACCATCACTGAACATGTGATGGACCCTGGTGACATAGAGGTGGATAGGTTCCCTCCCCTCAAGGTGCTCATTGATCAGGGAAACAAAATGGTAGAGAGATAAGCTCAACATCCTGTGCCAGTCCTTAGCTTGTTTGCTGTCATTCCTCACCCTTCTTCTGCTCTGTCTCTCTCTCTTGAAACTGCCCAAAGGCTGTGTTTCCCAGGCTCCTTTGATAGCGGCTTCTGGCTCGGTTTAGCCAAGGAGAGACACAGGCAAGTAACTGGCATGTTGAAAAGGGGAAAAGCCTGCATGTATGTCTCCCGTACCCCTCTGCTGGCTCCTCCAGGAGGGGCTGCTCTTCTTCTCCGACTCCTGCTCCCATGGTTTTAACTTCCTTTGGTCCCATTAATAAATCCCCCCACCCCACTGTTGATAATCTCTGGGTTTCTTCACTATTCTATTTGGCCTCTTAGTTCTTCTGTCATCCATAGAACCATTTCCCTCTGTTTAAATGTTGAAAATAGTTCACATTTTCCTGAGGGAATCTGACTGAAACAGTCATGTCAGGTGCCGTGGGGGTCTAGGGGAAAGATATATTGCATATCCTCAGTTCTGAGTAGTGGAGATGGGGTGGGAAGAGAAAGGAAAGGCTCTTTGGAATCAGGGATTCCACAGGTGAGTAATAAAGAGGATCAGGAGTAAGAGCTAGAGAGTAGTAGCATGAGTAACAGCACCAAATAAGAAGGTGTTGTTTTTGGAGCATGGTGTGAGTCAGGGAGATGAGGCTGAGGAAGTGGGCAGAGGCTGAGCCATGCAGAATCTTGGGTGTTAACCTAATAAGGTGAAAGCTGGATATTGGATTAATTAGACCTTTGTGTGCTCTAGTAACACAAATCTATACAAACCTAAACAGTGTATAGAAAAGCAAAGACATCACTTTGCTGACAAAGGTCTGTATAGTCAAAGCTATAGCCTTTCCAGTAGTCACGTATGGATGTGAGAGTTGGACTGAACGCTGAGGAATTGATGTTTTTGAACTGTGGTGCTGGACAAGACTCTTGAGAGTCCTTTGGACAACAAGGAGATCAAGTCAGTCAATCCTAAAGGAAATCAACCCTGAATACTCATTGGAACGACTGATGCTGAAGCTGAAGCTCCAGTACTTTGGCCTCCTGATGCGAAGAACTGACTCATTGGAAAAGACCCTGATGCTGGGAAGGATTGAAGGCAAAAGGAAAAGAGGGCAGCAGAGGATGAGATGTTTGCATAGCATCACCAGTTCAATGGACATGAACTTGGGCAAACTCTGGGACATGTTGAAAGACAGGGAGCCCTGGCATGCTGCAGTCCATGGGGTCACAAAGATTTGGACATGACTTAGCACACAAATCTAATTCAAAATAGCTCAAGTTTTAAGGACAGTGACATAGCATAAGCAAAACGGAAGATAATTTTGTTGGAAATGAGATGGTTAAGAAATTAAGAGCCAGGGTATTGGGGTGGATTGTGCACCTGAAAGCCTAAGCTCCCGAGAGTGAGTACATGCCTGGGTGGAAAGGAAGACAGCGAATCACTTGCCAAAGTCATCAGTGATTAGAGGGGCTTGAGTTGCAGATTGATATAATACAAGATGGAGATGAGGAGGTACCAGAGCCAGCTAGAGAAGGGATTTGAATGTAAAAGTAGGGGAGAAATGTTCTGGGGCAGTGTCAGGGTGAGGAGAAGTGAGTTTAGTTCATTGTGAGTTTCTGAAAAGAATTCTGAGGTCACATTCAGAAGCAGGCAATGTGGCCAGAGTCAGTGGGAACTTGTGGGGCTGTGACAGCTGCCTTTGGACAAGATGGGTAAACAGGAGCATTTGGGGGGTGGGAATTTTCTCAGATTCAATTAAGAATTGGGCCCTGTTAAAGGCAGCAGAAATTCCATTGTTCTGAAGCCAATTAGAGGGAGGAAAGGACTGGGGGCTAGTCTGATTAATTGGTTGTCATCTTCCAGAGCTCTGCAGCTTCTTAGCTCCTGAGACTCCTCATTAATGAACCTGAGGAAAAGGTTACCATCTTGGCCTACTAATGAAGAGCCTTCCAGTAGTCTGACAGTAATTGGTTGGAGGTGCATTTGAGGTTGTTCTGATAGCAAAAGATACCCATGAGCTGGCTAGGGTGATGCACCGCTTACTTGAATCAGGTCTCCTACCTTGGGCACCTTTGAGGACAGTGATGACATCTCCTTGGCATGACATACACACTGTCTGTGTTTGGTTACCTATGGCCTCTTATCTCGCCAATTTGAGCTTTCTGCTCTAATGATAACAAACTGCTATGGGCATTCTGGGATAATAAAGGCTGTTTTCTGCCCCCTTATATGTGTTTATGCTGTTTCCTGGGCCTAGTGTTCTATATGTGTGTGTGCTCACACTTACACTCATACTATGTGTCCTTTTTTTTTTTTAAGATTTATTTCTTTATTTTTGGCTGTGCTGGGTCTTCATTGCTGAATTGGGTCTGCAGTTCATTGTGGTGCATGGGCTTCTCATTGCCGTGGCTTCTCTTTTTGCAGAGCACAGGCTCTGGAACGCTGGCTCAGTAGTTGTGGCCCATGGGCTTAGCTGCTCTGAGGCATGTGGAATCTTCCCAGACCAGGGATGGAACCCACGTCTCCTGCATTGGCAGGCGGATTATTAACCACTGGACCACCAGGGAAGTCCCCCTCCCCACCACCACATAGCTTTATGTAGCTGATATATGCTTAGGAATCAGCTCTTCCAAGAAGCTTTCCTTGGGCCCCAGGCTTAGATAGGTGCCTCCTGTGTGCCTGACAGTCCCCTCACTACCTGCCTTTCCAACATTGTCTATATATCTATCTTCCACACTAGAGTAGGAGCTCCTCAACAGTGGGAACTGCATATGATTCACATCAGTGTCCCCAGTGCCCAGCACAGGATTTGTCCTGCTTGTTGAGGTGAGTTCTCATGACCCTCACTATCCACAGCCCCCTAGCCACACCCTCCATGCTCATTCCTGTCCCCTTCATCCACCTGTCCATTCATTCAGTTAATACTCAGCAAGCCCTTACTCCTCTGGCTAGTGCTGGAGCTAGGATAAATGACATGATCCCTGCTTGGGGAGCTCCTTGTCAGATGGACTTCCACTGTGCAGGGTAAGCTGTGCTGTGGCAGAAGAAGCACAGAGGATGAAGAAGCTATATCTAAACTCAGGCTTAAAGCATAAGTTCATTAGGTGAAGAGTTTTTTTCGATTGTGGCCTTAAAGTCTCCCCTCTCTACTAACTTTTGGAAGCTTATTCCCCATCTCCTCCCCTTCCGTTCTCTCCCTCTGCTGCGCTCCTGCACAGCCTCTCGTTTGCTCTACCTGGGTTATAATATGTTTGTCACTGTCCCAACTGAGAGTGAGACAAGGGCGCATAAGCAATAAGAGCCCTGGCTTATGCTCCGTCCCTGAGCCTCAGTTTTCCTATCTGTAAATTACAAATGATAACCCTTGCCTTGCCCCACTCCCCTCACAAAGTTGCTTTAAATTTGTATTTGTGAATCATTAAGGACTATGCACACGTGAGGGACTGACACTCTGATTGGTGTGTCTTTTCTCCATGATTAGATTTGGTCTTCTTTTGTCCCTGGCACTCAGTGCAAGACATGGTACAAAGTCAGTGTTCAGTAAAGACCTGGTTTGTTGATCGGCCCTGAACGATGAAGAAAAAAAGAGGCTTTCCTCCAAAGGCCCTGGGGAATGATGGAGGGGCAGGGAAGCCAGGACTCAGATGGGCTGGGAAGATAAGAGAAAGGGAATTGCCATGGATTTCACATGCCAATCACTTCACATACTTTTATGCATTTAAACCTTATTCCCATTCTGTGAGGTATATTTACCTATTCCACAAATGAAAAAACAGGCTGTGAGAAATTAGGCAACTTGCCTGAGGTCACACAGCTGGTAGCTGACAGAAACTTCAAATCCAGACTTTCTGACTCCTGGGCTTCTTACCCACTGCCCTCTTGTGCAGTGAGCATGTCCTCCCCTTGGTGCCAATTCCTCATAAGGGATCAGTGCCCCTGGCCTTGATCTGTGTCCCCATCTTCATCCAAATTGATGATTTAAGCCTATTTACTTCTTTACCTATTTTCCCCTTTCCTAGGCAAGCAACATACACTGCCTGCTTCCCTAAACAGTATCACTTGTAACAAACCCGTCAAAGGCCAGAAAGTCAATTTTTATGATATTCATTAAGGACAGGCTACACGCTGAAGAGTCTCTAAAGCCAGCTGAGTTTCAACAGCCTGTGGATAATGAGCCAGCGCCCACTTCCTTCTTTATCTCGTCCTCAATTAGCAGGCATTTCTATAGCTTGCCTTTCTCAGGTCGGGAAGTGGACCCCAGAAGAGGCTGTCTGCCAGAGGTGAGCTAATGTAATTGTGAATGCCTTCAGGCTGGGATGGCCTGGGGAAGAGGAGCCCTGTTTGTGCCTGGGGGGCTTTAGCCCTCTCTGTGGACAATGAGATATTAGAAAGAGGGAGGAGGAAAAAGACTCCCCTCCTGTGTGTATGAGAGGATGATCAAAGAGGGAGAAAGCAGTGAAGTGGAGGTAAAAGGAGTGGATGAAAGAAGAGCAGAGAGAAGCTGTCATTGTAACAAGCAACTTTGTACAGCAATTTATCCATCGTCTGGCTCCATGCTCCCAACTGCTCTTGGCAGGAAGATGCTGTGATTATTCCTATTTGACAAATGAGGAGTCTGAGGCTCAGAGAGGTTAAGTGATTCAGAAAGATAAAGTGACTTGCCCAGATTCAGATACTGTGGTAGACAGATAAAAGCAAAGGAGGCCAAAGATACTTGTAAAGTAAGAAAAAAATATGAGCAGAAAGAAAGGAAAAAGGAAAGTGAAAGGGAGAAAGATGAAGAAATGAGAGGCAGGGCTGTGTATGGACGTGGAAGCCAGCCAAACCCAGATCTAAACCCAATTCCCACTCACACAGTCACGTGACCTTGTGTGAGTTATGTAATCTCTTGGAGCCTTCGTTTTTCTTTTACAAATTGGAGTTGATTATATTTACCTCAGAGGCTATTATGAGGATTAAGTAAGAATATTTGTAAAGCTCCTAGCATAGCATCTGGCATATAGTAGGTACTCAACAAATATTAATGATCCCAAGGAATATGAGGAACAGAAGAGAAAAAGAGCCAAAATGGGTAAAACCAAAGAGGGAAGTTTTTGAGGAGAAATAAAAGATGGACTTGGAAGGAAGGGAAAGAGGAAGGTGGACAGACAAAAGAGGAGGAAATAGGCTGATGCAGGGATGAAACAGAAAGCAGGTTCATGCATCTAAGGACTGCCACCAACCTGGCTAGGACTCCTCAGTTGGGAAGCGGCCACTTTGCCTGAATCAGGAGGACCTTTTTCTCGTCTCCTGGGACAACCAGGTTCTGGTCATTGTCACAGGAAATATCTTTAAGGGTCTTAAGGCACAAAACATAAGAAAGTCTCACGCTTCAGATGCAGTTTTTCCTGGGCCATTTGTCAGGATCTTGTGAGGCAGGAGAGATCCAGAGTAATTCCTGGGAATTGAGGGAGGAGAAAGCCCTCAGAGGGGAGATAAGCCAGTGTGTCTGTGAGTAGAAAGAGCAAATGGAGTTTTACTTATTTGGTGAAGATCTTGGGGTGCCTCCCAGAGTCTAGACTAGAGCTGGCCAGGTTGCAGTAAGCGGGGGGCCCAGGAAAGAGAAGCAAAAGCCCTGGTCAAAAAGGACAAGCTTAGGCTTCTTATACTGATGACCTTGGGCAGGTCAGCTTTTTTCTCAGAGCCACAGAGTGGGTGTTAGTGAAATGGAGAGGGTCTGCCTGGACCCTCCATCCCCCGGGGTGACATAAGGATCAAATGAAATAAGGCATTCAATCAATGCTTTGGAAATGGAAGTGTTGTATATACATAGTCACGTAGTCACTCTCAAAAAACATCTAATTATTACTCCCACGCTGTCTCACCCCATCAGGTACAGGAGTGTATACTTTACCTGCATTCTCTTGTTTAATCCTTGAAATAAATCTATGAGATAGGTGAGATTATCCCAATTTACCAACCAGGGAATTGATTCATAAAAAAATAGGTGACTTGCTGGGGATTACACAGCTAGTTAATGATAGAGCCAGGAACAATCTGACTCAGGATCCTGGGTCACTGAACCATTTCCTTCAAGCAGAAACCTCCTTGAAGCAGCAAGTCCTCCTTGCTTCAAAGCCTGAGCACTGGCTATATTAATGCAGAGTGTTCTATCAAGGGGGCATGAAAGGGAAGGGAAAAATCCTTACTGCTATCTCTCTTCTCTCTCTTTTTAAAAATTTTATTGGAGTATAGTTGCTTTACAATAATATGTTAGTTTACACTGTAGAGCAAAGTGAATCAGCTGTACATATACATGTATTCAGGCTTCCCTGGGGCTCAGCCAGTAAAGAATCTGCCTGCTATGCAGGAGACCCAGGTTCGATCCCTGGGTCAGGAAGATCCCCTGGAGAAGAGAATGGCTACCCATTCCAGTATTCTCCAGCCTGGAGAATCTCAGGGATGGAAGAGCCCAGTGGGCTACAGTCCATGGGGTTGCCAAGAGTCAGACATGACTGAGTGACTAACACACACATACATGTAGCTCCTCTTTTTTGGATTTCCTTCCCATTTAGGTCACCAGAGCATTCAGTAGAGTTCTCTGTGCTATACAGTAGCTATTCATTAGTTATCTATTTTATACATAATATATGTCAATCCCAATCTCTCTTCTGTCTTCAGGGTTTGACTTCTTTGAAGCCAGTGCCAAGGAGAACATCAGCGTGAGGCAGGCCTTCGAGCGCCTGGTGGATGCCATCTGCGACAAGATGTCTGATACTCTGGACACAGACCCCTCCTTGCTGGGCACCTCCAAGAATACCCGTCTCTCAGACACCCCACCTCTGCTGCAGCAGAACTGCTCGTGCTAGGCCAGGCCCACCGTCCCGATCTCCTTTCATTGTGGCCCTACCCCCACTCTGCTTCCCTGTTACACTCTGTCCACCCCAAGTTGAGTTGCTGCTGTCCCTTGCCTGCAGTGGAGGCGGAAGCATGGCCCTGGGGTTCTCTACGGGTGGCCCCACTCACAGACACTCAGCACTAGACTAACTAGGTTACAATGTGGGCGGAGATTCGTTTTACGAAAGTTGACTCCACTTTACCAAGGCAATTCACTACAGGGACTTGGAAAAGCAAGTCTCTTCTCTGCCTTTAAAATAAGATTCTCTCCCTCGACCAAAATTTGACACACCCTTGCACACTTTTCAGGGCCTGGCTAACTGTGTAAAGTGAGACACACCTGCATAGCTAATCTTGAAAAAAAAAAAAACACTCCTTACACAGCCTGCTTTTTTCATATCAGGCTCCCTGTGGAGCTTCCTCTCACCACTAGACAAGCCTTGTTTCTCAAAGCCCTCATCTGTTACCACGGATGCCCAGAGGGCTTGGGCAGTTGCTGTGGTGACAGGCCAGAGCTAATCTCCAGAGAGCTCAGCTTCTCTAAATGATGCTGAAAGAGCAAAGGCTGAGTCAGGAAACACACTTAAAAGAAAAAGATTATCCCCTGCAAAATGTCAAAGGTTCCTGCTATATAGAAGAGCAAATGCATAAGCTCGAGGAAGACAAAAAGAGAAACACAGGCAAAATCAAGAAATGGGTCACAAATGTCTGATTTTCCTGCTTTCCAGTGGGTTCTCCACTGTGAGAACTCCATGACATTGGTCGTTGGTTCTTAGGCTCCCAGAATCTAAAAAATTTACAGTTGGTGGGATCCCAAATTTTACCAAGTCTCACTAGTCAATTCCAATCTTCATATCTCTGACAAGTGGCTGTCAAGCCTCACAGTCAATCTCTTCTAAATCATACTTCCTAGGCAGGGATGGGAGCTCAGTTTCCACACCATCTTTGGGTAGCTCATAATCAGAAAGTTTTCCTTGCTTTAAGCTGAAATCTGCCTGCTGGAAATTCTTCTTCCTCTTCCAACCCCATTTGTAGCATCTCTGTTGTCAGATACTTCACAGTCTCTGCTCCCTCTGCCATGTGACCCCCTTAGATGATTTGAGAACAGATACCATGACCCCTGGAATCTGCCCTTTTTTTAAGTCAATAGGTCTCATCCCATCTGCCATTCTTCTTAGGGTCCTCTCCCCATCCTGCCTTTTCCTCCAACCTGTCTTTCTATCACTCTTTAGTAGTCCAGCTGAAAAATCTGATTCAAAGCAGAATAAATCTTAAGTGGGCACAACCCTGAAAAAAAAAATGGGAAAAGTGAACTCAGAGGTCCCTCATTCTCCTGAGAGTGAAACTTTGGTTTCTACCCAAGAGCTGATGTGAAACTACTACTTCATTAAACACCTGAGGAAAACAAAACCAGAAAACCCCTCTGGTACTGGAAATGAACCTAATGCATTAGCTCATGGTTCTAGCTTGTTTGGACATGTTTGATTTGTTACTGAAACAATGACGTAGAGCTAGCAGTGATTCCTGAAAATCTTTCATTCAGCCCTGGCCTGAATCTCGTTTTTTTCTGTACTAAAATGCTGCTTCAGAATTCAGTGGAGGAGGTGGGAGAGTCTCTCCCAAATTTTCCTTCCATTCTGAACACAGTTTATTGTCCTGGGAAAGTGCATTAAAGAACCCTTCAGGTTCAACTCTGTGGAGAGGTTGCCTTCTGTGACACAGTGCAGAGGATAGCACTTTGAACTTGGAATCAGGAGACTCAGGCTCTGCCCTGAAATCAGGAGACTTAAAAACTTTGTCCTATGATTCTGGACCAGTTCCTCCCCATCAGTGAGTCTTGAATTCCCACTTATAAAATGAGGGAAGCCATTTGGGAAATCTTTTCAGTCTTTTCTGGCACTAATAACTCTGACAGCCTAATTTTCACCTTCAATATTTCAGTTGATCTGCAAAATAAACCCAAGAGATGAGGATTATCACCCCAATATCACTGTATCCAACACTGATATAAGTAAGCAAGTGATGCTTACTCAATACTAGGTGTTGCTCCAAGCACTTAATGTGTATTAACTCATTTATCTTTCCAACATCTTTGTGAGGGAGGCACTATAATCCATCTTGTTTAAAGACAAGGAAATTAAGCAACAGATAGGTTCTCTAGCTTGTCTAAGGTCACCTAATGAGTAAATGGTAGAGCTGGGGTTCAAATCCAGAAAGTAGGCTCCAAAGTCTGTGCTCCTCACCACATTCTGTAGCACATTTTTATAGATAAACTGTGATCAGAAGAAGTTAAGAGACTTGGCCAAGATCACACAACTAGTAAGGGTTAGAGCCACAGTATAATTCAGCCCCAAGGCCATCAGATTCCAAGTCCACTGAAGAAAAGACGTATCTCTAATTCGTTAATAAGTTGTTCAGCTACTCAGCCTAATCTGAGGTGATAGCTGTCTAACACTTCTGGCAAGGAGTCTCTGAGGAAGCCCAGGTCCCATGGGCCTGAGCAAAAACTGCCCAGTGTTTCTGAGGCTTAAGTGCTGGTATTTCTTGTATCTGCCTCTGTCAGGCAATTTTTATCAAGCTCCAAAGCAGTGCAGTGAGTAGCCTGCCTGTGTCAGCAGTGGGTCATCTTGGGAGGTGTAACTTGATAACATTCTCTGACTAAGGAAGAATGTGGCCCCTTCCCAGGGCAGTGTTTCTGGATGTGCTTTTTACAGTATAAATTCCTATACAGGTCAGGAATAATTATTATTTTTCTGGGCAGTCACACCCTTCTACCCCAGTATTAGGATTTCAGACCAAGCTCCTCAGGACCCCTGGGTTTGTTAGTACATGTATCCAAATCCTTTCTCTCCTACTGAGTATCCAGGCAAAAATTGAATTTTTCACCTAAAGATTGTCAAAATCCTGAAAACTCAGGAGCCAGTTCAAGGGAACAAGCATCTTCACAATAGACGGAATCAGCAGTTAAATATAATAGTGGCAAACGCTTCTACAGGCAACAGACAGATCTGCTTGTTAGATGGCAATTCCTCAGCCCGTCTCTGTGACCTCGTTTCTGCAGAGTGAAGGCAGCAGCTTCCAGCTGACTGTGGTGAATGTTCATCAATCATGGTAATAGTGCAATTAGGTTCAAGCTGCATAATATGTGTTATGGCAACTTGTCCCAGTTTTCATTTCGCTTAACATTCCAAATAAAAGGAGATTAAAAGAACCTCTTGACCTCTAAAAATGCAAAAGTCGGCCAAAAGTGCAATACAGTATTGTAGCTATTTACAGGATCTGGTTTAAATGCATGTGTATCTGTAAATACAAAGTGATTGGTGACAATACTGTCTTCTCAGTCTGTAGCATTATTAACTTCTAGGCGGAGCAATGCAGTAGATTGTACTGAATGGTCACAGACTCATTAAATATTGTATCTGGAAGGGAGTTGAGGAAATCTTGTCTGGGCTCCTCTTGGTACAAAAAGGAAGGTGGAGGCCCAGGGAGGGGGAGGAAATTTCTTCAGGCCACTCTGAGTGAATTTGTGATGGAGCCAGGACTAGGTCTTGGATCACCTCTAGGAAGAAATTCACTTCTGTATCTACTATAGGTCTGGCACTATTAAACACTGAATAAATATACATGAAAACAAATGGTCCCTGCTTGCAGGTACCTGTAGTCTAATGGAGGTGCTTTTTTTTTTGAAATATCATTCTCCTCAATTTGACAGGCAAGGAAACATAGCCTTGAGAAAGTTAACATGCCAAAGTCATTCATTTACTAACTGAACCCACCTCTGTCTGACTCTTGCTCTTTCCATTTTCCTCTTCAGATTGTGTATTTAGGATATTGGTAGTAACAGATTTCCAAGGATTGTCAGAGTTAACAGCCTCACTTGGGGCATTTGTTTCACAATTGCTTTGTGACTGCAGCCTTATAATGTCCACAGAATGATATGAACATTCTCCAGACATGACTTTCCCAGTTATACCACCTGCTCTTGCCCCAAGCTCCTTGCTTATGTATCAAGTTTCTTAAAGTGTCTTGAATAATGTTTATTTGTTTGTTTGACAACCATTTGGTGTAAGTAGAAGGAATTACAGCAGCAAGTGTCCTGGAATTTCATTAATTTCAGATTCCCCATCCCAAACCTACACTTGATTACCTGCTACTGCTGAAGAATCAAGCAACAGCCTGTGACTGGGAGTGGCTGTGAGAGGCAGGTCCATTGGATACAAATACTGTTAAGTGATGTTTTTGAAAGCCTGGATCCCTTATATGAAGTAGGCACAATTGAAATATATTCTTTCAACAAATTAGTGTCTAGTATGTGCCAGGATACAATCACTGGTAAACTAGACATAATCCTTGCCTTCATCAAGCTTATAGTCTAACAGCTTGTTGTTTAGTCTAGACATTGTAAAATAATCACCAAAATATAATTACAAAGCACAGTGAAGGAAAGCTACATCATTCTATGAGAACACATAACTCTGAAACCTGTCACCTTTGTGGAGCTATTTCAGGGACTTCAGGAAGACCCCACTGCCCCTGGCCATCACTACATTTCTCAATTAAGCTTTCATCTTTTAGTTTAAACCTTTGATGAAACCTGATTGAACACAAATCCTCCAAAAAGAGTAAGAAGGAATTCCCTGGAGGTCCTGTGGTTAGGACTCTGACTTCAAACCCTGGTTGAAGAACTGAGATCCCACAAGCCATGTGGTGTAGCCAAAAAAAAAAAAAAAAAAAAGTGAAATATAGAATAACTGTACTTGTGAAACATCTGTAGACTACCTTATTCAGAGTTAATTGTCCTCTGAGACACATAACAAACCACTCCAAAATTTAGTGATTTAAAACAATAAATGTTATTTCTCATCATTGCCTAGAGATAGGTAGATGGTTCCTTTGGCCAAGGCTGGATGGTCTAGAGTGGCTTCATTCATGTGTCTGGAGTCCCAGCCTGAGAGGACTAAGGTGTTGAGATCTTATCTCTCCATGTTTTCGTTCTCCGGAAAGCAACCCAAAGTTGTTCACATGGTGGTAGAAGTTTTCCCAGCAGCATGAGAGGGCAAGCTCCAATGCAGAAGCATTTTTCAAGCCTCTGTTTGTATCATGTTCGCTCATGTCCAACTGACTAACAAGTCATACGGCCAAGCCTAATTTTAAGAGGTGGAAGAATAGATGCCATCAAGAAGAGCTGCAGAAAATTATGGCCATCTTTCAGCCTACCAAAGGAAATAACCCTAAGTCATCCGAAACTAAGTCTGGTAAATTTTCCTGGGACCTAAAACCTGGCTCTGAAGATAACCAAGGGAAATGACACAGTGGTTTACAACAGGCTTATTTCTCATCATTTGTTTAGTTGTCCAAAGGGTATACTTTGGAGCAATCAACACATCTCATGGAGTTTAGATGCTTGTTTAACAGTTCATTTGGTTAGTTCTTAGCTCCCCACTGAGGGATGAGTCTGTCTTCTCATTCCATGGGATTCACTGTAATAATGATTGTGATTCCCATCTGAAGTTCCTGGCTGGAAGCCCAGCAGAAGGATTCAGTATATGCAAAAGAGATGACTAAAAGAACAGTTGATCCCTCTGCTCTAGATATACTTTCTTCCTTGAAGCCTCATCTACTCCTGAGGCTTTAGGTGCCACATCTTTGGTGATGACATGTATAAACAAGTGCCTAATATACATCTCCATGTCTCAAACTTACCATGTCCAGGAACTCTTGATTCTGCTCCAAATTTATTTTAACCCTAGTTTTCACAGAAATCTTGGTATAATTCCTAATTCCATGTTTTTCTTTTTCTTAGTGTTGACATCTAATCCAACAAGTCCTGTGATTCTCCTTCTAAATGCTTCTCAAGTCTTCCCACTTTTGGAAGTAAGGCTTCTCTGATAGCTCAGTTGGTCAAGAATCCACCTGAAATGCAGGATACCCCAGTTCAATTTCTGGGTCAGGAAGATTTACTGGAGAAAGGATAGGCTACTCACTCCCGTATTCTTGGGCTTCCCTTGTGGCTCAGCTGGTAAAGAATCTGCCTGCAAAGTAGGAGACCTGGGTTTGATCCCTGGGTTGGTAAGATCCCCTGGAGAAGGGAAAGGCTACCCACTCCAGTATTCTGGCCTGGAGAATTCCATGGACTGTGTAGATCATGGGGTCACAAAGAGTCTGACATGACTGAGCCATTTTCACTTTCATGGCCATGACATTGGTCCAAGGCACCATTGTTTCTCCCCTACCTAGGAGCTAATACAGAGCTTGTAGCCACTTTCCCTACTCCATGCTTACTCACTTATGGTCTACCCTCCACACAACAGCAAGTTTTTAAAAATATAAATGAATGAGCATTCAGTAACACTGAAGTCTACTTCAATGCCAGACATGAAAAGAATCTAGAGACTTCCATTATTATTAGTAATCATTATTTTATTGATTCTCGTTCTAGCCCTGAATCTGTTCCTCACTTTCGGCAGGATCTCTGGTAAATAATTTCTTTTGATAGTCAGCTATCATGTTTCCCCTCATTTCTTCCGAAAACGGCAACTTCTTCTTTTGTAGTACTACTACTTCCTCATCCAAACCAGGTGATTCTAGTGAAGACTGTCGGCAAAGGGGGCATGTGATCAAGTGGGGCCAGTCAGAATCCTTCCTTACAAATCTTTTTAGCTGGAGCTATTTTCTCTCCTTTTGAATGGCAAATATACAGGGATGTGTGCTCTAAAAATGATGGTGTATCCTCAACCCACATGTAGAATACCACTCTGTAGTAAGAGAAAACAAGCTCATCACGCAGAGAGATGCATAGATTTAAGAGAAGAGAGTGTGTCTTGTGGATTTCTTATTGATTCTGGCTTCTTGAGGCTTGACTGGTCACCACATTCTTTGATTCTGCTAGACACCTCACTAGTTTCAATAAAGTTCCCATTGAGCTTTGCTCATTGGAGTTAGGTTCTTGTCACTTGCAACCAAAGTATATACTTTCCTCTTTGGTTCTTAGTTTTCTTACTGCTCCAAATTTTTAAACACCAAGACTTCAGAAAATCCCATTCCTATGGGATTTTCATTTCTTATACCTGAATGCATGAGGAAGAGGGATTTTGCAAGGTAAAAAGCAGTTCTCCATGATGTCATCTCCTGATGATAGCACAGGCAAAGGTTACTATGGTTAGGTCACTGATCCACAGAGTGTCTGGCTTCCCAAGCACCCAGAAACTACACAAAACATCTACCACCACTGCTGCAAGTTCATATCTGTTCCTATTTCTGTGCCAACTCAGTGACAGCCACCATCTTGAGAGAACACAGTTGAATGGACTGAGTTGTATGGCATATGCCTTCACCTGCTTCTCTTCTTTCATCTCGAAGTGACCAAACAGCAAATACCCAAATAGGAAATCTCTTGAAAAGAGACTTGATTAAATGAGTTTCCTTTGCTTGATGTAAAATTGTGCCATAGAAACTCAAAATAAGTCAGTAAGTCTCCGAGGAATGTAATTAGAATTGCATCTCTTCCTAGGGTTCACCAATGGGCTGGGATAAAGTTAACAGGTTGTGCAACCTTAGTTAAGTCACTCCCTATCTCTGAGCTTCATGAGCTTACAGCAGATGGTTTCTTCAGGCGCTTTTGGCACAAATACTCTATGATTTTATGCCCATTTTCTGTAAGAGCTGCAAGTGGCAAACAAGATTTTGGCAGGGAAATGTTGACTATGAAAGCCTCTTCTCTTCTTGGGTATAATTAAAACAGCCAAGGCTACGTGACCCCCCTCATCACACAACCAGGTTTGTGACTCTTGTTTCTGAGGCTGTCAGAAAGCATCTTAACAATTAAGTGCATCTGGATGGTCCCTGACTGCCTGTCCCAAGTCAGAGTTTCCTAAAGGGTCACAAGAGGAAGAGAAGAAACAAGAATCTCTGGGGAGACTTATTAAGAATGCAGCACAGACTCATGCATTTTGAGAAGAAATACTAGGGCAGCCAATGTTTAAGAGCCATAAATGCATTCCAATTCAAGGAGGACTATTTTATAGAGCACTAAGTGGATGCCAGACTCAGCTGGGTCAGATCTTTCTGAGGACAATCTCTATCATGCAGCTGGGATCCTGGACTAAACTAAAGGGTCGAGAGATTTGCATATGCTGAATTATCTTCCAATCCCTCTAAACTTCAGACCACAGAATGAGGACCGAATATGCAGTATGGTGAGTGGTCTAAGACGGCTTGTAGTTCAACAGACCCAGTTTCAATTTGGTTCTTTGTCATTAACTAGTTGCATGACTTGGAGCAAATTACTCTCTCTCCGTGCCTCAATTATTTCATATGTAAATGGAAAAGTAATTCTCTCCTCAAGAAACTGTTGAGAGGATTAAATGGGAGAATAGTATAAATAAAGTCTTTAGTGCAGGGCCTAACACACAAAGTAAGTGCCAAATGTGTGGTGTTGCCAGTTGTGCTGCAGAAGGTCATCCCAATCGGGCAAAGCAGGGAGAAAATCCAACTTAGGATCTTTGTAAGGGCTCTTGGAGCAGAGACCAGAAAGACCCTGTGTAAACACTATGAGCAACAGAGCAATGGGGGTGGGACAGGGCCTATGAGGAGGAGATGGAGCCTGAACTTGGAAAGTGGATGGAGAATCTCATTGGGAACAAGGGAAGAGAATCCAAGAAAATGGCTTTGAACAGTTCTGTTGCATGACCTTGTTGGGCTGGCTGCCCCCAGACACCTGACAGAATGTAGAAACCAGCCTCCAGAAGTGAAGAATAAGCCAAAAATGAGGTTTAGTGTTCTGGAGCCTCTGTTAGAGATTTCCTCCAATGTCCAGGAAACCAGGATCCTGGATACCTGGGTTTGAGTCCTGCCTTTGCAATATACTAATAGAGTAACCTTGGGCAAAGATGTGTGCGTGCAGGCTAAGTCGCTTCAGTCATGTCCAACTCTTTACAATCCTCTGGACTATAGCCTGCCAGGCTCCTCTGTCCATGGGATTCTTCAGGCAAGAATACCGGAGTGGGTAGCCATACTCTCCACTAGAGGATCTTCCCGACCCAGGGGATCAAACCCATGTCTCTTACATCTCCTGCATTGGCAGGTGGGTTCTTTACCACGAGCACTGCCTGGAAGCCCTTGGACAAACATGTATTCATCTGTAACATGAGATTAATAATTTTGCCTACTTCACAAAATACCTGTGGCAGTCAGATGAAAGTACATTTTAGGAACTGCAGAACACTGGGGGCATCTATGATGGAACCACTGTGAAGGGCTGGGGTAGGCAACAGGTGGCATTCATCATAGAATGAAACTGAGCATACCCCTCCCAGAGCCATTTCCAAAGATCCCCTCCTCCCTCCACCTCCTTTCCCCTTCCCCTACATTTTGGTCCCTCACATGGAAATATCAGAGCCAGCATGCCCTACACCCAGAGGTTTGGTCGACTTCAGAGAAACTTCCAGAGGCTAAGAGCACTGAAAGGAATTAACCAGTGCATGTGGGACTGAATGAGATCAGTGAGCTGAGACTGGGGGGGGACCCAGGAGGGGCAGACAGTGGAGTCCATATGCACTGTGATTAGAATAGCATAACAGAAATCACTAGTCACGTGTTTGGCACTTTACAGTTCCCAAAGCACTTTCTCACTGAAGCCCTAATGATCTTTGACACAACCCTGTAATGTGGGCTTTAGAATTTCCATTACTCAGATGGGGAAAACTGAGGCCTGCCTCTGAGAAGCAACCAACCCAAGACTACATAGAGAAAGCAGCAAATGGCTTGGTTGGTTTCAGAACCGGATAGGGTCTGCCCCCAGGAGTGGGCAGTCTTGGTCCTGAACCCTGCATATTGTGGGCAGGGGGAGGGCAAGCTGAAGAAAAAACCTAAGCATCCATTGTGTCTACATCTGTCTTCTTCTCTGCTTGGGGGAAGGATGGAAGCAAGGAACACACGTTCCTCATGGCACCCACACCCTCAGTAAAATGAAACCCTGGAGCAGGGTTGGACAGCATAGGCTTTCCTCCCATCACAGGGGCAGATGATCTCCCGAGTCACACAGTGAAACGTCACCTTACTCAGTTTGCACAACATCTTCAATTCCCCCGATGACTCTTTCTAATTTATTCAATCAGGGACCAACCTGTCTCATGCCAGCCTAGGAGATGTACCACAACAGGCTGAAAAGAATTCCTCAGGAGGAGCAATTAGCAAAAATCAGAGTTGTTGCTCTCTAAGACTGAGCAGAGAGAAGGATCATAGCTCTCATGTCCCCACCCCTCCATCAGATTCCAGCTAAACAGATGTTTTCCTGGTTTTTTATTTTCTGCTTACTGACACCCCTTCTCAGTGACATATGAAATATGAAATGTCATGTAGTGTTGTGAGTTTGTAAAAATATAAAGAAATACCAGGGTATACATAGTAACAAAAGGAAAGATCCCATTTGCAAATATCTGTGGTGTCTCCTTGTTCTGTGTTGATATGTTGTATTGATATACGTTGACTTTTCTTAATATACCCTTTACCCTCATCATGGTGGCAGTGTTGGGATATGCATTAAAGTTCATCTGAAGTATTCATTATTTATGCATGACTCTTCCTTGAGTTTGTGCTAAGAGCTTTGGGAAAAGACTCCTGCCATCTGAGATCTTAGGAACTAGGAAGACAGGTCCAGCACCAATGCAATAAAAGTCACAATACAAGATAGTAGTTCATGAATGACTCAAAAGGGGGAGATCAGGACAGACTATAACAGGGAAGGCTTACTGGAGGGGGAAGGCTGCAAGAAGACAGGTATGGCCATTCAGTTTGCACTTATGAAGATCCTCTGGGTCCCAGTTCTGTGCTGGGTGATGCAGAGGATGCAGAGAATTACAAGGATCAGTGTGTGTCTCCAAGGAGCACGGCTCACTATTGATTCCCAACAGTAGGTTAGGATACACTGCTGGAGCACTGAGGAGCAAGAGAGTTACTCAATACACGGCCGAGCTGGAGAGAGTGCTCAGCCCACAGGAAAATGAAAAAGTATAGACAGAAATCGCAGCTTCCCAAAGGGACATAACCTACCCCCCACTTACCAACTTCCCCAAAGTATAACATAGTTCTTCATTTATCCCCACCACAGTGTGATAGGAAGCCCTTTCCTTTTCTCTAGCCTGGTTAACTCCTATTCATCTGTAAGGACGCAGGCACCAAGACCCTGGTAAACCAGAGATGATGTGAAGCTTTGGAAACAGAGCAGAAGTGATGGATGTGTCAGATACTGCATTAGTGAGGATTCTTTTGATTTTGTGACATATACCCACATTTAATAATCACAAGGGGGGAAAAAAGAGATCATGGTGGAAGGGGAATTTGTTAGCTCATGTTACTGCAAAGTCCAGGTGTACATCTAGCTTCAGGCTCAGCTAGAACCAGGTGATTGATTGATATTATCAGGATTCCATTTATCTCTCAGTTTTACCATCTCTGGGTTGGCTTCATCCTCAGGTTGCTTCAAGTTTATCTTACCACGTAGCCGTCTGTACAAAAAAAGAGAGTGCATTTGCTTCAATAGCTTTCTCTTTTTAAAAAAAAAAAAACTGATTTACAATGTTGTGTTAATTTCTACTGTATAGCAAAGTGATTCAGTTATACATACATACACACACTTTTTTTTACTTTCTTTTCCATTATGGCTTATCACATAATATTGAATATAGTTCTCTGTACTTACAGTAGGACCTTGTTTATCCATTCTCTATTCAATAGTTCACGTCTTGTAACCCTAAACTCCCAGTTGGTTTCTTCTAACCCCTCCTCCACCACCCCTTCCCCTTAGCAACCACAAGTCTGTTCTCTATGTCTCTGAGTCTGTTTCTGTTTTGTAGATAGGTTCATTTGTGTCATATTTTAGATCCCCCACATAAGTGATATAATATGGTATTTGTCTTTCTCTTTCTGACTTACTTTGCTTAGAATAATCTTTAGGTCCATCTGGGTTGCTGAAATGGCACCATTTCATTCTTTTTTTATGGCTGAGTAGTATGTCATTGTATATATACATGACATCTTTATTTATCTGTTGATGGATACTTCAATAGTTTTAGCATGAGTCTTGGGTCATGTATCTGTTTTAGAATCAATTATTATACCAGGAGGCAAGTGTTCTGATTGGCTGAACCTGTACCTTGTGCCCATCTCTGCATTTGGAAAACAGAGTTAGTCCCACTGAAACCAGATGAACTCCAAGTGGGAGAGGAGTGGTGGCCCCTAAGGGAAAATTTGGGTGCTGCTATTATATGAGAAGAGAATGGGTGCTGGCCAGGCATAAATACCACCTATTCATAGGAGATACAGAATCAGATCATTTCACAAAAGACACCCAAAGACTAGACATAGGAGAACAAGACTGAGTTCTACTCCCAGATATGGAAATGGAAGGAATAATGCAGACAAGTGTTGTGGTCCTTTAATGGACCAGAACCTGGTGGTCCGGAGTTGATGATAAGAAAGTAAAAGAGAGAGCCGGAGGGATGGGGAGAGAGAAAGGCAGACAGACAGACAGACAGACAGACAGACATGGGGACCCAAGCTCTGATGGAGTAAGGGTGTTTTATTAGCAGAAATGCAGGCTTATATATCTTTAGAAAGATGATTACTCAGCTATTACACAGGATGAAATTTTATCAATAGTCACAATATGGATAGTCTAATACACACAAGATCGCTGACACAGAAAAGAGTCACTGAAGGGGATTCATACATGTCTCATCCTATGACCTCAGTCCTGGGAACAGTGTGCTGTTTCATTGGTTCCCAGAATAGGAACTGATAAGGAACAGAGAATCCTTGAGAAATGGCAACATATTGAATTCCTTAAAGTCAAACATCCCCTGGCAATTCCCCCTTTTTTATTTTTCATAATTTGAGTGACTGCAGATATTTTAGTGAAAAGGGTCCTGATCAAATGAGTCTGTTTAGTTTTAACAATTTTTGCATAAAGGCAATGGTAAACAGCACATATAATTGTAACAAAAGGAAGGAGAACACAAGCTTGTATGAAATAGGATTGATTATAATGAAAGAAATAGTTACTATGACTACAGTTGGTCTCTGTGAAATGTCTAGTCCAAGTTCTAAGTTCTTTGGTGTTTGTAGCAAGTTTCCAGATGTCTCATTCTTTAGGCCCAATTCGTTTACTGAGGACTATTTGAGGGCGAGAAGGTGTCATTTCGCCATCAAGCCAACCAAAGAGTCCTTATCATGGAAGTGTTTCATTGAACTGTTGGTAATCTTCTATGCTACTTGAGTAACATAATCATATACAGTACTGTTAATATCATCTGAGCAGTTAGATAACCATATACCATGGGGTCCCCAACTGACAATTGTATGATTAGCCATAAACATTAATTCTTCTGATTTTGGAAATCCTGATTTTGGATTTTGCCCTTTTGATACCATGTCTAACTGTCTACCTATTTCCCTTCTCAGGCATTTGGGAACCCAGTCTCAGGGGAAAAGGGGCAATGACCGCTCTGGCTTCTTCAGGCTGTACAGGGGCGTCATGGGGTTTTGGGTTCCCTTCGTCTGCTCTCTGTCAGGATGCATTAACAGAGGGAGATGAGAGTCCATGGAATGATTAGGTGACTTGTTTCAGCATTGTCTAGGTGTTGGTCAGGGAATATTCTTGTCATACTACCATTTGGAGATCTGTTGTATTTTGAAAGAAACAATTTAACAAGAAAGTTAAAGGTACATGGCCCAAAGATTAACAGAAGTAGAAAAGCTGTTCAGGGGCTACCAGGAGAATTAGGACCAGACACTGGTTCATGACATTAGTGTTTTTCTAGGTATGAGAAAATGCAAGAATTTGGGCTCATAAAATCTTTACCTGAAAACATCTGACTGTCTGAAGGCCAGTACTTCTGGGTTTTTCCCAGAGCAAAGAGTGCCTTATTTTTTATTTCTACCCTGAACTCCTTTCAGGGGGTGTCGAAGGTCAGCAGCTTGCAGTGGTCATGATGCAATCTTTATAGAGGCAGCTGGCAAGTACCAACTTCCAGTCAGCAGGGTCTCTTCAAAGCCACATATTTGACCATGTTTGGGGGGCATTTTATGGCCCTTGTGTCCCATGGTGCTGGGAAGGCTTATTCCCACGTCTAGGGAAGATTCCATTGATAGGTCACTCAGGGTGCTGTTACTGGACCAGGCCTTGCAAGTAGCAAAAGTCTCTGGACCACTGTCTTACTAGCCTCTTGGTCCAAGAAAATATTCCCTCTTGTTGCTTCTTCCCATATCCAGAGTTACATTATTACAGTCATTGATCTCATATGGAAATGTATATCAGCAGTATTATCATAGGCTCAGTCACACATTTGTTAATGTAAGAAATAATCTTCTGAAACAAGTGACATAGAAAATAATATAGCTATAGCTAGCAGTTATTAGTAAAGTCATGTCTTAATAAACTTGTATCATGCATAAAAATCTCTTCTATTTGCCACAAACCTTTTTTACACTTCCTGTATTCATCTGTAAGTCATACTTCTTTTTCTCTTAATAAAATGCACCACACACAGAACTTTCTTTTTGGGTTTCACTTTCTACAAACCTTTTTTACACTTTCTGTATTCATCACTTTATTCGTCCATTCATAGAACAGCCATCTATAAGCCATATTTCTTTCTTTTTCTCTTAATAAAATGTACCACACATAGAACTTTCTTTTTGGGTTTCATTTTTCACAAACTTTTTTTACACTTTCTGTATTCATCACTTTATTTGTCTATTCATAGAACAGCCATCTATAAGCCATACTTCCTTTTTCTTTTAATAAAATGTAATTCCATTTCTTATACCCTTTTTACTGAAAATATGCATCTTACTTTCTTTCAGAAACCATGAACTGTTGTTTAGCTCATTTGTAAATTAATCTCAGCAATATTATCTAGAGACAAAGACATACATTGAGACATACAGATATATATCCAGACAGACAGAGATCTCATAGTTTTCTGCTTTAAGATTTAAAAGGTCTTTTTGAACAAACGGTGAAGTAAAGTAGAGAAATGATGGGACTTTTCAGCCGTTTGACCTGTGTCTTAGAACTTACCTCAATAGGCCCTGAGTCACTCCGTCTGAAATGCCACGTATGTCAGGTCCCTGTTCAGGCGCCACTTGTTGCAGTCCTTTAATGGACCAGAACCTGGAGGTCCGGAGTTGACGATAAGAAAGTGAAAGAGAGAGAAGAGAGAGCGGGAGGGAGAGGAAGGGAGGGAGGGAGGGAGGGAGGGAGAGAGAGAGAGGGAGAGAGAGAGAGAAAGAAAGACAGACATGGGGACCCAAGCTCTGATGGAGCAAGGGTGCTTTATTAGCAGAAATGCAGTCTTATATATCTTTAGTAAGATGATTACTCAGCTATTACACAGGATGAAATTTTATCAATAGTCACAATATAGATAGTCTAATACATATAAGGTAGCTGATGCAGAAAAGAGCCACTGAAGGGGATTCATACATGTCTCATCCTATGACCTCAGTCCTGGGAACAGCATGCTGTTTCATTCGTTCCCAGAATAGGAACTGATACAGAGAATCCTTGAGAAATGGCAATATATTGAATTCCTTAAAGTCAAACATCCCCTGACAAGCAAGGATGGCATGGGATGGGGGTTTGCAGAGACCCAAGGCAGGCAGCCGAGTGTAGAGCAGGCAGGATGAGTATCTGTGATTGAATAGGTTGTGTCCTGCAAGAGGGCCTATGTGAACTGAATGGCAGTTGAAATGCAGCCTGGGCTCCAGCTGCTGAGTTTTGTGTCCTAGTGTGGGGCTGCCTCCACCATAAGGAAGGGTTCCTTTGTATAATTCACCCAAAGGTGCTATCTGCTCACTAAGCCATGAATAGAGGGGCAACATCCATCCAGAGGGAACACCTGCTTCCAATTTGCACAAAGATGCTGTAGTGGGTTGAACTGTGTCCCCCTAAAAGATACATTTGAGATAGGCTGGGGCCTGGGACCCTTTGCTGCACTGGTGCAATGCTTGCACCTGAACACACCTCTCCTCAAGAAACCAAATACAAAGAAATTATACGGGACTAAAAATAACTGTGTGCATGGTACAGTTAGAGCAAAATTATGGACAAAAGATATAAAGAGACCAAAAAATCCAAATGCCACTTTTGAAGAGCCTGGAGCAAAAGCAGAGGGTCAGGAACAAAAGCAAGAGAACTGAGCATACCCCCTACACACACACCACCTAAGGGGCAGGCAAAATACCTAAGCCACCCCTCCACCAGACCCCTGGACATACGCCTACCCTCACCTCCTGAAAGGAATAAGCTTGCTCCCACTCACGGAGTGAGCAAACAAGGGAACCTGTTGTTTGTTCTTATTCCCTGCTGCTGCAGCAGGGGCCCCAATAAAGCCTTGCCTGTATTTCTTGCCTGGTCTCTGATCAATTCCTATTGATTGAGGAGGCCAAGAACCTTGGTAGATATCATATTCAGTCCTAACTCCTGGTACCTACAAATGTGACCTTATTTGGATATAAGGTCTTGGCAGATGTAATCAAGTTAAGATGAGGCCATACTATACATAAGTGCAGCACTAAATCCACTGACCGGTGTCTTACAAGAAGAAGACGGAGATTTGATCACAGAGACACAGAAGAGACACAGGGAAGAAGACTATGTGATGATGGAGGTGGCAACTGGAATAATGCAGCTACAGGCCAAGGAATGCAAAGGATTATTGGTAACCACCTGTAGCTAGGAAACAGGCATGAAACATTCCTCCTCAAAGCCTTCCAAAGAAACCATTGCTGCCAACACCTTGATTTTGGACTTCCTGCCTCAGAGCTGTAAGGGAATACACTTCTTTTGTGTTTGTGGCACTTTGTTACGGCACCCTTAGGAAACTAACACAGGTACTAAACAGGCTAGCAGCAGCCCCAAGAGTAATGTTCTCTACCCTCATGTCCTGGTAGAAGATATAGAGAATCCAGGGGCTCAAGAGATCCCAGCAGAAGTAGCTGGACCTCCTCATAGGTACTACTCCCCAAAACTGTACTGGAAGCGCCTGTCACTCCACCTTCACACAGCAAGTAAACAATATTTTCAAACTGTAGTAGTTCATAGAGTGAGGATTTCCAATAAAACTAGTGACAACCTTTTCTTGGTTTGAGAAGATGAATGGGGCACACATTAGATTGGAGCCTCTGCATCTGCTGTTCTTTCTGCTTTCTGTCTCCCAAGCTTCCTTATGTGCCTCCTCTGAGAAACCACATCCCCCTTTGTTTTCCTTTGCTGTAGAACTTACTGTGCCATATTGTAATTTTCTGAGTACTTGTGGGAATAGATTGTCCAATGACACTGAACACAATTTTTTTTTTCTGTGAAATAAACCAGGCAAGAACTAGGCAAATGTGCAGGAGGAGTCTGGAGACCTACTTAAACGAAGGAAATGAGACTCCAATAGTTTCACTAACAAGATTCAGAGTTATTGAAATGTGTTGAGGTAAACCAGGGTAGCTATGAACACAAGCCAATGACAGGGAAGGGTGGGGAGTCCCTGGAATGTCATTCCTCAGAGAAGTGTACCCTGACTCTATCATACCCCCTCAGCTTGTTTTATTTTCATCATGAAAATAAATCTTCATTAATCATCATGAAATTATTTTTTTGTTTGATGAAAGGTTCACAAGAGTGGGGATCTTGCCTGTTTCATCCACTGCTGCACCCTCAGAGCCTTGGGCAAGTTACTTAACCTCTGTTTTGCTTAAACCTCTCATTTGTAAATCATGCCAACCTCATACGGTTATTGTGAGGATTGAATGCATTAACATAAGAGCTTAGACCAATGTCTGGCACATAGCTGATAACTGATACTAGGTAGCATTTATATTGTGCTTGCTGTGTTCTAGGTACTAGTCTAAACACTTGACACATACAATTGGCCCTCCATATATGTGGGTTCTGTATCCACAGATGCAATGAACAGCAGATTGAAAATAGAAAAAAAAAAAAATCCAGAAAATTCCAAAGAGCAACACTTTGTCACATTTGACAACTATTTACATTGTAATAAGTATTATAATATAGAGATTATTTGATGTACACTGGAGGATGTACATTGGCTATGTACAAATATTATGTCATTTTATATAAGGGACTTGAGCATCCACAGATCTTGGTATCCTCAGCAGTGCTAGAACTGATCCCTCATGGATACTGAGGAGGACACTACATCAATTTAATCCACAAAACAATCTTATAAGATCCCCATCTTATAGATAAGGAAACAGAGAAGTTATTTAATTTATCTAAGACCAAGCAGCTGGTAAATGCAGAGCAGGCATTGAAACCTCAGAGTCCCAGTGCTTCACCATGACAGTGTGCTGACTTCTAGTAAAAATCCTTTCAAATGAACATAATCACCAAGAGAACGGGAAAAGACGGAACCACTGGACTAGTTCAAAAACCAAGACAAGTAAGACAAGTATTAAAGGGGAATGGTTGTTGGGAGCCTGTGAGGCAGTGACACTGAATTTTCAGCTATTTTATCTTTCTGTAGGGGTTTCCCTGGTCAATCCTGTACCCAGGGAAATGGCTGTGAGGGTTAACTGATAAAGTAGCAAGGAGTAATGCAACTCTTGACTGAGTGTAGCGCTGGGATGGGATGTTGTCTTTCTTCACATCCTAAGAGCCTTGAAAACCTGGTGAGCGATTCTCCCAGTGGCGAGAGCAGGGACTGGTGCTGGAGACCCAGCCCCCATCTCATCCCATGAAACACACCCAAAGCAACTCACTCCAGCAGTGACAGAAGAGGAGAGGATCTCTTTTCTCTCGACTGCCCATGTTTTAGACCCCTGTCTGGCTTTGACAGCTGCACCAGTGCTTTATAGGACACTACTGGGGCATTCTTTAAGAAATAAACTGCTATGGGACCCAACCATTTGTCTTTGCCACCACTAGAAAGTGAGTTACTGAAGGCCAGGAAAGAGAGTTTTACCTCTATCTCAAATCCCAAGTCCCCCAGAGATTACAGCACTTTAAGGGTGCTCAGTGGCTGTTTGCTGAATGAAGAGAATTGAATGCTCTTGATCAGCAGATGGGATGATGCCTAGACAAGGCAGTTGCTATCTTAGATTTTTAGCTGAAAGGTGGCAATGGCGATGGCATTTTGGAAGGGTGTTGAGAGGATGAAGAGATCACAATCAAGCTAGTTCTGGAGGAAGCCATAAAAAAGAAATAATGGTTTGTACCCATGGACATAAACTTAAAGCACTTCATGGCCAAAGGCCTTTTAAAAATCTTTCCCTCAAACCTCTGGAGTCTGCTTAAGTTGAAGAATCTTTTTTCCCCTGTTTTTCTTTAAGGATAAGCTGGCAGCAGTATCCAGCGTCCACCACCAGGCACTTATAAGGAGCTGTTTTTCCCAGCTCCCAGTTCTTACAAGAACTGCCTAGATCACAGTTGTGCCTATGGAAACAGAAGTCTCTACCTTCCCATATTGGTGTCTTTCTGCCTTTCATAGTGTATATACAAAATACCTGGGAATCAGCTGGTAATTGTCTAAACTACTTAGGTTGTCTATGCATGACTCAATAAGTGATTCTTTAAAAGAGCAGCTAAAAATAAAAGTACCTATTTTTCCATATATATTACTGTATATGTATATATTGTATTCATTACATAAGCAGATTTCTTCACATCATATGAAAATATGACTCTAGAAATACTTCTGCTCCATACACATGCTTGTCCTCAGCTGATCAGATCTGCATAAATATCCCTTGGATGCTAGGATCAAGGTCATCTTCCTTGATCTGTTCCCCTTTGCAAAGGGAACCACTTTTCATGTAACAAGTGTTTTCATGCTATCTTAGAGCCTTCTTTTCCCATTTTTCTCCCAACATTAAAATAACCACATTCTCAGTCCTGATGTAAGACAGATGCTAATAAATTACTCTTCCATTGAGATGATATGAAAAGTAATGGATTAAAATATATTTTCTCCAGGGGAATAATATCAAATAAGAGCCTTCAGGAACTGAAGTCCTTAAGGGCAGATACTCGAGCTCTGTGGCGGGCCAGCAGAATACACTGAAAATCCTAGAAAAGATCAATACATACACGGAAACAATTTTTTTTTTTTTTTGGTCACAGAAAGCGTTTACAGATCAGTTGGGAAAAGATGGACTATTCAATAACTGGTTATCTATATGGAAAAAAAAATCTGATCCCTACCTTATACTATATACAAATATCAGTACTAGCTAGACTTAAGACTTAAATCTCAAAGCATAATGTAAAACAACTGAACTTTCAGAAGACAAAATAGGAAAATATTTTATGACTTCAGGATAGAGAAGGATCTTTTTAAATGGAAACTAAAAGTGCAAGCCATGAAGGAAAAAAAGTCTAATTTAAGATAACCTTATTCTGAACGAAAAAACAAATCTAAGGGGGAGAGGATATTGATAACATATGACTGACAAAAGAAAGAGAGAAAAATTCAACAGTAAAATGAGCAGAAGGAAAAATACCATTGTATTAAGGCCAAAAAGCATGTGAAAAGATGCTCAACTTTGTCAGAAACAAGAAAGTGAAAATTAAAATCACAAATCACTATTTCTCACCTACCAGACTGACAAAAACTAGAAACTCAGATAACCAGGTATTGGTGAAACTGTAGAGTGACGGGAACCCTCATTTAGTGCTAGTTGGAGTTTAAATTAGTAGGACTTTGGAAAATATTTAAGTTTAACTTGCACACATTGCACTATCTAGCAACTGCATATGTATATGCATTCTTGTGCTTGCATAGCTACATAAGAATTCTAAGGCAGTATCCCTGTGAAAACAAAAAGCTACAAACAGTCCAAATGTCTGTCAACTACAGAACAGATAAGTATATCATGGTAGATTCATACAATGGGCTACCATGCAGACTGAATATGAATGAACTCTACCTGCACACCTGGGACTCCCAGGTGACTCAGTTGTAAAAAATCTGCCACCAATGCAGGAGATGAAAGAGACATGCATTCGACCCCTGGGTCAGGAAGATCCCCTGGAGGAGGAAATGGCAGCCCACTCCAGTATTCTTGCCTGGAAAATTCCATAAGATAGAGGAGCCTGGTGGACTATAGTCCATGGGGTTGCAAAGAGTTGGACACAGTGACTGAGCACGCACACACGTAGCTATACAATTGAACTGTTTTAATGAATAAACAATAAAGGTAAGTAACAGAAGAATAACATACTAAATGGTTCCATTTATGTAAATTTAAACAGGCAAATCTAAGCAATATAACTTGCCCAGATAACTTCAGTTTGACCCTCCATATTCACTTTCCACACTTCTATTTTCAGGAGGATGCACTGAGTGGACCGAATCTATGGGCCCTTTATGACTTATAGCTTCCGGTTAGATTTGGCTGATGCACGGTGCCAGCAGAATATTGGATAGGTAGAAGCAAGTGGGGTTGAGTGTTTATTCTATGGTACCCTTGCTGTGGGTTGCTATAGGCAGGCAGGATTCCCTCCAATGAAGGTCTCAGCTCCTATCAGGAGGCTCTTTCTGTCTGGCTTCCTGAAACCACCTCCACTACTCTTGCTTCAAGCCCATGGTGATAAACAGCACTGTTACTAAAGATAATATCCTGTTGTGGTATTCTTCTGTATCCTGCCTGCACCTTTGTAAATAATTCCTTTAATAAACTCTCCTCAAATTATACTAATTTGAGTGTGCCATCTGTTTCCTGCCAGGAACCTAACGGATACAATATTGTCTGGGGATACAGAGACACTGTGGTAAAACTTACAAGGAAAAGCAAGGGAATTATTAACATAAAATTCAATATAGTTATTACCTCTATGGGGGAGGGAAATATGATACAAAAGAGCCACATGGGGGACTCATGTACTGGTAATATTCTATTTCTTAAACTAGGCTGTTTGTAGATGTGTATTTGCTTTATGACTATTCTTTAATTATTCTTTAATATGTTGTAGATAACCTTTTATATGTGTGATATATCTTAAAGTAAAAATTAAAATAAAATATAATAAACTCCCACTAGAATGAAAGATTGTGAGGACAGAGCTTTTTGTCTTGTTTTTTTGCTAGAATGGTGTTGGCACTAGAAAATACAAAAATATGTCTTTGAACAACTTAATGGATATCCAACTTTGGCCTAGGACCTCCCCATCCATGATAGCGAGTCAAGGAATTGTTTTAAACTCTGAATCCCACTGTACAAGCTAGGAAGAGCTTTCCTTGTTCTGTCGTCCTTTTTACATATTCCACAGACTCTCTTTCCCTCTCTTCTTGGTGACTACCACAAATCTATAGAATGGATAAGTATATCATGGTAGATTCACACAATGGGCTAACATGCAGAACTGAATATGAATGAACTGTACCTGCACACTTGGGACTCCCAGGTGACTCAGTAATTCTGTTTTGGGTTATTCTACTCCACCTCCACCCCATCCTTCTCTCAATCCAATTCCAGAATTAAAGGATTTTATTACTAACCATTTGGGGGGAATAGAACAGGAATACAAAACAAGAAATATTTATATATGAAAGTCTTGGTTCCCTGGCTGTGATCTGAATTCCTTGTAGGAAGTCAGGTTAGGTTTTAGGCCTTCCCTTTTGATTATTCTTCCTGTGGGTTTGGTCATTACAACCCACTCTGGGTTGGTCCTTGGAGGAACAAGCTTGGTGGAATGACAGTGAACAATTTGCTTCTCTGAGGACTTCCAGGGAGCATCATTTCTCATTCTAGGAATTATTCATTTGAAAGTGAAAGTCGCTTAGTCCTATCTGACTCTCTGTGACCCCAAGGACTGTACCCCACCAGACTCCTCTGTCCATGGAATTCTCCAGGCAAGAATACTGGAGTGGGTAGCTATTCCCTTCTCTAGGGGATCTTCCTGACCCAGGGATTGAACCTTGGTCTCTTGCATTGCAGGCAGATCCTTTACTATCTGATCCACCAGGGAAGCCTTATTTAACATGCTCTGATAGTGCGTAATGGGATAGCTAAGAACAGGCAGATCAGCATAATAAAAACAAACTAAAAATCAGTCTCTTCCAATTTTTTCTCACAGAGTAGAATATTCCCTGCCAAAAAATAAGAATTAAAAAAGGAGAAGCAGAGGGTGTCCTATAGTCAAGCAAGTTTGGGAAATGCTGCATGTTACATTATCCTTTTCGAGAATCAGAATATATGTTACCAGATTAATGACCTTGAGAACCAGCTGTATCTCCCCCCCCCCCCCCACATTTCGTTGCTAATTTGTGTCCAGCTCTTTTGTGACCCCATGTACTGTAGTCTGCTAGGCTCCTCTGTCCATGGTATTCTCTCAGGCAAGAATACTGGAGTGGGTTGCCATTTCCTTCTCCAGATTATCTTCCTGATCCAGGGATTGAAACTAAATCTCCTGCATTGGCAGACAGAATCGTTACCACTGAGCCACTAGGGAAGCCGTGTGTGTGTGTGTGTGTGTGTGTGTGTGTGTACAGGGTTCTAAGCCGTGTGTGTGTGTGTGTGTGTGTGTGTGTGTGTGTGTGTGTACAGGGTTCTATTTTCTTCACATCCCTGCCAACACTTGTTATTTTGTGTCTTTTATTTTTATAATAGCCATTTTAACAGTTGTGCAATGATATCTTGCGGTTTTGATTTGCATTTCCCTGATGACTGGTGATGTTGAGCACCTTTTCATGTATCTTTGGCCATCTGTATGTCTTCTTTGGAATAATGTCTATATAGGACCTCTTTCCTTTTTAAAATGAGAGTCTTTCTCTTTTTGCTATTGAGTCATGAATTCTTTATGTATTTTGTATATTAACCCCTTATCAGATATATGATTTGCAAATATTTCCTCCCATTCTGTAGGCTGCCTTTCATTTTATGAATTGTTTCCTTTGCTCTCCAGAAGCTTTTTAGCTTGATGTAGTTTCACTTGTTTATTTTTATTTTTGTTGCCTTTGCTTTTAGTGCCAAATTCTCCAAAAATTATGGTTAAACCAATCAATGTTAAGGAAATTACTCCTTATATTTTCTTCTAGGAGTTTTGCGGTTTGGTGTCTAAGTTTAAGACTTTGATCCATTTTGAGTTGATTTTTGTGCAAGGTATGAGATAAGAGCTTCATTCTTTTGCATATGGATGGCCAATTTTCCCAACATTTATTGAAGAGACTGTCCTTTCCCCATTATATATTCTTGATACCTCTGCTATAAGTTAATTGATCATATATGCATGGGTTTAATTCTGGACTCTATTCTGTTTCATTGATCTGTGTGTTTTTATTCCAGTATCATACTGTAGCTTTGCAATACAGTTTGAAATCAAGAAATGTGATGCCTCCAGCTTTGTTCTTTCTCAAGATCATTTTGACTATTTAGAATCTTTTGTTGTTCCAAATAGATATATAGTCTACAAGATCAAGCCTGAATGTATTGAAAATTCAGATTTCTTTTGTGAATTAAAGTGTAGGTGATTTACAATGTTGTATTAGTTTCAGGTGTACAGTGAAGTAATTCAGTTATATGTATATACACATATGCATGCATACATGCTAAGTCACTTCAGTTGTGTCTGACTCTTTGTGACCCTGTGGACTGCAGCCTGCCAGGCTCCTCTATGGGATTCTCCAGGCAAGAATACTGGAGTGGGTTGCCATGCCTTCCTCCAGGGTATCTTCCCGACCTAGGGATTAAACCCTTGTCTCTGACCTCCCCCACACTGGCAGGTGGGTTCTTTACCACTAGTGCCACCTGGGAATCCCATATATACATATATATGTATATATATTTCTAGATTCTTTCTCATTATAGGTTATTACAAGATATTGAATATACTTCCTTGTACAATGCAGTAAGCCCCTACTGTTTATCTATTTTATACATAGTATATATGTTAATCCTAAACTCCTAATTTATCCTTCCCATCTCCTTCTATAATCATAAATTTGTAATTTTTTTTCAGATTTCACATGTAAGTGATGTCATATGATATCTGTCTGACTTATTCCACTTAGTATGATAATCTCTAGGTCCATCCATGTTGCTGCAAATAGCATTATTTCATTCTTTTTTATGGCTGAGTAAAATTTATTTGTTGTTCAGTTGCTAAGACATGCTCGACTTTTTGTGACCTCATGGACTGCAGCACGCCAGTATATATATGTGTGTGTGTGTGTGTGTGTGTGTGTGTGTGTATACATATATATATATATATATATATATATATATGCCACATCTCCTTTATCCATTCATCTGTCAATGGGCATTTAGGTTGCTTCCGTGTCTTGGCTATTATAGTGCTGCTATGAACATGGAGGGGCAGATATCTTTTCAAGTTAGTGATTTTGTCTTTTCTGGATGTATGCCCAGGAGTGGAATTGCTGAATCATATGATAGTTCCATTTTTAATTTTTTGAAGAATCTCCATGCTGTCTTCCATAGTGACTACACCAATTCCATAGTGACTTCATTCTTACCAACACGGTACTAGGGTTCTTTTCTCCACACCCTCTTAAGAGTTAAGTTTTTAATGAGCTTATGAAAACATTCAAAGTGATCCTCTGAGAACAACAGAAGCCTAATCTACATCCTTAGAATATTGGGATGCTAAGTAGACTTCTATGAGTCCTATTTGTATGGGTACCCAATGGGCTCCTTGGGAAAAATGATAAATATGCCTTTTGGAGCAAGGGGAGTAGACAAGAACTGCCTCCGTTCTCTGGACTGAAGAAGGTAAAGAAAATAAAGTGAATTAAAGATTTTCTTTCATAACTGTATAGTCTTCTCCAAGTAGAAGTGAAATTTACATCATTAAGGAGTATCTACTGAAATCTCCTCTGTCCATCTGGCTCTTTTTGCAAAACAAAAACCAACCAGCCAAACAAAAACTGAGCTCTCACAATGGAGTAATATCAGCAGTGGCTTAAAGAGAGGCAGGATTTATTTTGTTAAGACTAAAACAGAGTGGGAAGGAGGCTCAAGAGGAAGGGAATATTATATATTTATAGCTGATTCACGTTGTTGTACAGCAGAAACCAACACAACATTGTAAAGCAAATATACTTCAATTAAAAAAAATAGACTTCTCTGACTGTTCAGTGATTAAGAATCTGCCTGCCAATGCAGGGTACACGAGTTTGATCCCTGATCCTGGAAGATTCCACATACCTTGGGGCAAACTAAGTCCTTGGGGCAACTAAGCCCATGTGTCACATCTACTGAGCCCAGGAGCCCTAGAGCCCATGCCCCCTGCAACAAGAGAAGCCACCACATTCAGAAGCCTGCACACTGCAACCTGAGAGTAGTCTCAGCTCACTTCAACTACAGAAAGCCCACACATAGCAAGGAAGACCCAACACAGCCAAAAATAAACAAACAGGACTCAAATAGGCTCCCCCCCCCCCCCATAAAATCCAAAATTCTTGTTGAAGTACAGGACATACATTCCCATGGCTCTAGCTCCACCTTGTGATTAATCAAGAAATCTACCTACTTCCCATCAACTGGGGAGTTAAGTAGCCATCAGGATCTTTGCAGTCAATACTTGCCAACAGTTCCTAATAACATATTAATACTTTAGGCCAGGCTCTGTGTACATGATATTCAAGAACTATGGGATTTAAACCTCATAACAACACTATGAAAGATGTATTTTATAGATGGAAAACCAACGTTGAGAGTTTACCAGTTTGTTGTGTCCGACTCTTTGACCCTACGGATTGTAGTTTGCCTACAGGCACCTCAGTCTGCGGGATTCTCCAGGAAAGAAAACTGAAGAGGGTTGCTGTGCTCTCCTCCAGGGGATCTTCCCAACCCAGGGATCAAACCTGCGTCTTCTGCATTGCAGGCAGATTCTTTATCCCTGAGCCACCAGGGAAACCCCTTACCAGAGTTCAGCACTTTTCAAAGATCATACAGGCAGGGAATTAATTCTATGGTGGTCCAATGGTTAGGACTCCGCTTCCATTGCAGGAGCCCTGGTTCAGGAACTGCGATCTTGCAAGCCACATGGCTTGGCCAGAAAAAAATCATACAGGCGGCAGTTAGGTCTTAAACCATTTCTAGGCTTTTCTTTTCAATCACAACTGTCTGCTTATAAACTAAGGCACACGTATATCACATACATTTTTTTTCCCTTTACAACACACATGTAAACACATATCTTATTTAATCCTCTATTGCACAGATTTGCACTTTCAAAGCAACCTTAAGTTGAAATGGATGATCCAAAGCAACAAATTAATGTTTAAATGACAGGCATTAGAGCATCAGGCCCTAGAATTAGGCTGTTTCTTGGTGATAAAATGGTATATTGGAAAAGCCAAGAGATTTGCTAATTTGAATACCTGCTCTACCACTTAATAGCTGTGTGACCTTGGGTAAGTCACTGGCCTCAAGGTCACTGGCCTCATGTACCTTAAGTGAATTAAGAACAAATGGTCTCAAATTATGTGAATTTTTGTAAATCAAACTCTGGCTTACTTTTCATAGAAACTAATTTCTAAAAGTTACTGTATCAGTAAACAAAGAATCCTGTTGGAAACTGCAGATTGATTTTTAGTAGGTGGAAAAATTGGTCCCATGATGAATCATTAAAATGTTCAGTGAATCTTTGAGAAGTGAAACTTTAAGAACATACACATAATAGACTAGACCCCCACCCAAAAGATGTCCACATCTTAATCTCTGGAATCTAGGAACATGTTCAGATACACGACAAAGGGGAACTAAGGTTGCAGAAGGTATTAAGATTGCTAAATCAACTGACCCTAAAATAGGGAGATTATCTTGGATTATCTGGGTAGGTCCAATTTGATCATAAGGGATTTTTAATAAATGGGAGAGTCAGAGGAAGATGTAATTGTAGAGGAAAGACATTGAGAGATGCACTATAGCTTGCTTTGAAGACAGAGAAAGAGGGACATGAGCAAAAAAATGTGAGCAGCTTCCAGAAGCTAGAAAGAGCAATGAAACAGATTCTCTTCTAGAACCTTTAGAAAGAAATGCAACTCTGCTGACTCTTTAATTTTAGCCCAGTGATACCTGGGTCAGGGTTCTGTCCTATAGAACTGTAAGATAATATATCTGTGTTGTGTTAGCCACTAAGTTTGTGGCAATTTGTTATAGAAGCAATAGAAAACATACAGTATCTATGACCATCGGTGTGTCCAGACTTCTTACCTGTTTCCTATGGTGGTGTGGAAAAGGCACTGGACTTGGAATATAAGACTAAGCATCTCAGTTCTGCTTTTACATAGTTGTGTGACTTTCAGTAAATCACAGTTCCTCTCTAAGCATGTTTATCATGTCCTGGCGCCTACCTCACAGAGTTGTTATGTACAGGAAGCGAGATAATGGATGTGTAGGTGCTGTAAAGACTATAAAGCATTCTATATGTGACAGGAATTATTATTTACAGGGCCTAATACATAGTTGATATGCAAGAAATATTTGCAAAGTGGGATGTGGAAACTTGATTGCCAGGTACTTGGGAGAACAAGAAATTGTATCTGATACCTGCTCTTAAGTTTTGTTGTTGTTTAGTCACTAAATTGTATCCCACTCTTTGCAACCCCATGGACTGGAGCTCACTAAGCTCCTCTGTCCCTGGGATTTTCCAGGGAAGAATATTGGAGTGGGCTGCCATTTCCTTCTCCAGGGAATCTTCCTGACCCAGGGATCAAACCCATGTCTCCTGCATTGGCAGGTGGATTCTTTACTGCTGAGCCACCAGGGAAGCCCTCTTAAGTTGATTACATATAATTATGGAGATAACATATTCAGAAGATTTAAATTGTAACTCAAAATTTACATAAGATAATAACACAAGAGAAGTCACAAGGTGACGTATGACTAAGCAACAAAGAAGTGATATATAACAAATATGTATCCTGAGTTCAAGTATGGAATGGATGGTAAGTGTGGGATGAAAGACTCGCAGAAGGATTCCAGCAGGAGGAAGGTCTTGAGCAGGATCTTGGAAGGTGTGGTCAGATGGAGAACAATTGCTACCATTATACCTACAAAGCACTGTTTTTCTACACACAATTCCTGGAATCATATTTTACATTTAGGACACTGGCATGCAGTTCCAGTGTTTCAAATGGTATTATTTTTGATCCCCTTGGTAATGTTTTTTTTTAAAAATTTCAAACTTACAGAAAATTTGTAAGAACAGTATAAAGGAGGTCTTTTCCCCCCAAACCTTTTAGAATAAGTTACCCATATGATGCCTCACCACCCTCAAATTATCAATTATATAGGGGTTCCCTGGTGGCTCAGTGGTATATAACATTATGATAATTTATATCAATTATCATATATAACCTTGTGACTTCTCTTGTTATTTTCTTATATAAACTTTGAGTTATAGTTTAAATCTTCTTCTGAATATATTATCTCCATAATTACATGCTATAAACAATTCAGAGCAAATATCATATATGATCTCCTGTACTCCTCCAAGTATTTCGCATGTTCCCACATCCCACTTTGCAAATATTTCTTGCATATCAGTTATGTATTAGGCACTGCAAATAATAATAATAATAATTCTGTTTATATATAGAATGCTTTATAGTTTTTTACACCTATACATTGTCAGGAAATTAACATCTATGCATTACTATCATCTAATCCACAGATTCCATTCAAGTTTAGCCAACTGTCCCAATAATGTCCTTTATAGTGATGCATTTAATTTTCAAATCTCATTAGTCTTAAAGCAAAACAGTTCTTGAACCTTCGATTTTCATGACCTTGCCCTTTTAAAGATCATGTAAATTATTTTACAGAATATTTCTCCCAATTTGTATTTCTGGTGTTTCTTCTTACATAGATTCAGGTTTTACATTTTCAGCAGGGATAGCACAGAAGTGTGCTGTTTTTTTCCCTCACTGCATACCATTCAGTTCAGTTCAGTCGCTCAGTCGTGTCCGACTCTTTCTGACCCCATGGACTGTAGCCTACCAGGCTCCTCTGTGTGAAATTCTCCAGGCAAAAATACTGGAGTGGGTAACCATTCCCTTCTTCAGGGGATCTTCTGGAACCAGGGGTCAAACCCAAGTCTCCTGCATTGCAGGCAGATTCTTTTTTTGTTTGTTTGTTTGTTTGTTTGTTTTTTCAGGCAGATTCTTTACTGCCTGAGCCAACAGGGAAGCCCTTATTTTAGATAGAATGTAAGAGAAGGCCTCTCTTAAGAGGTGACATTTGTGCTGACATACAATGGTGGAAGGAACCAGTGATGCAAAATGTAAAGGAAGAACAGTCCAAGCAAAGGAACAGATATAATGATCCCAAGGCAAGAAAAACCCTTGTATTTTGGAAGACATTAAGATTTCAAAAATCTCAAAATCTGTCTTTTTAGATCAGAAATGAGGAGCACTTACAAATGAGGAGTATTTATAACAGATAAACTAGTGATAAATGGGATTCCCAGTTGGCTCAGTGGGTAAAGAATCTACCTGCCACACAAGAAATGTGGGTTCAATTCCTGGGTCAGGAAGATTCTCTGGAGGAGGGCAAGGCAACCCATTCCAGTATTCTTGCCTGGAGAATCCCAAGGATAGGCGAGCCTGGCAGGCTACAGTCCATAGGGTTGCAAAGAGCTGGACACAACTGAAATGTCTGAGCATGCATGCACACAACTTGTGGTAAAGAATCCACCTGTCAATGCAGGAGATGCAAGAGACAAGGGTTTGATCCCTGGCATGGGAAGAGCCCCTGGAGGAGAAAATGGCAACCCACTCTAGTACTCTTGCCTGGAAAATTCCATGCATAGAGAGCCTGGCAGCTACAGTCCATGGGATCACAGTGTCAGACATCACTCACACACACACAGGAGCATAAGCAATTCACATATGTTTTAGAGTTACTCAACTTATTTTGAAGTTTGAACACCAAATTCTTCCTAGAAGTATGCTTATACAGGAGAAAACTATTTTTATAGTCACACAAATTCCTTGGTATGTTTTGCACGTATTTAGTCTCACAACAGAAGAGTCTATAAGAATATGCCTACATCCTGATCTTGATACAAGGCTACCAAACATGGAGTGGGCAGGACATTAATAACTAAAGTTCCAAAGGCATAACTGCCTATAGTGTGGGCCCAGGACTTAACTGTAAATATGTTGTTTACCTATTTCCTCTTTCTATGCCTTTCCTCCCACATTTGGCAATGTCTTCATCATGGTTCTTGGTTCATGGTGATCTCAAGTTGGCCACAGGGTGCTTCAAAGAGGGGGAAATCAGAACAAATCCATTCACAAAATAGTGCTCATTTTAAATTTCTCTCAAGGGTATTATTGGCAATTAGGAGGAGTTGTAAAGAGGACACTGCATCATTAACAGAGAAATTTTAGACACTAAAGTAAAATAGATAACTCTGTACTTTTACTCGACTTAGAATCAACATTCCACATTTCCAATTTATCCTCTTGTAAGCTTCAAGAGAACAGAAAAACTTCTTGTTCATTACTCTATTCCCAGTGTCTGGTACATGTTAGAGCTCTCTTTGCTGGCTAAATGAATAAATGAATGCCTAATTACAGACTGTTACTATATTTCAATAGTAATATAGTAATAGCCTGTTACTACACATATATAGTAATAGTCTGGTGACCTGCAAGATTCAGAGGTCTCTTTGTAAAGGGAAAAACAGGTCACACTCTAGGATGTGGCCTTTGATACTAGTCAGAAAATTCCAATTATCGTCTGCATTTGAAGCTTCCCTACTATAAGTATATAGGGCAGGGAGTCCTGGGAGCAAAAGAACCGGGAGAAAAGAACTAGATACCGTTTTTGACATTTGTTGTCCTTGTTCAGTCACCTCTGACACTTTGCAACTTCATGGACTGCAGCATGCCAGAGTTCCCTGTGAGAGTTGGACCATAAAGGCTGAGTGCTAAAGAATTGAGCTTTAGAGTTGTGGTACTGGAGAAGACTCTTGAGTCCCCTGGACAGCAAGGAGATCAAACCAGTCAATCCTAAGGGAAATCAACCCTGAATATTCATTGGAAGGATTGATGCTAAAGCTCCAATACTTTGGCCACCTGATGCATAGAGCCTGCTTACTGGAAGACCCTGATGCTGGGAAAGATTGAGGGCAGGAGGAGAAGGGGATGGCAGAGGATAAGTTGGTTAGATAGCATCACCGACTCAATGGACATGAATTTCCACAAACTCCCAGAGATAAAGGACAGAGAAGCCTGGCATGCTCCAAGTCCACCCAGTCGCAAAAAGTTGGACAACACTCAGTGACTGAATATCCACCTCTAAGAGGCAAACCCAGTTTTGGGAATCATTACTTGTAATGTGTTACTGCTTTGGAGAATTTCAAAACACACTACCTCAAAAGAGACATGTCACTTCAGGTATTTATTCAACAACAAACATCACAGGCTATTTTACTATAATGTGCTGGGAAGCTGTGCTAGTAATTGGTAATAAAGGGAAAAGAAAACACTGCTTTGAAGGACGACAATCTAGGGGAGTTGCTTACTATAAAAATGATAGGTTCTTGAAAACAAACGAATATACGAGGAATATTTTTCAATTAATTTATCTCATCTGCTGCCCTAGTTCAGGTTTCATAATCTCCTACTTGAATCTTTGCATTCTCCTTCCCAACTTTTTATTTATCCTGCATTGTCATAGCTTTCACTTTAAAAAAAAAATCGATTTTATATTTCTCCCCCTTTTTGAAATCAAGCTCCAAAAAGGCAAAGATTTTTGTTTTGTTTATGACAGTATTCCCTGTGCCTGGAGTTGGGGACGCCTAGAAAAATTTAAAGACTTACAACAATCATCAATAAATCTCCTTTTCAAGTGTTTTTCCATTCATTCATATTTATTCCTTTGGTGTGCTAGGAATCCATATCTCATGGTTAATAAAATATATTGTATGGCAGTTGCTTTTTATTTTCCAGTATGTCTGTTTCAATTACATTTTGCCTACCTAAAGCCGCTGAAAGCAGAAAAACTTTTGGGAAAGAGGACTGAGGGTAGAAGCCTGACACGAGATGGCTGCTCAATAAAAGTTGGCTAACTTAACGCTGTGAACTCTTCTCTGCGAGGGAGCTAAAAAATGTTTTCGCACAGTAGAGTGAACACATCTACACCTGTCTTTTAAGCACTTTCTAGGCCTTGAGGGCGAGCAGCACTTATGTCTGGCAGGCTACAAAAAGGAGACTCAAAACGACTATTTCTATCGTTCAGCTCAGCTCCACTCAGATGCCGCTTCCATCCGGCGGCAGAAAAATACTTCCGGCGTTCTGCTTTTAACGTGCTGAGTCACTGACAAAGTCTCCACCATAAGTTTGAGACGCAGGATGCACAAAATATGACATAAATGGTGGGGGAAAGGCTGGGGGATTAATTTTCTCCACTCGCTTACCAGTTTTCGCATCAGGGGAATATTCTCTGAGCCAGAGAGCCCACTCAGTTGCTACCTCAAACCACCTCCACGCTTACGTCATAAACGCAGCGCAGCAGTCCCGGCGCCCTTCTCCCATCGTCCTCCGCGCCGCTCTCTCCGCCTCTTCTTCGCCCCTCCTACTTCTGGTTTCGAAAGGCTCGCTGGGTGCTTTGAGAATCCGGCCCGGTCTCTTTGGCTCCTTTTTTTTATTCCCTGTTCCTATTGGTTGGTTACGTGCGCGTGACTGCTCTCTTGCCTTATGATTGGCTATAATCAGTTGCGTCATCGACGGTCTGGGGGGCGGGGGGGATGAGGGAAGTTGGCTTGAGGGAGACCGGATTGGGGGAGGGGTTCAGGCCTGTCCACCTCAGCGGCTGCGGCAGCAACAGCGCCGGCCGCCACCGCCTCTGGAACGCGGAGGAGGAGGAGCGGCTGGAGGAGTAGGAGGAGGAGGTGGACCCTAGGGTACGGCATGCCCAGCGTTCCGGTTTGGTAGTGAATGCTGAGGAGAGTTGCGGTTGCTGCAGTCTGTGCCACCGGGAGGAAGTTGTGTGAGGCCGGGCGGGAGCTCGCGGCGCTTTGGAGAACAGAAGCGCGGGGTCGGTGTGAAGACTCGGCGGCTGCCAGACGCTTTCCTACACTGACCATGCCTGGAAGGAACAAGGCGAAGTCCACCTGCAGCTGCCCTGACCTGCAGCCCAATGGACAAGATTTGGGCGAGAGCGGCCGGGTTGCCCGTCTCGGAGCCGATGAATCTGAGGAGGAGGGACGGAGGGGGCCTGTCAATAATGCCGGAGACCCTGAGATCATTAAGTCTCCCAGCGACCCCAAGCAATACCGGTAAGGGAGGAGGCTTGAACCCGGGAGAAGAGCAGGAGGCGGGCCTCTCTGTTCCCGCTGTGGTCCCTTCTTTTATACTAATCTTCCGAAGGAGCTTCAGGGGCACTATTTCCCACCCCAAAAACTTACTTGGATGGTGGTGGCAGTTAGGGGCATCTATGTGGTGTCAGCTCTAAGAGAGGGAGATCTTGGGTTCCATCAGGAATCAGGAAGTCAGAATGGGGAGGGTTTGTTCGAGTAGTTTTGACATTCTCTCAGGCGAGAATGGAGGTTTTTCTTCACTTTTTTAAAAAAAAACTTTAAAAAAAATAACTTCTTATTTTGTATTGGGGTGTAGCGGATTAACAGTGTTGTAGTAGTTTCAAGTGAACAAACAAGGAATTCAGCCATACAAATGCATGTATCCTTTCTCCCCCAAAACGCTCACCTATCCAGGCTGCCACATAACGTTGAGCAGAGTTCTGTGTGCTGTCCAATACCTGTTAGTTATCCATTTTAACTATAGCAGTATGTACCAAATTCCGTTTTTCCACCAGGCGGCCATAAGTTCGTTTTCTAAGCCTATGAGTTTCAAGTTTTTTAAATTCATTTGTGTCTTTTTTTTCTTTTTAGATTCTGTATATAAGGAATATCATATGGTATTTCTCCTTCTCTGTCTGACTTCACTCAGTATGACACTCTCTAGGTCCATTATTTCATTCTTTTTAATGGTTGAGTAATATTCCACCGTATGTATGTACTACGTCTTTTATTCATTCCTCTGTCCGTGGACATTTAGATTGCTTCTGTGTCTTGGCTGTTGTAAACGGTGCTGCAGTGAACACTCGAGGTGCAAGTATCTTTTCAGACCATGTTTTTCTCTGGATATATGCCCAGGAGTGGGACTGTAGTGTCATATGATAGCGCTGTTTTTACTTTTTTAAGGAACTTCCATACTATTCAAGAATGGGGTTTTTCTGAGGAAGGCAGGCTGGATGGTCAGGGACACTTGGTATTATATTTAAGGAAAAGTTGAAGGAGCTGGGGATTTTATTTTTGAAGAGGATACGTAAGGGGCATAGTGTACTATCCACAACTACTTGAGGTGCCTGTAATTGAAAGGGGTAAAACTAATGACTGGAAGTTACTAGAGGATCATGTAGTTTCAGTAAAAGAACTTAGGTATTAGGGTTGGCCTAAGATGAGGTAACTTATTTCCATGGGTTGTTTCTCATTGCTAAGAATGGTTGGGTGCTCTCTTCTAAGAATATATTGGAGAGATCTTGAGTCTCATTTGGGTGAGTCAGAGAAGACTTGTAAGATTTCTCCCAATCCTGAATTTTTCAATTTTTGGTTTATACCATAATCCTCTAAACATCTGTAATAACAATCCCCACCTAAATATTTTCTTCACATGTAACTTATTCCATAGAATGCCTTAACTATAATGTATTTTAAAGAGAGATTATATTGTCCAACTTTATTTTAAAGGTTGAGGAAACTGAGATCCAGAGAGTTTGCTTCTTGCTTAAAATTACAAATAGAGTTGATATGAAAACCCTGTCCATCTGACACCAAATCCAGTGCACCATTTACTGATTTTTATAAAGTTTTTATTCATATTGAGTTGGAACCTGAAGCATTCTGGTTTTTAATTTGTTTTATGCCCCTACATTGTTAGAGCCGTAAAGAACCTTAGAGATGATCTTTTTCACTCCCCATCACCTTCAATGTATAGGTGACTGAAACTAAGGTAGAGAAAGAAGTGTTTTAGCCCTAAATTGAAGATAGGCCTAATTTCTTCCTTCAGTCTAAGTCTAGAGATTAACAGAATACAACTCTTTATACTATTTTTCCCAGGCGATAGGTCTTTATGAATAGGCCAGATTTTCCCTCCTTCTCATAAAAAATGTGGTTATATTAGAGCTAGTTAAAACTTTGAGAAAAGTTATTTAGTTTTTGCCATCCAGATTAAATAATAGCTTCAGTTTTTTTTTTTTTTTTACCTATATAAACTCACATAGTATCAGGTAATGTTTATAGAAAGTACTCTGTGTGTCAGATGTTGTTCTAATTGCTTTCAATATATTCATTTAATGACCTAATTTTTGGCAAATTCATTTGAAAAATGCTAAACTCTTACCGTGTGCTTTGCACACATAAAGATATGAGATACCTTTAATTTTTTTCCGAAACGTGGTTGGAATGTTACTTAATAAATGATATTTTATTCTGGGTACTGGGTATACAAAGATGATTAAGACAGTCCCTGCCTTCAGGGAGCTTCCTCTACAGTAGAGGGACATAGACACATTAAAAAGTTATAATTAGAGCACTGGAGTTTTATAGAAACCATAATAGAAGCATGTTCTGCGTATAGCAAGGAATGAAGTGAGAAGTGGTAAAACTCAACCTGGGGAGAAAGTTAGAAAAAGACTTCAAAGAGAAGATAACGCTTAAAAGGTATTCTTTGAGTAGTTGTTGCTGTTCTGCATTTTTGTGGTCTTTTGTTTTTTTATTACTTTTTTGTGGTCTTTTGCCAAATCATTGTCCTTCTTAGTGTCTCAGTTTTCTTATTTTAAAGTGAAGGGGGTTGATTAAGACTAGCAGTGTTTTCCAATAACTTCCTCCTCTTTCAAAAGAGCAGGTCCACGTTTATCTGTTCTATATACTAAAGTTTTCAGTTAGACTTTTAAAGGAAAGATTTTGTTACTTTAAAATAAAGATGGAAAACCTAGATGCTAGATGCTTTTTAAAGATTTACCCATCCCAAAGTTAATTCTCTGAATTTTGTAACCAGAAGTAGACAGGAGGTATGTACAACCAAAGAGCTGAATTATTCTTCCAGAACCTGCTCAAATGTTATCTCTGTGAAGCCTTTCCAGGTGGAATTAATCCTACCTCTCAGTGTATTTCACTGGGACTTTATACATGATCCATTACAGTTCACATCCATCGTATTATAATTTATAATACGATTATTATTATAATTTATAATACGTATTATAATTTATAATATAATTTATATCTATCTTTTGAATGTTTGATTAAGTACCAGAGGTGGACTTGATTAGAATATTTTTTGTTAAAAATAACACCTTGAAATAATTGTTTGCCATTCTGCATTTATTAAGTAATAGCCTGTGGAATTGTACTTCTCTGTGTAATTTGTTTTAAGCTTTTTTGAAATGTTAATCATACCTCCAGGACATCTCTCCTGCTTTTTTTTTTCAGTGATCTGTATAAATGCTTGATAAGTGTTGATTTCCTTCTCTTCTGGAAGGATTAGGGACTTTTTTTTTTTTCTTGTGAAGTAGGTACTGCAGTCTACCTAAGTGGTCCTCTAAGAAGTTGTAGGGGAAGTAGTGAGTGGGAAACATTAGGAAAGCCTTTAGTGGCAAAGGTTTGAAATAGTGTAGAGAATGAGTTAGGTATACTTGAGAAGTACTAAAGAGAGAAGTTAATGAGTTCTTCAGCATGAAAATTGTGTAAGTAAAGCAGTATTTTAAGATTAAGCTGAAAGTATCAGTAGTAGCTAAGATCCACAGGATGAGGCAAGACTGTTTTAAGAGGTAATTATAATTGTGTATTGACTGGTGTAGTGTTTCTCTAATTGATGTGTTCCCCTGGTCACTCGTTTTTGCTTTCCTCTTATTAACCCAGTGTTTGCTAGGCTAAAAACTTAGAATCCAGAGTTCAAGTCTGTTTTGCTCACTCAGCTTCTCAGATAGTATTTGTGGAATGTATAAATGCTCATATGCCAGACATTTTCATGGAACTCCTGGGAATATTCTGCTAGATACTTTTTAGATCAGATTTGTATCCTGGCCAATTTTTAAAAAAAGAACTCAATTTTCAGAGGAAACAAGCATGAATAGGCAGGTTACAGAAAAAAAAATGTGTTATACAAATAATAATAATAATATGAATAGTGATATTGTAGTATGTTTAATTCATATAAAAGCTTGTGGCAGTTGGCATATAATAAACATTCAGATGTTAGCCATTATTTTAATATGTTCACAATTATTAAATGATATTTATAGCACTGTAATAGCAAAAAATTGGCAATAACTTTATTGTCCATTCTTTGGCTAAAAATTGTTATTATACCATTCTACAGTGAAAATGGTATATAGCTGTAAGGATAAATGGTTTTATATATCAATATGGGGAAATGTCCCATGATTTACTATTGAATGAAAAAAGCCAGTTGCAAACCAAAATATATTGTACAATTCCATTTTTATAAAGAAAAATACCCCAGAAAACAATACTTCCCATTATATATTTGCTTAAAATATAATTTTCTGTGTTTAGATATGCACAGAAATGATTAGAAATGATATTAAGCAAGCTTATTTCTAGAGAAAAGTGGAGATTTGAGTTGTTTACTTTTTAGTAATTAAAAAAGATTGATCAATAGACAAAGTATGATTTGTTTCTTGCAGGAAATTTAGATAAGAAAAATTTTTAATTCCCTACAATTATTCCATCCAGCACTAACCACTGGCAATGTTTTTTATAACCTTATTTCTTTTTTGCTATCCAGTTTTAATTTATAGTTTTAAAATGGTATAATACCATATTGAACAATTGTGTGAACATTTTCTTGTTGTGCTTTTCAATATATTTTGTCTAGTTAGACGTCCAGGGTATAGATGTATCATAATTTAATCGTAGCATTTTATAGTCTAGATTGTCAGATTTTCTTTCACTTAGACATCTGTTTATTCTCAACTGAATCCTTTGAGTGTAGACTCAATCATAATGGATTTGATAGATATGTAGGATAACTTTTGGTGATCTGACTTTTTTTCTAGGATATTCTTTGATGTTTTGTTCTGGGACTTCCACTCTGACATAGGTCTTATATTCATACTGGTTCTGAGAATGAAGTCAGTCACACTCAAAGGAAACTGAGTAGATTATAATCCCTTTCTAGTGTGTGTGTATTTCTCTCTTTTTTTTTTTGTGACAGGGATGATGGGCTTAGTTATATGGTTGGACCAGAATTAAACTTTGCAGAATCGTTGGAAGTTGATTGTAGTTTGAAAAGTTCACCTGGTATTCTAGAGATGTGTTTACAGAAGTTTTATATTTTTATTAACCACCACCACCGATGATCTTTGTTCTCCTAATAATAACTGGTATTTGTTGGATTCTTACTAGGTACTAAAAAATTTATATAATATCTCATTTAATCTTTATAGTAACCCTGTGCTAAATACTATTTTATGAAAATATACTACTGAGCAAGTACTGAGCACTAACTAGACTATAAATGAATTGTGTTCTCTCATTTGGTTCCTTCTAAGCAAAGTTCTTACCATGGCAGATAAGGTCTAAGTGCCTCCATTTTTTGGTTCTTAACTTTCCAGCTTTACCATCTGTTAATATGGTTTTGTGCTACTTTTCTTGGCACATGCTAAACTCTTTGGTCAAACATTACCTCCTCTGTGAACCTTTTAACTCTCCATTCAGTCTTCCCTTCCTACATGTGAGTTATTTACACTCTTGTGTGCCCCTGTAGCAGTTTTTTCAAGGTATTTTGTATTTTTGTAAGTACTACTTTGTCTTTCCCCTCTATTATGCTGAAATTTTTGTAGATAGGGACTTTATTTGAGTCTTTGTGTGCCTTCTCTTCTCTTGTTAATAAATCAACTGTCTATACAGGTAAGACCCATTTCTCTGCTTGTGCACTAGATCCCATCCCCTCTTTATTGATCCCAACCGCCAATTATTCTACTAGTTGTTCCCCTTTCACCCTGCATCATCAGTTTTCCCCTTTTACTTCATCATTCCCATGAGCATACAAATATGCTGTAATTGTTCCTGTCTTTGGGAAAAATGTTTGCTTACTCAGATCCCCTTGGATCTGTGCCCTTCCAGCTACTCAAATTTCTCTATTTCCTAGATAGCAGAGCTTGTTAAAAGTTATCTGTATTCAAAATTTGCAGTTCATCTACTCCCATTGTTTATTTCTTAAACTTAGACTGGGCTTTTGCCATTTTGCTATTGAAAATAGCTATTTTCAAGATCACCAGTAACTTTTACAATTGGTTAGTTATCAAATTCTTTTCTTATTTGACCTTTCAGTATCTTATGGCAGAGTTGATCATTCTTTCCTTCTTGAGATGCTTTTTTTTTTCAGTTGGCTTCCAGGTCAACACTGTTCTTAGTTCTCTCTCTGCCTCATTTGCAAGATTTCTCCTTATCTCCTTGACCTCTAAATTTTGGAGTGCCTTAACTGTCTGCCTTTGCTCCCTGTCTTATGGCTTTAAATAGCACCCTGTATTTAACAATTTTACTTAGGTTCCCCCCATGCATTTTCATATAGTTTTATTTTTCTTCATAGCACTTATTTTTAGTGCCATTTGTTATACTATATATTTACTTGTTCTTGAGAGCAAGGACTTTGTTTTGTTCATTACTGTGTCTCCAGTGCCTAGAATGGTACATTTCTCATAGCCTTGCTTCCATCTCTGACCCCTTTATCCTTTTCTTCTCTGGCATGATTGTTATATAAGGATATGTTTTTCAGTCTTCCTTTTTAAAAATAATTTTATTTCCTGTTTTCATTTCAGATAAAAAATTCTTTTTTAAGGGATAAAACTGAATAGATATCCTTGAAGCTCTTTGGATACTGCCCCCTTTTATTGTATTCCCTACCCTCTTTTTCCAATGTTAACCATTATCTGAATTTGGTACATATACCATTCCTAAGTATATTTTTATAGTTTTTATTAAATATACATTTATCTATAAGCAGTATATGGTATTGTTTTCACACGTTTTAAGATACGTAACTAGAGATTATGTCACATTGGATGTCTCAGTTTTTTTTTTTTTTTTGATTTAACACTGCTTTTGAGATTTGTTCATACTGATGAGTGTAATACTAGTTATTTGTGTTAAATTATGTTTACTCTCTTGTGTGAATATTTTGTAGTGTATTTGTTTTCCTACCTCTGATCATATAGATTATTCCTAATTTTCTGTTGTATTTTGTTTTCTGATTATGTCACAATTTTATCTTTTCTCTGATTGTTACACATTTATTTCCAGTGCTTCAGTGAACATTTTTGTGTGTAACTTCTTGTGTACACATTTGAGAGTTTATTTATGTACCTATAAGTGAAATGACTAATTTTTAACTTTAATATAGATATTGCCAAAGTAGTCTTCGAATTGGTTGTACTATTTTACATTTATTCCAGAGTTCCTGCTTCTATATATTATTATCAGTTCCTGATACCATTAGAATTCTTTTTTATTTGAGTGTAATGGCTTCTCAGGTGGTGAAGTAGTAAAGAATCCTTCTGCCATTGCTAGAGACTCAGGAGACATGTTCCTCCAGGAAGATCCCTTGGAGTAGGAAGTGATAACCCACTCCAGTATTCTTGCCTGGGAAGTCCCATGGACAGCAGAGGCTGGTGGGCTTATAGTCCATGGGGTCGCAAAAAATTGGACACCACTGAGCGACAACATGCACACACAGTTGCTTTACAATGTTGTGAATCATCTATACATATATTCCCTCTTTTTTGGATTTCCTTCCCATTTAGGTCACCATACAGCATTGAGTAGAGCTTCCTGTTCTCTATGATCGGTTCTCCTTAGTGATCTATTTTATACATGGTGTATATATGTCAATCCCAATCTCCCAGTCCTTCCCACTCCATCCCCCCTTCACCCCTAGGTATCCATACGTTTATATTCTGTGTCTGTGTCTCTATTTCTGCTTTGCAAATAAGCTTATCTATTCCCAGGTGGTGCTAGTGGTAAAAGACCCACCTGCCAGTGCAGGAGACACAAGGGATGCAGGTTGGATCCCTGGGTCAGGAAGATCCCCTGGAGTAGGAAATGGCAACCCACTCCTGTGTTCTTGCCTGGAAAATTGTGGACAGGGGAGCCTGGCAGACTACAGTTCATAGGGAGGTCACAAAGAGTCAGACACAGCTGAGTGATTAAGTACACACAGTCCGTCTTTCTAGATTCCACATATATGTGTTAATATACAATGTTTGTTTTTCTTTTTCTGACTTGTTCCACTCTGTATAGAAGTCTCTGGGTCTATCCATGTCTCTGCAAATGGCACAGTTTTGTTCTTTTTTATGGCTGAGGAATATTCCATTGTATGTAACATATATATATACATAGACACACATCTTCTTTATCCGTTCCTCTGTTGGTGGACAGTTTGGTTGCTTCCACGTCCTGGCTATTATAAATAGGGCTGCAGTAAACATTGGGGTGCATGTATCTTTTTTAATTACAGTTTTTTCCAGGTATATGCCCAGGAGTGGGATTGTTGGATTATACAACAATTGTTGGATCACAGAACGATCATGTTTTAGTTTTTCTAAGGACCCTCCATGCTATTCTCCATAGTGGTTATATCAATTTACATTCCCACCAACAGTGTAAGAGGATTCCCTTTTCTCCACACCCTCTTCAGCAGTTATTGTTTGTAGATTTTTTGATGATGGCCATTCTGACCAGTGTGAGGTGATCCCCCGTTGTAGTTTTGATTTGCATTTCCCTAATAATTAGTTATGTTTAGCATCTTTTCATGTGTTTGTTTGCCACCTGTATGTCTTTGGAAAAAACTATTAGGTCTTCTGCCTGTTTTTTGATTGTATTATTATTATTTCGGTATTGACCTGCATGAGCTCTTTGTATATTTTAGAGATTAATCCTTTGTCAGTTGCCTCAATTGCAAATATTTTCTCCCATTCTGAGGATTGTCTTTTTGTCTTGTTTATCAAAAGCTTTTAAGCTTAACTAGGTCCCATTTGTTTATTTTTGTTTTTATTTTCATTACTCTAGGAGGTGGATTGAAAAAGATTCTGCTGTAATTTGTGTCAGAGTGTTCTGCCTATGTTTTTCTCTAAGAGTTTATAGTGTCTGGGCTTACATTTTGGTCTTTCATCCATTTTGAAGTTTTTGCGGTTTTTTTGTATGGTGTTAGGAAGTGTTCTGTTTTCCCAGCACCACTTGTTGAAGAGATTGTCTTTTCTCCATTGTATATTCTTGCCTCTTTTGTCATAGATTAGGTGCATAGGTTTATCTCTGGGTTTTCTGTCCTGTATCATTGGTTTATAGTTTTGTTTTTGTGCAAGTATCATACTGTCTTGATTACTATGGCTTTGTAGTGTAGTTTGAAATCAGGACTTCCCTGGTGGCCCAGATGGTAAAGAATCTGCCTGCAATGCAGGAGTCTTGTGTTCAGTTCCTGGGTCCGAATGATCCCCTGGAGAAGGGAATGGTGACCCACTCTAGTATTCTTGATTGGAGAATCCCATGGACAGAGGAGCCTGGGATCACAAAGAGTTGGACACGACTGAGTGACTTCTACTTTACTTTGAAATCAAGAAGGTTGATTCCTGTAGCTTCATTTTTCTTTCTCAAGATTGCTTTGGCTATTTGGGGTCTTTTGGGTTTCCATACAAATTATAAAATTTTTTGTTGTAGTTCTGTGAAAAATGCCATTGGTAATTTATAGAGATTGCATTAAATCTGTAGATTTCTTCGAGTAGTGTAGTCATTTTCACAGCTTTATTCTTCCAATTCAAGAACATGGTCTGTCTTTCCGTTTATGTTGTCTTTGATTTCTTTTCTTTCTTTTTTAGAGTTTGGACATTTTTTTTCTGTATTTAATGATTCTTTAAAGTAAAATCCATATTTCACAGATAAAATGATTTTTAAAATTTATTTATTTTTATGCAGTTTTAAATAATTTATTTATTTTTTAATTGAAGGATATTTGCTTTACAGAATTTTGTTTTCTGTCAAACCTCAACCTGAATCAAATACATAAATCCCCTCCCTTTTAAACCTCTCTCCCATCTCCTACCCCATTCCACCCCTCTAGGTTGATACCGAGCCCCTGTTTTAGTTTCCTGAGACATACAGTAAATTCCTATTTATTTTACGTATGGTAATGTAAGTTTCCATATTACTGTCTCCCTACATCTCATCCTGTCCTCCCTTCTTCCCATGTCCGTAAGTCTATTTTCTTTGTTTCTTCATTGTGCCCTGCAGATAAATTCTGAAGTACCATTTTACTAGATTCTGTATCTATGCATTAGTATACGATATTTGTCTCTCTCTGACTTGTCTTTGATTTCTTTCATCAATAGCATATAGTTTTCTTTCTTTCTTTTTTAAAAATATTTTTTAGTGGCACAGGATCTTCATTGCATTGTGTGAGATCATCCATTGCGGACTCTCTGTGGTTGTGGACTCTCTGTGGTGCTTGGGCTCAGTAGTTGCAGTGCATGGGCTTAGTTGTGGCGTGACATATCAAATCTTAGTTTCCTTGCCAGGAATTGAACTTGGGTACCATGCATTGCCAGATGAGTTCTTAACCCCTGGTGCAGCATGGAAGTCCACATGTGGTGACACTGAAACAAGAGGTTAAGGTGGGCACTTGTCACCTATGGGAAAGCTGCATTCTGTGGTTTGGGTGTGCCCAGATACTTGCCCCAGAAGGGTACTTCCCTATATTGGGTGCCATAAACTGACCAGGGTTCTTGGCCTTTCCCCATCAATAGAAATTGACAGACCAGAAGTTCAGGTGAGATTTTATTGGTGCTCTTGCACTGGGCACAGGAGGGTCATATAGTTTTCTGAGTACAGGTCTTTTGTGTCTTTGGTAGGTTTATTCCTAGGTATTTTATTCTTTTTGATGCAGTGGTAAATGGGATTGTTTCCTTAATTTTTCTTTCTGATCTTCTGTTGTGAGTATATAGGAATGTAAGAGGTTTTTGTGTGTTAATTTTGTATCCTGCAACTTTACCAGATTCATTGATTAGCTCTAGTAGTTTTCTGGTGGCATCTTTAGGATTTTCTGTGTGTAGTATTGGGGCTTCCCTGGTAGCTCAGTTGGTAAAGAATCTGCCTGCAATGCAGGAGAAGATCCTGGTTCGATTCCTGAGTTGGGAAGATCTGTTGGAGAAGGGATATACTACCCATCCCAGTATTCTTGGGCTTCCCTTGTGGCTCAGCTGGTAAAGAATCCTGCAATGCGGGAGACCTGGGTTCTATCCCTGGGTTGAGAAGATGCCCTGGAGAAGAGAACAGCTACCCACTCCAGTATTCTGGCCTGGAGAATTCCATGGACTATATAGTCCATGGGGTTGCAGAGTTGAATATGACTGAGCGACTTTCACTTTACTTCACTTCATGTGTAGTATCATGTCAGTTTGTTAATATGATGTATCACATTGGTTGGTTTGCATATATTGAAGAATCCTTGCAAACCTGGGGTAATCCCACTTGATCGTGATGTATGATCCTTTTAATATGTTGTTGGATTCTGTTTGCTAGTATCTTGTTGCGAATTTTTGTGTTTATCAGTGATGATGATGTTGTTCAGTCACTAAGTCATGTGTGACTCTTTGTGACCCCATGGACTATAGCGTACCAGGCCCCTCTGTCCTCCAGTACCTCCTGGAGTTTGCTCAGATTCATGTCTGTTGAGTTGATGATGCTATCGAACCATCTTTTTTTTTTCCCTATAGAAAGCAGAAAAATAGTTTATTCCAAAAGATGGCAGAAATAAGAAATTCATCCCCAAAATATTTTGGTATAATACACTTTGGTTCAATTCTGTGGGACAGATTTTTCCCTTGAACGTGTTCTCCTACTGACTGCCCCATGGGAGACTTATTGTCATGTAACAGTTCTTAAACACTTCGCTGATTCCCATTTTGTGAGCAGGCAGGCGCTGTCTTCAAATCCATCTGTTCCGAGAAGAGAGTAATAACATTTTTATTTCTCAGAAGATCAACATTTTTCATCTCAGAAGAGTACACACACATTTTACAGAGGCAGCGCAGTTTAGATTAAATAGGCACATCATTTATCAAAATGTAAAAAAGGTAATAGAAAAAAATACTGCGTTGTAGAATAAGATATTCAAATGTGGGTGAACATTTAAGGCAACTGATGGCCACAGTGGGCAAGTCAAGGGAGGTGGTCTGGGTATGGAGTTGATTTTGCATCTAGAGGAGTTCTCTCCTTGATATCAGTGACTGAGTACCAGCAAGGAGGTCTTCTTTCTCAAGGCCAGTGATACTTGAGGTACCAGGTGGTTTCATTTTTCAACTGTGGTCTAAAGAGAGAGCTGGATTGGGCCAGAATTGCAATCAACCAAAAGAGATAGCAGCAAACTGAACAGATCACTAACAGTGATGATGACTCCCCATTTGGGACCTTTAAAGATGAACCAGGGCACCAGGAAGCCGACAATGCCCCAGAACATGCTTATCGTGATGAGAGGCATGGTGAGGCTGGTATACACCATGGTTACTGTGGGAGGTGCAAACCTCTGCCCAGCCACCTTGCTATGTAGCCATCTTGGCCTGTATTTTCTTCTTTTGTGTGGTATCTTTCTCTGGTTTTGGTGTCAGGGTGATTGTGGCCTCATGAAACGAGCTTGAGAGTGTTTCTCCCTCTGCAGTTTTTTGGAAGAGTTTGAGGTGTTAGATTTTCACTAAATGTTTGTTAAAATTCACCTGTGAAGCCTTCTGGTTCTGGACTTTTGTTTATTGGAAGATTTTTAATCACAGTTTCAATTTGATTACTAGTGCTTGGTCTGTTCATATTTTCTGTTTTTTTCATGGTTCAGTCTTGGAAGGTTTTACCTTTCTAAGAATTTGTCCACTTCTTCCAGGTTGTCCATTTTATTGGCATGTAGTTCCTTGTAACAGCTTTCTATGATCCTTTGTATTTCTGTGGTGTCTGTTGTATCTTCTCCTTTTTCATTTCTTATTTTATTGATTTGAGTCCTCTCCCTTTTTTTCTTAATGAGTCTGGTTGAAGGTTTATCAATATTGTTTGTCATCTCAGAGAACCAGCTTTTAGTTTCATTGCTCTTTGCTATTTTTTTTAATTTCTATTTCATTTATTTCTGCTTTTATCATTATGATATCTTTTCTTCTAACTTGGGGTTTTGTTTATATTTTTTTCTCTAGTTATTTTACGTGTAAGATTAGATTGTTTATTTGAGATTTTTCTTATTCCTTGAGTTAAGATTATTTTGCTATAAAATTCACTGTTAGGAAGTGCTTTTGCCCTTTCTTAATGCCATCTTTGTGGTAGTGGCAGTGGTGTCTGCAGTCTAGTCACCAACATGCAGCTTTTTGTCCGTGCCCGGGAGCTACACACTCTTGAGGTAACTGGTCAGGAGACACTTGCCCAGATCAAGGCTTCTGTAGCTTCGTTGGAGGGCATTGCTCCAGAAGATCAAGTCCTGCTCATGGCAGGGATGCCCTTAGAGGATGAGGCTACCCTTGGCCAGTGTGGGGTAGAAGCTCTGAGCATTCTAGAAGTAGCTGACCGCATGCTTGGAGGTAAAGTCCATGGTTCCCTGGCCTGTGTTGAGAAAGTAAGAGGTCAGACTTTCAAGGTGGCCAAACAAGAGAAAAAGAAGACAGGCCAGCCCAAGAGGTGTATGTAGTACAACTGGCTCTTTGTCAATGTTGTACCCACCTTTGGCAAGAAGAAGGGCCCTAATGCCAACTCTTAAGTCCTCTGTAAACTTGGTTTTCTCTAACAAAGCCACTTAGACCAATCAAAAAAAAAAAAAAAAAAAAAAGAATTGCTTTTGCTGAAATCCCATAGGTTTTGGGTTGTAAATTTGTTGTCATTTGTTTTGAGGTAATTTTTTATTTCCTTTTTTATTTCTTCCATGATCTCATGGTTATTTGGTAGCATATTGTTTAGCCTCCATGTGTCTGTTTTTTTTTTTAACAGTTTATTTCCTGTAATTGGTTTCTAATCTCATAAACACTGTGGTATGAAAAGATGTTTGATGCGATTTCAGTTTTCTTAAATTTACTGAGGCTTGGTTTGTGACCCAAGATGTGATCTATCTTGGAGAATGTTCTGTGTGTACTTGAGAAGAAAGTATATTCTGCTGCATTCTGGTGGAATGTCTATAAATGTCAATTCAGTCTATCTGGTCTAATGTGTCATTTAAGGCCTGTGTTTCCTTATTAATTTTCGTCTGGATGATCTGTGCATTGGTGTAAGTGGAATGTTAAATTCCCCAGTGTTACTGTTGATTTCCCCTTTTGTGACTGTTGGCATTTGCCTTATGTATTGAGGTGCTTCTATGTTGGATGCATAAATATTTACAATTGTTTATCATCTTCTTGGATTGATCCCTTGATCATTATGTAGTATCCTTCCTTTTTAAGTCTTTAAAGTCTATTTTGTCTGATATTAGTATTGCTACTCCAGCTTTCTTTTGGTTTTTGTTTGCATGAAATAACTTTCCATCCCCTAACTTTCAGTCTGTATGTTTTCCTAGGTCTGAAGTGGGTGTCCTGTAGATAGCATATATGTGGTCTTATTTTTGTATTCATTCAGCCAGTCTGTCTTTTGGTTGGAGCATTTAATCCATTTACATTTAAGGTGACTATTGTTATATATGTTCCTTGTACCATTTTCTTAATTGCTTTGGGTTTGTTTTGTAGGTCTTTTTCTTTTGTGTCTTCCACCTAGAGAAATTCCTTTAGCATTTGTTGTAAAGCTGGTTTGGTGTTGCTGAATTCTCCTAGCTTTTCAGTTTAGTTCAGTCACTCAGTTGCATCCAAATCTTTGCTACCCTCTGGACTGCAGCATGCCAGGTTTCCCTGTCCATCACCAACTCCCGGAGTTTACCCAAATTCATGTCCATTGAGTCAGTGATGCCATCCAACCATCTCATCCTCTGTCGTCCTCTTCTCCTCCTGCCTCAGTTTTTCCCAGCACCAGGGTCTTTTCCAGTGAGTCAGTTCTTCATATCAGGTGGCCAAAGTATTGGAGTTTAAGCTTCAACATCAGTCCTTCCAATGAATATTCAGGACTGCTTTCCTTTAGGATGGACTGGTTTGATCTCCTTGCAGTTCAAGGGACTCTCGAGTCTTCTCCAACACCACAGTTCAAAAGCATCAATTCTTTGGTGCTCAGCTTTCTTTATAGTCCAACTCTCACATCCATACATGACTACTGGAAAAACCGTAGCTTTGACTAGACGGACCTTTGTTGGCAAAGTAATGTCTCTGCTTTTTAATATGCTGTCTAGGTTGGTCATAACTTTTCATCCAGGGAGCAAGCATCTTAGTTTCATGGCTGCAGTCACCATCTGCAGCCCAAGAAAATAAAGTCTCTCACTGTTTCCATTGTTTCCCCATCTATTGCCATGAAGTATTGGGACCAGATGCCATGATCTTAGTTCTTTGAATGTTGAGTTTTAAGCCAACTTTTTCACTCTCCTCTTTCATTAAGAGGCTCTTTAATTCTTCTTTGCTTTCTGCCATAAGGGTGGTGTCATCTGCATATCTGAGGTTATTGATACTTCTCCCAGCAGTCTTGATCTTAGCTTGTGCTTCATCCAGCCTGGCATTTCACTGATGTACTCTGCATGTAAGTTAAATAATCAGGGTGACAATAGACAGCCTTGATGTATTCCTTTCCCAATTTGGAACCAGTCTGCTGTTCTATGTCTGGTTCTAACTGTTGCTTCTTGACCTTTTTACAGATTTCTCAGGAGGCAGGTAAGGTGGTCTGGTATTCCCATCTCTTTAAGAATTTTCCACAGTTTGTTGTGATCCACACAGTGACAGGCTTTGGCATAGTCAGTAAAGAAGTAGTAGATGTTTTTCTGGAACTCTCTTGCTTTATTGATGATCCAGTGGATTTTGGCAATTTGATCTCTAGTTCCTTTGCCTTTTCTAAATCCTAGCTTTAAAGCTTTTGGTTTCTCCATGGAATCTGAATGAGATCCTTGCTGAGTAGAGTAATCTTTGTTGTATGTTTTCCCCTTTTGTCCCTTTATCTTGCCACTCGCTTCTGGTCTGTAGAGTTTCTGCTGAAAAATAGACTGATAACCTTATGGTGATTCTTTTATATGTTATTTGTTGCTTTTTCACTGATGCTTATAATTTTTTTTTCCTGGTATTTTTGTTAGTTTGGTTATTGTGTGTGTCTTTATGTTTCTTCTTGGATTTATTCTGAATGGGACTCTGCACTTCCTGGACTTGGGTGTCTTATTTCTTTTCCCTTGTTAGGGAAGTTTTCGACTATAATCTCTTCAGATATTTTCTCAGATGCTTTCTCTTCTTTTGTGTGTGTGTTCAGTTCTTATTCCAGTGGATCTTCCTGACCCAGGGATTGAACCTGTGTCTCTTTCATCTCCTGCGTTAGCAGGTGGATTCTTTACTGCTAGCTCTGCCTGAATGATGGTGCTTTTAATGTTGTCCCAGAAGACTCTGAGGCTGTCTTTACTTCTTTTCGTTCTTTTTTCTTTACACTGCTTCATCGCAGTTATTTCCACCACTCTGCCTGCCAGCTCACTTATCCTTTCTTCTGTCTCAGTTATTCTGCTGTTGATTCCTTCTAGTGTATTTTTTATATATTTCATCTTTGAAAATATGTTTTTACACTGCCAGATACTGGTATTAGTCTATGAGTGTTTGATTTTATTTGATAATATTCATTGCTTGGAAGGCATTTATAGAATTCTGTTAGGTTCTTCTCTGACATTTGCTGTTTAGAATGTCATTACAATGTAGATTAATCACTTCTGATTGAAAAGTAGATGGAAGCTCCTCAGTTGCACAGTTAAAAATACTTTGAAATAAGGAAATTTCCTTTGTGCTTGCACCAATGTGTGAAAAACACTGCTGGCAGCGTAGTTTGCTTAGAAAACATATCTGTGGCCAATTTGTATAGGAAAGGAGATAGGTCTTTTTCTTTTGACAGCACAGTAAATGTATAAAGCGGCTTGCCACTGCTTGTAATTAAGGTAACTGTTTTTGAAACTGTTTTTGAAACATAAGTTTTGCATATAAGCACATTTGATAATTTATGGTTGAAATCATTAAAAAACATTATGAAGACTGCAGCAAAAACTAACTTCCAAAGCCATCTGGTATTTAATAGTGGTTGAAGGTTTTTCTTCAGAAAAGCTTTTTTTTACTCTGAGCTCAAAACATTGCAATAAAATGTTCCTATTGCTAAGCCATCAAACTGCTTCTTCTGGAGTAAGGGAAATTAAAAATATTCGGCTTCTGGGAATTACCTGATTGTCCAGTGGTTAGGACTTGGTGCCTAAGACCTGGTTTAGTTCCTGGTCGGGGAACTAAGATCTTGCAAAGTGCACAGAGCAGTCAAAAAGAAAAAATCAACTATTTGTCACAGAAATTAACAGAATTAATGATTGTGAAGTCTCTAAGAGCAAATGGCTATATTGAAGATAAGAATTTAATAGCAAAATCCATCAGGATGGGGATTACATGTATATCCATGGCTGATTCATGTCAATGTATGACAAAAACCACTACAATATTGTAAAGTAATTAGCCTCCAACTAATAAAAAAATAAAATAAAATGATACCGAAGGATAAATTTCAACTGGTCATAGGACTTCTGGAAGTGGTTGTATCGTGTGCTTTAAAAATAATGCCAAAGGAGCGGGGGAAACTCAACTAGAAACTGTCCTTCTTAAGTTTATTTCGATAAAATTACAAGACTGGAACATTAGTTCTTGGAAACATCAAACTCTTTTTCAAAGAATTTAACCTTTCTTGGAATAAAAAAGAAGCCATCAAAACTTTGCTGAACAATGTTAAATGGATGACTGGCTTCTCCTTGTGAAACTACACAGAAAGATAAACCATGAACCATAAATCTGTATTTCTTCTTTTTAAAATTTGTACTCAACCTTATTTGACCAATATCCTGTAAGATTTTTTATCATTAGCAGATTGCAAGCCATCTAAGTAATTCAGAAAAAAATTCCTTATGAGTATGAATATAGATAACAATTCAATCTACTTATTAAAAAAATATTCTGGGGACACACAGGAAGTACTTCAAGATTAGTTTGAATTCTGAATTTTTATTTACATCAAATCCAGAAATTAAAACGTTCTCCCAAATTAAAAAAAAAAAAAGAATTTAATAGCAAAATCTACATTAAAAGTGTGACGTTTGAATTCCGCATTCTCGTTTCCTTATTTGGATGTGATAGATACATGCTGCTGTTGTGAAGAAAAAGTTATAGTACAGTTATACTGTAATGTTGTTGAGTTATAAATACATTGCTGACACTTTGAGTGTCGAGCAGCAGTGCAAAGCAGTGAAAATGCTACATGTGTTCTCTCACAACTACCCCATTCTACCATTGTGGCTCAAAAATCAGTCATAGACAAGTAAATGAATGAGTGTGGCTGTGTTCCAGTAAAACTTTATTTATGGACACTGAAATTTGAATTTTAGATAATTTCATGTATCATGAAATACTAATCTTTTGTTGGGTTTTTCCAACCACTTAAAAAAGTAAAGTGTTAGTTACTCAGTCTTGTCCAGCTCTTTGCAGCCTCATGGACGTAGCCTGCCAGGCTCCTCTGTCCATTGAATCTCTAGGCAAGAATACTAGAGTGGGTTGCTATTTCCTTCAAAAAGTAAAAACCGCTTAGTTTGAGGGCATTTTTCATTAATAGGCCTTTTTTGAAAATGAATCTTAGATTGTAATACTCTACTTCCTCTATCTATTCTAAAATACATCCCAATTTTTTTTATCAACCAGTATTCAGTTATTTATAACTCAATATATTGTTCATACTGAAACATATAGTCTATTATGATTACATTTTCCTTCTCAAAGAACTTTGTTTTCTGTAGCATTAAAAATTGCCTTGTTTTTTTTCCCATTTATTTTTATTAGTTGGAGGCTAATTACATAAAAATTGCCTTATTTTTAAATACAGTTTTATGGAGATATAATTCACATACCATCCAATTCACCCATTTAGTGTGCAGCTCCCTAGCTTTTAGTATATTTACAGAGTTGTGCATTCATTATCACAATTTTAGAACATTTTCAATACCACAAAAAGTAACCCCAGGGACTTCCCTAGTGATCCAGTGGCTAAAACTCCATGCTCCCAATACAGGGGACCTAGGATTGATCCCTGGTCGGGGAACTAGATCCCACATGCCACACCTAAGACCCAACACAGCCAAATAAATGAATTTAAAAAAAAAAAAGAAAGAAATCCCACACCCCTTACTGTCAGCCTTCCCAGTGCCCCATCCCACACATGCCCTAGACAAAGACAAATCTATTTTCTGTCTCTAATCCACTGTCTCTCTAGATCTACTTTCTGGAAGTCTCTCTACTCTCTGTGTCTCTGTGTATACTGGACATTTCATATAAGTGGAATCATTTAATATGTCATCTTTTGTGATTGACTGCTTTTACTTAGCATAATGTTTTTAAGTTCACCCATATTGTTGGGTGCAGCATTACTTTTCTTTCTTTTATTACTGACTCATTCATGGTATGGGCTTCCCTGGTGGCTCAGATGGTAAAGAATCTGCCTGCAATGCAGGAGACCCGGGTTCAATCTCTGGGTCAGGGAAGATCCCCTGAAGAAGGAAATGGCAACCTACTCCAGTATTCTTGCCTGGAGAATTCCACGGACAGAGTAGTCTGGTGGGCTACAGTCCATGGGGTCACAAAGAGTCAGGCATAACTGAGCAATTAACACACAATCCATTGTATGGGATATATTTTGTCTGTCCACTCAGCAATTGATGTATACTTTTTGACTGTTTTGAATAATGCTGCTATGAACATTTATGTTTAATTTTTTCATTTGTTTTCATTTATTTAGAATATATAATAAATAGGAATAGAACTGCTGGATCACATGGAAAGCATTTAACCATTTGAGGATCTTTCAGACTGCTTTCCAAAGTGACTATACCATTTTACCTTTCTTCCAGCAGTGTGTGTGATTTCCAATTTCTCTATATCCTCACCAACATTTGCTACTCTCTCTTTTTTTTTTTTTGCTACTCTCTTTTTGATTATAGCCACCCTAGAGGGTATAAGTGGTATCTCATTGTCATTTGCATTTCCTCGATGGCTGATGATTTTAAATATCTTGTCATGTACTTATTAGTCATTTGTCGTATTCTTATCTTGGGGGCTTCCCAGGTGGCACTAGTGGTAAGGAACCCAACTGCCAATGCAGGAGACACGGGAGACTTGGGTTCGATCCCTGGGTTGGAAAGATCCCCTGGAGAAGGGCATGGCAACCCACTCCAGTATTCTTGCCTGGAGAATCACATGGACAGAAGAGCCTGGCAGGCTACAGTCCATGGGGTCACAAAGAGTTGGACTCAACTGAAGCAACATAGCATCTTCTTATCGTATAGTATGTGTATCTTCTTTGGACAAGTATCTGTCTAAATCCTTTGTCCATCTTTAATATTTTTGAGTAGTAATAGTTCTTCGTATATTCTAGATATAGGTCTTCTTAGATAAATGATTTGCAGCAACAGTCTTCTCTTGATGGTATCCTTTGAAGCACAGAAGTTTTAAGTTTTGATAATTAGTTTATTTTTGTTGTTGCTTATGCATCATATCCTAGATGCCTGATTATTATTTTGTTCAGTGCTTTGTGATCTAACGTGAGTTATACCCTAATTCTTTGTCAGAGCTTTTAAACGCCTCTTAAGTTTTAAAACTCTTCTAAGTCAAATTCATCAATAAATCCATCAGTTCAGTTGTTTTCTTGTATCTTCATTCTTTAATCAGTTTAGAATGTACGTTTTTCAGTCCTAGGAAATTTTTATTGAATTTTTTTCTGTAATTTTTCCCCTTTGTTTTCTTTCTTTTGAAACTACTGTATAATATGGGAACACTGGTTCAGTGTAGAGGAACTTGACTATGGTAACACTCTTAGCTTCTTTCTCTACCTCTTCTTCTCTTTCACAGGGGGAAATTAGTGAGTACAGTAGATTAGTGAGTGCAGTAGAATGACTAGCATGGTCAGTCTAACCTTTTCATTTCTTACTTCATTCTAGCCTGCAGACAGTCAGTATTTTGCCATATTCTTGGCTAGTGCAGTAAACTGAGTGTGGGACATGCTCTCCATTTTGGGGGAAATAGTTCTAGTGGATAACTTCAATTAAGAGAGTGTTAGCAAGCCGTTTCCAAACCACTCTTGAGCCATGATTTCCAACCAAACTTTATGTCAGAGATAAAGCTGACATTTTGCTCTCTTTTTTCTTTTCTTTCTTTATTTTTTTCTCATCTGATTCTGAAATCAAGTGGGAAAGAGAGGTGCTTTTTAAAATTTTTTTAAATTAATTAATTTTTGGTTGCACTGGGTCTTTGTTGCTGTACACAGGCCTTCTCTAGTTGTGGAGAGTGGTGGCGACTCTCCAATTGCGTTGCTTGGGCTTCTTGTGGTGGTGGTTTCTCTCATTGAGGAGCACAGACTTGGACATGCAGGCTTCAGTAGTAGCGGTGCAAGGGCTTAGTTGCCCTGTGGTATGTGAAATCTGTCTGGACCAGGGATTGAACCTTTGTCCCCTGCATTGGCAGGCAGATTCTTATCCACTGTACCACCGGGGAAATCGGAGAGGTGTTTTTTTTTAAATTGTGGCAAGCTGTACATAACAGAATTTACCTTAATCAATTTTAAGTGTACTGTTCAGTGGCATTCAGTATATTCACATTGTACAACCATCACTACTGTCCATCTCCAGAACTTTTTTCATCCTAAACTGTGAAATAATAACTCCCCATTTCCTTCTCCTCCTCCAAGCCCCTGACAGCTACCATTCTATTATCTATTTGTGAATTTACTCTGGGTACCTCATGTAAGTTGAATTATATGATGCTTGTCCTTTTGTATCTGCTTTATTTCATTTAGCATATCTTCAAAATTCATCCATGTTGTGGTATGTATTAGAATTGCCTTCCTTTTTAAGACTGAATAATATTCCTTTGTATATATCATAACTTATTTGTTCATCTGTTGATAGACATTTGAGTTGTTTCTTCTTTATAGCTATTAATGATGCTGCTTTGAACATGGGTTTACAAATTCTGTTCTAGTCCCTGCTCTAAACTCATTTGGGTATATGTATATATATCTAGAAGTGGACTTGCTCAGTTATTTGAGACCTCCTAGTGTCTTAGCGGGCTTCCTCGATTGCTCAGTGGTAAAAAAAATCTGCCTGCAATGCAGGAGGTGCAGGAAACGTGGGTTTGATCCCTGGGTCAGGAAGATATCCTGAAGGAGGAAATGGTAGTCTACTCTAGTAGTCTTGCCTGGAAAATCCCATGGGCAAAGGAGCCTGGTGGGCTACAGTCCATAGGGTTGTAGAGTCAGATACGACTGAGCAAGCAAGCCAGCAAGCATATTAGCATTGCCTTTTAATAATCCACCTCAAAATCTAAGTGGCTGACAGCAACAATGATTTATTATGTTCTTGCAGTTCTCTCAGATGGCTGGGCAATTTTTTGTTCCTGTTATCGGGGCTTACCTGTGTGGCTATATTCATTATGTAGGTCGATTGGAGCTAGAGGATCTAAAATGGCTTTAATCACATGTCCAGGGCCTTGGTGGGAATAGCTAGAAGGTGGGCCTTCTCTCTGCACTTAATCTGTCCTCATGCATAGTCTAGTTTAAACTTCTTGACATGGCAGTTAAGTCCCCAAAGAGTGAAGGGAGAAGCTGCAGGACATCTTGAGGCCTAGACTCTAGGACTTCACCACAAATTAAAGGCAGAGTTGGCTCAGACAGTAAAAGTGTCTGCCTACAATGCAGGAGACCCAGATTGGGAAGATCCTCTGGAGAAGGAAATGGCAGCCCACTCCAGTATTCTTGCCTGGAAAATCCCATGGACAGAGGAGCCTGGCAGGCTACAGTCCATGGGGTCGTAAAGAGTCGGACACGACTGAGCGACTTCACTTTGCTTACGGAGTTAGCCCAGATTCAAGAAGTGGGAAGAAATAGTCTCCAACTCTTGTTGGGAATATTGACCAGGTCACTATGGGACCATTATTAAAGTGGTTACTTACACCTAATAACCTAACAACTGATCCATATCTGAGGAAACTTGAGAAATAGGGATGGACTGCCGTTGGGGAACAAAAAGGCCTTCTAGTAGTCCCTAAATGGGTTGGCTTGCTATTATGTTTTAACAAGTATAGAACCATGTGGATTTTTTTGAGCTTGGGTGTTTGTAAGAACTATATTGTACCATGCAGTAAGTTTTTGTTTCTTTTTCTTTTTTTTTAAAACAGTTATATGGTTAGCTTTAAACTAAATCAGCTTGGGTAAGAAGGCTTTAGCTGACTCAAGACAGGCTATATCAACTTTAGAGTTGCAACTGCCCTGGACTTACAGGCAAAGCTACACAGATTTAATTTTTAATGGTTTGGGTGGGCATAACAATTAATATTTTTATGGACTTCTTAAACCAGGTCTGCAGCTTTAAACTGCAAAGATGTATAGAGTTTAAAGTATAGAGTAATTAATGACTAAGACTCTAGCCTTCAATTGTTAATTCCAGGTCTAGACAGATAGTACCCTTCCCTGACTTTGTGGCATCAAGTATTTCTTATGTATTTTTGGATTTAAATAAATGAACTCTTAGCTGTGGTAGTTTTAATGAAAGTAGATTCACAAAAGTTTGGTTCATTTTATAAAGGAACAAATAAAAATGAATGAGTGGCTACTTTATTATAAGAAAATAATACCACCTTCTTGGTTCTTGGGCTTGGTTTGAAGAAACCTACTTCAGTCTTTTAATTTCTTTTTCTTTTTTTGGTCATACCATATGATTTGGGGGGATCTTAGTTCCCCAACCAGAAATCTAACCTGAGATGACAGTGAAAGCACCAAGTCTTAACCACTGAACTGCTAGGGAAGTCCCTACTTCAGTCTTTATAGTCAGTACAGGAACCATGAGAGGGTGAAACCAAATTGATGTAGACAGGTTGAATAAGCTAAAGGGAGAGAGGTTTTCTTAGACATCTTAGAAGAGCCTTACCCCTCCAAAAATTTATACACAGTCACATACACACATAAATAGAGACTACATGGTTTAGTTGGGAGGTAATGACAAGTTATATAATTACATGGTTATCTTCCCAAGTACCCTTTTTTGACCTGTAATGACTTAGCACTATCTAGGTCTAGAAATAGCAATTTAAGACTGGAACCTGAGTGGCTAATTATTTTATCTCTGTATATGAAAATGAGGTCTTGAAAGTTATATAGTATACTGTGGTATGGCCAGGAGATAATTTATTTGCATGTTTTTCTCTGTGTGGAAATTTGGATGATTTCCAGATTTTCTCTATCACAAATGTTGCTGCAGTGAACATTGTTACATATCTTTGTGCACGTGTATGAATATTTCTGTGAGACATCTAGAAATGTAATCACTGGGGTAAAAGGTTTGCAGAGTTCTCATTGTTAAGAAAGTAGGTTTGCCATATACTACAAAAATACTGTACCCACTGAGATTCATAAGCAAGTGTGTGAGAATACCCTGTTTGTATATATATTTAAACTTATTTTTATTTGTTTTTGTTTCATGCTCTTATTGATTTGAAGGAACTCTCGTATCTTGTTACAGGCTTCCCTGGTGGCTCAGATGGTAAAGAATCTGCCTGCAATGCAGGAGACATGGGTTGGAAAGATCCCCTGGAGAAGGGAATGGCAACTCACTCCAGTATTCTTGCCTGGGAAATCCCATGGACATAGGAGCCTGACGGGCTACAAGTGCATGGGGTCGCAAAGCATGTCTGACACGACTTGAGGGACTGACACTTCTTTTGTATATTGTTATTCTCTTCTCTCAGTATACAGTTTTCTGTTAGATTTAGTTAATGATGTTTTGTTTCAGAAGAATTTTAAGTTAGAATATAGTGAAATCTCCCCCAATATAATAATTTTGTATCTTATTTAGCATAAATTTTCTTCATCCTAATATTATAACAATATTTTCTCTAATTACTTTTAAGACTTTTTTTTCTTTTAGCTCTGTAAGCTATTGAATTTATATGTGTTAGGTGTAAGGTAGAAATGGCTATTTTATCTCCCTAAAGAATTACCTATTGCTTCAAGATCATTTATTGCATAATAAACAGTGTTAAAACGATATTATAGACAGTGCTCTGTTTCTAGAACCTGTTTTCTTAAATTGATCTGTCGGTATTCTTGTACTAGTATACTCTTTAATATTAATTGCTTTAAAAGATTATATTTTATAATTAGTAAGGCAGTTCCCATCATGTTTTTCCTTTTGAAAAAGTTCTTGACATATTTTTTTTGGTCCATATGAATTTTAGAATCAGTATGCCAAGTTACCCAGGTAGTGCAGTGCAGGGAGGTACAAGAGATGCAGGTTCAATCCCTGGGTTGGGAAGATGCCCTGGAGTAGGAAGTGGGAACCTGTTTCTGTATTCTTGTCTGGAAAACTCCATGGACAGAAGAGCCTGTGGGGGGCTACAGCACATGGGACAGCAAAAGAGTCAGACACGACAGAGCATAGCACAGTCTCGACAGCTAGTTACACACACACACACACACACACACACTTACTGGGATTTTAAAATTGGAATTGTCTTGAATTTATAGGTTAATTTGGGGGAAGAATTTATATCTTTGTAATACTGGGTGTTCCCATTCCAGCTGCATAGTATGACTAGTCATATCTGTTATCTTCTCATGTAAAGTTTTCTAGTTTTACTATTGTTGGATGAGGAACAGATTAGCTTCTGGTGCCATGCTACTTGGGCTCAGTCCCTGCTAAACTTAGGCAAATAAAAATCCTTTTTTGTGTGCTTTAGTTTCCTCATCCATAAATTGCGAATAATAGCTCATTAGGGTTATTATGAAGATTAAATGGATTAAGACATATAAGTTAATACATAAAATGTGAGTGGTTATTAGTATGTATTTATAGTTTCTTTTGCTTTTGTGAATAGAACCTTTTACTTAAATCTCATTTTAATTGGTTAGCTTTGGTTTATAGGAAATTCGTGATTTTTTTTTTTTTATGGTTCTTGATTTTGGATGCTTTGCTGAACATTTAGTACTACACTCATTTTTTAAAAATTCTGTTGCATTCTGTAGCTAATCTGTAGCTACTTTTGTAGTGAGTTGTTTTAGCTTTCAATATTTTGGCCTTATAGTTCTTTCTTGTTTATTTATATTGTGGATTTGTTTTCGTTTGCTAGGACTTCTAATACAGTGTTGACTAGAAGTGATGATGAAGAGCATTTTGTCCATGACTGCCTTTAAATGGATTTGCTGTTTGATTTATAGAAGTTAATTCTCTCTCGAGTTTAACCCTTAGAAGTTAATTCAAGCTAAGGGTTGTATGTGTTTGTGTGTGTATTTAATTTGCTAAGGAGTGGGTTTTGGATTTTCATTAAATTATTTTTTATTATACAAACAATAAGTGTATATTATTACAAAAGATTGAAAAATATGTAAAAATTATAGTGTAAAGCATGAAAGTTCTTGTATCTTGTTCTAATTTTATTCTCTCTCCATATATATATATATATATATATATATATACATATATGTTATTATTGGTTTGTGTCCTTTTAGTTCTTTAGCTACTCCTTTATGTACATTTAGGGCTTCCCAACTTCCCTGGTGGCTCAGATGGTAAAAGCGTCTGCCTACAATGTGGGAGACCCGGGTTCAATCCCTGAATTGGGAAGATCCCCTGGAGAAGGCAATGGCAACCCACTCCAGTACTCTTGCCTGGAAAAATCCCATGGACGGAGAAGCCTACAGTCCATGGGATCGCAGAGTTGGACATGACTGAGCTATTTCACTTTCACTTTCATAGCTCAGTTGGTAAAGAATCCATGCCTGCAATGCAGGTGACCCTGGTTTGATTCTTGGGTTGGGAAGATCCCCTGGAGAAGGGGAAGGTTACTCACTGTAGTATTCTTGAGCTTCCCTTGTGGCTCAGCTGGTAAAGAATCTTCCCACAGTATGGGAGACCTGGGTTCGATCTCTGGGTTGGGAAGATCCCCTGGAGAAGGGAAAGGCTACCCACTCTGGTATTCTGGCCTGGAGAATTCCATGGACTGTGTAGTCCCTGGGGTTGCAAAGAGTTGGACATGACTGATCGACTTTCACTAGCTTCACTTAACGTACATTTAATGTATATTTGTGTACATTTTATGTGTATGTGTGTACACAGTTTTATTTATTTTACAGAACTACTGATATTTTGTTTCACTTAGCATATTAAATACCTGTTATGTATCAGGCCCCCTTTAGGCATTGGCATTCTTCTGCTCATTCAGCAAATGTTTCCTAAATGCCAGGCAGTGTCTTAGGTGCTGGAAATATAGCTATGAAGAAAAAGAAAAGCCTGTCCTCAGACCTAACTTTCTAAAGGTGCAGACAGAAAATTAAAAAACAAAACAAAACCAAAACCAGAAAAAAGGGATGATAAATGGTATGAAAAAAAGTTAAAACAGGATAGGGATTGTTGTTCAGTCACTAAGTCCTGTCCGACTTTTTGACCCTGTGAACTGCAGCACACCAGGCTTTCCTGTCCTTCACTATCTCCCTGAGTTTGCTCCAATTCATGTCCATTGTGTTGATGATGCCATCTGACCACCTCATTCACTGTCACTCCCTTCTCTTACACTGGATATTTTCCAGCATTAGAATCTTTTCCATTGAGTCAGCTCTTTGCATCAGGTGGCCAAAGTATTGAGCTTCAACTTCAGCATCAGTCCTTCCAGTGAATATTCAGGGTTGATTGCCTTTAGGATGGACTGATTTGATCTTGCAGTCCAAGGGACTCTTAAGAGTCTTCTCCAACACCACAATTTGAAAGCATCAATTTTTTGGCACTCAGCCTTCTTTGTGGTCCACCTCTTGTATTGGCATATGACTACTGGAAAAATCATCGTTTTGACTATGCAGACCTTTTCCAGCAAAGTGATGTCTCTGCTTTCTAACACACTAAGCTTGTCATTGCTTTTCTTCCAAGGAGCAAGTGTCCTTTAATTTCGTAGTTGCAGTCACCATCCACAGTGATTTTGGAGTCCAAGAAAATAAAATCTGTCACTGTTTCCACTTTTCACACATCTATTTGCTGTGAAGTGATGAGACTGGATGCCATGACCTTTGTTTTTTGAATGTTGAGCTTTAAGCCAGCTTTTTCACTCTTCTCTTTCACCCTCATCCAAAGGCTCTGTAGTTCCTCTTTGCTTTCTGCTGTGAGAGTGGTGTCATCTGCATATCTGAGGTTGTTGATATTTCTCCCAGCCATCTTAATTCTAGCTTGTGAGTCATCCAACCTTGCATTTTACACGGTATACTCTGCTTATAAGTTAAGTAAACAAAATGATAATATACAGCCTTGTTGTACTCCTTTTCCAGTTTTGAACTAGTATGTTGTTCCCATGTAAGGTTCTAACTATTGCTTTTTGTCCTGCATCCAGATTTCTTAAGAGACAGGTAAAGTGGTCTGATATTTCCATCTTTTTAAGAATTTTCCAGTTTGTTGTGATCCACCCATTCAACAGCTTTAGCGTAGACAGTGAAGCAGATATTTTCCTGGAATTCCCTTGCTTTTTCTATGATCCAGTGGATGTTGGCAGTTTGATCTCTGGTTCCTGTGCCCTTTCTAAATCCAGCTTGTACATCTGGAAGTTCTTGGATCACGTACTGTTGAAACCTAACTTGAAGGATTTTGAGCATTACCTTGCTAGCATGTGAAATGCGTGCAATTGTGTGGTAGTTTGAACATTCTTTGGCATTGCCTTTCTTTGGGATTGGAATGAAAACTGACCCTTTTCAGTCCTGTGGCCACTGCTGAGTTTTCCAAATTTGCTGGCATATTGAGTTCAGCTCTTTAACAGCATCATCTTTTAGGATTTGAAATAGCTCAACTGGAATTCTATCACCTCCACAAACTTTGTTTGTAGTGATGCTTCCTAAGTCCCACTTGACTTTGCACTCCAGGTTGTCTGGCTCTAGGTGAGTGATCACACCATTGTGGTTATCTGGGTCGTGAAGATCTTTTTTGTATAGTTCTTCTGTGTATTCTTGCCACCTCCTCTTAATCTCTTCTGCTTCTGTTAGGTCCATACCATTTCTCTTCTTTATTGTGCCCATCTTTGCATGAAATATTCCCTTGGTGTCTCTGATCTTCTTGAAGAGATCTCTAATTTTTCCCATTCTGTTGTTTTCATCTGTTTCTTTGCATTGATCACTGAGGAAGACTTTCTTATCTCTCCTTGCTATTCTTTGGAACTCTGCATTCGATGGGTGTTTTTTTTTTCTCCTTTGTCTTTAGCTTCTCTTCTTTTGTCAGCTATTTGTAAGGCCTTGCCAGACAACCATTTTGCCTTTTTGCATTTCTGTTTCTTGGGGGTGGTGTTGAACACCGTCTCCTGTACAATGCCACAAACCTCCATCCATAGTTCTTCAGGCACTCTATCATATCTAATCCCTTGAATCTATTTGTCACTTCCACCATAAAATCATAAGGGATTTCATTTAGCTCATACCTGAATGGTGTAGTGGTTTTCTCTACTTTTTTCAATTTAAGTCTGAGTCTGGCAATAAGGAGTTCATGATCTGAGCCACAGTCAGCTCCCGCTCTTGTTTTTGCTGACTGTATAGAGCTTCTCCATCTTTGGCTACAAGAGTATAATCAGGTTGATTTCGGTATTGACCATCTGGTGATGTCCATGTGTAGAGTCTTCTCTTGTGTTGTTGGAAGAGGGTGTTTGCCATGACCAGTGCATTCTCTTGGCAAAACTCTGTTAGCCTTTGCTCTGCTTCATTTTGTGCTCCAAGGTCAAATTTGCCTGTTATTCCAGGTATCTCTTGACTTGCTACTTTTGCATTACAGTTCCCTATGATGAAAAGGACATTGTTTTGGGGTGTTACTTCTAGAAGATCTTGTAGGTCTTCATAGAACCATTCAGCTTCTTCAGCATTACTGGTTGGGGCATAGATTTGGATTACTGTGATATTGAATGGTTTGCCTTGGAAAAGAACAGCGATCATTCTGTCATTTTTGAGATTGCGCCCAAATACTGCATTTTGAACTCTTTGTTGACATGAGGGCTACTCCATTTCTTCTAAGAAATTCTTGCCCACAGTAGTAGATATAATGGTCATCTCAATTAAATTCACCCATTCCAGTCCATTTTAGTTTTCTGATTCCTAAAATGTCTATGTTCACTCTTGCCATCTTCTGTTTGACCACTTCCAGTTTACCTTGATTCACGAACCTAACGTTCCAGGTTCCTATGCAGTATTGCTCTTTACAGCATCAAATTTGACTTCCATCACCAGTCACATCCACAACTGGGTGTTGTTTTCACTTTGGCTCCGTCTCATCTTTCTTTCTAGAGTTATTTCTCCACAGCTCTCCAGTAGCATATTGGGCACCTACTGACCTGGGGAGTTCATCTTTCAGTGTCATAGTATAATGAATAGCTGAGTTGAATGTTTTGTGATTTTTTTTTCATTTTTTATTTTTCAGGTACATCAAATTACAAAATGGCTTGCAGGCACTTTTGATTTCAGACCTAAGTAATATGGAAGGTAAAATGGGTGATGCAACAGATGATGAAGAGGAAGATGAGGAGGAAGAAGAAGAAGACGATGATGACGATGATGATGATGACGATGATGATGAAGATTCTGGAGCAGAAATAGAATGATGATGAAGAAGGTTTTGATGATGAAGATGAGTTTGATGATGATGATGAAGAACATGATGATGACCTTGATGCTGAGGATAATGAGTTGGAAGAATTAGAAGAGAGGGCAGAAGCTAGAAAGAAAACCACTGAAAAACAGGTGTGAGTCATGTCTGTTACATCTTTTTCTAATTTGGGAATTCTTTGTGATAAGTTCCAAATTTATGTTTTGTGTCTTACTGGCAAATAAGAAGTATTTACTGATCTTCAGTAAAGGAATATTTATTCTATGTAAAGATTACATTAAAAAAAACATTTTCCTCTAGGGACTTCCTTGGTGGTCCAGTGGTTAGCAGTGGTTAAGACTCTCCGTTTCAAATACTGTGAGCCTGGGTTTGATCCCTAGTCGGGGAACTAAGATCCCTCACGCCAGATGGTGTGGCCAAAAAATTTAAGGAAAAAAAGCTTCTTTTTGCTCTATTATAAAAGTGACAAATGCTCACTATAGAAGCTAATGGAAAATAAAAACAGAAATATAAAAGTTGCCCATAACCATAACTCTCAGAGATAATCACTGGGAGTATTTGACTGCATGTTTTCAAAACAAATGCCTGGAGCTGTGAATCTGCAAAGTTCTTAGCATGGGATAGAGGAATAAGAGAATGTATTATCCTTGGAGAGACTGGATAAAGCATAAGAGAAGAACAAGTATAGTGTAGAATTCTTACATAGGCTTGTGTTTCTGAGAATCCTCATTGGTAATTTCTATGTAAGTAACTGAATGTGATTTGTATTTTTATGGGGAAGCATCAGTGGTCCAAATAATTAATAAGTAAATTGGAAGAATTGAAATAGAAATGGGGAGTTGAGCTTAGTTAGTGGAATATATTAATAACAGTAGGTGAAGAGATAAGTACTGGTTAATAGAAATAATGTTCCTCTCTGGATATTTTTTGAAGAATGCTTCCATTTTGAAGTAGAAAATATCTACATTGTAGTATAATATTCTGGAGCCATTATAGTAGAATTGACCAGCAAATGTTTGTTAAAACTAGTATCTTAAATATTGGTAATATATTCAACATGGTACCATTCTCAAAAAAATGAATTAAAGTTCAGATTATTAACACTAAAATCTAAAAGGTCACATGTATAACACTATAAAATCAGCCTTCAAAATGTGACAGTTTGAAATGTAAGTAGTAGGTATGTCTTAGATAAATTAATAGGTACTCTTCCTGGAAAAAAAAATTTTTTTAAAGAAGATTGTGCCAGTTGTTTCACTTAGGTGTTGGAGGGATTGAGTCATGTTTAAAGCAGCTATTCCCTCTTGCTATTCAGATTATAATTGATGCCTGTTTTGGCAGAGCAGGATAGGCCAAGTGATTTTAGCTTGGAAGGCTTTATGGATAAAAACCAAAACACCAGGGAAAAAAGTATATATATGTAGATAGTCTGTCGTCTTTATAGTCTATACTAAAGTCTTTATAAATAAATCAGGAGTTAATGAACTCACTTTTAATTTAAAATAGATCTTATAATTTCAAATGGAGAAATAATAGAAGGGAAGAAATAAGTGAGAAGAACAGTGATAGTTAGGAAACCTGAATTCTAATTCTGAGACTGCCATTATCTTTATAAATGATCTTAGACCTTTTCATTTTCTCATTTTCCCCCCTCATTTCTGAAACAAGAGATTTAGGTTACATACATTTTGAAGTCCATTTTAGCTCCAGACATACTGTGTTACAACTTCATAACTGAATATTCCTGGTTTATAAACTTTTTACTGTGTCTCTGTTAATAGCTTTTCCTGTATTTTGGACTTCTTCATACCCTCTATCAATTGACAAGCAAAACTCTAGGATTAAGTTAAAAATTTTTTTGATAGCCAATTTTATTGTCAAAATGTAATAAAATATTTTAGATTTATATAGCAATTGTGAACCTGTTTGACAAAAGAAGATGTGCATCCAGTATTTTGGGTACCCCTTTTTATTTTGCTTATTATGTACATCAAACTCTAAATGTTACCTTGTCTAGAAGCAGCAGGGTCAGATTCTAGTGATCATTTTAAAAATAGCTTAGATGCTGCCTGTCTTTTCTGAGAACTGTATGATATATTCCCTCTTAAGATACTGATAACTGATTTTCTGGATTTTAGAAAGGAATGGAGGAGGTTAGTGCAGTTTGAAGACGAGATCAAATTGTTTTATGCTGTGGGTACACTAGTGAAAGGAAAGATCCCATGATTGTAGTCATGGAAAATTATTTCTATTCACTGAATGAATAAATGCCTACAAAAGGTAAAGTAGATAGTCTAGATAAGAGGTGGCTTAAGAGTAGTATAGGATTTTGCAGTGGTTTTATGATTTTTTATTTGAAAAATGTGAACTGTTTAAGATGAATATGTGAATGTGTAAGGATAGTAGGAAGAAAATTTTTTGAGGTTTTTGGAGAACATTTACCTAATTAGGAAGTTGGCTACTCTTTTGAATCATCGTTTTTATCCCCCTCCACTTTCTTTCTGCCCGAGGGAAGTTCTTGATCTTAAAGTTTTGATTAAAAAAATTTTTTTTGATAAATTAACAAGATTGGAATTTAAGTATGATATATGCTGAATTATGATTTGTTCAAGGCTTTCTTAAATCAAGTCTCAAGTATGAATTTCTCAAGTATGAATTTTTTGGATAGATAATTCTCAAGTATGAATTTCTTTTCTAGCAATTGCAGAGCCTGTTTTTGCTGTGGTCAAAGCTGACTGATAAACTGTGGTTTAAGTCAACTTATACAAAAATGTCTTCAACCCTGCTGTTCAAGACAAGAAATCTTAATGGGGTAGTTGGAGCTGAAAGCAGGTTAGGCATCTGTTAAACACATCACAGAACCCATTAGACTGTGCTTTGAAGAAGTGGATATTCCCTCATGTTTTAACTGAGTTTATGTGTCTGCGTCTTAAATAAGGGATTTATGAATATTAAGTGAGGCTGTTTGGTTCTTCCAAAAACGTAAACCCCCGCCCCCCTGCCAACACATGGTTAGACTTTATACCAGGTGTACACTATTTTTTTTAAAAGCCTTCTAAGAGGATAACCATTTATCAGAATAGTCTGTGTCATCAAATGTGTTAGCCCTTTAAAATTGACGTTTGTAAAATTTGGGAAAGTTAATAATTCAGCTTTCTGTCCTTAAGGATTCAAATTGACTATTTTTTTCTCCTTTTTTGTGTCTTTTAACTTACTTTGATATAATGTTTGCCCTGATCATTTTAAATGCAGAATTTGGTATACTTCCTGACCATGTATTTTGTTGCGAATTGATTTTCCCAAAGTACTGGGAAAATGTCAACCAGTAAGTAATGTATTTTTTTTTTAAGTAATTATTTTTTATACCTTAAATAAGAAGTGAAGAACTAAAAGGCCTCTTTAAAGTTTAGTTCTGTAGTTCTTTAATGACTAAAGATTTTTTAATAACCGTTAATTTATTATCTTCGTTAGATGTTTTCCTGACTTGTTATCTTATACCCTGTTTTAATAAAAACAGTATTTTCTGAGTGACATATTGAGAAGTTTCCATCTAGTAACTTGAATTAACAAACACAGAGCCTTTAATTGTTTAGAGATCTTTCCAGAAAATTTCTTCAGATATATTACTTCTGCAGATTTCTGAAATCTGGTTAATCAGGAAACAAACTTGGTTCAGAACTTTGAAATGCTGACACAAAGTGATACTTGGGTGGGCTGGCCAGTCCCCCTTGGCTTTTTTTTTCTGTCTGTTTCTGCTTTTTCCCTTAGGTCTGCACCTGTTCAGCATTTTGCAGGATGGCAAGAGGAGGAGCAGCAGGGTGAAACTGACACAGTTCTGGTGAGTTTCACTTTGCTGCTCCTCCTGATTCTTAGGGAAAGAATTCTGTCACTTTCTATTGGATAAGGTCCATCTCCAAGTGAATCCTTAAAATGAGATGACATCATTATTCCTGTAGGATTGACTCACTATCTGTATGTGTTCTACTTACTCCAGTCTGCAGCGGCTCTTTGTGTTGGAGTTGGGAGTTTTGCTGATCCAGATGACCTGCCCGGGCTGGCACACTTTTTGGAACACAGTAAGATCTTTGTAAAATATTCTCGGGTGTGCTTTTACCTCCAAATTTGTAAGAATTGATTTCAAAGATAAGTAACTGGTTTGATAGGATCGTGATAATGTTTAATAAGAGAAAAACTAAGAAAAAAAAATCTTAGTGAATATCATAGGGAAAGACTTAATTTTAATCTTGAGTGTACTTGTTTTGAGGATTAAAGTGAAACTGCTTAGAAAACTATGTTAAAATTTAAGCAAGTCTTATTATTCAGGTACACTAAGGCCAACCAGTCAGGAGGAAATTGCTAATCTTGAGGAGTTTAGACTGTCATCTTGGGAGGGGCAGTTCCTTCCAGGGTTGGCAAGGCCTCAAGATGTCAAAGCATTAGAAATACAGAAAAATAAAAAGGCACGATTAATATCAAAGCAAAACAGTAAATCTTCAGTGTAATTATTAATGTACCCAAGTAAAACCTTTGTGAATGCTATCCAGTTATGAACTCTTGAATTATTACCTCTTTGTATTCTAGTTTTCTAAGCTACTCAAGGGTGAATTTCTTACCTTATGAGTTTTTATAGTATAAATTAGTTGGCATATATGTCAGTTTACATTTTAACCTTTTACAAATAAATTACATATTTCATTAAAAATGTTTAGTTTTTGAATTTAAAAGTTATATATGAGCATTATAGAAAGTTAAAAAAAACAGAAGTACTATGAAGAAAATAAGTATTATCCATATGTAGCCATTGTTGGCATATTTTATACCAGTTTTTTTGGAAACTTCATCCTTGTTAATAAAAACATTGTCTGTGTCTTTGTGTTTTGTGACTTTGTATTCTTTTCACTTAGTGGTATTCATGGGTAGCTTGAAATATCCAGATGAGAATGGATTTGATGCCTTCCTGAAGAAACATGGGGGCAGTGATAACGCTTCAACTGATTGTGAACGTACAGTCTTTCAGTTTGATGTCCAGAGGAAGTCCTTCAAAGAAGCCCTGGATAGGTAAATAACCCAAAATATATTTTTATTTTGATTATCTGGTGCCATCTTACAACTGGCAGTGTTGGGCATTGTTCTGTGGTATTTCTTTTCCAGCAGTACTCTTAATTCTGTAGGATTATCAACCATACTTTGTTTGGAGATATACCTTGGCTCTTGTTCTGTATACCTTAGTCTTTGTATTAAAGATTAAATTGAAACCATTTAAACATCTTTTGAATTTTGTAAATAATGTAGTCTCTATTGACTCATTATTGCAATTATTATTTTCTAATTTAGTATAAAATATGGAAAACAGAGAAGGGAAAAAGAGGTAAGATTGCTCTCAATTTCATAATCTAGATATAACCATGATTGATACTGTGGAATGTAGCCACCTATATTTGTAACATATTTGGGATCAGCTTATTCATATATTTTCATATTTTTAAAACAAGATTTATCACATTTGCATATTGTTTTATAATTTACAAAACATGACTAAGTAATTTTGGATCTGTTTAGCCATTCACATATTATTGGACAGTTGAAATATTTTCAGTTTTCTGGTACTATGATGCTATAGTGAATATTCTGTTTGTGTACATCCTTAATCATTTCCTTTTGCTAAGTTCTGAGGAGTGAAATTTCTGAGTGTATTTGCATGGATTTTTAAAAATTTTTTTAAAAAGAGCTTTTGATCCTCAAAGTTATCTTCTCAAAAGTTTGTCAGGGCATTAATAGAGCTTTGATATAGTAAGGTTGTAAGGCCAAGCATACAGTAGTAAAAAGAAGTAACTTTATACCAAAATCTAGATAAATATAAGATTGAAATACTAAGAAAGAAAGAAATAATCGAGTTTGACCAGTATAATGTAAAGTCTGATGGCAGTTTTTGGTCCATTTTTTGTTGGTTATATCTAGTATCAAGAATCTGGCGGATACCTATTTGAGATGTCTTGAATGAATTAATACAGGTTTCTTTAAATATAAAAAAATGCCATAAAATCAAAACACAAATGACAAAAATTTCTCAAACCATGACAGTGGTCAAGTTTTCTTAAATTATCTCATCCCTTAAGAATTAATTTGACCCTGAGAAAACTTTTGGGTAAGTTCCTGTAAGTTGAAAGAATATGGCATTATTTTCAAGGAAATAAATATTTGTCTGTACTTGAACCCCCAAGTTAACAGCTTTTCCACTAAAACAGTGCCAAAATCCCATTAAAATTGACATAATTACTTTGATGACAGTGTTTATAATAGGATACAACATAGTGGTTTTTCTTCTTTAATCTGAAATATGGCTCTCTAGTTTGTATTCAGTGAAATAGTTTATAGCTCTTTTTAATTGCATACTTAAGGATATGCTCACAGCACATATATTTGATATCAGTGTTTATCTAATTAAACATTTAATTCCAAAATAATAAACAAAAGAATAGAGACAAAAGAAGTTAATCAAGCAGTGCAAATGAGGCCCAAATTTATCTTTTTTATAAACTTAGAAAATCAGGAATACTCTTTAAGGTGACTGCGTGTTTGCTTTTGTTTCAAAGTTTTCAACTCCCAAGTTTTACAGCATGTTAAGAAAACTTAAGCAGTAGACAGATTGAATACTCATAAATAAACACATTTCATTGGAAAAAAAGAATAGGCAAAGGATATGTTGAAAAAATTACGACCACCTCAGAGATAATGAAATCTGCTATAAAGTCTAGTTAAATAACTTGTTTCATTTCTTCTTAAGAAATTCTGTACATTTTTAATCTAAAGAGTACTTCAGGAAATCCAAAGATATTTGCACATTTATTATGGATTATTTCTACTTAAAAAACTGTCAGAATTAATAAGAAGAATGCTACTGCCTAATAGAAGAAATTATTAAGAATATCAGGCCATGAATTTATGCCATAAATGGTAGACAGTGGTAGAGCATTAAGCATTGCATATTCTATAATACATATGATAATTATTATACTTCAACAGTTAATATGACTTCATTGGTGGCTCAGACAGTAAAGTGTCTGCCTACAATGTGGGAGACCAGGGTTCAGTCCCTGGGTTGGGAAGATCTCCTGGAGAAGGAAATGGCAGTCCACTCCAGTATTCTTGCCTGGAAAATCCCATGGACGGAGGAACCCCGTAGGCTACGTCCATGGGCTCGCAGAGTCGGACACGACTGAGCGACTTCACTTTAACTTTTTCACAGTTAATATGAAATAAAAAGTCTTTGGATAATTTGCATGGATTAAGTGTGTCTATTTTTTAATAGGTCAGTAAAATCTAGCTTCCTCACAGGTCATATTGTTCAGTATCTTGAATCATTTAAGTAAAAAGTTGAGGAAATAACTGAATTTTTACTCTAGTAAGTAAATGAGAATGAAAGCTGCTTTTACCCTGGTGGCCTTTGCTAATTTCAATAAATTTGAACTTTAGTTTATCAGTATTTCAGGGCAAGAAGAAGATTTATCAAAGTCCAGGAAGTTCACAAAGTGGGATATTTAATAGGAGACTCTTCTCATGATAAATTGGGACTTCAGAAGGCATCAATCACCCTTAGGCTGAGGAAATGGATTAGCCATCCCGAGGAGTTACAGACTACTTTGAAAAATGCCTATGTTGTCTAGTGAACCTTAAGCCTTGAATATAGTTTAACATGGTCCAGAACTGGTAGTGTTCTCTGATGCCCAAGAGAGGCAAAAACAAACCCTCTCAAAAAGAAAATGCCTTTGTTTTATCTACTCTCAAGTAGAGTGACCAGCATTCAGTCAAACATAAGCAGACATGCAACAAAATAAGACAATATGAATGAGAACAGGAAACAGAAAAGGACTTAATGCCTTAGAAATCTTAGAGATTGGCATGGTTAAGTATTACAAAGATGATTCGTTTTTACAGAAATAAGGGACAAGTTAGAATACAGTTGTAAGTCATAGAAAACTCTAAAATGTGACCTATGAGATTTGAAATATAAAAAGTAAGAAAGGGCATTGTGAATTGAGACATGATAATTGAAATTTAAACCATGTATAGGTTTAAGAGAGGAGTACATATAGATGATGTTAGGATTTGTGAATTGAAAGATAGACCAAGAGAAATCCCAAATACAGTGTGAAGAGAAAAAAAATGAAAGCTACAGAAAAAAGGAAAAGTAGCATAAAGGATAGAGTGAAAATGTCCAATATATATATACCTAGAGAACTAGAAGGAGAAGAGAAAAAATTAATACAAAATATTTGAAGGGTTGATCACTGGAAAATTTCTAGAACATCAAATCAGAGGGTAAAGAAGTCTAACAAATTACAAAAGTATATATTAAAAGAAATCCACATATAGAAAGTTATAGTGACTATAGAAGACCAAATATAGAAAATCTTTGCCAGATGAAAGGGCAGAAGTTCTTTAAAGTCATGTTAATTAGTCTGATGGATGACTTTTCAGCAGCAGTAGTGGAAACTCAATGACAGTAGAATATTTGTAATAGCCTGAAAGAAAATAACCACCAACTACAAATTCTACACCAAGCAAAAAATATCTTGTAAGAATGATTGTAAAATAGACCTTTAGACACACAGTTGAGTGTGCATGCCACCAGCTTACCAAAGAAAATTCTAAAGAATTTATTTCAGACAGAAGGAGAATACAGATCAGAGCTGCAAAAATGATAGTGAGGCAATGAAAGTCATTTTATATGAATAATATAAATGAGCATTGATTATTTAAAACAGTAATTATGAAACTTAAAAGTATACAGAGTTAAAACAACAATGTATCAGGAATAATGCTAAATGGAGAAAAAGGTATTTTTATAAGATGAATATTAGACTTTGATAAGTTAAAAGGATACATGTAATATTTTTAAGGGTAACTGCTGAAAGAACATAGTTTGGGCATAAAAATTCCAAACCAATACAAGGAAAACGTTTGGAATAAGTCTCTCAAATAAATTCAAAGAAGAAAACTGTAGTAGGAGGGATAGAACAAGTGGGACAAGCAGGACAAAGGAGGATGGAGGTAGATGTACATCCATATGTAACAGTAATTCTTATTAAATATGAGTGGATTAACTTCCAGTTAAAAGATAAACATCAGACTGGATTTAAAAAGCCTAATCAAATAGTTTTTAAGACTTCTATATCTAGGGCTTGGGAGGGGTTCCCTGGCAGCTCAGATGGTAAAAGAATCTTCTTGCAACACAGGAGACCTGGGTTTGATCCCTGGGTCAGGAAGATCCCCTGGAGAACGGAATGGCAACCCACTCCAGCAGTCTTGCATGGAAAATTCTATGGACAGAGAAGTCTGGCAAGCCACAGTCCATGGGGTTGCAAAGAGTCGGACATGACTGAGTGACTAGTACATGTAGTAAGTCTTTGAAAAAAAAGTGTTGCTCAAGAGGCTCATGTCATATTGATAGAACTTAACAAGGAAGACATGATTGTTTCCAGTCTGAACTCATCTGATAGCATAGCCTCAAAGTAAATCAGATGTAAAGACCAAAGAATAAGTAAACAACTGCAATGGGAGATTTAACATCCCTTTCTCAGTATTTGATAGAATAACTGTAAAATCAGTAAGAACTTTGAAGAGTAGGACAAAAAGATTACCACTTAAATCCTTAATCAACACCTTCCAGCTACAAAATTTTTTCATTTGAGTATATTTTAAGCCACAAATTCAGTCTCAAATTTCAAAGCATTGAAACCATATTATTAATGATTGTGTTTTCTAATCACAGTGTGTGTACAGTTAAATTTTAGCTAGAAATCAGTAACAGACAACTAGAATATTATCTTATGTTTGGAAATTAAATACATTTCTAAGGAATACCTGGGTAAAGAGGAAAGCATATCAGAAATTAGAATATATTTTGTATTGAATTATAAAAATATTACAGAATAAAAGTTGTGGGATGCAGCTGTAATCGTTCTTAGAGGTAAATAAATACTTTTAAATGTGTATTCTGTCAGCTTCCCTCATATCTCAGTCAGTTAAGAATCTGCCTGCAGTGCAGGAGACTGCCTGCTATATAGTAGACTTGGGTTCGATCCCTGGGTTGGAAAGATCCCCTGGAGGAGGAAATGGCAACCCACTCCAGTATTCTTGCCTGGGAAATCCCATGGACAGAGGAGCCTGGCAGGGTATAGTCCATGGGATCCAAAGAGTCAGACACTACTCAGCAACTAAACCACCCCCAAATGTATATTTTAGAAAAGAAGAGTTTAAAGTTAATGAGCTGATCAATCTCAGGAAGTCTGAGTAAGACCAGCAAAGTATGCCCAAAGAAAGAAGAAAGAAAAGGTGAGGATAAATGAAATAAAAAGCAGATTGACCTCAGCAGGAATAGTGAAATAAGGACCTCTGAAAGCCCCTCTGTAAAAGCAATGAGAACCTTGCCAAAAATTGTCAAAATAAACTTTTTCAGAACTCTGGAAATGAGAAAAGCTTGCAACAGTCCAAGGAGTTTATTCAAGCAGGTGACTAAATCTTAGAACAGTTTGCTTTGTGACATTTTAATTTGCCCTGTTTCCATTCCCTTCTACCCAACTCTACAGTAGTCTTGAAAATGAAGAGGTCCCACAGTCTTAGTGAAAACAGCAGTCTAGCAGCCACTGAAAGGGGCTGGATGGATTAAGCGATCTCTAAAAACATCATTCTAGAGAATCTTCATTATTTGACCTGTTTAGAAGTTCCCTGGGAACCACCATTCATGAACTTTTATGATTTGGTCTGACTGGGAGCTCACATATTTGCAAAAATCTTTTTCTCTGGAGACATTTGTCTATAGCATTTAGATGGCAATAGTTTAACTTTGTGACCATCTGAGGCAGTGGATAAAACTTGGAGCAAACAAAGCTTAAAAGGAAAAACTGCAAAATAAGATATCCTAAGGGGCTTTGAAAAGCTCCAGGATATTCCTGGGAATTTTGAAGGTCACATATGTGCATAAAGCTGTGTCATGTCCAGGGCTGTATGCATGCTCAAGAAAGACTTAAGGCCTTATACTCTTGTCACGGCTGATCTTGAGTCTCTGTGCAAGCAGGATGTGATGGCTAATGTAGAGTTGTAAACTGCCTGACTGAATGTTGAAAGCATCCCCCAATATGCATAGAGAACCCCTTGGCAAGGCATTTAAGGAAATCTCTCTGCAACTAGAGATTATCACTAAGCTAACCAAGCCATCAAAGAATACAGACTTCACAGGATTAGTTTAAGGTAAGTGTGAGTTGCTCAGTCATATCTGACTCTTTGCAACCCCATGGTCACAGGCTCCTCTGTCCATGGAATTCTCCAGGCAAGAATACTGAAGTGTGTAGCCATTCCCTTCGCCAGGGCATCCTCTTAAACCAGGGATTGAACCCAGGTCTCACTCATTGTGGACAGTTTCTTTACTGTCTGAGCCCCTAGGGAAATCAGAAGGGCACTAAATATGTAAATGGTAACAACAAGAAACAGCAATAACAACAAACCCTGAGGAGGGAGGAGAGGCTTGATTTACAGAGTTGCTACATTAAATTACTAAAAAAACTTTTTTCAACAAAATTATGAGGGATGCAGAAAAGTATGACTGATACAATGGAAAAACAGTAGTCAATAGATACTGTTCCTACGAAAGTCTAGATTCTGGAGTTAACTAGACAGAAACTTTAGATCACCTGTTTTAATTATGTTCAAGGAGCTAAAGAAAACTATGTCTAAGAACTAAAGGAGAACACAAGAATGATGTCTTACTAAATAGAGAACATCAGTAAAGAGATACAAATTATATTTTTCCCAGGTAAATAGTTGCTTTATTTTTACTCACTTAAAAAAAAAATTAGAATATCATTGCTATACAATTCTGTTAGTTTCTGCTGTACAACAGAGTGAGTCAGTTATGTGTATACATATATCCCATCCCTCTTGAACCTTCCTTCTAACACCCCCCAACAGATAATAACAGATTATTAAAAGAACCAAATAGAAATTCTAGTGTTGAAAAGTACAACTTGAAAAATTAACTAGAAGAGCTTAACAGGAGATTTGCGCTAGCTGAGGAAAGAATGAAAAAACTTGAAGAAAGATTAATTGGGATTGTCCAGTCTGAGGAACAGAAATAAAGAAAAGGGATGAAGAAAAATAAAACAGAGCCTCAGAGATCTACGGGATACCATCAAGCATACTAGCATGTGTTTTATGGAAGTTCCAAGAGGAAATGAGAAAAACATAGAAAGTATTCTTGAAGACATAACAGCCAAACTCTTTGCAAATTGGTAAAAGACAAACATCTGTACATTCAAGCACCTCAGCAGATTTCCAGAAGAATAAACAGTGCTATTCACAACAGTGACTTTCACATTAAGACATGTTATAATCAAGCCATTAAAAGCTAAATGTAAAAAGAATATTGAAAATGGCAAGAGAGGAGCAGTTTTTTTCGTAAAAGTTAATCTCAGTAGGGTAAACAGGTGCTTTGAGAAATCATGAAAGCAAGAAGACAGTGATATGATACATTCAAAGTACTGAAAGACTGCAAACCCAAGTATTTTTTATCCAGCAAAAATATCCTTCTAAATGGAGAAATTAAGACATTCTCAGCTAAATTAAAATTGTCATTCGCAAATCTCTGTATGACGTATTAGATGGATGGAGTCCTTAGACTGAAATGAAAGGACACTTAATTCCACATGAAGAAATAAAGCACACACTTATAAAGATAACTTATACTATACTATATAATTTATACTGTCTTTGTGTACCTATATAAATATAAAAGATATAGTTTTTGTAATTTTTTCCTGATTTAAAAGATAGCTGTATAAAGCAAAAATTATAAATGTGTTGATAGGCATATAATTATAATGATATCATTTGTATGGCAATAATAGCACAAAAAAGAACAGGTATATAGAAGTGAAGCTTTCGTGTAATACTGAAGTTAAGTTGGTATTAATTCAAAATGGATTGTTATAAGTTATTAGGAAAATAACTCAAAAATATAGTAAAAGAAGTGGCAAGGGAATTTAAATGGTACTCTAGAAAATACCTATTTTAACAAAAAGAAGTCAGCAGTTGAGGAATAGAGGGGGAAAAAGGCATAAGACTTGCAGTAGATAGCAAAGACAGATATAAATCCTGTCTTATCAGTAATTAAATGTAAATAGATTAAGCATTGTGATTAAAAGATAGGACATTGGCAGACTGGGTAAAGAAACATGAGTCAGCTATATATATGCTGCCTGTAAGAGACTCACTGTATTTTTTAAATTGACATATGATTGCTTTGCAGAATTTTGTTGTTTTCTGTAAAGCATCAACATGAATCAGCCGTAGGTATGCATATGTCCCCTCCCTCCTGAGTCTCCCTCCTCCCTCACCGTCCCAGCATCTAGGTTGATTCAGAGCCCCTGTTTGAGTCCCCTGAGTCGTACAGCAAATTCCCATCGGCTTTCTGTTTTACATATTGTTATGTAAGTTTCCATGTTACTCTCTCTATACATCTCACCCATTCCTTCCCATCCCACCCCAGCCCCCATGTCCGTAAGTCTGTTCTCTCTGTCTGCTTCTCCATTGCTGCCGTGCAAATAAATTCATTGGTTCCATCTTTTTAGATTCCATATATGCATTAGTAGATGATATTTATCTTTCTCTTTCTGACTTACTTCACTTTGTATAATAGGCTCTAGATTCATCCACCTCATTAGAACAACTCAGATGTGTTCCTTTTTATGGCCAAGTAATATTCCATTGTGTAAATGTACCACATCTAATCCATTCACTCTGTTGGTGGGCATAGAGGTTGCTTCCGTGTTCTAGCTATTGTAAATAGTGCTACAGTAAACATTGTGTACATGTGAGAGACACACTTTAGGTTAAAATATACCAGTAGATTGGCAATAAAAGGATGATATGTGTCCTGCATTGGCAGGCGAGTTCTTTATCACTGAGCCACCAGGGAGCCCTTAAATATACACCAATAGATTGATAATAAAAGGATGAAAAAGTATATACAAATAGTGATTAAAAGGGAACTGTGGTGGCTGAACTAATATCAGACAAAATAGACTTTATTTTTTTTTTTTAATTTTTATTAGTTGGAGGCTAATTACATCATTACAGTAGTTTTTGTTATACATTGATATGAATTAGCCATGGATTTACATGTATTCCCCATCCCAGTCCCCCCTCCCACCTCCCTCTCCACCCGACCCCTCTGGGTCTTCCCAGTGCACCAGGCCCGAGCACTTGTCTCATGTACCCAACCTGAGCTGGTTATCCGTTTCACCCTAGATAATATACATGTTTCAATGCTGTTCTCCTGAAACATCCCACCCTCGCCTTCTCCCAGAGTCCACAAGTCTGTTCCATTCATCTGAGTCTCTTTTTCTGTTTTGCATATAGGGTTATCGTTACCATCTTTCTAAAGTCCCTATATATGTGTTAGTATACTGTAATGGTCTTTATCTTTCTGGCTTACTTCACTCTGTATAATGGGCTCCAGTTTCATCCATCTCATTAGAACTGATTCAAATGAATTCTTTTTAATGGCTGAGTAGTATTCCATGGTGTATATGTACCACAGCTTCCTCATCCATTCGTCTGCTGATGGGCATCTAGGTTGCTTCCATGTCCTGGCTATTATAAACAGTGCTGCGATGAACATTGGGGTGCATGTGGCTCTTTCAGATCTGGTTTCCTTGGTGTGTATGCCCAGAAGTGGGATTGCTGGGTCATATGGCAGTTCTATTTCCAGCTTTTTAAGAAATCTCCACACTGTTTTCCATAGTGGCTGTACTAATTTGCATTCCCACCAACAGTGTAAGAGGGTTCCCTTTTCTCCACACCCTCTCCAGCATTTATTGCTTGTAGACTTTTGGATAGCAGCCATCCTGACTGGCGTATAATGGTACCTCATTGTGGTTTTGATTTGCATTTCTCTGATAATGAGTGATGTTGAGCATCTTTTCATGTGTTTGTTAGCCATCTGTATGTCTTCCTTGGAGAAATGTCTGTTGAGTTCTTTGGCCCATTTTTTGATTGGGTCATTTATTTTTCTGGAGTTGAGCTGGAGGAGTTGCTTGTATATTTTTGAGATTAATCCTTTGTCTGTTGCTTCATTTGCTATTATTTTCTCCCAATCTGAGGGCTGTCTTTTCACCTTGTTTATAGTTTCCTTTGTTGTGCAAAAGCTTTTAAGTTTCATTAGGTCCCATTTGTTTATTTTTGCTTTTATTTCTGAAATTCTGGGATGTGGGTCATAGAGGATCCTGCTGTGATTTATGTCGGAGAGTGTTTTGCCTATGTTCTCCTCTAGGAGTTTGATAGTTTCTGGTCTTACATTTAGATCTTTAATCCATTTGGAGTTTATTTTTGTGTATGGTGTTAGAAAGTGTTCTAGTTTCATTCTTTTACAGGTGGTTGACCAGTTTTCCCAGCACCACTTGTTAAAGAGGTTATCTTTTTTCCATTGTATATCCTTGCCTCCTTTGTCGAAGATAAGGTGTCCATAGGTTCGTGGACTTATCTCTGGGCTTTCTATTCTGTTCCATTGATCTATCAAAATAGACTTTAAGATGAAACTTGTTACTGGAGACAAGGGAGTTTTTTAATGATATAAGGGTCAGTTCATCAGAAGGTGTAACAGTTATAAACACACGTTCATCTTTCAAAGGAACCTCAAAATACGTAAAGCAAAAACTGACAGAATTGAAGGCAGAAATACACAGTTCAGTAATATTGGTTGCAAATGTAAATATTCTACTTTCAATAAGAAATAGAACAACTGGGTAGATCAACAAGAAATAGAAGACATGAACAAGCATGTAAACTTTAACAGAGCACTTCACCCCAAATCAGCAAAATTCACATTCTTCTCAAGTATTTCATATACTTTTCTTCAGCATTGATATATATTAGGTCATAAAATAAATTTACTTCCAATATATTTGAAAGAATGAAATTATACAGAGTATGTTCTCTAGCTGTAAAGGAATGGAATTAGTAATCAGTAACAAGGAAATTTGGGGAATTTCATGAATCTGTAGAGATTTAACAGTCTTCCCTTAAATAATCAATGGATCAAAAAAGAAATCACGAGGGAAGTTAAAAGATACTTAGACACTAGTGAAAATGAAAACAACATACAAAAAATTATGAGATGTATCAAAACCAGTGCTCAGAGGGAAATTTATAGCTGTAAACCCCTCCATTAGAAAAAGTAAGATCTCAAGTGAACCTAAACTTGCATCTTAATTAGCAAGGCAAAGAAGAGCAATCTAAACCCAAGTAGGCAGAAGGAAGGACATAATAAACATTTGAGTGGAAATAAATAGGGAATAGAAAAACAGTAGAAAATAAATAAAATCAGAATTTGGTTATTTGAAAAGGTGAACAAAATTGACAAACCTTCAGCTAAACTGACCAAGAAAAAGAAATGAAAGAGTGGACATTAGTATGATATTAACCAAAATTAAAAAATTGTAATAGAATTGTGAACTATTGTATGCCAACAAGTAGATAGCCAAGATGAAATGGACAAATTTGTAGAAAGACACAAAACTATTGAAACTGACTCAAGACAGAAAATTTGAATAAACCTATAATGAGAGATTGGATTAGTAATCAAGAAATTACCAAAAGAAGAGTATAGATCCATATGACTTTACTGGTGAATTCTACCAAACATTTAAAGAATTAAAACTAATGCTTCATAAACTCTTCCGAAATATAGAAGAGGGACACTTCTAAGTCATTCTATGAAGCCGGTATTACTCTGATATTAAAACTAGACAATGATTGTACAGGAAAACTACAGACCAGTAGTAGAATGTGTTTGTGTGTGTGTTAGTTGCCTAGTCATGTCCGACTCTTTGCAACCCCATAGGCCATAGTCCACCAGTCCCGTATGTCCATGGGATTCTCCAGGCAAGAACACTGGAGTAGGTTGCCATTTCCTTCTCCAAAAGGAACTATAGAAAGAAAGAAAGTGAAGTCACTCAGCCGTGTGCGGCTCTTTGCGACCCCATGGACTGTAGCCTACCAGGCTCCTCCGTCCATGGAGTTTTCCAGGCAAGAATACTGGAGTGGGTTGCCGTTTCCTTCTCCAAATAGTAGAATATAGATGCAAAAATCTTCAGCAAAATACTACAGAACTGAATCAGCAGCATATAAAAAGGATTATGCACCATTCAGGTGGGATTTATCCCAGGACTGCAAGGGTAGTTCACCATGTAAAAACCAGTCAACATAATTGCCAAATTAATGGAGGGACAGAAACACATTTCAAAAATTATCTCAGTATAAATAGAAAAGGCATTTAATTGAATTCAGCACCCTTTCATGATAAAACCTGTAATAAACCATGAATGAAAGGGAACTTCCTCAACTTCATAAAGAGTATTTATGAATAACCCACAACTAACATCATTTTTAATGGTGGAAGATTGAAAACATTTCTCCAAATAAGAGGATCAAGACATCAGCTCTGTCCACCTCTATTTGACATTGTAGTGGAGGTTTTAGCTAGAACAATTAGACACAAAAAAGAAGGCATTCAGATTGGGAAAATAGTAAAACTGCTTGTAGATGGCATCATCTTATATGAATGATGCTCACTATTTATGGAGAATTCATCTCACTTAAATTTTTTATAGCTCCAAGATGAATACTTATGATGCTTTTGCAGTCATTCATGGACATATGGGGAGAAAAAAAGGAAAATTGTGAAAAACTTGAGTTGCCTGACCTACACATTCTCACCTGAGGTTAAACAAGGCAACACTCTTGCCTTTTTATTTCAGCTTTCATACAGAAGTGACCGGAGGATAGGGAACAGAATAACATAGTAAAAGCAGCTCTGGCTCTGAAGCCAGTTCTATGGAGTTTGAGTCTCAACTCTGGTACCCACTGGGAAAGGCCCCTTGGGAAAGTGGCCTTAGGCAAAGTCCTTAATGCTTCTGAATCTCATTCTCTTTTTTGTGAATTAAAAGAGAATCAACTAGAATGAGATACCTTTAGGGTTTAAGGTCATAAACTGTGTGTGTGAGTGTGTATGTGTATGTATGTATGTATTACTCCTGGAGAGTCATTCAGTACTTGCTTATTCAGCAGATGTGACGACTTTAGAAAGCATAACTACTGCAAATAGCAAGAACTTAACTATATGTGAATAACCCTACAAATTCTACAGATGAACTGTTAGAGCTAATATCAAGTTAATGGGGTTGCAGAATCAAGATCATTGTACAAAAATCAACTGTATTTTTACACACTAGCAATGAAAAATTCAAAAATGAAATTGAGAAAATTCCTTGTATAGTAGTATTAAAAAGAATAAAATACTTAGGAATAAATTTAACAAGAGAGTTGCAAGAGCTGGAAAGACATCCCATGTTCATAGATTACAAGACTTAATACTGTTAAGATGGCAGTACATCCCAGATTTGTCTGTAGATTGAGCTTAGTCCATATCAAAATTTCAGCTGTCTTTTTTGAAGAAATTGATGAGTTGGTTCTGGAATTCATATTGAAAGGAATTGACCAAGAATAGCCAAAATTGTTCTGAAACAGAACAAAGTTAAAGGACTCACATTCTTAGTTTCAAAACTTACTCAAAGCTAAATGGTACTGACATAAGAATTGACACATAGGAGAATTTCTCTGGTTGTCCAGTGGCTAAGACTCCATGCTTCCAGTGCCTGGGTTCAACCCCTGGTTAGGGAACTAGATCCCACATGCAACAACTAAGACCCAGCATAGCCAAATAAATTGGAAAAAAAAAAAAAAGAATAGACATACAGATCAGTGGAATAGAGTTTTGGCTCCAGAAATAAGCCATTACACTTACGGTTAGTTGCAAGGGTGCCATATCAATTCAATGGGAAAAAACAGTTTTTCAACACATGGTACTGGGACAGCTGGATATGCACATACAAAAGAATCAAGTTAGATACTTTGTCCATACCATATACATATTGAGACATATACTTAAGTGTAAGAGCAAAAGCTGTAAGACTAAAGAGAACATAGGCTTAAATCTTTGTGACTGGACATGGCAATAGTTCTGCAGATATGCCATGAAACACAGAAGGAACAAAGGAAAAACTGGATAAATTGGACTCCACTAAAATTAGATTTTACTTTGTTTTAATGGGTCCTATGAAGAAAATGAAAAGACAGTTCACAGAAGGGAAGAAAATATTTAAAAATGGTATATTTGCTAAGGTGCTAGTATCTATGTTCAATAGTAAGACAAATAATCCAATTTTTAAATGAGCAAAGAATTTGAATAGACATTTCTCCAAGGAAGATACCTCAGGTATCTTACTCAGGTATGAATAAGCATATGAAAAGATGCTCAACATCTTAGTCACTAGGAAAGTGAAAATCAAAACTTCAGTGAGGTGTACCACCTCACACTGGTCAGAATAGCCATCATTAAAAAGTCAACAAATAATAAATGTTGGAGAGTGTGTGGAGAAAAGGAAACCCTTTTACATTGTTGGAGGGAATGTAAACTGGTGTATTCACTATGGAAAACAGTGTGGACAACATGATCCACTGTCATGGTCCAACAGTCCCACTCTTGGGCATACGTCTGGAAAAGATGAAGACTAGTTTGAAAAGGTACATGCACCCCAGTGTTCATAGCAGCACCGTTTACAGTAGCCAAACATGGAAGCAACCTATATGACCATCAATAGATTAATGGATAAAGAAGTGGTGTGTATATACAATGGAGTATTACTCAGCTATAAAAAAGAATGAAATAATGCCACTTGGAACAACATGAATGGACCCTAGAGATTATCATACTGAGTGAAGTAAGTCAGAAAGAGAAAGACAGAGACCAATATGATATCACTTATATGTGGAATCTAAAATAGAACACAAATGAACATATCTATGAAACAGAAACAGACTCAGGGACATAGAGAACAGACTTGTGGTGGCCATGGGAAAGGGGGGTGGAGGGGGAACAGTTGGGAGTTTGGGATTAGCAGATGCAAACAAGTATATATAGGATGGATAAACAATAAGATCCTATTTTATAGTTAGGAAATTATATTCAGTATCCTTTGATAAACCAGAATGGAAAAGAATAGAAAAAATAGGTGTAACCGAGTCACTTTGCTGTTCACAGAAATGAACACACCATTGTAAAACAGTTATACTTCAATTAAAAAAAAAACTTCAGTGAGGTATCACTTCAAAAAGAAGAACATTAACAATTATTGGTAAATGTGTAGATAAATTAGAACATTCATACATACATTGTTGGTGGTATAGCTGTGTTAGAAAATGTAGTTAGAAAACTTCATCAAAAGTTAATTAAAGAGTTACAATATGACTTAGCAATTCTACTCTTTGTATACATGCTCTAGAGAATTGAAAACATACGTTTGCATAAAAATACCTAAATGAGTGTTTGTAGCAGCATAATATATAATAGGTCAAAAGTGGAAAAACCGAAATGTCAATTCACTGATGAATGGATAAACCAAATGTGGCATATCCATACAAAGGAATATTACTTGGCAATAATAAGGGGATGAAGTTCTGGTGCATGATACAATGTTTGAATGAATGTTGAAATTAATCTTGAAAACATTATGCTAATATAAGGAGGCCAGACACAAAAGGCCCCATATAAGGTTTGATTCCATTTACATGAAATGTCCAAAATAGGCCAATCCATAGAGATCAAAAGTATTACAGGGGCTAGAGGGATAGGGGAATAGAAGATGACTGTTAAGAGGTACAGAGTTTATTTTGGGGTTAATGACTATTTTCTGAAATTAGTGGTAATTACACAATTCTGTGAATGTAGTAAAATTTTTTTAATTATATACTTTTAAAGGGATATTTTGTGGTATGTGAATTATGTCTCAATAGAAACAGCAAACATAGACTTTCAAGAAAGCTAAATGTTGGCTTGAAAAAACTAACAAAATAGATAAACCTTTTATGAGACTGGTCAAAGGAAAAAAGTATGTGAAAATATCAGGAATAAAAAAGAATATGATATATTGGCTGATATTGAAAATATAATAAGATATTTTGAAAACCTTTTCCAGTAAATGAAAAAACTAGAGGGCATTCACAAATTCCTAGTAATATTATTTATAAAACCCACATAAGAGAAATTATAATTTAAAAGTTTGCGTACTCATAATCATTAAAGAAATCAATCAGTAATGAAAGATCTTCTCAAAAATAAACTTGTTTTCTTTAGAGTCTTACCAAAAAATGGAGGAAAGAAATAATTCCTCCCTCATTTAGAAAACAGCACAACCTTGATATAAGAAAGTATAATATAAGAAAAAATATAGACCAGATTCACAAATAGGCTGACACAGCAGTACTGAGTTGGGTTCATCCTGGAAATACAAGGTAGGGTTAACAAAATCAGTGCTGTTCATTTCATTGCCAGATTGAAGGAGAAAAACCATAATTCTGTGTATGTAGAGAAAAATTACATGGTGAAATTGAGTATCTATTAATGAAGATGCTGTTGGCAAGTGGAATATAAGGTAGCTTTCTCAGTGTCATGTTTGATATTTTAAATCAAACCTTATATTTAATGGTAAAACTTCGAAAGATTTCAAGCTGGGATCAAGAACAAGGCAGATGCAGTTTATGATCACTTCTATTCATCATTCTATTAGGGAAGAAAGAAAAATAAGCAAAATAAACTGTCATAGCATATGATATGATTGTGAACATAGAAAATCTAAAATATACAGATAAAAATTACTAACGACAGAATTCAGTAAGATAGCTGGATATGTACAAATTTAAAAATTTATATGTTAAACAAAAATTATGTTTAACATATAAAAGTATAATTTCTGTGTATCTGCAGCAGTTAGAAATTGAAATTTAAAAACAAGTTTATAAGAGCTACGTAAATAATCAGACATTCAAGAATCATTCCCCATAACCAACCAGGGACCTGTTGTATAGCACATGGAACCCGGGTCAGTGTTATGTAGAAGCCTGGAAAGAAGGGGTGTTTAGGGGAGAATGGATACATGTGTATGTATGGCTGAGTCCCTTGCACTGTTCATCTGAAACTACTGCAACATTGTTAATCAGCTGTACCCCAATACAAAATAAAAAGTTTAAAGTTTGGGGGAAAAAGGAATCATCCCCCAAATTATATATAAGACTTCTTCATGGAGGATATATTAAAATCTTATTTAAATATTAAATACCTAAATAAATTGAGAGAAATACTATTTATGGATTTTAAGCCATTGTAAAAATTTTTTCTTTTGGCCACTTTGCTAAGCATGGAGGATCCTAGCTCCCCAACCAGGGATCGAACCCCTGCCACCTGCATTGAAAGTGCAGAGTCCTAACCACTGGACCACCAGGGGATTCCCCAAAATCTTTCTCTCTTGTTTTTTTCAGTGACATTAGCTCTTCCTATTTAATGTACAGATTCAGTGATATCACAACCATAATCGTAGAAGATTTACTTAGTCTTAAATAGACAACCTAACTCTTAAGATTTATAAGGAAATACAGAGGGCTAAGTATAGCCAGGATACTTTTGAATTGGAAAAATAACAAGGTCATAGAACTTGACCTACTGGATATTAAGATTTGTTTTGTAATTAGGACATTGTGGTGTTAGCAGAAGGCTAGACAAAGAGACGGTGGAACAGAATGTTTCTTGGAATGGAAATAGACCAATACATACATGGACACTTGATTTTTGATAGGAACATTATGAAGCAGTGGTCAAGGGCTTTTAAAAAAAAATGATACCAAGATAGTATAATGGCAAAAACAAAATTGACTCCCTTTCTCACAACATAAACAAAAAAGTCAGTTCTATGTGGATTATAGACCAAAAAGTGAAAAGTGCCATTAAAAGTTTTATGGAAAAGTGTGACTTTAACCTTAGATAAGGATTATCAAACAAGATGGAAAAACAAAAAGAGATGATAGTACATTGTGTTCATGTAAAGGTAACATAAAGAGAGTGAAAAAAGCAAGTGTAAAGTGGAAGAATATATTTGTAACACATGTAACTAACAAAGGAATAGAATAACTACCATTGAGTTTTAATTATTAGATTACATATGTTTACATATGATTATATATGCTATTACATATTATATAAGTGAAGTGAAGTCACTCAGTTGTGTCCGACTCTTTGCGACCTCATGAACTGTAGCCTGCCAGGATCCTCCGTCTGTGGGATTTTCCAGGCAAGAATACTGGAGTGGGTAGCCATTTCCTTCTCCAGAGGATCTTCCCAACTCAGGGATCGAACCCGGGTCTCCCACATTGTAGGCAGACGTTTTACCGTCTGAGCCACAATGGATGATTAAATATATATACTGTTAGAATCAATAAGAAAACTACAACCCAATAGAAGAAGCCCTAAAACAGACATATTATAACAGAAGAAATTAAAATTATTACTAAATATACAAAGTGTTCTATCAGGAAAATGTAAATTCAAATCATTATGAAATTTAACTATCCTTCTAAAAGTTACAGACAATTTTAACGTCTGACAGTACCAGGTGAAGATGAGGTTGTAAGGATTGGAGGAATGTTCTGATGCAAGAGTGAACTGGCACAATCACTTTTGGAAAGGTTTGGTATTAACCTGGTGATGTAGAACATATGATGCATATGCTGTTACCTTGGAGTTCTTAGATATTTAGACAAACTTGTGCACATGTGCCATGGTACATATTTATAAGAATGTTTTTGACAACATTGTTTGTAATGGTTCAGATCTGGAACCAGCACAAATGTCCATCAGCAGTAGAATGGATGAGTAAATTCATGCAGTGGAATATTCTTTTTTTGGGGGATATTCTATTGCAGTGAAAATAAATCAGCCACAGTCACGTGTAACATCGTGAATGACAAAGTGTTGAGTTAAATCATGTAAAGGGTATATAATCCATCAGCAGTAGAATGGATGAGTAAATTCATGCAGTGGAATATTCTTTTTTTTGGGGATATTCTATTGCAGTGAAAATAAATCAGCCACAGTCACGTGTAACATCGTGAATGACAAAGTGTTGAGTTAAATCATGTAAAGGGTATATAAACTATATATCCATTTATATGAAGCTCAAAAATGAAAATATATTGTCTAGAACATGCATTCTTGGTTCATGTTGTTTCTTTTGGTAGCAGAAATTGGTTCTTGGAGGTAAAAAAATGTTTGATATTATAATGGCTTGTGGCCCTCCAAAGCTTAACCCTATCTGCAAAATCTTCACTTAGTATTAATTTCTTTCTGAGTTTTCTCAAGAATCACATGAGCACCATTTACACTGACACTGAGTTCATGGAAGAGATGCAGAGTGTATGTAAGGTCTGGGCTACAATTGTGGTGATAGATGATTGGAGGACGTTCACATGATTGATCATGAAGTCATCACTAGAGGTAGTCTGCGTGTGTCAGTTGGTTGTCATTAGCTGCCTTGTGGATATTGTTTATGTTTGACCCTCTCTTTTCTTTTGTGTGTGACTTTGATTTTTAGAATTAAATATAACCTATTTTATTATTTAATTCAACAAAAGTTATTTAGCCCATCATTAGTTATAACAAGTACTGAAAAGAAAAAAATGTCAGTAACATTTTAATGAGTACTAGTAGCTAATTAAGTTAAAAGTTTCTTCTCAGAGCAACCAGAAGTTCAAAGTTCATTAAACATTGTAGGAAATTAATTTCTTTAATGTCTTGCTGGAAAAATAAATATTAATTTTTTTAAAACTTGATTTTATTGCCGTTATTATATAAATGGGTAATTTGCATATGTAATTTGATGTACTACAACCTCTATAAGGAATAAATTATATTAAAGTTTACAAATATAGTTATACAATTAAATGAAATACTAATAACCGTTAATATTTTAACTTAAAAAGTTAAAAAAGAGTAGTCCTCAGATACTTTTTAGTTATGAAATCAGGTACACATACAATATATAAACAGGCTGTGTATGTGTGCAGAAATTTCATAGGGTAGTGATTGGAATAAGATTTCTGAAAAGGCTCCTTAGGGTTGATAATGGGAAAAAAAAATCAAGAAACACCAGTCTAGAAATACATGTATATGTGTTAAAACTACCAAGAAAAACAGAGAAGTGATTACTGTAACATTTATGATATTACTTCTGAGATGGGTACTGGGTGCTTCTAGAGTTTTAACAGTGTTCTAGTTCTTGAACTGAGTAGTTGCCACTTTGGTATTTGCCCTGTAGTCTTCATGCTCATGTTTTATGTATTTTTCTGTAGTGGGTGTTATATTTCATAATAGAGAAAAAGTGGTTCATAGACTTCAAAATCTAGAAATGCTGTATATTGTTTAGGTTTTATACACATGATTATGAACTAAATCTCCAACTTAGTAAAGTTTCTTACTTTAAAAAAATAAATGTTGGCTGGTGAACAGCTTTTACCAGACAGATTTTTTTTTTTTTTTTTTGTCTTAAGATGGGCCCAGTTTTTCATCCATCCGCTAATGATCAGAGATGCAATTGACCGAGAAGTTGAAGCTGTTGATAGTGGTAAGTGCTTTATGTCATACTGCTTTTTCCTTCATTGATCCAGTTATTTAGCACATTTATCATTCTTTATCACTCTTTATGTCATAAAGTGCTAAATTAAAATAGAAATGTCATGTTTATTACTGAAGCCATTAAATGTCTATTCAGTATAGATTTGAAATAAATTGAAGGATTGTGGATTTTTGATTTTTCAGCCTTTGCTTTTTTTGAGGGTTTTACCACAGTGACTGACCTCTTACCATAATTCTTAATTCTTAAGACTAATACTGGGTATTCAAACTTTAGAAGTTCACATACTCTTTTTGCATGAAGAAATATTTCCTCTGAGGCTTTACTTTATGCACCATCCTGATATTAAAATAGCTTATTTTTTGTTACTTCTGTGTGTCAATGCTTTGTGAATTTAGCTTCTGTACTGAAAATAATTTTGGTATGTTTATGGATGAAAAAACTAAACTCCTGAGCAGGAAACCTGTTAATTTTACTTTTTGATGGTCTTTCTTATCTTTGTGATTTAAAGATTGAAGACAATAAGGAAAACTGTGTGTCTGTATAGGGTGAGGATTCGTTAGAGAATTGTGCTACAGATATCCCTCAGTTACAGGATATCAATAAATAATATCACTGCAGATTAACCCTGCTTCCTTATTTTAGCATTAGAAACATGTAATAGTACACTTGGGGGGAACTTCCAGTTCATATAGGTTAGGCTTGGCTTGCATGACTGAAGAGGCAAGGTTTTTGTACTAGTTCTTCCTTTTGTAACATTTTCCCTTTGGTTTGATTGTGTGTCTATTTCTGATAATCATTTACTGCATTCACTAGGCAAAATAAACTGCAGATGACTGGAAAGAACTATTTGTTTTCAAGTCAGCAAGCTGTGTTTTACTTATAGAAATGTCACTAATTGTGGCCCTCAATTTATTAGTAAAAGAGGCTGGAATGGAGTTAGATTCCTCCTAGCTCTAGTCGCTTCTTATAACCAAAGATTTATTTTCTTCATTTTTGTTATTTACTTACTCACAACTGGGTTTTTTCATAGGCCCAGATAACTTTGTTGAATGTATGAAAACTAAAATAAATAAGGAAAACTCTAAAAGCCTTCCCTGCTTTTGGAACCTAGGAACTATATTCTGTGTCTTTAATTCTTTCAAGTGTGTTTTTATTTGTATAGTTTCAAGAGTGGGTTGAAATTGCCATTTAAAAGGTTAAACCCTGATGGTCCAGTGATAGGACTCAGAAATCTGTACTGCTGTAGCCAGGCAACTTCACTTTCACTTTTCACTTTCACACATTGGAGAAGGAAATGGCAGCCCACTCCAGTGTTTTTGCCTGGAGCCAGGCGGAGCCTGGTGGGCTGCTGTCTAAGGGGTTGCACAGAGTCGGACACCACTGAAGCGACTTAGCAGCGGCAGCAGCAGCAGCCCAGGCTCGGTCTTTGGTTGGCAGACTAAGAGTTTGCTAGCTTGTGTGGTGCACCCCCCCCCCCCCCGAAAAAAGATTAAACATCTCATTTAATTTTATGAGTTTAATTCAGAATATATTTTATTTTGAATGTGTGATATATGATATGTACTCACACACAATAAGTAGTTTTGGTTTAAAATGAACTTAAGCTAAAGGCTCTGTTTGTTTTGTTTTTGATGATAGGAGACCTAGGTTTCAATTTGTAATCTGATACAAATAGCTAGGTATATATCATTAGTTACTTAACCTTCTAAGTATAAAGGATTTACTTGAGATTAGGTAGATGAAAGGGATTTCCCCAGTGGCTCAGCGATAAAGAACCCACCTGCAGTGCAAGAGATGCAGGTTCGATCCATGGGTCGGCATGATCCCCTGGAGGAGGGCATGGCAACCCACTTCAGTATTTTTGCCTGGAGAATCTGATGGGCAGAGAAGCCTGGCGGGCCATGGTTCATGGGGTCGCAGAGAGTCGGACACAGCTGAAGCGACTGAGCATGCCGTGTATGCAAAGAGATGGGAGAGGTCTTAAAATTTTGGTGTAGCAAACTAGTATTCATTAAGTAGTTGTTTTTTAGCTTATTTATGATATATTATTCTCTTAATTGTATTTATAATATATTAGAAAATTTAAAATGAGCTAAGTTTAGGTTCTGTGAACATTGAACATATGAACATTTGGGGACTCAGTATTTACACATTGGTAGATACTGATATTTGTTATGAACACAGCATAAATTTATCTTGGCTAATGCCACAAAACATTTATAATTGAATAGTGTTACATGTTAACACATATCGTACGTAGACCATTAAGAGTTAACAGCTCTAGGCCAGGTCGAAGTCAGTATTGTAGTCATACATCTTAGCCTTTCTTTTTCCAGAATCGGTATCTACAAATAATGAGGTCTATTAAGTATTTTTGAAAGCTTCACAATTGGATGTTATTTTCTTTTATTCTGATGTAATAATCTTTATTCTATCATTCTCACCTCATTTGCATGTTTTTAATTGCCTACATGCTCTAATGACCCATTCAATGTGAGGAGTTGAAGTGAAATTCAACTGTCATGGTAGATTCATCTTTTCATTTTCCTTTTCCTTCTCCTCCTGCTTATGGAAGAGATTCTTTCCTAGGTTTTAAATTTATCACTTGTACCTTCATTACCATGCCCTGCATTGACCGTCTGTTTTTGGTCTGATCTTTCAGTGGAGTGGTTATACACATAAATTTATAAGAATTTGTTTGCACAATGCAGATAGGTCTGTTCAGTGTTTTATAATTTTCTTGAATACATTTAATCACAGAAGCCACAAATGTACACAGGATAGATCTTAAAATCAGATTGACTTATTGCTAAAATAAGATTGTAGAGAAAATATTATTCTTAATGATTAGCTCTTTATTTTAATGATTATTCATACTCTTACATAATCATGTGTAATTGCTTACATATTGTACCTTAGTAATTGAGATTGGGGATATGACCAAAGCTTTTTTTTAATATAATCAAGTGGTTGAGCGTGTTCTCTAAGTGTTCAGTATTTATACTCTATTTTTGTCAGTTGTAGGGGGAATTCTAGATTACTTTTTGTAGATATGTTTATATGTCTATTCTATTATAGTTTCCTGTTGCTGCTGTAACAAATTACCAGAAACTCAGTGGCTTAAAATAACAGATTTTTTTTTTTAAACTTTTGGAGGTCGGAAATCTAAAATAATTTCCTCAGGACTGCATTTCTGTTGGCAGCCCCAAGGGAGAATCTGTTTCCTTTCCTACCTTCTAGATACCACCTACTTTCCTAGACTGTGGTTCCTTTCATTATCTTAAGAGCCATTGGTGTGGAATCTCCTTTGCTATCTGACACTGCTTTTGTCTTAACATCTTCTGACCTTGATCCTCTTTTAAGGACCCTCTGATTACATTGGGACCACCCAGATAATATAGTCGAGTCTCCGCATCACAAGATCATTAATTTAATCACAGTGCAAAGTTCCTTTTACCATATAAGGTAACACATTCACAGGTTTTGGAGATTAAGATATGGCCATCTTTGGGGGCCATTGTTCAGTCTTTCTCACTTAATAATGGAATTGTTTCTTCTGTGTTATAGCCACCATATCTTCATATTTTTAGAGATTTTAAAAATTTGCTCTGTTGAAGCATTTATATATACTTTTTACTATGTATACTTTCCAGATATGGAAATTATAAATGTATTTTTTTTTTTACTGTCTCATCTTTAATTTACACTTCATGATTTATAACTGAAGTATGTTATTTCCTATGTTTCTACTTCTTTCCATCTCTTCCATCGCCACTTTGGTTTCTGCTCTCTTTACCAAGTATAACAGTGATGGCTCCTCATCAGTTTTCCTGTCTCTACTTTTGCTTCCACATTTACAACCAGAATGAACTTACTGAAGTCTAGATCTGTGATAATGATAATGTTACTCTCCTTACTAAACATTTGTAATGCCTTACCATTATTCCTGTAAGTAATAATAGCTAACATTTATTGAGCTTATTATGTGCATCATTATGATTATTACCTCCATTATTCTTATTTGGCATGCAGTGAAACTGAGGCTTAGAAGGGCTCTTTCAAAAATTGTTTCTTCCTTACCTCTTCAGCCTGATATCTTGACTCTGCTTTGATTCTGAACTTTCTACCTCCAGCAACTAGTTTAGTAGTACCTGCTGCATAGTAGATGTTCAGTGTAGGAATGTATCTTATTTAATTCTTATTTAAAAAAATCCTATGAGCTTGGTACTAGTAACTCCATACTGTAGACGAAAAATAGAATTTGGGAAGTTAGATAACTTCCTCAATGTTGTGCAGCTTAGTTATTGCAGAACTTGGATTCTAGCCAAGATATTTCTGGCTTCAAAGTGATTGTTTTTAACCATTAGTACTTTATTACCTACATAGTTGGCTTTGGAGGAAATTTAAATAATATATATAGCAAAGTTCTCAGATAATAAGGACTTTGATTTGACATTTTATTAGCACCTTCATTAATAAAATCTTGGAGATATTATCTGTTGACTGAGTGGAAATGCACAGCCTACAAGTTGAAAGTTATATTTTACTTGACGGGTTCTCTGAGGACTTCAAGCCTGGGACACAGCATCTCAGATAATGCTGAAAAAACTGTTCTAAAGTGGCAAGGGGGATCAGGGAGCCAGAATATATAGGAGTTTTTTGCAACAAGAGACTAGGTGGTTGAAACATCAAAAGATTACTGTTAATAAAAGAAAATGAGATATCTCAAGGAATTTAGTGCTTTTCTATGTATGGGAAGATGCAAGAGTCTGGACTCACTGAAATCATTCCTTTGATAGCATCTCAGCTATCTGGGGTCAGTATCCTGTGTTTTCTCATGCTGAGTTTCCTTAGGACGCACTGTCCCTGCGGCTGTAATGTGATGGTTTGATGGCTGTAACATCCTCTGTTAACTGATATGGCAGGCAGTATTTTAGTTCTTATGTTCTAGACTTGAAACTTTCAGGTCATTAACTACCTGTTTCATTGCAAAATAAAGGAAAATCTCTAGAAAGGTGAATTGACTACCCAAAGTTACAGAATATATTAAGTCATAGAACTTGTCCTAGATCATTGAATTCCCCACTTCAGTCTTACTACACATGATTTTTGTTACTTCCTTACTTTCAGTTCTTTAAGCTTGAATTTCCAGATAGTAAATCAAGATACTGAATTTCATTTTCTTAAAAGTATTTCTTTAAAATTGACAGAATATCAGCTTGCAAGACCCTCTGATGCAAACAGAAAGGAAATGCTGTTTGGAAGCCTTGCTAGACCTGGACATCCTATGGGGAAATTTTTTTGGGGTAAGAGACTATAAATACTTCATCGTGTTTCATATTTTCTAGTAAAGAAAGATTGAGAGCATGAAGGGTTTATAAAGAATGGAAAGGTAAGGTAGTTAGGTACTTTTTACGTTTTGGGGTAGGTAGGTAGCTTTTCAAATAGAAAGCAGTTAAGTATGCCTATATTTTGGTTCCCTAATGTTGGCTGTATGAGGAATAGCATCTAATATTTAGAAAATGTTTTTTGGGTGCCAGATGCTCTACTACCACAGTGTGAATTATCCCATTTAATCGTCATAACAATGTTATGAACCTGGGTACCATTATCATCTCCATTTAAAGATGAAGAAACGGGCTCAGAGAAGTTAATTTGCTTAAATATGATAATGGTGGATGTGGGATTTGAACCTCTTAAAAAACTGTGTTATAAAATATGTGCTTTACCCCAACCTGAATTTGCCTTCATCAACAGAGATTGAGCAGTGATTTCTCTAGTAGTTTTTGAGCTGTGCCCTAATTTTGTTTAATTGGTAAGCTGTTTAAATGGTGTCTGTTTTTCATAATGGCTGTTTCTTATTGTTAGAATTCAGTTATTATAGCTTTATATTAATCCTCTTGACAACAGAGTAGAATCTGGAATGAGTTGGTCTAATAGCATTTAGACCAGACATTCAAAGGATGATTTGCTTTTTTGCTTGTTTGTACAGCTGTATACTCTTTATATGGCATCCTGGCTGTGTGTGGTTTATGTTTAAGAATTAATGAGATAGATAAAACCTGATAGACTAATTATTAAGAAAGGAAGTGTAAGGCAAGTACTGTTGTTGAGGTATTGCTAACTAGAGATTAATTCCTTATGTGTTAAAATATACCTTGAAATTATTTCTTGTGAATTTTTGTCTTATTATTATAAACTATTTCAGTATTTTGAGTCACTTGGGTTGTTTCCTTAGCTGTATATAGTAGCAGAGGATGCGTTGTCAGTGTAGAGACTTTTAATACAGTCATAATACAGTCATAATAATAAACTTAGTCATATCTATAATCTTTTTCATTTTTTTATAGGAAATGCTGAAACTCTCAAACATGAGCCCAAAAGAAATAATACTGATACACATGCTAGATTGAGAGATTTCTGGATTCGTTACTATTCTGCTCATTACATGACTTTAGTGGTTCAATCCAAAGGTAATATTGTCTACTATGGCCCTTAGAATTACTTGAAAGTACTGCTTTCTTAGGATTTGTCTGTCATATCAGTGTTGCTGTGCACCGTTAACTTACTTTAGCGCTTGATCCTAATATGAACTAAAGGATATCAGAATTTGAAGAGACAAAGCTCAGGGACACACAAGATCATCTGATTCTCAGGCAAATGTTTTTTCTTTTATAGACATAAGTCTTATCTCTTGGCTAGTGTTAGTGTATTAATGTACTAATAGATTGTGAATTGGTCTTTTGAGCAACATTTGGCTGCTGCCTTTATCATCTCTGCTTTTGCATTTAATCTGTGTTAATCATAAATTCTTAGAGGGCACAGTGTTTGTCTTTTCATCATTACATAGCGTCCAATAAAATGGCATGATTAATTGAAGCCTATCCATTAAGTATCTGAAATGTAAAAATATTGGTCAGTACCTCTACACTTTTCCTTCTTTTTTTTTTTTTCACTTCTTTTATCTTTAGTGAAGATAATGTTGTATCAACTTTTCTCATTAAAGAAATCATAGTATCTTTCTTTTGTTTTCTTTATATTTTATTCTCCTTAGGTTACTTTTCAAAGACAGTCATTTGCTGAACTATGTATTTTGATATACCTCATATTTGACATACATTTGATATACTTCAGTTTGTATATTTCTTTTTAAAAAACAAATTTTCTAACCCTAATGTAATTCTCCTTTTTATAAAATTTTGCTCTCTCATTGTCAAAATTAAGGTCAGAGCTGACTTGGCACTTAATTATAAAACATTTTTATATTTAGAATCAAAATTAGTCCACTAAAGTTGACATGAACATAAGGTTATGGATATGGTATGGCAGTTAGACTGCAAATGTGCATCTCAGTTTCTTTTACAACATTTATTAAAATAGGCAATTCTATATTTAGTATGTAATGTTAGTTTGCAATTTTAAACTAATTTTTGTTTCCAAATCTGTCGTGAACATGCATTTTTCTTCAACTCGGTGTTGCTTCTTTTGTATTCTTTTCTTCAGTGATAGCAAATATAAGTATAGTAATGCTTCTTGCAAATTTCTAAAATAAGTCCCACATATTTGGTAAGAGAACTTTGTCCAATCTGGAGTCAGTTTGGAGCATCAGCATTTATTGTATCATTTACAAGTTAAATATCAATATAAATAGTATGGAGTAAATTTAGAACTTGATTACTGATTTGCATCTTGTGTTATAAATCCTGGGGCATCTCTTTTTGAGTTAGTGAAACTCATGTGTCTGTTGGAACTAACAAGTAATATCCAGTGATGGTAATGAATCACTGGGATAAGACTAAAAGATTTCCTTTTTCATTTAGAACTCCTGTTTTACTAGAAATTTCAAAAGAATTTCTTATGAAATATAAGAAAAAGAATTGAGAGAAGATAGAAATCATATCAACCTAAGAAGACCTCAGCAAGTGTATATTGATGTAAAACAAATGGAATATAACAGTACTGCTGAACTGCTGAGAAGGGTCAGTGTAGTTAGTGTAGGTTAGTTAAGAGAGACCTTCTTAGAGGAGGTAAGTTTTGAAATGGTGATTGATGTATTCTCATCTCTTGCTCCTTCACTCTTGCCTAGCAAAAACTTTTTTTCTACTTGTGTGCTTTCTCTAAATTCACTAGGAAAAAAGAATAAAGGAGTCTTAACAAAATTAAATTAGATGTATCTCAAGGTTTTCTTAAATATTGTTATTTTTCCTGTTACTGGTTAAGGAGTGGCAAGTGATGCCCAAATTAAAGTATTCCTTTGTTTTATAGCTAAAGATCCATGAGAAATCTAATTGCATTTCTACTTTTAATAACAACATTGCCTTTCCCTGTCTCCTTCCTGCCTTCTCCACAAAGAAACTTTGGATACTTTGGAAAAGTGGGTGACTGAAATCTTCTCTCAGATACCAAACAAGTAAGACATTTATTTTCATAAATCAAACACCTATGGAGTTAAAGAGGCCGCTTTTTGCTTTTAGTTTATTTTTTAAACAGGTGATTAAATTAAGACCTGAAGTAGTTTAGATAACACAGCAAGATAACACAGCCTTTGAGAGGGAAAACTGACTTGAATACCCAAGTTTCCAGTTTCTGTAGTTCAAAACTTCCAAGCTTGTAAACTTATAGTAAGCAGTAACTCTGAAGAGTTTATGCCTCATTTTATGTTTGTTCAGAGCTTTTCTGTTACTGTGTCCAGTGCTTGAAACTCTGATATTATTGTGTTGAGAGGTAGAATATACATATACTTACATGTATCCCTTGCCTCAGAACTTAATTATGTTCTGAAGGTTTGTTTTTTAAGTCCATGGTTTGGAACTTGGAAAGCTTTTCCCTTACAAAAGAATAATCTTGTAGATGATAATTGACTTTACATATTGCCTGAAAAGCCTGTTGCATGTATTCGAATCAATTGCCTTTTATTAGAAATTGGATATAGAGTTCCAGTTCAGAAAGCTACTGTTTTTTGGTCTACTTCAAATTCATAAAAATAATACACATATTTAAAAGATACTTTATTGTTACATTTTTTGTTACAGAGAATTAAAAAAAATTTAATTGTTAAGCAGATAAGTTTCTCTTCCCACTCTTAGCAGTTTGCATTTTAGTAAACTAAATGAAATCAGATTGTTTTTTTCTTGTATCAGGTGAGTAAGCTAGACTTTTTCCAGTTCTTCATTCCAAGACAACTTGTTTTAAATTTATGAAAGAGAAATTAGTTTTAAAAATGTTAGAATTATTTGTAATAACAACTGATTGGTTATGATTATCTTGCTTAATATAAATTTGCATTGATAACTAGCAGTACTTTTAAGTATGGAAAGATAATGAAAGCCATACCAACGTTATGGGGTTGTTTTGTTTGTTTTGATAAGAAATGAATATTAGCTTCTTAAGTGTCAAGTGACAGATTAAAATGTGTTTCACTGTGAAACTTTACTAATAAAATCATAAGTATATTGAATAGAGGGGCTTCCCTGGTGGCTCAGATGGTAAAGAATCTGCTTGCAATGCATGAGACCTGGGTTCGATCCCTGGGTTGGGAAGACCCCCTGGAGGAGGGCATGGCCACCCACTCCAGTATTCTTGCCTGGAGAATCCCCATGGACAGAGGAGCCTGGCAGGCTACTGTCCATGGGGTCACAAAGAGTCAGACAAGACTCTTAAATTGCTCCATATGTGCTGAGCAACTAAGTGCAGCACATATGGAAGAGAGGGATTCACTAGGTCTTGTTGGTTAATCCCTGATAAGAATTTTAAGTTTAAAAAATTCTTTTAAATATTATTCATTAAGAACTTTGGTTCCTTAATCAGACAGGTTAAAAAGTCTTCTGGGTAATTAATACTGATTTCATATTGACCATGTTTAGGAGAAATATTAGTTAACAGTATATTCAACTGTGTGTGAAGCCTTTAGAAGGAAGAATCCAAGTTTTTTAAATACCACAGTGCTTAATACCATACTTTATTCCTAAGGATCACACAGTGTGTATTTGTTGTATCAAAAAAATATCTTTAGTATAAATTTTCTCTCTGAAATGGCTTTCTATTAAGAGGAAAACTAAAGTTGAATGGGACTGATAGAGACAGTAAATATTGGGAGGGGAGGTCCCTTCAATTCATTGTTTTCTGTCTCCCATGAGTTTTAAAAGTATTTGAGTTACTGGGGCTGAAGTTAAGAATAGTTTGTGTAGTTCAGGATTTTGTGGCTTTCTTGCCATCTATTTGCTTATGCCTAAGATGCTTCTCAACCAGGGGTGTGTAGAATAGATTATAAATACCTATCAGCTTAGGTATCCCTAAAGATACTGCTTATAAAGGCTTTTGCCAATTAAATTTTAATGTATTTGTTTTATTTTCAGTGGGTTACCCAAACCAAACTTTGGCCATTTAACGGATCCATTTGACACACCAGCATTTAACAAACTTTATAGAGGTTCGTGAACCAAAGGTTTAAAACTATTTGAAATAACTTTAGCACATTCTCTAAAACTTAATCGGGGCTGCCAATTTTCTTTGAAAATGAGAATACAACAGAAAGTACAGCTAGATCGGAAAGGAAGTAGATAGACAATGGAAATCCAACTAGTGACAGATGGTAGGCCACTGACTAGTAGCAGATCCATTGGTCTGGTACCTGATGCCGCTTGAGTCTGTCTCGTGCTTTCTTCCTATTTTTTCTCTCATTTCCTTTTGTTCCTGGTGTTTTTTGTTTCTTTCCTATTTTATCTGTAATCTGCTCTTTTTTGCCTTTTAAAGACAAAAATAGAGGATGGGAAAACACTTTGGAAATAACTTCCTTTTATCTTCACTATAAAACTAATTTTTATTAAATGAGACAAATTTAGTATTAAAAAAATATGGGTGAGGGAAGTCACCCATAAATCTTACCATCCAGAGAAGTGGTTTTGGCAAATTTTCTTTTGAGTCTCTGTACATATATTTTCTTAACATAGTTGAGATTATAAAGTATATACACTTCTGTCTCTTGCTTTTTTCATTTAATATTATGTTTGTAATGACTGCCCAATGAGCCATTACATGGTTATGCTATAATTTACTTAATAATTTGCCTATAGTGAATATTGCAAAAGCATTCCTAATTCACCATTTCTCTTTCTTTACTTTTTTTATCATGGCAAATATTTTCCTTTCTCCTAATTGGCTAATTATTCCCTTCTCCTTCACCCCAGTTGCCAGTCTTTTTCCTCTTTCTCTGACCAGTGACTTTTGTCACACTCTTTATTTGCTGCTGCCTCCATTCTGACTAAGCTGACTCTTCCCAGAGACAACTTATTTTTGGTTGTATTTTTTCTGACTATAGATTTTCTCTTCAAAGAACCATAGAATAGTAGCACTGGGAAGAATCTTAAGAGTTACTTTAGTTTATCCCAACTCATCATACCATAACAGATTCAGAAGGAGTTAAATACAGTTTATTTTCTCAAAATCATATAAACTCACATAGCAAGATAGTAGTAGGGCTAGATTTCAGCCATGGGTCTCCTTATTCCTAGTCATGTACCTCTTCTTGCAAGAAGGGATCCATCTTTTGGGGTGTTCATATTTTCATAGTTCTTTTATCCATGCTTTCTCTATCTGTGAAACCAAATTGAAAAGAAATTTACAAAATTGCACTATTCAAAGTGGAAAATTGGCAACTTGAAATAATAATTGCATTGTGTTTAACTTTCCCCTGCTTATTAGAGGATGAAATGTATTGAATTTTTAAAAATTTCATGTAACATAGTATATATAAGTTGTGGAGAAACACTTATGTCTGCTCTTCTGAAAAATATTTTTGTTCAGTTGTTCCAATTAGAAAAATCCATGCTCTGACCATCACATGGGCACTTCCCCCTCAACAGCAGCATTACAGGTAAGAGTTCAGAGGCAAATTTAGTCCATTAGATACTGACTGAGAATCATATTTTATTTATTTATTTTTTAAATTAATTAATTAATTTGTTTTACTTTACAACATTGTATTGGTTTTGCCATACATTGACTTGAATCAGCCATGGGTGTACATGTATTCCCCATCCTGAGCCCCCCCGCCCCCAACCTCCCTCCCCATCCCATCCCTCTGGGTCATCCCATGCACTGGCCCCAAGCATCCTGTTTCACGCATTGAACCTGCATTGGCAATTCATTTCACATATGATAATTTACATGTTTCAATGCCATTCTCCCATATCATCCCGCCCTCACCCTCTCCCACAGAGTCCAAAAGACTGTTCTGTGTCTCTTTTGCTGTCTCACATACGGGGTTATCGTTATCATCTTTCTAAATTCCATATATATGCATTAGTATAATGTATTGGTGTTTTTCTGGCTGACTTCACTCTGTATAATAGGCTCCAGTTTCATCCACCTCATTAGAACTGATTCAAATGTATTCCTTTTAACGGCTGAGTAATATTCTATTGTGTATAAAAGCATGATGAGTGGTTTAAATTTGGGCACTCCAGATTTATAAATGCAGGTAAGATGATAAACTGGGACACTACTACTTTAGGATTTTTGTTTTTGCTATATGTTTTAATATCTTCCTGCATATAAAAGCTAGAGTTTTCTTAGGATTAGTTGCTTTTCCTGAGTGTTTAAAATTAAGTATCTTAGTGTGAATACTAACTTTTCTAATAGCTTCTTTAGTACTTTGAGTATAAGTATATATTAGCTTATGATTTGTTAGTGGTGACCATTTAGTTTGATCTTGTGAAAAGTAAAATTAAATAATTTTGAGCCTGGCATACAACTGCAGCATAAATCTCAAGAACTTACTTGAGTTGGGAATGAGTTAGGTCAGATTTTTAGAAGTTAGGAAAACATTTCAGTTTATTCTTAAAATTATCTTACAGGAGCCATATGCATGAGCTAAGAAGTTCTTTAAAGGTTAGGATCATTAAGTGGCTACAAAGGCTTTTCCCATTGGAAATAAATGCTAATGAACTGATAAAAAGTTAACTTAAGTTTCTAAAACTATTACCAACAAAACAAACCCAAGAAGACATACAAGCAGAAGGAAAGAAAAGTAATGTGTATTGCTTAAGCTCAGTTCAGTAAAAAATACTTTTAACAATCTAGTCCCATGAAGTTAACAAACAAGATCAGTATGCCTCCATTTAGAAAGCAGAGAACATGTGTGTTGTCTATTTGTTTTTTTTTAGTGTAGGGATAATATAGGAAGTAGTAATATTCATTGATTGTATGTTAGCGTATCCAAAAAAACATTACAATGATCATATGCATATTTAAAAGTTTATTCCATTTGTTTTAAATTTTGATTAGAAAAATAGTATGCTTACATAATATTAAGGACAAAGAATATTAAGTAAAAAGTAAAACTCTGTATCTCCTCTGTCCTCACAAGTATGCCTAACATTAATAGATTCTTATATATCCTTCAGACATTAAAATAATAAATATAAAACATCTTTTTATGGAAATGGAATTATACTATCTATACCATTCTTCCTCTTCTTTGCATTTTCTTATTCTGTTTTCTTAATTAGCAAAGCCTTGTTTATCCTCTGCCTGATTACTAAAGTAATTCATTGTAGAAATATTGAGAACTACTAAAAAGTAGAAAAAAATCATCCATGATTCTGTTTTCCAAAGACTGTACCATTTCTATATGTTTTGATCCAGTTTTTTTTTTTTTTTAATGGAGTGTGTATTTTGTTTTAACCTGATGTTTATTCCAGATATATGAACTTCCAGTAAATTAGCTTTTGTGGGGAAAAATTTATTTTTACAAAGAAGCAAGTGTTTTTGTCTTGCTGCTATCAAATTAATTATAATTTCACATTTAATGGAATTTATGTGAAAATAAGTTTATAACCACATTCTCAAATATCAGTCTCAGAAGTAAGATTTTCTAAAGTAAAATTAAGGTATTTTTACCTTAATATTTTAAATTTTCTGATCTTAACTTTTTTTTTTTAAGGGTGAAACCACTTCATTATATCTCTTGGCTGGTTGGACATGAAGGCAAAGGCAGCATTCTTTCTTACCTTAGAAAAAAGCAAGTATTTAATAAATATTTTCACTGTAATAATCTCTGAAAAATAATAGACAACAGTTTTATAGAACCATGAGTCCCATAAAAGGTTAGCTCTAATTAAGAATTTGTATTTGAACAATAATAAAGTCAATTATTTAAACGCTGTGGATCTCCAGTCTTTCTCAACCCAGAAGGTGGACTTTAATGAAAACTTCATTGGGCAGATAAATTATAGAAATATGTGGGACTGTGAATAGCCATGTGTTTTAGAAAATAGCTGGAATGTCTCCTAAAGCATTTAAGCACTTGTTTAAGTTGCCTAGTCAAATAATAGAAATGTAACTTTAGAATCAGGACCAAAACACATTAAAGTAATTCCTTGCTTGACTTTTCTATACAGTATTCAAGAATGGAAGGTGGATGAGAAATTTAAAGACTTTAAAACATTGATGTGTACTAAATTATTCAAAGAATGCTGAGGGGGCAGGGTTACTAGGAAAAAAATTGAATGAAATTAAATATATTCTTTATATAATAAATGTAATTTGATTTTAGATTTACATAACCTTTTTATCTTACAGTACTTTATTAGAATTTCAAATTTTTCATTCTGGCTTCTTCTTTTCTTATTTTAGACTTTCGGGATTACTCTAGTCAGAATACAGTCTTACTGATTCTTTCCTAGATAACCTGTGCAGGCAGGTTAGCTGATGGTCTCAAAGAGTTTACTTAACATTCTAAGTAGGGATGTAGTTTTTTAAGGCTTATTCTGGGAAATCATTCAAAATGGGATGTGAGAAATGCTTCCCAGGGGAATTCCCTGGTGGTCCAGTGATTAGGACTCCATGCTTTAACTGCCAAGGGCCCAGATTCAGTCCCTGGTGGGGGAACCAAGATCCTGCAAGCTGAGCAGTGTGGCCAAAAAAGAGAGAAAGAGAAATGCTTTCCAGAAAACATGGCTTCTAATATTTTGTGCTGTTCTCTTCAAAAAATTACTGTAACTTCATGAAACTGTTAATGTTTTACTATATTGTAATATTAGGGTTTCCATTGAAGGAATAAATACAGCTATTATTTCCTCCTGGTTATTTCTGTATGCACTGCAATTCCTTGGGAAGCTTTGTACTTTGTAAAAAAAATTGTACTTTTAAACTTACTGTTGTGAAAGCATGTTTGCTTCAAAGTCTGGGCTTCCCAAATTTTACATGGAAAGCCTACCTATTTTGTTAATTTGAAGCATTTGTGGACTGTCAATGCCAAGATACTGATTGGAATAATTTTTTTCTCCTCACTGTAGGTGCTGGGCTCTTGCACTGTTTGGTGGAAATGGTGAGACAGGATTCGAGCAAAATTCTACTTACTCGGTGTTCAGCATTTCTATTACATTGACTGATGAGGGTTATGAACATTTCTATGAGGTAAATAATTAAAATGGAGGGGTTTTTAAGTTATATAGATACCACTTTATGCAAAAGTATAATTAGATGCTTTGTTTTTAGGTTGCTCATACTGTCTTCCAGTATTTAAAAATGCTGCAAAAGCTTGGCCCAGAGAAAAGGTAATATTTATATATATACACTTATTAGAATTAGGCCAAGGGTCAATCCTAATATATTTTAGCCTTCAGGCTGTCAATAGACATGGATTAGGCCTACCTTGATGATGTTCCAGGCTTTTCTTGCTTAAACTCCACTTACCTAGGGACTCCCCTGGTGGCTCAGATGGTAAAGAATCTGCCTGCAGTGCAGGAGACCCAGGTTCCATCCCGGGTCAGGAAGATTCCCTGGAGAAGGGAATGGCAGCCCACTCCAGTATTCTTGCCTAGAGAACCCTATGGAGCCTGGTAGCCTACAGTCCATGGGGTCGCAAAGAGTCAGACACAACTGAGCGACTAATACTTTTCACTTTTAAATTTCTGTTGTTGGTTCCATACCCTTATTCTTCTACATGTGAATGTACTTTAAATATACAGGTTATGTAGGCATTCTGTTTATTTTTATACTTCTCTTTTCTTGCTGATGATTCCAATGAGAAATTTAAATATGTCTTCTAATTATAATTTTCTTCTTTCACAGAATTTTTGAAGAGATTCAGAAAATTGAAGATAATGAATTTCATTACCAAGAACAGGTACTGAAAGTCAAATTCTTTTTGAATATTGTCTGTGACCAAGTTGAAACTGGTATGGACATTGTTCCTCTTTTTGGAAGTGTGACTGGAGTTTTAATTCTGCCGCTGTCTGTCATGTGAGTCTCAAGATGGCCTTGAGGCTATCTGAAAATTAACTCTTGTGTTTTTGAGCATTTATATTGAGTAACAGAAAATTAAGCAGATTGACACAGGTCATTTGTTGTGTAGCAGTCATTCATCTGTGTAGTCATTTAGTCTGTGGATCCCTCTGATCCCTGTGATAAACGTTCATGGAGAGCTTATATTTTGGGAATTCAGATGCTGTGAGTACACTTTACAGGGTGATGTGAAGTGACTGCTATTAGTAGTGCTAGAAACAGTGTGCTTTGTGCTTTCAGGGTGAGGAAAACATTTGTCTTGATTGAAATAGGGCAGGGAAGGCTTTATAGGTATAATAAATTTGAATTGAATTCAGTATTAAAAAATAGGTAAAGTTTAGACACATTCTAAGTATTAGGAAGCACGTAAGTAAGGAACTCTGGGGTACTGTGAAAAAGGAAATGGTCCTTCATGTCTTCAGCATAGAGTATACGAAAGGATGAAAGGAAAGGTAATAAGTTTAAAGCAGGTTTTTAAAAAACCCTTTTTGTGTCTTGGATCCCTCTGGAATCTCTTGAATCCTTTGGACCCCTCCTCAGAACAATCTCTTATCTCTTCATTTTTTTAAACTCTCAGAAACATTGCCCTAGTGGTACAGTGGTCACTGATATATCCCTCATCCTGGGTTTGCTAGTTCTTAATATGTTGCCATATTTTCTTTCTTCTTTCTCTCTCATGCCTCTTCTTATTTATGTGTGTGTGTATGTATTTTTTGTAGGTTTCATAATTACAGTCAGCATGATACATCTTACCATGCATCTGCTACTTACAAATGTATTCTTACATAACCTCACTAAAATTGTCATGCTCAGAAAATTTAACATTGAAACAATACTGTTAAGTATTATACAGACCATAGAATGATGGGTTTTTCTGTTTTGTTTTTATATTTTTTGTTTAAGTATAGTTGATCTATAGTATTATGTGTTAGTTTCAGATGTGCAGCAAAGTGATTCAGTGATGTATGTGTATCTATATCTATCTATCTATATAGATAGGTAGATAGATAGATATCTATATATATGTATATATCTATATATCAGATTATTTTCCATTGTAGATTATTATAAAATATTGAATATAGTTCATTGTGCTATACATTGAGTCCTTGCTGCTTATCTCTTTTATGTATAGTAATTTGTATCTGTATCTATACTCCTAATTTATCCCACCCCCCCATCCCTTTCGCCTTTAATAACTATAAGATTGTTTTCTATGTTTAGGAGTCTGTTTTTGTTTTGTATATAGATTCATTTGTGTTATTTTCAGATTGCACATATAAATGATAGGTAATATTTGTTCTTCTTTATCTGACTTACTTCACTTAGTATGATACCTTTAGGTCCATCCACATTGTTGCAGATGGCAGTATTTCATTCTTTTTAATGTCTGTAATATTCTAGTGTGTGTGTGTGTGTGTGTGTGTGTGTGTGTGTGTGTGTATCACATCTTAACCAATCATCTGTTAATGGGCACTTGGGTTGTTTCTGTGTCTTGGCTATTATAAATGGTGCTACTATGAACATTGCGGCACATGCATCTTTTAAATTGGGGTTTTCATCTTTTCCAGATAAATGCTCAGGAGAGGGATTGCTGGATTATATGGTAGCTCAAGTTTTAGGTTTTAAAGGAACCTCCATCAGTTTCTATAATGGTTGCACCTCTTTACATTCCCAGCAGTAGGGTAGGAGTGTTCCTTTTTATAGAAAACTGTTTTTAAATGCCTAAGATAAAATGCAGTAGGTTACAAAGGAATATGGAAATAAAGTACTCAAAATAGTAAGAATTAGTAATATGGGTCTCTATTGATATATTATTAAATAACAAGATCTAATGATAGATCTAATAATTATTACAACTTTTAAGTAGCAGTGAGTGTGCAATTTTGAGATATCTACAGCTGTATTGTGATTTCTATGATTGTAGTCATAGGTGCTGATAATATTACTATGATTTGTTGCCTATATATTCATAAATGAGTAAAAATGCTGTTATAGTTTAATAAAAATATGTAATTTCTTCCCAGTCAAATTCATGCTTCCTACCCTCCCTGATTTTGTCCACTGATATCTTATGGAAGCTATCTGTGGACCCTTGACTAAGAGCCCTAATTTAGAACCAGTTCATAGAACATCTTGAAATCTGCCTTTTTGGATCATCACTAGAAACAATTCCCTGCTACAAGTCAAGAAGACTTAAGTACATGAGGACAAGGTTGTAAAAGCTATAAGCTTCCAGTTGCTGTTGATTCCTGTGCAGTCTGCTCTATATGATTGAAGTCATTTGAAATTGAAATCTTATTCTATGAAAACAGAGAGCCGTTGTGATTTATTTTGGCCATCTGATGGTCCTATAGACATAATCTCTAAATAGATTGATATGCCTAGAACCCACAAGTCCTTCCATCAACCTTAGCAGTTGATGGAAAAAAACCTGATTTTTTTTGGTGTTCTTGTCAGCTGTTGTGGCAGCGCTGTGGGCTAGAACTGTGTTAGGGAAGAGTGGGAGTAAGAATTGTGGGCCAGCCATAAGTAATACCCATATTCCTTTTTTAGGGATTGGATTTTTAGCATTAGTTGAGTAACATTTTCTTTCTGCCCCTCTAGTTCCTCCTTAGCAAGACATTTCAAGATACCTTTTCTGTAGCTCCCATTTTGCAGCTCATTTTTTTTTTTTACCTTTAATGCAGTGTTACTGAATTCTTGTTTTAATTTTAAAACATGAATCCAAAAGATTTTAGACTAAAACCTAATTAGAACAAAGAACAAATGTGAATGGTTCATCTCTGAACCTCTAAGTTTTAACTCAAGTAGCTCAGCTTATTTCAGCTTTTATTTATTTCTGTTTTACTAACAAAGTTGATCTATCTTCTCTTCAGACATTTTTCTTGTTTTCATCAGTAAAGAAAAATAGAAATGCTCTTTCAGACTGTTTAAACCAGTCTTTTATAACTAAGAAATTTAAAAATAATTTTTATTTCACATGGGAACTTGGACTCAGCATGTATAAATATATATAATGTGTAATACAATTAGGAGTGTAAAGTGGTGCAGCTGCTTTAGAAAACAATGAACTCCTTAAAAAGTTTTGCATAGAGATATCCTACAAGCCAGCAGTTACTGGCTTATAGGTATATACCCAAGAGAATTGAAAATGTATGTCCATACAAATACATGTATTCTTGTGTTCACAGCAGCATTATTCATTATAATCAAAATGTGGAAACCAAATGTCCTTCACTGAATGAATGGCTGAACAAAATGTAGAATTTTCATACTGTGGAATATTATTCAGCATAAAAAGGAATTAAGTACTAATTCATTCTACAACATGCATGAACTTTGAAAGCATTATGCTAAGTGAAGGAAGCCAGACACCACAGGTCACAGGTCACAGGAATCACACCACATGATTCACTTTACATGAAATATCCAGAAAAGGTAAATTGTAGAGCCAGAACAGAGACTGATGGTTTTCAGCAGCTAGGGGTTGTGAGTAACTGGGAGCAACTGCTTAGTGGGTACGGAAGTTTCTGTTTGGACTGATGAAGATATTCTGAAACTAGAATATCAACAGATATAAATGATATAAATGATGATTATACAACTTTATAAATATACCAAAACCCACTGAGTTGTATACTTTATTTTTAATTGTATACCTTAAAAGTAGATTTTATGGTATGTGAATTTTATCTTTAAAAAAAGTAAAGGATAGCATTCAAGTGTTTTCTTCTAGTACTTTCTGTATCGCCTTGGCACTGAAGATCTACTTTTAACCAGGGTCCTGTTTTTGCATAGGAAATATTGAGTCACTCAATTTAGTAGCATGCTATTTGTTAATTTATGAAGTTAACTTATAAATAAGTGGCTGGTGAAAATAACTGGTTAAAAAATTTTGAACACAGAGGGAATCATTTTATTTCTTTTTCTTCTCTGATTGATGTAGCTAGGACTTCCAAGACTGTGTTTAATAATGGTGATGAAAGTGGTACCCTTGTCTTGTTCCTGATCTCAGGGGGAATGCTTTCAGTTTTTCACCATTGAGAATAATGTTTGCTGTAAGGCTTATTCCATGTGGCCATTACTGTGTTGAGGCAGGTTCCTTCTATGCCCATTTTTAGAACAGTTTTAATCATGTATGGGTGCTGAATTTTGTCAAAGGCTTTTTCTGCATCTGTTGAGATTATCATATGGTTTTTATCTTTTGATTTGTTAATATGGTGTATCACATTGATTGATTGCATATATTGAAGAATCCTTGCATCCCTGGCATAAACCCAGCTTGATCATGGTATATGATCTTTTTGGTGTGTTGCTGAATTCTGTTTGCTAAAATTTTGTTGAGAATTTTTACATCTATGTTCATCAGTGACATTGGCCTATAGTTTTCTCTTTTTGTGTTGTCTCTGTCTGGTTTTGATATCAGGGTGATGGTGGCCTCGTGGAATGAGTTTGGAAATGTTCCTTCCTCTGCAATTTTTTGAAAGATTTTTAGAAGGATAGGCATTAGCTCTTCTCTAAATGCTTGATAGAATTCTTCTGTGAAGCCATCTGGTCGTGGGCTTTTGTTTTTTGGGAGATTTTTGATCATAGCTTCAATTTCAGTGCCTGTAATTGGGTTGTTCATAATTTCTGTTTCTTCCTGTTTCAGTCTTGGAAGAAGACTCTGTCCATTTCTTCCAGGTTATCCATTTTCTTGACATATAGTTGTTCTTAATACTCTTATAATCCTTTGTATTTCTGCATTGTCTGTTGTAACCTCTCCTTTTTCTTTGATTCTTCTTTCTTTTTCTTCGTGAGTCTTGCTAAAGGAGTGTCAGTTTTATCTTCTCAAAGAACCAGCTTTTAGTTTTATTAATCTTTACTATTGTTTCTTTCATTTCTTTTTCATTTATTTCTGCTCAGATCTTTATGATTCCTTTCCTTCTACTAATTTTGTTTTGTTTTTTTGTTGTTGTTCTTTTTCCAGTTGTTTTAGGTGTAAAATTAGGTTGTCTATTTGATGTTTTTCTTGTTTCTTGAGGTAGGATTGTATTGCTATAAATGTCCCTCTTAGAACTGCTTTTGCTGCATCCCATAGGTTTTGAGTTGTGTTTTCATTGTCATTTGTTTCTAGAAATTTTTCGATTTCCCTTTTGATTTTTTCAGTAATCTGTTGATTATTTAGTCTGTTTAGGTTATTAAACTTGTTGTTTAATTTCCACGTGTTTGTATTTTTTCTTGTAATTGATGTCTAGTCTCATAGCGTTGTGGTTGGAGAAGATGCTTAATACAATTTCAATTTTCTTAAGTTTACTGAGGTTTGATTTGTGACCCAAGATGTGGTCTATCCTGGAGAATGTTCCATGTGCACTTGAGAAGGTGTAGTCTTCTGCATTTGGATGGAATGTCCTGAAGATATCAATGAGACCCATCTCATCTAATGTATCATTTAAGACTTGTGTTTCCTTATTAATTTTCTGTTTTGATGATCTGTCCATTGGTATGAGTGTGGTGTTAAAATCTCCTATTACTGTGTTACTGTCAGTTTCTCCTTTTATGTCTGTTAGTGTTTGTCTTGTGTATTGAGGTACTCCTATGTTGGGTACATAGATATTTACAACTGTTATGTCTTTCTCTTGGATTGATTCCTTGATCATTATGTAGTTGTCCTCCTTCCTTATCTCTTATAATATTCTTTATTTTAAGGTCTGTTTTGTCTGAAAAGAGGATTACTACTCCAACTTTCTTTTGCTTCCTATTTGCATGGAATATATTTTTCCATCCTCTCATTTTCAGTCTATCTGTGTCTTTATGTCTGAAGTGGATTTCTTATAGACAGCATATATATGGTCTTATTTTTGTATCCATTCAGCCAGTCTGTGTCTTTTGGTTGGAGCATTTAATCCATTTAACATTTAAAGTAATTATTGATAAATGTTCCTATTGCTATTGTCTTAATTTTGGGGGTTTATTTTGTAGATCTTTTTCTTCTCTTGTATTTCTTGACTATATAAATCCCTTTAACATTGTTGTAAAGTTGGTTTGGTGGAACTGAATTCTCTTAACTTTTGCTTTTCTGAAAAGCTTTTTATTTCTCCATCAATTTTGAATGAGATCCTTGCCAGGTACAGTAATCTTGGTTGTAGATGTTTCCCTTTTAGAACTTTAAATATATCCTGCCATTCCCTTCTGGTCTGCAGAGTTTCTGCTTAAAGAACAGCTGTTAAACCTATGGGGTTTCCCTTGTATGTTACTTGTTGCCTTTTTCTTGCTACTTTTAATGCTTTGTGTTTTAGTCTTTGTTAGTTTGATTAGTATGTGTCTTGGGGTATTTCTCCTTGGGTTTATCCTGTATGGGACTCTGTGACTCTTGGACTTGATTGACTATTTCCTTTTCCATGTTGCAGAAATTTTCAACAATAATCTCTTCAAAAATTTTCTCATACCCTTTCTTTTTCTCTTCTTCTTCTGGGACCTCTGTAATTCGAATATTGGTGCATTTGATATTGTCCCAGAGGTCTCTTGAGTCTATCCTCAGTTCTTTTCATTCTTTTTACTTTATTCTGCTCTTCAGAAGTTATTTCCGCCATTTTATCTTCCAGCTCACTGATTTGTTCTTCTGCTTCAGATTTTCTGCTATTGCTTCCTTCTAGAGTATTTTTGGAGAAGGCAATGGTACCCGACTCCAGTACTTTTGCCTGGAAAATCCCATGGATGGAGGAGCTTGGTAGGCTGCAGTCGATTGGCTCACTGTGAGTTAGACATGACTGAGCAACTTCACTTTCACTTTTCACTTGCACACATTGGAGAAGGAAATGGCAACCCACTCCTGTGTTCTTGCCTTGAGAATCCCAGGGACGGGAGAGCCTGGTGGGCTGCCGTCTATGGGGTCGCACAGGGTCGGACACGACTGAAGTGACTTAGCAGCAGCAACAGAGTATTTTTAATTTCAGTAATTGTGTTGTTTGTCTTTATGTTTATTCTTTAATTCATCTAGGTCTTTGTTAATTGATTTTTACATTTTCTACATTCTGTTTTCAAGGTCTTTGATCATCTTTACTGTCATTATTCTGAATTCTGTTTCAGGTAGTTTGCCTATTTCCTCTTCATTTATTTGGACTTCTGTGTTTCTAGTTTGTTCCTTCATTTGTGTAGTATTTCTCTGCCTTTTCAATATTATTTTTTTAAAACTTACTGTGTTTGAGGTCTCCTTTTCCCAGGCTTCAGGGTTGAATTCTTTCTTCCTTTCGGTTTGTGCCCTCCTAAGGTTGGTCCAGGGGTTTGTGTAAGCTTCATATTGAGTGAGAATTATGCTCAGTTTTTTTTTTTACCCCTTCTGATGGGCAAGGCTGAGTGAGGTGGTAATCCTGGCTGCTGATGATTGGGTTTGTATTTTTGTTTGGTTTGTTGTGTAGGTGAGGCGTCCTGTATAGGGTGCTACTTGTGGTTGGGTGATGCTGGGTTTTGTATTCAACTGGTTTCCTTTGTGTGAGTTCTCACTATTTGATATTCCCTAAGGTTAGTTCTCTGGTAGCCTAGGGTCTTGGAGTCAGTGCTCCCACTCCAGAGGCTCAGGACTTGATCTCTTCATCTAGGACTGATGAGATGAAAATGACTTCTTTGTTTTTCAGACCTCTTGTAGTTATTTCCAAAATCTGATTGACTACATCTTCAGTTTCCCTGCATCCCGCATGCCTCGGGAGCCACAGTTCCTCTATCAAGGGAGTGATTTTATTTTTTCTTCAAGGGAGTGATTTTAAACAATAATAGCACTTGAAGGTGTGGGAGCTAAGTGAAATAGGCAAAGGAGATGAAGACATGCAGTCTTTGAGCTATAAAGTACATGAGTCATGGGGATGTAATGTACAGCATAGGGAATATAGTCAGTGACGTTATAGTAACTTTGTAGGGTGACAGATGGTAACTAGACTTACTATGGTGATCATTTTGTAGTATATGAAAATATGGACTCACTATGTCAGACGCCTGAAACTAATATTATATATCAATTATACTTCAGGGGGAAAAAAGTACCTTAACTTACACACACACACACACACACACACACACATTAGTAGTACTTTAATGACTCATCAACATGATGATTTAGGAATGTTTCTTGAAGTGGAGCAAAAAAGGCTAACAATACTTTTTTTCCCATACTTTTTCCATATTCTATTTTAATGTGATAATGTAATAGTTAACATATACCTATAATTTTGGATTTGATACATTCATGTTTCATTTCTCCTTCATGAATGTAGTAAGCTTTACTTCTCTTTCTGTCTTCTGTTGCATGAGAGAACAACCAGATTGTCTAGGAAAGGACTTGGCAGTATAGTATTTTGGGAAAGAGTGTTCACTGCTATGTTAAGAGGCCTGAGCTCTGGTGTTTATTCTGCCTGTCACTTATTGTGTGTTCTGGAGCTGTTGCTGCTACGTCACTTCAGTCGTGTCCGACTGTGTGACCCCATAGACGGCAGGCACTGGGCTCCACCGTCCCTGGGATTCTCCAGGCAAGAACACTGGAGTGTGTTGCCATTTCCCTCTCCAGTGTTCTAGAGCAAGTCACCTAATTAATCTGAGTAATTTTCTCATTGGAAAATGTAGGAATAGAGCCACTTGGTATCTAAAGGACATGTCAGTTTTTTAAGATTCTGTGCATTTGGGTGCTCAGGAAATACTTGAATTGGTTGTTTTCCTCCACAAAATATTTCCATTTTATAGGTTATAGGACTTTTAGTCATCAGTTCAGTTTTATTATTTTTTTAATTAAAAAAATTTTTTTCTAGTTTTTTTTGTTGTTGTTGTTCTTTTTTTAAAAATTCATTTTAATTGGAAGCCAATTACTTTACAATATTGTGGTGGTTTTTGCCATACATTCACGTGACTCGGCCATGGGTGTGTATGTGTTCCCCATCCTGAACTTCCCTCCCACCTTCCTCCCCATCCCATCCTGGTTCATCCCATTGCACCAGCCCTGAGCACCCTGTCTCATGCATCGAACCTGGACTGGTGATCTTATTTCACATATGATAATATAAATGTTTCAGTGCTGTTCTCTCAAATCATCCCACCCTCGCCTTCTCCCACAGAGTCCAAAAGTCTGTTCTTTACATCTGTGTCTCTTTTGCTGTCTCACATATAGGGTCATCGTTACCATCTTTCTAAATTCCACTATATACGTTAGTATACTGTATTGGTGTTTTTCTTTCTGACTTACTTGGCTCTGTATAATAGGCTCCAGTTTCATCCACCTCATTAGAACTGATTCAAATGCATTCTTTTTAATAGCTGAGTAATATTCCATTGTGTATATGTACCACAGCTTTCTTATCCATTCATCTGCTGATGGGCATCTAGGTTGCTTCCATGCCTGGCTGTTGTAAACAGTGCTGTGATGAACATTGGGGTACATGTGTCTCTTTCAGTTCTGGTTTCCTCAGTGTGTATGCCCAGCAGTGGGATTGCTGGGTCATATGGCAGTTCTATTTCCAGCTTTTTAAGGAATCTCCACACTGTTGTCCATAGGGGCTGTACTAGTTTGCATTCCCACCAACAGTGTAAGAGGGTTCCTTTTTCTCTGCACCCTTTCCAGCATTTATTGTTTGTAGACCTTTTGATAGCAGCCATTCGGACCGGTGTGAGATGGTACCTCACTGTGGTTTTGATTTGCATTTCTCTGATAATGAATGATGTTGAGCATCTTTTCATGTGTTTGTTAGCCATCTGTATGTCTTCTTTGGAGAAATGTCTTTAGTTCTTTGGCCCATTTTTTGATTGGGTCACTTATTTTTCTGGAATTGAGCTGCAGGAGCTGCTTGTATGTTTTTGAGATTAATTCTTTGTCAGTTGCTTCATTTGCTATTATTTTCTCCCGTTCTGAAAGCTGTCTTTTCACCTTGCTTATAGTTTCCTTCATTGTGCAAAAGCTTTTAAGTTTCATTAGGTCCCATTTGTTTATTTTTGTTTTTATTTCCATTACTCTGGGAGGTGGGTCATAGATGATCCTGCTATGGTTTACGTCAGAGAGTGTTTTGCCTATGTTCTCCTCTAGGAGTTTTATAGTTTCTGGACTTATTTAGATCTTTAATCCATTTTGAGTTTATTTTTGTGTATGGTGTTAGAAAGTGTTCTAGTTTCCTTCTTTTACAGGTGGTTGACCAGTTTTCCCAGCACCACTTGTTAAAGAGATTGTCTTTTCTTCATTGTATATGCCTGCCCCCTTTGTCAAAGTTAAGGTGTCCATAGGTGTGTGGATTTATATCCAGGCTTTCTATTTTGTTCCATTGATCTATGTTTCTGTCTTTGTGCCAGTACCATACTGTCTTGATGACTGTAGCTTTGTAGTAGAGCCTGAAATCAGGCAGGTTGATTCCTCCAGTTCCATTCTTCTTTCACAAGATTGCTTTGACTAGTTGAGGTTTTTTTGTATTTCCATACAAATTGTGAAATAATTTGTTCTAGTTCTCTGAAAAATACCATTGGTAGTTTGGTGGGGATTGCATTGTATCTATAGATTGCTTTGGGTAGTATACTCATTTTCAGTATATTGATTCTTCTGATCCATGAACATGGCTTATTTCTCCATCTATTTGTGTCATCTTTGATTTCTTTCATCAGTGTTTTATAGTTTTCTATATACAGGTCTTTTGTTTCTTTAGGTAGATATTCCTAAGTATTTTATTCTTTTCGTTTCAATGGTGAATGGAATTGTTTCCTTCATTTCTCTTTCTGTTTTCTCATTGTTAGTGTATAGGAATGCAAGGGATTTCTGTGTATTAATTTTACATCCTGCAACTTTACTATATTCATTGATTAGCTCTAGTAATTTTCTGGTGGAGTCTTTAGGGTTTTCTATGTAGAGGATCATGTCATCTGCAAAGACTGAGAGTTTTATTTCTTTTCCAATCTGGATTCCTTTTATTTCTTTTTCTTCTCTGATTGCTGTGGCTAAAACCTCCAAAACTATGTTGAATAGTAGTGGTGAGAGTGGAGAGTGGGCACCCATGTCTTGTTCCTGACTTTAGGGAAATGCTTTCAATTTTTCACCATTGAGGATAATGTTTGCTGTGGGTTAATCATATATGGCTTTTATTATGTTGAGGTATGTTCCTTCTGTGCCTGCTTTCTGGAGGGTTTTTATCATAAATGGGTGTTGAATTTTGTCAAAGGTTTTCTCTGCATCTATTGAGATAATCAAATGGTTTTTATCTTTCAATTTGTTGATGTGGTGTATCACATTGATTGGTGAATACTGGAGAATCCATGCATCCCTGTGATAAAGCGCACTTGGTCATGATCTTTTTAATATGTTGTTGGATTCTGTTTGCTAGAATTTTGTTAAGGATTTTTGCATCTGTGTTCATCAGTGATATTGGCATGTAGTTTTCTTTTTTGGTGGCATCTTTGTCTAGTTTCGGTATTAGGGTGATGGCCTCATAGAATGAGTTTGGAAGTTTGCCTTCCTCTGCAATTTTCTGCAAGAGTTTGAGTAGGCTGGTGTTAGCTCTTCTCTAAATTTTTGGTAGAATTCAGCTGTGAAGCCATCTGGTCCTGGGCTTTTTTTATTGATTTGATTCTTCTACCTTTCTTTCTTGATGTGGTGAATGGTTTGTCTATTTTATTTATCTTCTCAAAGAACCAGCTTTTAGCTTTGTTGATTTTGGCTGTGGTCTCCTTTGTTTCTTTTGTATTTATTTCTGCCCTGATTTTTATGATTTCTTTCCTTCTACTAACACTGGGGTGCTTCATTTCTTCTTTTCTAGTTGCTTTAGATGTAGAGTTAGGTTATTTATTTGATTTCTCTCCTGTTTCTTGAGGTAGGCTTTTATTGCTATGAACCTTCCCCTTAGCACGGCTTTTACTGAATCCCATAGGTTTTGGGTTGTTGTGTTTTCATTTTCATACTTTTCTATGCATATTTTGATTTCTTCTGTGATTGTTGGTTATTCAGAAGTGTGTTGTTTAGCCTCCATATGTTTGTATTCTTAATAGTTTTTTTTCCTGTAGTTGACATCTAATCTTACTGCATTGTGATCAGAAAAGATGCTTGAGATTATTTCAATTTTTTGAATTTACCAAGGCTAGATTTATGGCCCAGGTGGTGATCTGTCCTGGAGAAGTTCCATGTGCACCTGAGAAAAAAGTGAAATTCATTGTTTTAGGTTGAAATGTCCTATAGATATCAGTTAGATCTAACTGCTCCATTGTATCATTTAAAATTTGTGTTTTCTTGCCAATTTTCTGTTTAGTTGATCTGCCCATAGGTGTGAGTGGGGCATTAAAGTCTCCCACTATTACTGTGTTACTGTTAATTTCCCCTTTCATACTTGTTAGCATTTGCCTTAGATATTGTGGTGCTCCTATGTTGGGTACATATATATTTATAATTGTTATATCTTCTTCTTGGATTGATCCTTTGATCATTACATGGTGTCCTTCTTTGTCTCTTTTCACAGCCTTTATTTCAGTCTATTTTATCTGATATGAGTATTGCTACTCCTGCTTTCTTTTGGTCTCCATTTGCATGAAATATCTTTTTCCAGCCCTTCACTTTCAGTCTGTATGTGTCCCTAGGTTTGAGGTGGGTCTCTTGTAGACAGCATATATAGGGGTCTTGTTTTTGTATCCATTCAGCCATTCTTTGTCTTTTGGTTGAGGTATTCAGCCCATTTACATTTAAGGTAATTATTGATAAATGTGATCCCATTGCCATTTACTTTGTTGTTTTGGGTTTGAGTTTATGAACCCTTTCTGTGTTTCCTGTCTAGAGAAGATCCTTTAGCATTTGTTGAAGAGCTGGTTTGGTGGTGCTGAATTCTCTGAGCTTTTTGCTTGTCTGTAAAGCTTTTGATTTCTCCTTCATATTTGAATGAGATCTTTGCTGGGTACAATAATCTGGGTTGTAGGTTTTTCTCTTTCATCACTTTAAGTATGTCCTGCCATTCCCTTCTGGCCTGAAGAAGGGAAGCAAGATCAGCTGTTATCCTTATGGGAATCCCCTTGTGAGTTATTTGTTGTTTTTCCCTTGCTGCTTTTAATGTTTGTTCTTTGTGTTTGATCTTCATTAATTTGATTAATATGTGGTTTGGGGTGTTTCGCCTTGGGTTTATTCTGTTTGGGACTCTGGGTTTCTTGGACTTGGGTGGCTATTTCCTTCCCCATTTCAGGGAAGTTTTCAACTATTATCTCCTCAAGTATTTTTCTCATGGCCTTTCTTTTTGTCTCCTTCTGGGACTCCTATGATTGGAATGTTGGGATGTATAACATTGTCCCAGAGGTTTCTGAGGTTTTGCTCATTTCTTTTAATTCTTTCTTCTTTTTTTCTCTCTGCTTCATTTATTTCTGCCTTTCTATCTTCCACCTCACTTATCCTATCTTTCTGCCTTAGTTATTCTACTGTTGGTTCTCTCCAGAGTGCTTTTGATCTCAGTTATTGCATTATTCATTATTGATTGACTTTTTTATTTCTTCTAGGTCCTTGTTAAACTTTTCTTGCATCTTCTTAATCCTTGTCTCCAGACTATTTATCTGTAACTCCATTTTGTTTTCAAGATTTTGGATCATTTTTACTTCATTATTCTGAATTCTTTTTCAGGTAGACTCCCTATCTCCTCCTCTTTGGTTTGGTGGGCTTTTATCATGTTCCTTTACCTGCTGAATATTTCTCTGCGTTTTCATCTTGTTTAGGTTGCTGTGTTTCAGGTGACCTTTCTGTATGCTAGTAGTTTGTGGTTCCTCTTTATTGTGGAGGTTCCTCCCTGTGGATGGGGTTGGACGAGTGACTTGTCAAGGTTTCCTGGTTAGGGAAGCTTGCATCCCTCTTCTGGTGGATGGAGCTGGATCTCTTCTGTCTGGAGTGCAGTAAAGTGTCTGGTAGTGAGTCTAGGATCCCAGGATGCCAGGAAGACTTGGTTAGCAACTGGGAGTCTGCTTGCAGTTTGGTAGAGGATGCCTGTCTTTGGAGCCGAGTTTGCCCCTTGCCCTCCGGTTCTGGCTGTTGCATGCCTGCCTCCCTGCCTCTGGCAGGGGATGGGCCGGCCGGCTCTCTCTCCTTTGGTATTAACTCAGTCCTTAGTGTTCTGTGAGCGACCCAGCATTTTCACGGGAAAGTTCTCTCTCTCTCTCCCCTCTTTTTTTTTTCCTCTCTCTGGCTGTCCCCCGGTTTGGGTTGCTATCTCACATTAGCTCCCTCAGATTGCCCTCAGGGCATTCAGGCCCAGTCCTTACCCTAAGCAATGCAACTGGCGCCTCCCTGTTCAGCCCCCGCTTGCTGGTGGCAGATGCTAGTGTCTGGGCCACTTCTCAGCTGGGAGTTGCAGTTAGGCACGTAATCTGTGGGTTTTATTTATTTATTTTTTCCTCCCGGTTATGTTGCCCTCCGAGATTCCAAAACTCCCCACAGACCTGCCGTAAGAGAGTTTCCTGGTGTTTGATAACTTCTCTTTTATGACTCCCTCCCCGGGATGGGTCTCTGTCCCTAACTCTTTTGTCTCTCTTTTTATCTTTTATATTTTGTCCTATCTCCTTTCGAAGACAATGGGCTGCCTTTCTGGGTGCCTGGTGTCCTCCGCCAGCATTCAGTTGTTTTGTGGTATTTGCTTAGTGTTCAAATGATCTTTTGATGAATTTATGGGGGAGAAAGTGATCTCCCCGTCCTATTCCTCCGCCATCTTAGGACTGCCCTCATTAGTTCAGTTTTAAATTGAGATCATATACTAGTTAATTTTATATCAAGACTTTTATCTAATGACAAAATTTGATTTCTACCTTGATTTTGATTCATGCTTACAGATAGTTTTTAGGTTATAGTGCTGTAGTGATTAAATGATGAAGACCCTGTCTTTGGGCACTTCACAGTCATGTGGGGCACTTAACATGTAAACAGAAATTTACAGTCCATTGTTAAAATTTCTCCCATGAAGATGCTGTGACATGATTAGAGCCTCGTGTTGTAGGGCTCAGGATAGGGGGTTGGTGGGGTGTTAGGATAAGCTACTTAAGGTGCTTCTCTGGCTAATTTATGTTAGAATTCTGAGCATCAGATCCTTAAGCTGCCATTATATTTGGTTGTATCTGTGGGAAACTTTTGGTTTCATTGTTCAAAAAAAAAGAGCTAAATATTTATAGTTTGTGGCAAATTAAGGATAGTAATGAGGAGTTGCTGGTGTGAAATAATTTTACCTCTTTACAGACAGATCCAGTGGAGTATGTGGAAAACATGTGTGAAAACATGCAGCTGTACCCACTACAGGACTTTCTCACTGGAGATCAGCTTCTTTTTGAATACAAGCCAGAAGTAAGGAGGTTTCCATCTCTAAACCTTACTTTTAGAGAAAGAGGAGGGTGAGAAAGTGCAGAGAGGTACATGAGAATGGAGAAAATTAGGTTATGTTTAGTTAGGTTTTTGTTTCTTTTAACTGAAGAAATATCAAGTTTTGCATATGATTTTTCATGACTCTTGTATATGACCGTGCTTTAAAATGAGGAGAAAATCAAGTCCTCTCCTTAGGTACTGTTCTTACTATTTTTCAAGTGTTGAAACATCTATTGAAGTCATTTCTAAGAATTATGTGCTTTAGGTGATAAACATACTTGCTTGGCTTGCCTTTTAATTCTGTTGGAGACTCTATACAATTTTAATCATTTTGAGAATACAATAAAAATACAAGAATCTTGATTTAAAAATATATGACTTATGTGTAATAAATATTACATATAAATAGTTGGTCAGGGTCTTTCCTCCACTAGTCCAAGTAAATAAATCATTTCAATCCATGTGGGGTAGAGGTTCTCAACCAGGGGTGATTTTGTCCCCTTGGGATGTTTGTCACTGCCGGGGTGCGAGGAAAACCACTCAGCATCACAGTAATCCCAGTGTGCTCCAACCACTGATACCGAAGAAGCTGAAGGTGACCAGTTCTGTGAAAACCTACAACACTTCTAAAATTAGCACCAAAAAAGATGTCCTTTTCATCATAGGGGATTGGAATGCAAAAATAGGGAGTCAAGAGATACTCAGAATAACAGGAAAGTTTGGCCTTGAAGTACAAAATGAAGTAAGGCAAAGGCTAACAAAGTTTTGTCACGAAAGCACACTGATCCTTGCAAACACCCTTTCCAACAACCCAAAGACAACTCTGCACATGGATATCACCAGAATGGTCAGTACCAAAATCATATTGATTTATGTTCTTTGCAGCTAAAGATGGAGAAGCTATAGATAGTAAAAACAAGACCTGGAGCTGACTGTGGCTCAAATCATGAGCTTCTTATTGCAAAATTCAGGCTTAAATTGAAGAAAGTAGGGAAAACTGCCAAGCCATTCAGGCATGACCTAAATCAAATCCCTTATGATTATATGGTAGAGGTAACTAATAGATTCAAGGGACTAGATCTGGTAGACAGAATGACTAAAGAAATATGGATGAAGGTTCATAACATTGTATAGGAGACAGTGACCAAAACCATCCCAAAGAAAAAGAAAACAAATTCAAAAAGGCAAAGTGGTTGTCTGAAAAGGCTTTACAAAGAGCTGAGAAAAGAGAAGTGAAAGACAAGGGGAAAAGGTAAAAATACACCCAAGATGAATGCAGAGTTCTGGAAAACAACAAGGAGAGAATAAACCTTCTTAAATGAACAATGCAAAGGAATAGAAGAAAACTATAGGATGGATAAGACTAGAAATCTCTTCAAGAAAATTGGAGATACCAGTGCAACATTTCATGTAAGGATAGGCAGGATAAAGGACAGAAATGGTATGGACCTGAAAGAAGCAGAAGAGATTAAGAAGAGGTGGCAAGAATACACAAAAGAACTATACAAAATGGGTCTTAATGACCTGGATAACCAAGATGGTGTGGTCACTCATCTAGAGCCAGACATCCTTGGAGGGTGAAGTCAAGTGGGCCTTAGGAAGCATCACTACGAACAAAGCTAGTGGAGGTGATGGAATTCCAGCTGAGTTATTTCAAATCCTAAAAGATGATGCTGTGAAAGTGCTGCACACAATATACCAGCAAATTTGGAAAACTCAGCAGTGGCCACAGGACTGGTAAAGGTCAGTTTTCATTCCAATCCCAAAGGAGGGCAGTGTCAAAGAATATTGAAACTACCATACAATTGCTCATTTCACATGCTAGCAAAGTAATGCTCAAGATCTTTCAAGCTAGGCTTCAGCTGTACATTAACTGAGAACTTCCAGATGTACAAACTAGGTTTAGAAAAGGCAGAGGAACCAGAGATCAAATTGCCAATGTTCTTTGGATAATAGAGAAAGCAAGGGAATTATAGAAAAACATCTACTTCTGCTTCATGAAGACTGTGCTAATAAAACCTTTGTCTTTGTGGATCACAACAAACAGTGGAAAATACTTAAAGAGGTGGGAATATCAGACTACCTTACCTGTCTCCTGAGAAACCTGTATGTGGGTCAAGAAGCAATAGTTAGAACCAGACATAGAAAAACTGACTGGTTCAAAATTGGGAAGTGAGTATAGGCTGTATACTGTCACCTTGCTTATTTAATTTGTACATCATGTGAAATGCTGGGCTGGGTGAATCACATGCTGAAATCAGAATTGCCAGGAGAAATACTGGCAACCTCAGATATGCAGATGATACCATTCTAATGGCAGAAAACAGAGTAACCAAAGATCCCCTTGATTAGGGTGAAAGAGAAGTGAAAAAGCAGGCTTAAAACTCAGCATTCAGAAAAATGAAGATCATGGCATCCAGTCCCATCATTTCATGGCAAATGGAAGGGATAAAAGTGGAAGCAGTGACAGATTTTATTTTCTTGGGCTCCAAAATCTCTGCAGATGGTGATTGCAGCCATAAAATTAAAAGATGCTTGCTTCTTGGCAGGAAAGCTATGACAAACCTAGACAGTTTATTAAAAAGCAGACATCACTTTGTCAACAAAGGTCCATATATAGTCAAAGCTGTTTTTTACATTAGTCATGTGTGGATGTGAGAGTTGGGCCGTCAAGAAGGCTGATCGCCAAAGAACTGATGTTTTTGAATTGTGCTGGAAAAGACTCTTGAAAGTCCCTTGAACAGCACGGAGATCAAACCAGTCAATCCTAAAGGAAATCCACCCTGAATATTCATTGGAAGTACTGATGCTGAAGCTGAAGCTCCAATACTTTGGCTACCTGATATGAAGAACTGACTCATTGGAAAAGACCCTGATGCTGGGAAAGATTGAAGGCAAGAGGAGAAACGGTTGGCAGAAGATGAGATGGTTAGGTAGTATCACAGGCTCAATGGAATGAGTTGGAGCAAAGTCCAGGAGATAGTGGAGGACAAAGAAGCCTGGTGTGCTGCAGTCCATGGGGCTGCAAGGAGTTGGACACGACTTGGTGACTGAACAACAGCAACAAAGGGTACGTTTCAGTTGTCACAGCTGGAGACTGATCTTGGCATCTAGTGGGTAGAAGCCAGAGTTATTGCTGAACATTTTACAATGCAGGAGATGGCACTTTACAACTAGGAATTATCTGGCCCAAAATGTTAATAGTGCTGAGGTGAGAGACTTTGATGTAGGTGTTGTAAAACTACTAATTTTAAACAAGATAGGGAAAGGTAAAGGAAGAAGCAGTAACCACATATTCTTGTCGTTTCCCTAGGATGATTGTGCCGAGGGATCTAAGTATTTTTTTCTGAACCACTGTTTGTTGTTTTTTTCTCAAAGAAATGTTTTTAAGTGGTAGTTAGAGTTTCAAATCTAACCCACAAAAATCTTATGCTTAGTTCTTATCATAGCTGAAGGAGTATTGCAGGAGGCTCCACATTGGATCATTTTACTGATTCTTGTGTTTGAAGTAGTATAATATGTAATAGTTAAGAGCATAGTTTTTTTTTTTTTAAATTGCAGTTTTGTTTTTTATTTACTTTGTCACCATCTTTGAATGTAAGATGATTTTTTTATTATTGAAACAATATAATATTATCATTTTCCTGGGAAATATTCTTTTTTTTTTTCCATTTATTTTTATTAGTTGGAGGCTAATTACTTTACATCATTACAGTAGTTTTTGTCATACATTGAAATGAATTAGCCATGGATTTACATGTATTCCCCATCCCGGTCCCCCCTCCCACCTCCCTCTCCACCTGATCCCTCTGGGTCTTCCCAGTGCATCAGGCCCGAGCACTTGTCTCATGCACCCAACCTGGGCTGGTGATCTGTTTCACCCTAGATAATATACATGTTTCAATGCTGTAAGAGCATAGTTTTTAAAATTATGTACAAACTTGGTTAGAACTCCACTTTTGTCACTTCTAGGTGTGTTGGTCTGTGCAGATTATAGAATCTTTAATCTGAGCAAATTACTTAAACTTTTACCTCTGAGGCTGACTGAGTGCTTTCTATAAAATAGGTATGAAAAGTAAAGTGAAACTATTAATTGCTCAATCGTGTCTGACTCTTTGCGACCCCATGGACTGTAGCCCACCTGGCTCCTCTGTCCATGGAATTCTCCAGACAAGAATACTGGAATGAGTATCCATTCCCTTCTCCAGGGGACCTTCCCAAACCAAGGAAAATGGGTATACCTTAGGGTTATTTTTAGGATTAAATGAAACACTACCTGGCACATAGTAAAAGCTTAGTAAATGGTAGCTCTTTTCACTGCTAGTCCTCTTATGTAGGATTTGAGATGAGAACTGTTGGAGCATTCTGAAGAAAGATATTTGAAGCTGCTGATAGACTAATGAAGTTTTGTCAATTAGGGTGGTCATAGACTATAGACAGTTTCATGACCATTAAGGTGCTAGGATCTTGGGTGTCTAACATTGTGTGGCTTTGCCTTTTTAACAGAGATGTATTAGATTGAAGTTATAATTGTTGTATATGTGTCTCCCCCCCTCCACTTTCCCTCTGCCCCCAATTAGGTCATTGCTGAAGCCCTTAATCAGCTAGTTCCTCAAAAGGCAAATCTTGTTCTACTGTCTGGTGCTAATGAGGGAAAATGTGACCTCAAGGAGAAATGGTTTGGGACTCAGTATAGTATGGAAGGTAAAATATTTTAAAATTGTGCTACATTTAAGTATATGATTCACCTGGAAAGTTTTATTCCTTAGTAGTTTGTCTGGTAGTTCCTGTGGGGAAAATAGTATTTATTTTTTAAGAAGTTTACTTTGAAATGAAAATGATTCATATTTGCCAGAAATTATTTTCTGCGATGCTTATATCTATATTAGTTAGTGAGAAAATCCTGTTGTCTTGGTAGCCTGGGGGTATTTTCGACTGTGTTTTAGAAAAGTGTCCCTCAGACTTTAGTGTGCATATGTATCACCTGGAGGTCTTATTAAAATATGGATTGTGATTCAGTAGCTCTAGAGTTGAGCCTGTGATTCTGTGTTTCTAACAAACTTTCCAGGTGATAACAATGCTGATGAAATCACCCATTGAGTAGCAGGAGTTTGGAAACTCTGGTTATGTCACTTACAGTTTTCCTGAGAAAAAAGAATTGGTTAGTGAAGACCAGTTGTTGACTGGTTTGTTATTATGAGAATTCTGAACATTGCATTCTTTATTGGATCAGTTTGTCTTTTATCTCTACAGATATTGAAAACTCTTGGGCTGAACTATGGAAGAGTGATTTTGAATTGAATCCAGATCTTCATCTTCCAGCTGAAAACAAGTACATAGGTCAATGAAATATCAGTCATTATACAGAATCCATCCATGTACTAATATTAAATAGCATCTGTATAGTATGTTTTACAGAGTATCCTTTGAATTCATATTTAAGTTTCCCAGTCATCTCTGGGATGAACATTACAGTTTTCTTTCTTTTCTGAATGATAAAACTGAAGCTCAAAAAAGCAAAGTGACTTGTCCTGGACTGTTCAGTTGGTGAATGCAGGAAACAGGGTGTAAGCATAGATTCTGGGACTTTTTCTGGTCAATGATGGCTGATCCTTTCACGTCAGTCCCTGCAGGCATTGACATTATCTTGTCTGATTGTTCTAGAGGTTTTCAAACTACAGGCTTCATCCCAGTGTAATGAATTGTGAAAGCATTAAAAAAAAATAAGAGTGGAAAATAGCAAAATGTTTCATTGAATAAAGAAAGGGTATTATTTTCAGAAGTTTTGTTCCCAGTAGGTATATGTGTGTCTTAACCTGTCTACTAGCTTACAATAGAAAACAGTTCTAACTGTGAGGAAGTCACTGGTCTAGGACAAATATAACTAATTTACTCAGAATACCATTTTTCCCAGCAGTTCTATTCGTAGGTATATACCCAAAAGAAAACATATTCAAACAAATGCATGTACATGCATGTTGATAGCAGCACTATTCACAAAGGCAAAAGGTGGAAACAGCTAGTGTTCATAATAAATGATTGGATATATAAACTATGGCATATGCATACAATGATGTATTATTCTGTCATAAAAAGAAATGAAGTACTGATATATGCTACAGTATGGGTGAATCTTGAAAACATGCTAAATGAAAAAAAGACAGACAAAAGGGGTTACATGTATGATTCTGTTTACATGAAATACCCAGAATAGGTAAATCCATAGAGACACAGACCTCAGGTTGATGGTCGCCAGTGTCAGGGGGGAGTGGGTAATGGGGAGCAACTGCTTATTGGGTTTAGGGGTTTCCTTTTAGGCTGATGAAAATGTTTTGCAACTAGAAAGAAGTGGTAGTTGCATAACATTGTGAGTGTACTTAATTCCCCTGAATTGTTCACTTTAAAATGGTTAATTTTGTTAACTTTCAAAAATATGTAAATTTGGTAGAAGATATTCTCATTCAAGAATGCATTCATAAATTGGTCTATACAATTATTTTGACCAAAGGTCCCTCTCACAGTTAAAATTGGTCAGCTCTTGGGAAATTACAGATTTTCAGAGTTCATGTAGTTTAAGGCCAAGAGGACTTTCTTTTTAGTATTGTTCTACTAATTTATTGTACTCTAACATTTGAATTTGACATGTTTTTTTGCTTCAAAAAAGAGTTACCTAAAGAGTTCTGAAACCAAGAACAGATTGATGGAAATTTTGTTGTGATAACTGAGTGATTTATTATCTTTTGCTTTTTTTAGCCACAGATTTCATGTTGAAGGCTTTTGATTGTCCAGAGACAGAATACCCTGTTAAAATTGTGAATACTCCACAAGGTTGCCTGTGGTATAAGAAAGACAACAAATTCAAAATCCCCAAAGGTAAAATGTTTCCCTTCTTAAAAATAGTGAAATAGGTATAACAAATCTTTCTCTAGTTTCTCACAACCTTTTTTCTTTTTTCATTTATTTTTATTAGTTAGAGGCTAATTACTTTACAGTATTGTAGTGGTTTTTGTCATACATTGACATGAATCAGCCATGGATTTACATGTGTTCCCCATCCCAATCCCCCCTCCCACTTCCCTCTCTACCCTATCCCCCTGGGTCTTCCCAGTGCACCAGGCCCGAGCACTTGTCTCATGCATCCAACCTGGGCTGCTGATCTCTTTCACCCTAGATAATATACATGTTTCGATGCTATTCTCTTGAAACATCCCACCCTCGCCTTCTCCCACAGAGTCCACAAGTCTGTTCTGTACATCTGTATCTCTTTTTCTGTTTTGCATATAGGGTTATCATTACCATCTTTCTAAATTCCATATATATGTGTTAGTATACTGTAATGGTCTTTATCTTTCTGGCTTACTTCACTCTGTATAATAGGCTCCAGTTTCATCCATCTCATTAGAACTGATTCAAATGAATTCTTTTTAATGGCTGAGTAATATTCCATGGTGTATATGTACCACAGCTTTCTCATCCATTCGTCTGCTGATGGGCATCTAGGTTGCTTCCATGTCCTGGCTATTATAAACAGTGCTGCGATGAACATTGGGGTGCACGTGTCTCTTTCAGATCTGGTTTCCTTGGTGTGTATGCCCAGAAGTGGGATTGCTGGGTCATATGGCAGTTCTATTTCCAGCTTTTTAAGGAATCTCCACACTGTTTTCCATAGTGGCTGTACTAATTTGCATTCCTGCCAACAGTGTAAGAGGGTTCCCTTTTCTCCACACCCTCTCCAGCATTTATTGCTTGTAGACTTTTGGATAGCAGCCATCCTGACTGGCGTGTAATGGTACCTCATTGTGGTTTTGATTTGCATTTCTTTGATAATGAGTGATGTTGAGCATCTTTTCATGTGTTTGTTAGCCATCTGTATGTCTTCCTTGGAGAAATGTCTATTTAGTTCTTCAGCCCATTTTTTGATTGGGTCACTTATTTTTCTGGAATTGAGCTGCAGGAGCTGCTTGTATATTTTTGAGATTAATCCTTTGTTGCTTTGTTTGCTATTATTTTCTCCCAATCTGAGGGTTGTCTTTTCACTTGGCTTATAGTTTCCTTTGTTGTGCAAAAGCTTTTAAGTTTCACTAGGTCCCATTTGTTTATTTTTGCTTTTATTTCCAATATTCTGGGAGGTGGGTCATAGAGGATCCTGCTGTGATTTATGTTGGAGAGTGTTTTGCCTATGTTCTCTTCTAGGAGTTTTATAGTTTCTGGGCTTACATTTAGATCTTTAATCCATTTTGAGTTTATTTTTGTGTATGGTGTTAGAAAGTGTTCTAGTTTCATTCTTCTACAGGTGGTTGACCAGTTTTCCCAGCACCACTTGTTAAAGAGGCTGTCTTTTTTCCATTGTATATCCTTGCCTCCTTTGTCGAAGAAGGTGTCCATAGGTTCGTGGATTTATCTCTGGGCTTTCTATTCTGTTCCATTGATCTATATTTCTGTCTTTGTGCCAGTACCATACTGTCTTGGTGACTGTGGCTTTGTAGTAGAGTCTGAAGTCAGGCAGGTTGATTCCTCCAGTTCCATTCTTCTTTCTCAAGATTACTTTGGCTATTCGAGGTTTTTTGTATTTCCATACAAATTGTCTCACAACCTTTTACCTCTTGTCTGTCACCTCCCTTCCTTTCCTCTTCCCCTTCTACTTGAAGACCTTTTCCAGGCTTGCGTATCAGATCCATACGATGCTCCTGTGCTGTCGCAGAAATTCTTACGGACACTGCAGATTCCAGGGAACAAATAAGGATTCAAGCATAAAATGAAATTATTTTTTGATTTTCTTTTTTTTTTTTTTCAATTAAATGAAAGCAGAGCCAGGTGTTTGGTTGTCTCAGGCAACAGGTAGTGTTTTTTTGAACATTATTATTAAAAAGAGAACAAGAATAAGAGTAAGCTGAAAGGAATTATTCTTAGACACGATAGATAGCCAAGTCCAGCATTACAAATGTGAAAAAATCCTCCATCTGTCTCCTTGTACTCTCTTGTTTCTCAGCCTAAAGGAAGCCTATACAGTTAACCAGACTCTGAAGCTCTTATGTTCAATATGGTAGCCCAAACTGTGTTGCTTTTTAAATTTTGTGTTCTTGTGCATAGCATAGGAACTTATTGAAGCAAGTTGGAATCAAAGGCTGGGTGCTCTTGGTTGCCATCTAACCCATATCCCTAGCCTTGATGCAACTGTACTGTAGTTCTGAGGGCTTCTTGACTTCACTGGGAAGGTGTTTACTCAGTTTTTCTTGGATAGATTATGAGTTTCTAAAAATGTTCTTAGCATTTATTCTGTTTCCTTGGAATAGTGCTGATACAACTTTCTGTGAGCCATTGGTATTTTTCCCTTAATGTTCTTGACATGTATACCTCTATATGCATTTTTCCTGACCAAGGCTATTGATAATAAGAGTATTCATAGGCCTCTCTGCCTATCTGTCTATATATGTGATTTTCCTATAGATTAAAGTTTGCCTTCTGGACAGTATTTGGAATGGTGAATATTACTTTATAAGGACCCTTAAGGATAAAAATGTAATGATTTAAGGATGAGTGGTTTATTTCAGAATTTTTAAAACATCATCATATTGGGGAAGATAACAGATGTATGAAATATTTGAGGCCTCTGGCCATTAGTTTCTTATTTAGGGTCTTTTTTTCTTTCAGCATATATACGTTTCCATCTGATCTCACCTTTGATACAGAAGTCTGCAGCAAAGTAAGAAATTGTTCTCTTTTCTGGAAGATATATATATATATTTTAAATATTGAAAGACTTATTTCTGAATCATTATATCATTCTCTTTGTCAGTACTTGAGCTGTGCTCCTCATTTATGTGTTTTTTATGTGCCCAAAACAAATTATTTGTGTTAATCACTAAGGTGGAATTGTGGCTTCTCTGTCTCCAGCACTTATTTGTACTGGATTGAGAAAGTTCTTTAAAGATGAGCTTGGGTTAGCTTCCAGTATATAATGAGGACTAATGTGGTTCTGTTGACCTGTATTTTGAGACTGCCAAGGAGTCTGATTTTACTTTATTGTTAGCAAATTATTTACACGCTTATGTAGATAGCTGTATTGTGGGAGGTCAGAGAGCCTAAAATGTACCTGAATCATAGGAGGTGCTCAGGAAATTTTACTACATTTTTTCCTTTCTTTTGCCCCTTAACCTGTAAAATCCAGCCTTAAACTGACAAACAGCACTAACATTATTAATATCCAGTTTAAAAAGTGCATTACAGGACTTCCCTAGCCATCCAGTGGTTAGGACTCTGCATTTCCAATGCATCAGTCTCTGGTTCAATTTCTAGTTGGGAAACTAAGATTCCACATGCCACATGGCCCAAAAAAAAAAAAAAAAAAAAAAAGCATGACCCTCCTCTCTTCCCTCAGATTTTTAATTTGTCAATCAGAAAACCTAGGCCACAGGGATAGCCAGAGCATTTGGGCCAGTTGGTTTTCATGTATTTTACACTTATCCCATTGTGCAATATAAATACTATCATATTCTATGTGTGCATGACATGAAAAAGATAAGGAAACACTGCTGAAGGTGGGAGTTCTGTAATGCCCCTGTGAAACTGAGCCCTAGTAAGCTGTATTTACCTTTGAGCTCAGTTAGTATATAGAGTTTCACATTCTGGAGTAGTGAATTAACATCTTTATAAAAGTGAAGTTTCTTACTCTAAGTTGAAGCAAGTTTGTCTATTTATTGTCAGTTAATGATGCTATTTGCATTTTTATACTCTTAGTGTGGTCCTCTTTGATATCTTTGTCAATATCCTTACCCATAACCTTGCGGAACCAGCTTATGAAGCAGATGTGGCACAGCTGGAGTATAAGCTGGTCGCTGGAGAACATGGTTTAATTATTCGAGTGAAAGGATTCAACCACAAACTACCTGTAAGTACAGTGCTCTGATTTCTTTGCAGACAACTTTAAAACTTCGTATTTGTTTGTTGTGCCTATAGCACCAAGCATAGAGATTTGTGCATGAGGTGCTGTATATGAAAATAAATATGTATTAATATAGATGATTAGGTTTTTTTGACTGATGGCAGGTATTCCAACTTTGGCCGCATATAAGAGCAACATATATTCTTTAATTAATTGCATTTATTAGGCTTCCCTAGTAGCTCAGCTAGTAAAGAATCCGCCTGCAATGCAGGAGACCCTGGTTCGATTCCTGGGTGGGGAAGATCCCCTGGAGAAGGAAACAGCTACCCGCTCCAGTATTCTGGCCTGGAGATTATTATGGTTTTTTGGGCTGATGGCAGGTATTCGGACTTTGGCCACATATAAGATCAGCATATATTCTTTAATTAATTACATTTATTAGTGTTGTATGCATTAGTAATAGATACAGCACAGCCTGTGCCTCAGACTTGATTACACTCCTCTTGGCTGTCAATTTCTCTGCAGCCAACACTGGCATTTAGGACATGTTTGAGTGTAATTGGGCTTCCCTTGTGGCTAGACAGTAAAGAGTCTGCCTGCAATGTAGGAGACCTGGTTTCTCTCCCTGGATTGGGAAGATCCTCTGGAGAAGGAAATGGCAACCCACTCTAGTATTCTTGCCTGGACAACTCCATGGACAGAGGAGCCTGACGGGCTACAGTCCATGGGGTCACAAAGAGTTGGATACGACTGAGTGACTATCTCTTTCTTTCTTTTCTTTTTTGAGTGTAATTTCATGCCATAGTGCAAGGACAGATTTAAAACACCTGATATGTTCCCTGATGCCCTGATGAAGAGTAGAACTCAGATGTCTGTGTTCTTTCTTTGTCTTCTTACAGTCTTTTCCATTGTTTCAAGTATGTGCGTCTTGTTCCCTTCTAAGTTTATGACTCTTAAGAAACAGAGTTTGTATCTTGTTAGTGATTTATGTTTTGGTAAAGAATATGTTTCAGTGTCATTTGTCAGTACTTCATAAGTAAAGGAAGAAATACCAAGTACCAGGTAAAATAATGTACCCAACAACAAATTTTATATGTTGGTTTCTTGGGTAGAACATATATTAACATTTGGGGAATTGGGTTCATCTAAGAAAAAATCTGGAGGAGAGGACCTGGTAGTAATTAGACCTGTGCCAAGAGGTGATGGCCTCCATATCTTAGCAAAAACCCTAGAAAAGAGTATAGTTTTCTCCTTTATACCCTCTTACCTGTCAGTCTCCCCTGAGAACAAAAATTGTTCTTAGGAGGAGACACATGGGATCTTTTAGTAACCTTCAAAAGCGTAAATATAATGTAGCTTAAAATCCAAACATATTAAAGCCAATTACAGTAGTTGTCATTTGGTAGGTATGTTTTGGAATTACCTGGAGAGCTTTTTAGAAATACAAACCATAGTATTTGAGGTTCTTCACTTTATGAAGCTTACCTACTGTAACATTAAAACTTGTTATAAATACTATAGATACATATATAAAACTAGAGATCATTTACACCTATGAAATACAGAGGCAAGCATTCTAAAAACTTGAAAGTTCAAGTTCAAATATAACAAAAAGAATAATTCACCATGACTAGTGCCAGCAAAGCAGAGTTGGTTGTTCACTTTTACGAAGTTGTTATAAATCATTATAACACAAGTCAGTTGAGAAACACTGTGTGAATATAGTGATGATGAACATAAATCATATCAAAAGTCAGTTGAGAAACACTATATGAATATAGTGATAAATGCCCCCAAAATTATTTGATAAATTTGAGTTGTCATTCCTGGTAAGTAGGAATGGAGGGAGGTTACTCAACCACAATAAAAATCTTAATTAAAAGAAAAATAGCAGATGTTCTACTAACTGATGAAATCCTGAACATTAAAATTAGGAACAAGCCAAGGATACCCACGATCACTTCTATTACTCGACATTATTTTTAGAGTTTCTGGCTAGTACATTAAAGTGAAAAAATAAAAACACCTGGAAGAGAGAAAGCATTTTTCTTTGCAAGATACTACTAGAATTTAAAAAATAATTTGTGATATGACTCATCATAAGACCAGTATATATCAATGGCTCATTTTCCTATAGTGCAATAACCACTTAGAAATGGATTGGGAAAAAATATGCCACTATACTATTGAGAAAAATAATCAAATATGTAAGAATAAAGAAGGAAAGTACAGAACCTATCTAAAGAAAACTATAAATCTTTTTGAAGCATATAAAAGATTTTAAGGGAGAAGACTCCACATGTTTCTGGATAGCACAGGTTGACACAAAGTCATTATTTCCTAAATTACCTTCTCCCAGTTAAAATCAAATTTAGGAAAAAAAAAATCAAATTTAGGGGCAGTGGAGATGCTTGATAAAATTATTTTTAAGTTTAATTGGAAGGAAAAATGTTTTAAAATACCTCTGAAAATTATAAAAAAGAAAATTTATTCCTTCAGATTTTATAATTATTGAGAATTTTAGCTCCTAAAAATTTTTTGAGGGAGGGGCTTCCCTGGTGGCTCAGTGATAAAGAATCCACCTGCCAGTGTAGGAAACACCAGTTTGATCCTTGATCTGGGAAGATCCCACATGCCCTGGAGCTTGTGTGCTACAACTATTGAGCCTGTGCTTAGAACCCGGGAGATGCACCTGCTAAGCTCACATGCCGCAACTACTGAAGCCCATGCATCATAGACTGTGCTCCATAACAAGAGAAAGCACCGCGTTGAGAAGCTGATGCACCGTAACTAGAGAGTAGTCCCCACTCATTGCAACTAGAGAAAAACCTATATAGCAATGAAGACCCAGCACAGCCAAAAATAAATAAATGTATTACTGGGGGAAAAAAAAAAAAGCTAGCTAGTGTAGCCATGAGTTAAGGAAAAAAGAAAAATCCTTTGACTCATTAGTACTTAAGTCCCACACAACGCCTATTTTATCATATTGAACCCTGGTAGAAACCAATGGGAAACAGTTTTCCCCCTAAAAATCAGTGGATTTACATGTTTCTCCACTTAAGGTGTTTCTTTCTTTTCTTCTTAGCTACTATTTCAGCTTATTATTGACTACTTAGCGGAGTTCAGTTCCACACCAGCTGTGTTTACAATGATAACTGAGCAATTGAAGAAGACCTACTTTAACATCCTCATCAAGCCTGAAACTCTGGCCAAGTGGGTATACATGGGATCAGCTTATATTTTGAAGGCCTAAAACTATTTGCCTTCTTTGGAATTACGTGTGGGGAGTAAGGCTATTGTTCTAGTGCTAATTCAGATGTGATAGAATTGTGCTGTGTTTTAGGAAACTAGCCCATAGAATTAGAGAGTTTCTAAACTCAGTGTAAGTAGTTACCAGTGAGGAGGACTGCAAGCAGTCTGCTATACTTAATTAGAGGCTAAAGGTTTTAAAAGAGTGTTTTTTCCTAGTTTCTAAGTAAAAAACAGTTCAAAAAGTGCTTTGTTGTAGCTCAAAATTGCTTAGTGTATTGGATGTTATGATAAGTAGCTGAGTTAAATTGCCTAACAGGTCATTTATCTGACAACTGCAACTATCCAGAATTCAGCCAGGTTGCAGAACAGAGCAGAAATGCTTCTGGACAGTCTGTATGCTGATGCTTAAGCCCTCTGCTTATAGGCAACCGTCTTGGGCCTTTCACCGGAATCTGTTCTTTAATCCAGGGCCAGTGGTAGCTTATTGGGTACCTTTGTGTCAATCAGAAAAAAGTACACTCTTGGGGTAAAAAGGCTCTGTCAGCAGGTAGAGCCTTTGTGGGAGGGGGGAAAAAAGTCCCCTCTGAGCAGATACAGCCCTTTATGCACATGGCTTGCAAGCCCCTGCTTGACCTGTTTGTTGGGCATCTATCATACCCTGCATTAGACATAGTTATAATGAGACCATAAATGGCCAAAATTCGAAAGCAGGGGAGGGAGTAGTTAAGAATCAGACATGTAATAACATAATCTGATCACAAAAAGTTATAAAAACTAATAACCAAATATAAGTGGAAAGGAGAGTTGTCTGGAACTATAGTCTGGAACTGTATGATGAAAAATAGCCCCATATATCCTATAACTCCTGAATACTACTTTGTTAAAATGTGGTAGAGTAATAATACTTGTTTGTTGAAGATTTGGTATGTGTTAGATCTAAGAACTTTAAGTGTCTTTTTTTAATTCTCACCAAAACTGATAATAGTATGGCATTTTTATTTCCCTTGTTTTACAAATGAAATTGAGTCACAAATGTTAGGTAACTTGGCCATATTTAAACAGCTTACTGTGTGGGAGGGGCTTAGTCTGATTCTCGCCTAGAGCCAATTATGCTGTATTGTCATTGTAGTAATAGATATTATACATGATGGTCACTTCCAGTAATGAATAAATGCTAGTGAGATTTGAAACTAAAATAGTAATATTAAATTGGTTTGTGACTCATTTGGCAGCTTGTGTGAAATGTTTAATTTTGCAATTGAAACAGATAAGTTTTACCATTGAGCTAATAATCTATGTAATAGTCTATATATGCAGTATTAAATGCTTTTTGGTGGTTATAACATTGTTTCCCTATCTTAAGTAGTGATAGAAATTGTCTCTTTAAAGAAACACATCATCTATAGAAACTTAACCCAATCCTGTACCCTTAAGATTCATTTCTTACAATGAGACTTTTTTCCTGCTCTCTGTAGAGACGTTCGGCTTTTAATCCTGGAGTATTCCCGTTGGTCTATGATTGATAAGTATCGCGCTTTGATGGATGGCCTTTCCCTTGAGTCTCTGCTGAGCTTCGTCAGAGAATTCAAAGCCCAGCTCTTTGTTGAGGGCCTGGTACAAGGAAATGTCACAAGCACAGTGAGTGTCAGGGTTCTATTGGTACAGGCCAGGTATGAATGCTGTTCTGTGCTCTGGAATTCTATTAGTTCTTCCCTAAAGGGGGAAGCTCTGTAGTTTTGGCAGTCCAGCATCGTCACAGTCTGTTTAGAAGGGAACTTGGCCCTTTCAATGCTGGATAAGACTTTCTTATGAAGGAGACTTCTGGTATTGGACTGAATTTTGAGTTAAATGGGTTTGGTAAATACATGGTATTGGTTACATTTGTTGATGATCATGGAAACTACAGACAGTTTAATAGAGATTAAAGTGGGAGCTGGGGAGGGCTGAGGGGTATACATATGTATACATCATTCACTTAGTATCAAGTATATTCTGTTGCTCACTCCATGCCAGGCTCTGTATTAATTGATCCAGGTTTCTAAAACACAGCCTAGTGGGGTAAACCAGACAACTAAGTTTGATCCCGCAGTGGAGAAAGTTTCACAGTGGACAGTAAACAAAGCACCAAGGGAGAACAGAAAAGGAGCCACTTCAGTTGAGAACCACTTAGTATTCAATAAACATAATCAATATTGAATCAATGAATGATAATCTCAGTGAATGAATAATAAACCCAGTGAATGAATGATCAGCATTTTGGGTGACAGACTTTATCTGCTTTCCTAATGCATTCCAGGGCTTCCCACGCACTTAGAACATTGGTATTAGTTGGTTTGGGGTGAAATTAATGTCAGTAGAGCCTGATATAGCTGTTTTCTTCTCTTTTTCACTTCCTAGGAATCTACAGATTTCCTGAAATATGTTGTTGAGTGAGTATTGGTCTGAGTTTTCTCTTTAGGAGTTATGTGTTCTTAATAGCAAGAGGACCCTGAGACCAAAATTCAGTTGTTACTAAATCCGTAATGGAAATGCTTCTTGTAGGTTTATTTGAGGTTAGTTATATAAACAAATCTATTCAGTAGGCAGAGTGGAGGCCTGACTTTCCGTTTTAGGGGCGGGAGGAGGAGGATGAAGGCTCCACCTCGCTGACCCATGCTGATTGTTTTGCAGCAAGTTGAACTTCATGCCTCTGGAGCAGGAGATGCCTGTGCAGTTCCAGGTGGTGGAGCTGCCCAGTGGCCACCACCTGTGCAAAGTGAGAGCTCTGAACAGGGGTGATGCCAACTCTGAAGTCACTGTATATTACCAGGTCAGTGGCCCCTTTGCACATAGCTGTCCTCATGGCTGTGTCTTTTAGACACTAAAGACTGGTGAAAGGACCACAGTGTCTGGGAGAAGTGATCCTATGCTCTTCAAGGCCTGTTTGTGGTTACACAGTGGTTTTATGCTTGGGGTCATGTGTCCTCTTGAAGCAATTACATTTAAAAACTGCTCCTGTCAGTGAAATGGATCCTTTTTCAATCACAGTGCTTTATTAATCACCCAGCCACTAGTCCAAAGGGACAGAACTGAAGTATGGCTAGAAATTCCTACATATTCACCAGTCAGGACTCTAGGGAGCAAGAGGACATTTGTTAAAAGGACAGTTTTGAAATATGACCAAAGTAAACATATTCAACCAACATACAGCAAATAGAATGGCTTCCAGAGTCATAATGCATATTTTCAAAGCACCTGAGAGAGAGGATTTATCGCCTCTATTTTATGTATGATAAATCTGAGGTCCTTCACTTACCTGAGGTCATACCAGCTGGAGTTCAAGTTTATACCTTCTGTCTTCAAATCCTGTGTGTTTTCCACAGCATTCTGGAGAGATGGGATCATGCTTAAAATAAGAAAGAGCTTTGCAGTGATCTTGATTGGTCCATAGACTACTTTAGCCTATGGTTGGTCCAACTCACTTTTAGGATGATGGGGACCTCTGTCTGTTTAGACTGATCTCAGACTTCCCAAACTCTGGGGCTCTTCTATCTGGTGCTTTGGTCCTGGGTTTTCTACATGAGGAAGTCACTTCTCTGACCTCGTGAAGATCTCTGGCCTGGGCTTTGGGCAGGACTCCATGGCCTCACTTGTCACCTAGTCCTTTTCTTGTGTTTCTGGCCCTGAATCTTTGCCTAGAGGTCCAGCTTGTCTGTAGAGCCTATTTTCCTCTGCAAGTCCTTGACTTTGGGTTGTGAATTGGTGTGTTTTGGGCAGGAGCTGGCCGGTCAGGGATTACTGGACTCAATTCTATGTCTGCCTGCACTTCTGAACTAGGGCTGGGAATACAAATCATTATGCATGATTCCCATCTGCACACACCTCCTGTTTTGTGGGAAGGCAGGAAGTATAACAGTAGAAGGTATGAGGGTTGGGGGAAGAGAACAGTAGGGTAGTAACCTGAATAAATGATTGTCAAGAAGAGCTATATTTTTAAAAAGACCTGTAAGCCATTGGATTTTCAGATGGTCTGATCAGCTTCTCCTCTCAGTCAGGTGCCAGGAGTCTGAAAGAATACACTCTTATGGAGCTGCTTGTGGTAAGTTGTATAAAGGAAAGCCCCAATACTCGGGAACCCCTGGCTCACTGTGAGGGCTGGCCTGTCTACCCTGGGGGCTGGGGACCTGGGAGTGGTCAGAGATCTGTGGTTTGTAAGTGAGCTGGTTGTTGAGCATTTTTTACCTAGTATGAGCCAGGATAATGGGCCTGGGCTATTTAAGAAGGTTCAGTAAGGGAGGCTGGACTCTGGGGTCACATGTAACACTTTTGGGGGAAGAAATGGAGGTTTCTTTGCTGGGAGGAGTTGAGCTGATAGGCAGTATGTTGAATTACAGATGCATATGGAAGAGCCTTGTTTTGACTTCCTTCGAACCAAGCAGACCCTTGGGTAAGTCTGCTGGCAAGAGCACTGAGCTCAAGTAAGATCTGGGGCTTACTTTGCAGGATTAAGTCGATCAGCTGTACTGACTCAACAGTCTCTCAGTGCTCTTTGGTCCTCCCAGACCTTAAGAGTCATACCTACCGAGTCATACTCAGTAGGGTCATACTGTCAAAACTTTTGCAGTTTGCATCTTCGACTATGATCAGGCTGTCAGTTTGGTCAAGTTTCAAGATTAGCAGAAGAGGCTGGCCTGTGGTCCTCAGTGCGGGAGAGGGGTGGATACCCTAACCCAAGAGTGAACATCTATGGATCCTCTTCCAGGGCCTCTGGGGTCCAGTAAGGATGGGCAGAAACCCTTCCCACTGCTTTCTAGCACCTCCAAGGACAGGGTACAGATGAGCACCTGAGCTCATAGAACTTTTCACTCTGGCCATAGGTACCATGTCTACCCTACCTGTAGGAACACATCTGGGATTCTAGGCTTCTCTGTCACCGTGGGGACTCAGGCAACCAAATACAAGTGAGTAAACAAGTGAGTCAAAGGGCCCAGCTATCGTTTTCTTGGTGAAGAGAATAGGGGCTGCATCCTTGCCCTGACCATTTGCTTCCCATTTAGTCACAGCTGCAGTGGGTGGCTCATATATGGCCTGGTCCAGGACTTACCAGTGGGTTTGTAGGGTTTGACTCAAGTCCTATGGTGACTGTGCAGGGCTTGCCACTGCTTCCTCTTTTCAGGCATATCTGAGGACAAGAAAGGCAGATGCCTGACATAGCATTCAGGCTGGAAGCAAGGTACAAGGCCTTGTTGGTCCTCAGCTTTGAAATGGTCAGCATGGCTGTCTACTGCTTCCTATGAGGATACCAGGGAATTGGGCTAGAAGTGGAGTAGGGGTGGGGGTTCTTCAAATGTACGTTTCCCTCCCACAGCTTAGGGGAGAATATCACTTCAGCCTCTTTCCTGGAAATATGCCTTAGACCCAATTCTCTCCTTTGCCTTCTGCTCGAGACCTGGTCAGTGATGACTTAATGGAAGATGTTTTATTTTAGCTCTGAAGTTGTTGATAAGAAGATAGAAGAGTTTCTTTCAAGCTTTGAGGAGAAGATAGAGAACCTCACTGAGGATGCATTCAACACCCAGGTGATTGTGCTGGCTTGGTCTTTTTGTTTGTTGGCTCACCCAAGCCCTCATGACACCAGTCTTAACAGTACTGTGTGCTGGGTTCTTGAGCTTTGTTCAGTTCAGTTGCTCAGTTGTGTCCGACTCTTTGCGACCCCATGAATCGCAGCACGCCAGGCCTCCCTGTCCATCACCAACTCCCGGAGTCTACCCAAACCCATGTCCATTGAGTTGGTGATGCCATCCAGCCATCTCATCCTTTGTCATCTCCTTCTTCCCCTGCCCAGCATTAGGGTCTTTTCCAGTGAGCCAACTCTTCGCATGAGGTGGCTCAAGTATTGGAGTTTCAGCTTCATCATCAGTCCTTCCAATGAACACCCAGGACTGATCTCCTTTAGGATGGACTGGTTGGATTTTCTTAATCTGACCACGTCTTCCTAGTTCCATTCCTCGCCATCATGCTGGCAGGTCCATCACAAATTAGACTAGACAGGGTTGAGTGTGCTGAGAATATTTGTGATGCCATGCCTGAGAACATCTTTTTGACGGTAACAGGTCACAGCTCTGATCAAGCTGAAGGAGTGTGAGGACACTTACCTTGGGGAGGAGGTGGACAGGAACTGGAACGAAGTGGTGACCCGGCAGTATCTCTTTGACCGCCTTGCCCATGAGGTAGTAACATGGTTTTCAGAGTACGACAGCTGTGACAGGGATTGTTTATGTAACAGGAGACACAGTTCTAAGCAAGTTAGTATTGTGTGGAGGAGAGACTGGGGGCACTCATCTCAGGTTGGTTATTTACTTGCCCATTTCTTGATGTGATTAAATTACATCTTGTTTCCAGACTGGCTACTGTAGTGCCTCAGGTGGTCAAGTGAGCAGGATGCTGGATATTCTTACTCTTCTTCTTACTCTTGCTCCCCCAATTTCATCAGATCCACTTTTTAAAAAATTGAAGTACAGTTGATTTACAATTTTGTGTTAATTTCTGTTGCAAAGTGATTCAGTTATATTTTTTTCCTTTCATTTTTGTATTATATATTCAGATTCACTACAAGGTTTGGGAGAAAAACAGGTTCTGCTAAAGAAAATTGCGAACTTCTGGTGTTTATGAAGTTCCCTCTCCAGATTTAAGGATTCTGTGTGTAGGTCTTTGTGACAACTTCCAGCCCCAAGTAATAAATCCCATTTAAATGAGCTCTGAGTCCTACAGTCCAGTGCTCTGATACTATAACCCTATGTGGTGAATTACCAAAGGACATTAAAGCAGAGGGGTATTTAACACAGAGGCTTCATTCAGCCCAACTCCTGAGGTTCTGCAGTTTTCCTGTTAGAAGCCAGAGGGTAAATACTTACCATGACACTAAGGTGTGCTGGGTTTGACTCCTTGTACAGTACTTAGCTGTAGTTAGAGAATCTGCTATTCTCTCCTGCTTATTATCTGCCAGTCAGTCAGTGCTAAGAAATATGAAGGTAGTCAGGCGCATTTCTATCTTTATCTATCTGGAAGGCTGGGAGCCAGCTCAAACATGTTAAAATAGTGTGCTTACAATAAGCAGGACCAAGGAGGTCTGCCTAGGGTGTTATGTTTAATAACTATCTTTGCAGAAATATACTGCTAGTTTTTTATAGCTTTCTTTCCTATCTTCCCTTCTCCCATTAAGATTGAAGCACTGAAGTCATTCTCAAAATCAGACCTAGTCAACTGGTTCAAGGCCCACAGAGGACCAGGAAGTAAAATGCTCAGTGTTCACGTGAGTATTGTTACCTGAGCTGTAGCTCTCTTTCCAGGCCTGTCATTCTCACCCACTTGCTGAGTTTGGGTTGGTGTCCTAGATCCTACTAGGTCTTTGCCCAAACGTGGTCGGCATTCTCTCTCACCTTAGGTCTTTGGCCTTTTTCAGGTTGTTGGATTTGGGAAGTACGAGCTGGAAGAGGATGGTACCCCTTCTGGTGAGGATTCAAACTCTTCTTGTGACGTGATGCAGCTAACCTACCTGCCAACTTCTCCTCTGCTGGTAGACTGTACCGTCCCCATTATTGATATCAGGGGTTTCACATCAAGACTTAACCTTCTCCCCTACCATAAAATAGTCAAATAAACTGCAGTCTCATTGGCCTGAAGCACTGTGCATTTAAGTGTTTGAATTTTATGAAGTTACACTACTACTGCCTTAGGGCTTCCATTGAATTTTTGCACTGGCATCATAGAATTTGATTTACTACCCTCCCCCTTCCGTTGTGACTAACAGACCAAGGGTTACCATAGCAGCTGCAGAGATAAACGAGCAGGGCGGGCCAAATGTAACCAAAAAGCTTGCCGGAGCAGTCTTGAGATGCCCTGGCCTGTCCTGGTCTTCTCAGATTGAGAATTCAGTTCTGTGTGACTGCCTTGAGAGGCCCTATGTAACTAGTGTCTTCTTAGTACCTAAATGCCAGGTGCTAATACCTGTGTTGTTGTTTTTAATGTATTTAAAAATAAAGATTAATTCTGTATTGCCCTTCAGAATGAGCCATTTGCTGCTGTGACATTCCTTTTATTATATTTTATTTCAATGTGGGGTGGAGATCTAAAAATAAACATTCTTCCCAAATTCTCTAAGGCAATAAAATATTTTTGGATAAAAGGTTGGTAGCCCTATGTGTACTATTTGAGAGTTCAATTAAGACAAGAATAGCATGGTGGGGGCTACAGACAGAACAGAGGAGTATAAGGAAGGGACAGGATGGAGCGACCCCCTTCATTATTCAGAGTGTCCCTGTAAAAAGCTAGCCCCTGTATTCAAGGTTGCCAAGTAACTGGGTCCAAGTTTAATCATAAAAATAATAAGCACATTAAAAAAAAAAGGTTGGAAAAATTACTTTATGAAGCCTGAAGCATTGAGTATAATTAAACCATAGTCCAAAGTTAGATACAATAATAGTTCAATTCCAAAATAAAAGTTATAGGTGAGACCATGAAACTTCTAACACGTGATTTTAATACATTTCACTAAATTTTCTAAAACAACTCAGAGGAACTGCTATTTACAGTAAATGGAGTATTTATGAAAAATCTGGCATCAGCTATATTATATATATGTATATATGTATATATAGAACCCAAGATTATATGAACTAGGAAACAGGTTGTATTGTATATCTCAACAGCAGTACTAGAATGCAGAGTTTAAGACTGGGATTTATACCGTGGGATTTGGAAAAGGAGCAGACATTTTGTTTTCAAAACCTGAAGTTTTTCTCAAGACCAAAATCAACGTTGTAACTGCCACAGACAGGAAAAAGGGAAGCTTTGCTTGCTTTAATTGTTCATCTGCATCAGAAAGTCCAGTATCCCTGAGATAGGAACCACTGCAATAAGAAGGGAGTGAATAGGTTCTCCCAAAGGAAGATTGTTGCTTAATTATGCCTCCTGCCCTGGAACCAGGAGCAAACTTTGTGTTTCCCAACCTAATGCTTGGCAGCACCGAGACGCTTCAGTAATGGTTCATCATAAACCCAGCATTCTCCATCTTCATGAAACAACTGTTAGAGAAAGGGGGAAAATTCAGTTACACATTTGTTTTGTACTTCTATATCATACTTTTAATTATTTGATGTGCTCCCCCCCCCCCCCAACAGTGAAACAAATATTCATTTCATTTATCACCATGCTTATTTGGTACTTCAGTATTCACTGAAATGAATGAATGACAGCTCGGGGAACAGCAGCTAGCAGACCAAGGCAGGCTCCCCAAAACAAACTTACCCTTGTCTCCCACTGAATTTCCTTTTCCTTCCTTTCTCGGGCTTCTGCTCTTTGTCTTTCTTCAAGTCTATGCGTGGCTTCCGTTGCTGCATCAATGTCTCTGATTTTTAAGTTGAAAGTGACATCCTTCCAAAGGCTAAAGAAAAGAGGTGAAGGTGCTAAGTACTTGGTGGAGAGAGGAGTTAGCAATTTGAAAATGAAAGGCTAGAGCCATCTAGAACATAACGTAATTACAGTACAAGTCAAATGGCTTTAAATGTAGTTCACAGACTAAATCTCCTTAGGCTGACACAGGGCACAGGAGTAAAAAACAGAAACAGACTCGGAAGATCCCACTGCTGGTTGTCAAAGAAGGAAATAGAGCATGTGCAGAAAGCTGTATATATGGTTGGGACGAGAGGAGAAAGATCAACTGAGACTACTTTTCGCTGTACCTCTAAATTAGTGATGCGACCTTGGGGCTGTCAGTTCACCTCTCTAGGGCGTCAGTGTCCCCTTATATTAAATAACCTCAGGGAACAGCAGTTTATATTAAATAAACTAAACGGGAGATGAGAGGAGCTGAGACGTTCCATTTCATAAAGACTCCCCTGGAATGAATTAATCTGGGAGAAGCAGTTTGAATATAGAGTAAGGGTCAAGAGAAGCATTGCAGAGGCTTAAAGCTGGGGGTGGGGGGAGGAGATCTGGCTTCTTAAGGCCTGGAAGATGGTAATTTGGACCAGGCTTTTCTAAATGAGGATGCATAAGGATTAGAAAAGTAGCCATCCTAAGATCCCCTCGTGTGAGCAGCAGAGCGTAAAAGTCTATAGATTTCCACTTATAACTATGAACAAGCATCCAGGCAAATAAGACTGTTTATTCTTTCAAGTTTTTAAGTTTTTTAAGACCTAAAGATGTTTTGAGATGTATCTATATCCGTATATACAGACAGTCTACAAAGATGGTGATAAGCCAACATCCACTTGATACTTATCATATGTCAAGCATCATACATGGGCTCCATCTACATCTCATTTAGTTCTTGTAGCAGTGCTGAGGTGGTTTCCATTTCAGGAAAGGATGCAAAGACAGGTTAGCTTACAGTCAACGTTACAGTGCAAGAGAAGAGGGGAGCACCGTATGAACCCAGGCATTCAGACTCCACCTGTGCTGTTACACCCTGCTATGCAGTCTGCAACCTGGCCCTGCACCTTGCCTGGCCAATAGCAAGAGCATTGCTGCTATAGTTATGTTGTCTCCTTACCAGCGGGATTCGTACTCATTCTGATCTTCCAGCTTCCTTACTTTCTTTTTAATTATAGGCAACTTCTTGGTATCTATAAAAACTACATTTTCCTAAAAAAACAGAAAAGGTAGGTAGATGTTTTATTGTTCACATTGTTCTAAGAGAAAAAGCCAACTTTTCTCATTAACAGATTTAATAATGAAACCTCACAATATGTTAGTGATGTAGACAATGAGTTCCATATGCAACCTAAAGCCTAAATCGTTTAAGTCTTGGTAAAGGCTCTTGGTAAAAATAGGTATTTTCAATGTAGCTATGTGTTGGGATGTAACATGATTGGGATGTAATATCTTGGACTAGCTAAACAACTAATCCTAATGTTAAGTACTCTGACCACTTTTTCCCATATATTATTCCTGAGTATTTTAAGGGGACAGGAAAGTAAAAATCATTCTGTACTGCTGGGGAAAGGTGGAAGAAGGAAAAGGCTTGGCTTTAAGAGATGGCATTAGAGCTCATCTTGGTGGTTAAAATTTCCAGATGAAGGAAGCCAGAGTAAGGGACAGGCTACGATTCAATGAAGCCTAAAAACAAGTGGCAAAACACATGTTCTTACCCCTGTTGAGTATTTTGCATACATTACACCATTCCACTCCCCTTCAATGGAGCAGAAAGACTTCTTGTCATTTGGAGAACTACATTAAAAACAAAAAACAAACATTAAAATACATTTGTATCAGTCTCAAATTGAAATTTCTCTACCAAAGAATCTTGTCAGTTGTGGCCTACCTACCCAGAGCAGAACACAGAAGAGCAACTGTAAAGGTAGATTAATAAAACTGGTTTATTTGGGAAGGCAGATTAATTAAACTGGTTTTCTCAGAGCCAACTACAAGAATTAATGCCCTAAAGATGCTGCTAATGGACTCAAGATCCCAGAAACTGTGGGTATGAGAGTTGTTAGGTGCTGGGACCACAGCAGACTACAAACTCGAGCTCTTCGCAGTCTAGTGGGGAGACACTGCCACTGAAATTCTGGGTGCCAAGTGCTATTACGTCCAGGTGACCCCACACAGGAGATCAAGGGCAACACTGCTACGAAGAGGGTCAGCGAAGGCGTTGCTTAAGGATACAATGATGGAGACCAGACTTTCATCTTCAGGCTGGGCCATAATATTAAGATGTTATCTAAGGAGCCCACCAAGCACTCTTTCAGAAGGCAGTTTATTATAAATTACTGTGACTGGCCAAAAAATCTGCTAGCAATTCCTCTTGGTGCTGGTTGCTGTAAGGAACTCTGAGAAGCAGGCCCACCCATGTTTTTGTTCTGGACATCCTTTTTCTCCCGCCTGCCTGTCTTGAGGGGGGCACTTACATTATAGCAGTGAATTGTGCTGCTCCCTAAGCTCTGTCCCTATTTCCTGACTGCAGTAATATTTTGGATTTTACAGTGTTCCTTAGTAAACTTCATCTTTTGTTCATGGTCCCTTCCTCCTTCCTTCCTTCCAAGAATTTTCTGGATGTTGACTCCATCATCAAAATTAAATTATCTCCCTAAAAAACTGGTTAACCAATCCTGTGTCGGCCATCTGCAACACTGCTCCCAGTGAGGCCTCTGAGGACAGAGAAATCCCTGCAGGGTCTCCTTGTCTAGGCAGGCTCTGAACCCAGCTGACTGCTGACTTGGGACAGCACAGCCATCTTCATCTAATCCTGGAGCGTCAAACAGAACCAAAGATACAATGGTTACTGTTTTTCCCCAGCAAAGGCACACAAAAAAACAAGGACTACAAGGGCTTTGAGACACTACCTACCCACAGGGTCTCCTGTATGGACAAGCTCATGGTCCAATCCAGCAATAATGAGTTAGGCATACATAATCTGGGTTAGCTAGGAGATCCAGGAAGACTCCTTAAGTTTCCTATTTGCAAGTCAGGTTCCTAGGAAAGAAATCCCACCAGTGACCTCAGACTGTTCTTAGGTCTCCCTTCTGAGATGGGATTTTAGGAAGAGACACAGCATGTAAAATAAGTTTACAAAGACAGGACCATTAAAATGATCAATTTTTGATGGAAATTATAGTTCAAGACAAAAGGAAAACTATTTCAGAGATGCAGAAGGAGCATCGAAGCAGAAAAACAAAATACCTACAAAATCTCAGCAGTAATTCTGTGCTTCTTGCCCCCATAGAAAGGTTTAGTGTGGAAGACGATATTTGCACTATAGCCAGTTTTGGAACAATTAATATTGCATTCTCCGCCTAGTTCCACCCAGGGCACTGTGAGGATAGACCTGCAAAATCAAAAGTTACAGTAAGGCTGACAGTTCAGAGGAAAGAAAGGAGGGGCACAACTTAAAGAACAGCAGGGTCTACTGCTTGCGCATCAGAGAAACGGACCAGCTCTACTTGCCTGCCATAACCATTGGGGAACGTGAGAATGTAATGTTCATCATGCTCGAGACACGAGACACAGCCTGTGGAGAGAAGGGATGGAATCTCCATTCAGTTTAGGGATAATCACTCTTGCATCTCAACTTGGCGCTCACCCCCAACACAGTTGCGTCCCTGCACAAAATGACATCCCACCTGACTTTCTGGGGTCATTTCCTCTCACTAGACAGATGTCCGGCACACATAAGAATGACACAGAGTTCTCCCATTAACACTATGTAGTCCACCCAAAGCCCGCAGACTTACCCTGCCCTATGTTGTGTACCCCAATTGACATGCCAAGGAATTTTGATTTGGTCCAGATATGAGCATTGAATTGTATCTTCTTATTAAAACACTCAGCATAAAAGGCTGAAACTGGAGAAATTGTTTCAGTTAGTGCACTATATAGCCTCATTTTATTTATATACATACACACCATAAACATACATGCCCCCCCACAAACATACATGCCCCCCCACCCCCAGCTCCCTTAACTCAGAGAAACTGGCTGCATGGGGAAAATCCTTTACCTTTCAAAGAACAGCCTTGAATATGGTCAGGAATTACCCACCTGCCCTTTACACCGTTTCCCCCAGTGCAAGCCACTGTTCAGGACCACATGGGGAAGAACTTCCTGAACCAGGAGGCCAATCCCAGGGCTTAAAAACAAAGGGTCTGTCTGTTCTGATCAGCAAGCATGCTGCTGCCCCAGTCCAGACCTGGACCCATACAGCATAATCAGTCTTAACATGGCATCCAGCAAGTAACATAGGAAGACATGCATTCTTTCACTGTGCTAGGAACAAACCATACTGAAACTACATCTGTTTTATATGAATTGTCTTCAGAGTTGTTGAGATCGCTACAGCACAGCTCATGATGTGAAAGATGACTTTAGAAGCATTAAAAGTTGGCTTCCCAATCCCTTCTTTTTATATTAATTAATCAATGAAGCTAAGAGAGTCTTTGGAACTCATAACAGATATGACAAACCAATCTTCACAGGACTGGGAAGACACAGCTAGCCATTAAACATGAGGACAGTGCAGAGACCTCAGTTACAGAGCTTTCTATGACCCTCTTTAGACAACAGTTTGAAAGTGGATGTAGCTGAAGAGCTCTGTCACTTACTGGGTGGATGATGAGAAACCTGCTCAGCCACAAACGTTACACTATTCTTGGAAACCCAGGGAACTGGTCCTTCTGAAACTAGCTCCTGCAAGCAAACAGAACATCATTTTCTTTTGATGTGGAAACAAACAACATGCAGAGAATCTAATAACTGGAGTCTCTGTCTCATAAGGTGGTTAAATGCTCTCTCCTCTACACTCACAAAGCATCTCATATACAGTTTTCCTGCAGCACTTAATTACACTATTGGAATGACTGCTCTCTGTAAGTCTCTCTAAGACATGCAGGAAGGCAAGGATCATGCGTCAAACTTAGGGCCAAGCCTGGCACAGAACAGGTACTTATCAAGGTCTGCAAAATGACCAAGAACAGACACACACTGCTTGTGTCCTCAGTGTGTGTGTGCTCAGCTGCTCAGTCATGTGTGACTTTTGGCAGCCCCATGGATTGTAGCTTGTCAGGCTCCTCTGTCCATGGGATTTCCCAGCGAAGAATACTGGAGTGGGGTGCCACTTCCTTCTCCAGAGGCCACCTGGGAAGCAGGATTACATGTAATGCATCATTCGGAAAGGGAAAAATATGGAGAGTTACATTTACTGAGAGATTGTTATGTGCCAACCACTGTGGGCTATGGGCTTATTTTTTCATCTCTTGAACTCCAGATTCTTTCTAACTCCCTATCTGACAGTCCACTTACATGTCTAAGAGACTTGCCATACGTTATATTTCAAATTGGGAGTTCTAGACTTCTCCCTCTCCAAATCCAATCCTTCCCTTTGTAGTAAATAGCACCAGCCCACATGCAAGGATTCATCTCTAACTTACCTCCCACAATCTAAAAGCTCTGGCTCCAAAATATAACTTGAATCAACTATTCTCCTGGAATAATGCCAAAGTGTCAATGGTTTCCTTGCTTCTATTTTTGCCTCTTTTCAACTCCTCTGCCACAAAATAATCATAATAACCTCTTCATTACAAAAATGAGTTCTTGATAAGTCATAAAATTATCCTTATGGTCCATGAGGACTTGCATGATCTTATTTCTCAATTTCTATCCTCATCTCACACCACTCTTTTCCTTTGCTCACTATATTCAAAACATGCTGATCCAACAACATTGTTCTTTTATGGGTGGTAAACATCTTTTAATCAGTGCCTTTACCACTATCATCTGCCGCCAAATAAAATGAAATCTTGAATCAGTACATTAAGAACTAAGTACTAAGATACATGTATATTATCAAGTGTGAAACAGATTGCCAGTCCAGGTTTGATGCATAAGACAAGTGCTCAGGGCAGGTGCACTGGGATGACCCAGAGGGATGGGATGGGGAGGGAGGTGGGAGGGAGGATCAGGATGGGGAACACATGTAAATCCATGGCTGATTCATGTCAATGTATGGCAAACACCACTACAATATTGTAAAGTAATTAGCCTCCAACTAATAAAAATAAATGAAAAAAAAAAAGTAGGCTTCTCAAAATAAAGAACTAAGACAATTAAAAACATTAGTGGAGAACTCACCGCATTCTCTTCAGTATCATTTGGTAGTGTCCAGTGACACTGAAAGATTTCACCCAAAATGGGGTTGTATGGCTTTTTGGCAACCGATCCTTTCCTTCCTGCGTGAAAGGCTGAGAGATACCACTTCACAACCTGAACCATTCGGTCTCTGGCATCCTTCTGGTCACTAATACTGCAAGGAAGAAAGACAAAATTTAACATCCTGCGTTTTGACAGTACCCCTCAGCATGGTCCACCCCCAAAGCCAGGCTGAGAGGACCTAGGACCAGTAACCACCTCAGCTCCTTTTTAAAACTGAAGCATAATACACATAATCAAACATACCAGTCTCAATTGTTTGGTTTCATGAATCTGAAAAATGCATATATCCATTTAATTAATCTTGGGTGTAAGGGAAATGTTCTATGTCTTGATTGTACTTAATAATGACATACAATCAAGATACAGAATATTTCCATTACCCCCAGGTTTCCCCATCCTCCTTTCCAAGCAATCCTCACCCCTTAACCCTGAGGCAAACACTGTTTCTGGTTTCCAGTACCATTAGTTTTGCTTTTTCCATAACTTCATACTTGTTAGTGCACTGTTTAATTGCAAAACAGTTGGAGATTTTCTGGATGTATCTATGTTACTGATTTCTAATTTAATTCTTCAAAGATCAGTGGATATATTCCATATGGTTCCAATTATTTTAAATTTATTAAGTCTTCCTATTATATAGTACATCTTGATGAATGTTCCACGTGCACTTAGAAAGACTATGTTATAGTGTTTGGTAATGTTTTAGAAAGGTTAACTAGATCTTCCATAGTCCCACTGATTCTCAGAGGGGTGGGGAGAGGTGCCTGCTGTTCAATCAATTCCTGAGGGAGGAATTTCCAACTGTGATTGTGTATTTGTCTATTTCTTCCTTTACTCAATTTTTGCTGCATATAGTTTGAAGCTGTTTTACATATTTACACTGATAAATTGACTCTTATGAAATAGCCCTACTTGTCTCTGGTAATATTTCTTACCTTAAAAAGTATTTTTTGTCTGATACTAATACAACAACACCGGCTTTGCTATGCTTAGTGTTTTACATGGTATCTCTCTGTCCATCCTTTTACTTTTACCAGCTAAGCCACAAGGGAAGACCTATCCTTTTACTTTTAACCAATCAAACAGAGTACACATCAATCTTTTTTTTTTTTTAATCCAGGCTTAAAAATCACTGTTCTCTTAAATGGAGTATATATGATATTCACATTTAACGTACTATGAATATAGCTGGGTTTAACTCTATCATCATGGCATTTGTTTTCTATTTGGCCCCTTTATTCTTTGTTCTATTGTATTTCCTTTCCTCCTTTTTGGGAGAGTTAGAATTTTTAGAATTACACTTAATCGTATCTATTGGTGTTTTAGCTGTATTTCTATAGTTTTTAAATGGTTCCTTCTAGGGATCTAAATTCTCATACATAAAAATTATCCTTAAACCTCAAATCTATATAAAATGAATAACTGGTACTTTCTATTATCAATAAATGCTTACATTTTATTTGTTCAACTTTGTATGAATTTAAACAATGCCATATTTAATTTCTGCCCTTTGGGAAATGGTTAAATGAATCTCTTAAAATCCTCATTAAGAAGTTACATATCAGTGTCATCCAATGTGCCCACCCACTGTGAAACTTCAGTGATTTGTATCTGGCTTTAGTAAATCACAGTCCAAGGCCAAGGAATGCAATCAGAGAAGACAGATTAGAACATCCTGTTACAAAGAAAATGCTCCTGCTACCAGTGAAAAGCAATGTGAACTCACTCACCTCCTCATAAATCAAACCCACCTTTAGATTACTCCTGTCCTTTATACATATATCTAATACTGTAATTTTTGTATTTAAAATTTATGAATCAGTCTGTAATCTGGACACTGGACTATAAACTCCTCAAATGCAGACACTGCAACTCTTTCCCTTTCCAGCTCATAATAAAGTGCTGACAAAAAACTAGTGCTTTAGAGAAGTTTGTTAAACTCAAATAACTCAACTTCATCAGGATGTAGTATCAATAATTTGATAGTGATTACCAACTCCTAGATCAAAAAAAGCTCTGTAAATACTGGCTGCCTTACTAGTAGGTGCTCAAGATTTTTTAAGGTGTTCAACTTGGTTGACTAACAGTATCAGCACCAGATAACCTAAGCAAAGAGGCATCTAATACAAACAAAAGATTCAATGCCTTTTTCCCTCAGAAACATCTTGAAAGGCAAAGGAATCTATCCTGCAAAGGCAGAAAGGTAATGAGTAACATCTTTAAAAAAGTGGAAGCTACTATATCAAGTCAAATACCTCACAAACAGGTCCGGATGAGCAAAAAAGTCTGCATACATTTCTAAAAGAGATCTTCTTTCAAGAATAAATGTTGGAAGAACTACCTGAAAAACAAACATATTTGACCCTTGAGAATCAAATTCCACTACAGATATATAAGACTGCTGAGCTGCATTTAAAAAGAAAAACACGTAAATGAGAACAAAAAAAAAAACCTGATTTCAATCACAGTAACATCCACCAAGTACTGCCCAGGCATGCTTTTGATACCTACTTCTCAAACTGTTCTGATTCAGAAATGCCCATTAACCTGCCTAAAAGATGAAAGACAGAGATTCTGAATGTTCAAATGTCACTTTCTCTGAGCAACCTCTCTTTGGCTCCCTGAATCAATCATCAAAATTTTAGCAATAACAACTATGCAGTAGCAACCCTTTGATATCTTTGACCTTCTGGAGCATCACATACACACATTATCTTATTAAATCATACAACCATCTTGTTAAGAAGAAATTATCATCCTTATTTTACAGTGGAGAAAGTTCAGTTAAGTTCTGTCGCTCAGTCGTGTCCAATTCTTTGCGACCCCATGAACTGCAGCACACCAGGCCTCTCTGTCCATCACCAACTCCTGGAGTTTACCCAAACTCATGTCCATTGAGTCAGTGATGCCATCTAACCATCTCATCCTCTGTCGTCCCCTTCTCCTGCCTTCAATCTTTCCCAGCATCAGGGTCTTTTCAAATGAGTCAGCTCTTTGCATCAGGTGGCCAAAGTAATGGAGTTTCAGCTTCAACATCAGTCCTTCCAATGAGCACCCAGGACTGATCTCCTTTAGGATGGACTGGCTGAATCTCCTTGCAGTCCAAGGGACTCTCAAGAGTCTTCTCCAACACCACAGTTCAAAAGCATCCATTTTTTGGCGTTCAGCTTTCTTTAGAGTCCGACTCTCATCCATACATGACCACTGGAAAAACCAGAGCCTTGACTAGATGGACCTTTGTTAACAAAGTAAAGTCTCTGCTTTTTAATATGCTGCCTAGGTTGGTCGTAACTTTCCTTCCAAGAAGTAAGCGTTTTTTAATTTCATGGCTGCAATCACCATCTGCAGTGATTTTGGAGCCCCCCAAAATAAATTCTGACACTGTTTCCCCATCTATTTGTCATGAAGTGATGGGATCAGATGCCATGATCTTAGTTTTCCTAATGTTGAGCTTTAAGCCAACTTTTTCACTCTCCTCTTTCACTTTCATCAAGAGGCTCTTTAGTTCTTCTTCACTTTTTGCCATAAGGGTGGTGTCATCTGCATATCTGAGGTTATTGATATTTCTCCCAGCAGTCTTGATTCCAGCTTGTGCTTCTTCCAGCTCAGCGTTTCTTATGATATACTCTGCATATAAGTTAAATAAGCAGGGTGCCAATATACAGCCTTGACGTACTCCTTTTCCTATTTGGAACCAGTGGAGAAAAATGAAGCTCAAATGGGTGAGAAATTTTCTCACTGCCCTGTTGTTAAGTGGAATCCAAAATGGGCTCTGTTTAACTTTGGGGGTATGGGGTCTATACACATTCCTCTCTACTGTTGCGTCTCTATCATCGTAAGTGCCTAAGGAAATTTATCTACTGGATCTGTGTTCTCAAGTAAACAATGAGCTCCTAGAATGCAAGAACCATACTTATTTGTACTTGCATTTCAGCTACTATTACAAACTAAGAAATTTTTAGTAAGTAACTGAAGGAATAAACAAAATGAAGAAGAGAATAAAGATGGGATTCCACCAACTCTTTCTTCAGGAGGCCGGGCCCATGAAGAAAAATGCTGAGGGCCTGGGAAAGTGGCAGAGGAGAAAGTAAAGAAAAGAAGTTGGAGGACTTCCTGGGTGGTACAGTGGTTTAAGAATCCATTTGCCAACGCAGAAGACAAGGGTTCCGTCCCTGGACCAAAAAGATAAAATTCCACAATGCTGCGGGGCAACTGAGCCTATGTGCCCCAACTATTGAAGCCAGCGTGCCCAAGGGCTTGTGTTCCTCAACAAGAGAAGCTGCTGCAATGAGAAACCCGTGCACCGCAACTGAAGCGTAGGCCCCACTCACTGCAACTAGAGACGAGTCCATGCACAGCAACAAAGATCCAGTGCAGCCAAAAATAAATATAATATAGAAACTTAAAAATTAAGAGAAGAAACTGTAATATGGGGAAAAAGAATAAGATTAAGATTAATCAATTAAGAAAAGAATTTTATTACAAATAGAGGAAGAGTTTTTGAAGTCTGTATCAGGTCAGACATTACTCATTTTGGCAGTTGAGCATCACAGTAACCAAAGATGCCTTTAAATGTGGTCATTACTGCAATATTCAAGAACCTGTGGTAAATGCGATGGAAGCAGCAAAGGTTAACTGAGAGAATAATACCAGTATTTAACTTTTAGGTAGAATGTGATAAATATTGGGCTTCCCTGGTAGCTCAAATGGTAAAGACTCTGCCTGCAATGTGGGAGGCCTGGGTTTGATCCCTGAGCTGGGAATATCCCCTGGAGAATGGCTATCCACTCCAGTATTCTTGCCTGGAGAATTCCATGAAGAGAGGAGCATCCAGGAGATGTTCAATGTACTCTGGAAATTCAGGAGAGGCAAAACATCATGCTCTGTTTGGGAAACCACAATGAGGGCAAAGCTGAGAAACAACATATTGAGGTGGCGCTAGAGAAAAGCCTCAGAGAGTAGGCTGTAATAGAGAGGAGACATGGAGACATGGAGATAATGGAGGGGGGACACGGGAGGGAGGGCGGCAGAAAGCGAGCGTGACAGGGACTGCCCAGTGGACCAGTACCGCTGCTGCTGCATACAGAGAGGAATGACAGAACAGCACAGCCTGGAAAGAACCCCTACAGCTCTAACATGTGGAATGTTTACTATCAGACTCCTGAGTTTAAATGTTCCTCAGAACACCTATATTATATTCATAGTATAAATATGCTTAAATTGGCGAGTAAGCTTGGTGTAATTTTCTACCACTCTGGGAGAATACAGAGATTATACATTACTAAGTAAGACTGAAAAAGAACAAGACAGGGCTAAATATCTCAATATATAAAAAGGTCTTGCAAATCAACAAGAAAAAGATTACTACTGCCAGCAGAAAAATGAACAAAAGAACAGAACATGCAATTTGAAAAAGAAGACATGGCCAAAGACCATAAGTTTGATTTGATGTGTAATCAAAAAAAAAAAATTTTTCCCTCCCTACTTAAAATTTGTCTTAAGAACTCTCATTGAACAGATCTTCTTCATTGTTTTTAGCACTATCTGGATACATGCCATTATGTTAAGTTGCTGAAACACTGATATAAGTGAGCTGGACTAGGCTGTCTTTAACCTGAGTTCAAATACTTATTTTGGTGTGAGGAGGCCACAGAAAATTTATTCAACATCTGAAAGTTTCTGTAAAAGGAGGATAATTATATGCCTTGCTTAAGTCTTAGGACTGTTCTGAAGACCAAGTGAGGTAAACAGGATGTGACTTTATAGTAATGTTTCCAAACACTTATGACATATTTGCAAAATAACTCTTTTTAGAAAATATTTGAGGTGAGAAGATATTATTATAAGTAGGAAAATGAGATACAAATTTAAGGCATTATTGTAATAATACTTTGAAATGCACGAGGGGATCAAGATTTCAGAATCTGCTGACAACCACTACCGTGTACGCCAATAAAGATTTCTAAAATATCTAATAAGTTAGCAAGAATTAACAAACTTTTAGTGGCTACAAAACCCAAACATGGAGCATATGGCAGAGGAAACTATGTCAGGTAAGAATTACACAATTGATCGTAGCACATCCTTCTGGTTGCCTATACATATCCCTACCGAAAGAACTTTGATTCAGTTCAGGTATGGGTTATAGGTTGCTATGAGTCACAGGGCCCTCCCACACCCCAAGGGGTGAATGTAGATTAACCTAAACCAATCTATTAACCTCTTTTGCCAGTGACTGGCTTATGCATGCACACTGGCTGAGCGCGGGCCAATGCGATTCAACTGGAAGTCTGACGGGCCACTGCGGAAAAGGATGTTCTCCCTATACCAACACTAAAATTCACGAAGAGAATTATTTTTCCTGCCTCTTGACATACCTGCATAAGGATGTAATTAACTGGAAGTGTGGCAGTCATTTTTCAATGATGGGAAGACGGGTCTGAGTGTGAATGTCAGCATGCATTCAGGACCTAGATTGTTTCTCAGGACCTAGAATGTCAGGACCTAGATTGTTTCTCACATGGTTGGCCCACTATGAATTCATCAATCCTGGAACTACTCTGTTTCTGGACTTCTCATTTCCTGAGAACGGTAAACCTAGTATTGTTCAAGATACTACTAGGTGGCTCTTCCATTATTGGAGACCAAACCCAACCAAGGTAGAAGGTGTAGAAAAGAAATATAAACATCAATATCTAAAATGAAGCTGTATTTCTCAAATTTGAAGTGACAGTTCTGCTCCAGCAATTATACAATCAATCTAATGATCAATGAAAAAATTCTGGAGGCAAGCTCCTGCAAATATTCTCTTACCTAGAACTTCCCCAGCAAGTATGTTTGTTGCACAAATTAATGCTAGCCTTGTGCTTCTGTTCTTAGGTTTGGGGTAGAAATTTTTATTATACACCACTTACTAGAAAGTAATATGGTTTAGTTTATAGATTTTGAAATCTACGACCAGATTAGAATCTTAGTTCTGCCACTTAATAGGAAGGACTTAGCCAAAGGACTTACTTAGTCTCTGTGAGCTTTAATTTCCTCATCTATAAAGTGGAGTTAACACCCACCACCAACTCTGCAGTGCTATGTTGAGAATTAGGTCAAAGGAGAAGCCTTTTAGCAGAGTGGCAGGGACCTATAAACCAGTCTCCTGTATCAATTAGGCATTCTGTTTAGAGCGCCAAGTTTAAATTCAAATTCAAATCCAGAACCATAATAAGTATATGGCTCAATGTATATCATACAATTTCCCACTCATTACCTGTTCCAATATCCATTTTGCATATGCAAAGCCCAAAGGTCATAGAGGAAGGAACTTGCTCGAGGTCACAGAGTTTGGTAATAGCAGAAGTAGGATGTAAGCACAGATCCTTTAACCCCAAGATCAGAACTCTGCTCATTCTGATTCTATGCATACTACACTGCTTTGCATTTTGTCCAAACTACTAACCAAGCCCAATACTACTCCATGCTTTCTCCCAATAAAATCCAAATCATAAACTATATATACTATCCCTATGAAATTACCCCAGTTTTATTTATGTCATCCATTTATAAAATTCTCAGTTTACTCAGGTACATATATAAAAAGACAAAGGTATAAACAAATTATGTCATTATACTACGTGTGCAGATACACTCACCATACAATCACTGCGAATCTACATATATACATTAAGATTAACAGCAAAACCAAATTTGATTCTTACCTTCGTAAGATCCATTCCAAGTCTAACCTGTGACAACAGATGCATGATAACACTCTTGTGCTCTTCCACCGACCCTGCCTCCCCTTCGTCATCTCTGTCATCATGTGAATCGAAAAGGTCTAAAATAAAACAAATCTTCTTAGACTGGTGTTACACTGGGCCAATCTGTGCTGGTACCAGTATTATAAATAATTTTTTTCAAACAAATATTTTTAAGGAAAAAAAGTTAAAACTCTCAAAGGCTGCTTACCAGCATCGCTTGTTCCATTGGACATGGAAGAATTAAGTGATTCCGTGGTATCTGGGCGCTTTAGACTATTTCCCGAGCTGCTGTGTGTCAAGACTGAGGCAGATCCAGAGGAACTAAAAAAAAAAAAAATCAATCACCTTCTTAAGCTTTTTAAGGAAGCAACTTAAAATCACAGTAAGACATTAACCTATAAAGCTACTTAAAATCAGTATATGCAGATAACTGACAGAAACAAACTAGACCTTTAAAGTTAGCTGGTTATATACATATATGTATTCTTGATTCTCTCCCCATCAGCTTCATGTTTTCTGCATGGTGTATGCTCACATATTGAAAGGCCATGAAAAATTAGTAAGATTTTGCCTCTTCATGTAAGTTTAAAACTTGAATTCATTTTTCAAATTTGTTTCTTTGCATAAATTTAAGTCTGTCGTAATTCTTGGCAACAATTTCCAGAACCTCAAAAATGATATATCTATTAGTCTCAGAAAGATGTCTGTATTTTTGAGACCTTTGAAAAAGCCTACACAGGTAATAACATCTTTCCTAGTCAATAAAAAACCATATTTGAAATTAAAAAAATTTAAAAGTACATTAACTTTTACAAGTAAATTTATGGTAAGTGGTATTATGAGCTGACTAACAGGGTCTAAAGAAAGTGCCCTCTATTATATAGCTCTGATCATAACCTACCCAGAACTTATTACCAAGCAATAAGTAATCAAAGTTTACTTATTAAGGATAAAAACAGAAAGGAAACTTCTCACATTGCAGGCATTATTTATAAATGGTACACACACTGAAGTCTTTTATTGCAAATTTATAGATGCAAACGCCACTGTTCTTTAGTTGCCAAGTTGTGCTCGACTCTTCTGTGACCCCACAGACTACAGCCCACCAGCCACTCTGGCCATGGGGTTTCCGAGGCAAGAATACTGAAGTAGGATATCATTTCCTCTGACAGCAAAACACATTATATATTCTAATTTAAACATAGTTTACAACAACAACAACAACAACATAGTTTGCCCTGATTACTTTCTTTTGATTTCTTTTTTTTCCATTTATTTTTATTAGTTGGAGACTAATTACTTTATAATATTGTAGTGGTTTTTGCCATACATTGACATGAATCAGCCATGGATTTACATGTATTCCCCATCCCGATCCTCCCTCCCTTGATTTCTTATTTAATGATAAGCGTGATATTTTTAAAGAGCAATTTTAGGTTCAGAGCAAAACTGAGCAGAAAGTACAGAATTCCCATACGCACAACTTCCCCACCATCAACATCCTGCACCAGAGCGGTAGTACATTTGTAGCAACTGATGAACTGACATGACATGGCATTATCACTGAAAGTCCATAGTTTACAGTAGGGTTCACGCTTGGTCTTGTATATTCTAAGGATTTTGACAAATGGATGTTGATAAGTGTCCATCATTGTAGTATTGCAGAGCATAGTTTCATTACCCTAAAAATCTTCTGTGCTCTGCCTATGTTAGAACATTAGTTCACAGAGAAGTTATCATTATGACAGGTCTTTAGAAACTGAACGGTGGAAGGACTTAAGCTTTCAAATTCTCTTCCTTCAGGGAGAGATACTGTAGATAGAAACTTGACTCAAGACTAGAAAACTAGTGGTAGCAGCTGATGACCAGCAGGTGGCACACAAGCTCAATGCCTACAGACAACAGGCAGCATCAATATGAGAATGGTGGTGATGGAGGTGTAATTGCCAAGTTGAGTCTGACTCTTGCGACCCCACGGACTGTAGCCTGCCACGCTCCTCTGTCCGTGGGATTTCCCTGGTAAGCATACTGGAGTGGGCTGCCATTTCCTTCTCAAGGGTATCTTTCCGACCTAGGGATCGAACCAGTGTCTCCTACATTGAAGGTAGTCTCCTGAATTGCCGGCAGATTCTTTACTGCTGACCGAGGGAAGCCTAGATATGTGAATAGGGTCAGGTGGGCTTCCCAGGTGGCTCAGCAGTAAAAGAATCTGCCTGCAATGCAGGAGACCAGATTCGATCCCTGGGTTGGGAAGATCCCCTGGAGGAGGAAATGACAACACACTCCAGTATTCTTGACTGAAAATTTGACAGAGGAACCTCGCGGGGTATAGTCCATGGGGTCTCAATGAGTCAGACACGACTGAGCACTCCCCATTCCATAAGACAATGGAGAGCTGGAGCCAGCATAGTCAATTGGAAGGGATTTAAACTCCCATTAAAAAAAAAAAAAGTCAACAAACACTGTGCTGGCCAAATAAAATACCTATAGTTCCTACTAGTTTTGGAATCTAGATTAAGGCATATAAGGAAGCATGAAGGTTCACAGACCATATGTTTGTTATGGGGTGGATACTGGGAGAGCACAGAGAAGGAAGTTTCTAAGGAGAAAAAAGAAATGCCTATGAGCCTGCAGGTAACTTTGTAGACATGTCTATTACAGGTACAACAGGTAAGCAAGCATTTAAAATTTAAGGAGTACCCCTAAAACTGGGGCCAGAGACTGACTATCAGTGATGTAGTAAGGAGGCTAACCATATCATCATCAAGCTTTTAACAAATATAGTTAGGTTTCTAGAGGATAGATGATTCATTCTGATACTCAATTTGTACTATGTTTCAAATAATAGCTAATGTCCCATGAAGTAGACTGTCTTTAACTCTGTTTAAGCAAACAATGACTTAACACTTCAAAAATCAATAATAATCTTTATTTTGAAATTTTCTCCCAAATGCCTGTTTTCTTTTAACCTATTATAAAAATTATTTTTCAAAATGAAAGTAAAATTTCTATTGATTGGCAAACTGTTAATAATGGTCTTGTAATAGTTTACTGCCCCACATACAAACATTAAGAAACCAACATGCTAAACCAAACTCTTTCTGCTGAACTAGTCTTCTTGAACTGTGGGCTCAAATCTCTCTTCCTCTCACGGTAGTAACAGTATGTATTCACCTAATGGAATATATTTTACATTTCTCACATTCAAATGTTGAATTTGATCTACTATGTAACAAAACTTCCTGAATTAATATAGTCATTTTCCTTATATATTTTGAGATTCTGAACAGTTATGGTACAATTACATATGGAAAAAAATACCCAACAAAAAGTAAGCCAGTTACATCTACAACAAATATAGGAACATTAAAGCAAATAAATGTTAATTTGCTTTCTGTAACAGCTATCGCTTACTGCATACTTACCGTATTACTTACTGCATTACTTACTGCATTACTTACCGTAATGCCAGACATTACGGTAAGCACTTGATTGACATTATTGTCATCTACATGTTCACAACGACTCCTTGAAGTTGAAACTATTATCATCCTCATTTTACCAACAAGGAAACTGAGGATTACACAGGTTAAGTAACTTGACCAAGATCACACACTTTTAAAGCAAAACAGATTTAGAACCTATTATTTCTTTCTAAGATTCCAGAATCCAAGGTCTAACCACAGAAACCTATATACCAGCAGGGATAAAAAGGACTTTGCTGACTGGCTATCATGTAAGTGGGCTTCTCTGATATCTCAATTGGTAAAGAATCTGCCTGCATTGCAGGAGACCTCGGTTCGATTCCTGGATCGGGAAGATCCGCTGGTGAAGGGATAGGCTACCCACTCCAGTATTCTTGGGCTTCCCTTGTGGCTCAGCTGGTAAAGAATCCGCCTGCAGTGCGGGAGACCTGGGTTCAGTCTCTGGGTTGGGAAGATCCCCTGGAGAAGGGAAAGGCTACCCACTCCAGTATTCTGGCCTGGAGAATTCCACAGATTGTATAGTCCATGGGGTCACAAAGAGTCGGACACAACTGAGTGACTTTCACTTTATTATGTAAGTGACTTTATGTGTAAAGAAAAGACCTTTTCTGTACAATGGAACATACCTAGCTTTGACCTGACAGTGTAAAATAGGTCAAATATCTCCTAATAAAAGAAAATCTACCATCACTATCTGCCAAAATCTGCCTACTCTGTATCTCTGGAGTCCACATGCTTCCCTCCATTCGTATGCTATGACCTTAGCTCAGGTTATCAACATTCCTCAATTTCCTACCCAGTTTTGGCTGGTCTTCCTACACATAATGCATTCCCACTGTACTCAATTCTGTACAATTTAGGCATATTTTTCCTATCTATTTTTCTAAAAGACAGACCTGACCAGCAGCTGCCATCACCTGAGAGAAAATGTTCAAAATTCATAAAAGGCTAAAAGGACTCCTTCATAACTTGGCCCTTGTCAACCTCTCCTGTATCCTGTATCTTCTTAACCACTTCCCACAATTTATAACCACACTCAGTCACGCTCACTAGCTTATAGCTTCTCAAAACCAAGCCCCTGCTGCCCCCAGGCTTTTCTTATTAGGGTTCCATCTCCATGAGAAGAACATTTTCCATTTCCTCCTCCTCTTCTCACCCCCATGACCCTTCTCTCTCATCCACATCTCATCTTAGGATCACATTCCCTCTATCCTGTGAATCCTTTCTTGACTTCTCAGGACTTCAAAATGCTCCCAATTCTTCCTGGGCTTATTCTTACAAAGCATATTTCACACTGAATTATAAAAGTCTGTTTTCCCCACAAAAGACTGTAAGTTCCTGAGGGCAAGGACTGGCTCTTGTTTCATTTCTGTATAAGGAGGCGCCAGTGATAAAGAATCCGCCTGCCAATGTAGGAGACACAAGAGACATGGGTTTGATTCCTAGGTCTGAAAGAGCCTGTGGAGGAGGACGTGGCAACCTGCTCCAGTATTCTTGCCTGGAGAATTCCATGGACAGAGGAGCCTGGCAGGCTATAGTCCATTGGGTCCAAAGTTCTAAACACATCATTCTTCTACCAGGCTAGTACAGAGCCTTACTTATAGGTACCTGAATACCTCCACTCTAATACAAAACAAGTAATAGTAACCTCCTCTTATAGGAATAATCCCTAGCATCCTCACTTTCATTTGATCCTCTCCTAATGCTGGTTCTATAGAAATAAAGCCCCAATCCTGGCATGTTACCACAACTGATGCTAACTTATTCCATTTAAATTAAATCAGGAGTAAAATGAACATTCTCACAGAACTAGCCTTGACTCAATAAGTCAAATGAAAATAAGCTTTTTCATTTTTTCCAAATAATAATTTTTAAAGGAGCTTGTCATTAACACCAGTTTCAAAATCAAATCACATTTTTAAAAATCAGGAGACTCATTTCAATAGTTAGTTCACCTACTTACTCTATTAAGCGCTTTGGTGATGAGCCACTCTGATGAAATTCATCTGCATCATAGAATTCATCTTCACTGCTAGAGTAAGAGAACTCTGGGACTGTGTTTGGAGACAAGTTGACATGGCTTGGAGAAGTCAGACTGCTACTAGGTGGTGAGTGGCCACTGCCTAGAAAGTTAAAAGAGTTTTAAATTAAGAGACAATGTTGGTAACAGAAAGGAAGAAATTAGAAAGATGGGGTCAAAGCAGACCTATTAAAATCAAGAAAAGAGTTAAGTTGGCAGAAGTCCCTAGACTATTTGTAAAGAAAATCAACATTTAAACTAGACAAAGAAAAAGGCAAATCACATTACAGAATGGGACACAGCCTTCTAAATAAATGAAAAAATGCTATGTCTCTTTGATAATCATCTGGGGTTCATTGTCGAGTAATAAAAAATAACGATAAAAGTATCAAACAGAACAGTGAAATATTGAGAGCAATTTAAAAAGTATTTGTTGAGCATCTAAGGATTCTCAGGGAATTTGTGCCAAACTGCTACCGATGTCTGGTGGAGAGTAAATTCACTGCTGACAATCTAAAAGCCAATGCCACACTTCTAGAAGAAACAAGAACAGCAGCAATAAAAATGAATCCAGAGCCACCCATGGATTTTTTGCCCATTCCATGGTCTATGCTTCAACAGTTATGAGAGAGCACATCCACCTGCCGCACTCAGTTACCATGTTCACAAAGATATTTTTAAAACATAAACACAGAAAGTTTGCTGCCTAAATAGGCAAAGCTTATTGTGGGAACGCCAGAGATAGTTCATCTTAGCAAATGACTTTAAAAATCTTCTTCCCACCCACCTATCCTGCTCCATATCAGCAATAAGATGGGAAATAAATTTTCCCTTATTGAAATAAGGGGGAAAAAAATGACAGAGAAAGGAAGAAAGAGACCAGGAATTACAAATGATTAAGTAATATGCAAATAGTCCCGGCAACCACACAAAACTGAAAATGTATTCAAGAAGAAAATGAGTTAGAATGGGAACTGCAATCCAAAGAATTGAGTTTTCCTTATGACAGAAAAAATTGTTTTCTTTTTTTATGTTTTAGTGACAGAGATAAAGGAAAGAAAGATGAAGAATTTAGGTTGAAAAATCAAACAAGATATAAACCACAAAAGATTTCTTTAAATCCACCTACTCTAAAATGTTATATTTTTATAATGCCTCCTGGAATAATTTATCCTAAATTATTTATCATTATTTACAACTAATTAATGACTCTAAACTTCATGTACATAAAAAATGCGAACTTTTTCAAAGTTTGTAACTGACTAGTAATTTTATATTTCCAAATGGATATATTTTGGCTGTTTCAAAATTCTAACATAATCCCTCCTTATAAAAAAAGAAACACAGATACCATTTTTAAAATGGCAAAGTGTAATGATATACAGAAAAAAGTCAGCCAAACATTTCAACTTTATTATTCAAATTGCTTATCATCACTTTACAGTTTCAAATAAGAGAGCTCTTCTTGTTGCTTGCTTTTTTCCAAAATTAAGACATATGGTTCAGGCTGTTAAATATTAAAAATCCAAAGTAACAGCATCTGCATTTTTACTAATTCAAATTTCATATTGGGCTAAAAATCACAGGGTAGCTTTTCATTATTACACAGGAAAGCCCCACCCAGGAAAGAATCTGTGGAGCAATAGCAGGGGCTCATCTCCCATGTCCTTCATGTGGTTTTGATTTTGGCCTCCAGGTGGAATAGGAACAAAAACCAAGTGCTCCCTTGAGTTTGGTTCAACTGGTAACTCAACATCAACCTGATTAGTTTTAAAATAAGGAATAAATCTATACTAACATTGATAGCATCCTTGTGAATCAGAGAAAAATAAAAAAACCAGGAATCTAAACAAATTAAGAAAATGCAAATTAAAATCAAGTATCCTTTTTTTGCTTATAAAATTGGTGAAAAATGTGACCGATAAATCTATCCATAAAAATACATTATGTGCCCAAGTTGCTGTTCAAGAGTATTCCCTGAAATACTGCTTATAATAGGAAAATACTGCAATTAACATAAATGTCCATCAGCAGGAAAACAGGTAATAGCTCCCTGAGCAGCTGTAAAAAGTATGTTGTAGACCTAAGTGTATAAACATAGAAAGTTCTCTAAATGGTTCTCGGTTAAATGAAAATTGAGAAAGTCACAGAACCATATGATCTCATTTAGGTTAGAACAAAAACAGTAATAGAAGTATGCAATACAGGTAGACATGTACATACATGTATGCAAACAACAAACAGTAAAGAAGATTTACAGCTTTTGTTCTCATACTTCTGTATTATTTGATTCCTTTACAATAAGAAAGTATATAAATCTAACCTGAGCAATTTTTTTTTAAAAAAGTCAATACATATCTTCAAAATAAATCACAACAAATACACAAAATTCTGCAATAATTTATTTCATAAAAATTATAATTATTATTAAATTTCTGGTTCAATCACAAAGCTAACCACTTCATGGATGGAACTATAATGGTAAAACTAAGGTATCGCCAACACAAAATATACCACCTTTCTTCAATGTTTTCCCATCAGTAATCAGACACAAATCTCAAATGTTAATGGGCAGTTATGAGAAGTAAAGGAATCACACAAATCTGTACCTGTACTATTTGGTGTTGGAGTCTGATGATGTCCCAAGGTTGTTAATACAGGTCCAACTGGTAGAGAGGATGGACGCTGCTCTGACTTACACAACTGAGTAGGTTCTAGGAGATTTAAGATGTGAAATAAGTGAGAGAAAAAGCCAAACACAACTTTTAACTACAACTCTGTGGAATTTAAAATCTTAAAGATGAGTAACTTTTGAGACTGTATTCCAGTAAGTCACCTTTCATGCTGCTACTCCTTTCCAATGCCCTATCCTCTTTAAACTCAATGATGGTAGGCTACCAAGTTCTGAGACACTAGGTGGGATATCAAAGACTAGTCAAGATAGGCCAATATCTTAGTACAATTGCTCTGTACAACCAGCAAATGCTTCTGATGATAAACTGTTTCCTCCCCAAGAATGGGCTTCCCAGGTGGCTCAGAGGTAAGGAATCTGCTTGCCAATGCATCAGACCTAAGAAATTCGGGTTTGATCCCCGGGTTGGGAAGATCCTCTGATGGAGGGCATAGAAACCCACTCCGGCATTCTTGTCTGGAGAATCCCAAAGACAGAGGAGCCTGGTCTATAGGTTGCAAAGAGCTGGACACAACTGAGCAACTTAACATGCACAGAGCATGCACCCGAGGATTAAACCACATGTAAAATCTAAAATGCGGCACGGTACTTCCTCTTTAGTCTCATGAGATATTATGCTCCTAATTTTCTCCTAAGGAGAAAAAATTCCTAAAAAGACCTCACATACTTGTAAGTAATTTTAAAAAGTTTTTTTTTTTCCCCAGTAAAATTTCTGTTAACTTCATCACCAATGAGAACATTTCACCCAACAACTGAAATGTTGGATGCCACAAAAAAGTAAAAGGAATCAGTGGGTGTTGGACCTAAGCCCTCCTTTGCCAGTTAAAAAAAAAAATTTTATTATTCTATCCTTAAAAATACACATGTATAACTAATCAGTAGGCATCAAAAATCTCATTCCTCACTTTCTCATTATCCTGAAGTCCACCATAAAGAAATCACTTGTATAATTCAGATTTATAAAGAATACACAAAAATAGAACATTTCTGGGTTACCTTCAAGTAGATCAAGGTATATTATGTTTTCCTTGGTAGCCATGAATCCTGGGTCATGGGATTCAGTCCTATCAGCTAATCCAAGTAATCATGTTTGTCTTCCATCTCACTTTGAAAACCAAAAGCTTTTGAATTGTATTTAAAAACCTCCAATCCCAAAAATAGTATCATTTTTTTCAAGTTCATTTTTGGCTGTATTTGTGTGTGAAATTCCTTTTACTTTATTACAAAAAAAAAAATGAGTTCTTCAAGATAAAAACTGCCATTTAAAAAAAAAGGTTTTTGTCATTAATGAATCTGTGAAACATTTTTCCAAATATTATACTATACCTGGAGGTAAGACAGTCTGGGAAGGCATTGTGTTGACCACAGGTTCCAAGGGACTAGGTTGATATATTGCATCCACAGGATTAATAGTACTCTGAGGTAAAGAAGCACGGCATAGTTATTTTTATTGTAATTACCCTTCTGGTGTTGACCCTCCCAAATGTACGAAATGCCCACATTTCTGACAGCAAAGTCCTGGGAGCAGCTATGCCGACATGTTGGTCAAATTTCAACGAGGAAATAAAACAACTTTACTTTACAGCAGCTTAAGAGTTTCTTATAAAAAAATTTTCTCAAAAAGCGTAATAAAAAGGAAAAATGAATGAATCTGTCACATAGAAAGGTGAAGCCAAACGAAAACACATGGAAAGAGCTGTAGAATGGTTTCAGGAAGCCAAAACAATAAATTCTCAATTCAATTCAGTGCTTCTCAAATTTTTAATTCAACAAATTTCAAAGCAGGGAGAATGCTCTTACTTTGGTATTAATGAGCACTGTACCTATGACGAGCTAAAATACCTGCACCACTATCATCCTATCTTCACACCCAGACGACTGCCACTGTTGTCAACGTGTACCGCACCGTGCAGGCGTCGAGCTCTGCAGTCACTAAAGGCAGAGAAACGCAGCTCCTAACTGGTTGCTGGGGGGAAGAAAGCTTTTTTTTTTCTTGAGGATTTAGAAGGAAAAAAAAAAAACTCAAACATGTAGTTACATTTGAGAGAGAGAGAGAGAAAAAAAAAAAAAAAGCCTACGTTTTCTGACTCCAAGCCAAGAAACTATTTTGCCAGCATAATGGTATTTTAAAAACAAGACTTCACAGCTTCCTGATTTTTTTTTTATTTGGAGGAGGGGGAGATTTTAAATCAAGGTCTTTGCCAAAGTAAAGTTTAAATCAAAAAAAAAAAAGTTTAAATCCAGAAGAAGACTACATTAATGTAGACTACATTAGATAAAACCCAAGAAATAAAAAGTTCTTCAGCTTTCTTTGATCTGGAAAACTAAACTTCAAATTTATTAGGTAGAGCTTTTAACAGAAAATACTAAAATAGAATTAGAAAAGATGTATTTTACTGATGAATGAGCTTCAAAAGCATTTGTGAAAATTTAAAAGCACCTAACAATGGAAATTGAGATAATGGGAAAGTTTCTTATAGCATTCTTATTTAATACCTGAGTTAATTTTTTTCTTAAACCCCTCTCTGCATACAGAAAAATCACTAAATCAGATCTCTTAAATTAAGTAATTTAAACACAAGAATTCTGTCACAGCACTCAATCTACCATAAATATTCTAGGCCAAGGATATAAAGGACACAGAGAAGAAACTCTGAAAATGATAATTAATAATTTAAAAACTCAGTAAAGTGAAGTGGGGAAGGTTCCAAAGCATTAGGAAAAGCACGGAAACAGAGACTTAGAACTTTAATTCCTAGAATCCTTGCTCTACCAGTGACCTGGCAAGTCTAATCTGCTGTGGGCCTTACTTTCCCAGTGTATAAAATGAAGAAATGGATGCTATGGTCTCTAAAGGCTTTCTGGTTACTACTTTAGGATTCTATTTTCAGATACTAGGCTGGGCCATAATAACTAAACAAGTGTCTCAACAATCCTGGAGCTGTTCTTAGAACATAGTTCTTATTTTTAAATAGTAATTTTTCTCTAAAGGGACCCAGGTGCTTTAACAAAGGTAAAATCCCACTTCTAATACTTTGAGCCACAGGGACAAGAACATCCTGCCTCCTTATTCCCACCTATTACATTAATGTAAGTAAAATTTATAAAGACACTAAGAAATAAAATAACTTTGGAAAAATGGACCAGAATTCTATCTTTTGAATGCAATCTTCTGTTTTTCAAAAGCCTAAGATTAGGCTTGTCAATCCCACAGAACACTTGTAGACTTTTTAAGATGTATGTTGAAGGCACCAAATATTTCTCGCTGCTGTTGTTAACAGAAAAGACAACTATTCTACAAATATCTAACAATCTGCGATCAATCAACTTCAGGCTAAAATATGTCAAATAACATTCTATGCTTTGCTTTAAAAAAGAACGTGAAGAGCGTGAGAAGTGCAAACAAATGACAATCCTGAGCCCTAATCTGTTGTTAACATTAATAAAAGTTCATGCAATACAATACAAAATATATTAATTATATATACATACATGTATGTATAGCTAACATTTATTGAGTACTATGTGCATACTATCTTACAACAACCCTCTGAGGTAGAAGTCACTTTTCTTTATAGATGAGGAAAAGAAGACTCAAAGGTTAAGTAACTTGCCTGCAGTCACAGCTAGTAACTGGCAGGGCTAGGTCCTAGTAGTCTGGATTCAAAGCCTAAACCGTACACAATTCCTTAAAAAAAAAAAAAAAAAACAAAACACCTCTTAAGGAAAAATGCTATGGTCCCTAATCAAATGATTCAAATATGTCTGTTTTCTGTAAGTTTAGATTTTCTATGAGTATAAACTTTCTAGATGTTTTTAAACTGCAAATAATCAAACATTTTTGGTATGCTTTATAAAACTGTTGTTTAACATAATAAAAAGTAATTGATTTGCTTTGAGGGAAAAGAGATAAAAATAACTGCCATCATTATTTTTCCTTAAGGTCTTAAGGAACCATGAAATTCTAGACAACTTACATAGTCTTTTTCCATGAGGCTTATAATCTTAACTGCTATCTCAGGAAGAGATATATTATATTATGTATTTATATCACATAGTTCTATTAAATCACCAGGACTCAAACCCTGATTCATACTGTGAAGAAAAACAAAAATTTCAATGTGTTTAATTCAAATTTTAAAAATGTTTCTCTTATCTCTGTTTTCTCAAGAAATATATAAACAAGATAAACATCTAACTTGTGTTCATTTTACAGCAAATAAAAAGATAACATACTCATCCTTTCAAGTATAATCATAAGATGGTTTTGAAGATTTACAAAATGAGTTTGCAGACCTCTGGCATTTGTAAAGCCTTAAGACTAAAAAAAAGACGCTGCCTCATGCTTCAAAAATATAGTCTGAACACAAATCACACATGTACCATAAAATCAGGGAAGCTTAAACTGCAAACTTTCAAACTCTAACTTTTATTTCCAATAAAATTTTCTTTTTGGTGGCCAAGTTGAATATAAGGGAAGAGTAAAAAACCAAGGGAAGGAAAGAAGAGAAAATGGCTATACGTGAAAAAATTCACATTGCAACCTGCTGCTACAAAAAAGCAGTATACACCACAGCGGCAGTGACAGCTAACACAATACACAAAATCTAAAAAAAAAAAAAAGAAAGGAAGAAAGAAACCTATAAACATATAATTAGATTAAGATATGTTTCAGTACTGTGCCCCCTACTTTCATTAGAAAACGTTTGCCAAGAAATGTAGCATTGTGAGTTATGCAGTATTTAGTCATAAAAGCCGCATTTTTACACCGTGATTAACCCGTCAAGTTAACACATGCAAGGTGATTCAATAAGAACCAACACTTAATTTTAAGATCTACATTTCCCCTCCAAATGATTGCTGAAAGACAGCCAACTGTAAGAGCTCAAGGAAAATCGCAAGAATCAACAATAGAGAGCAGTGAGTGGGTAAAAAGAGGGATTTGTGTTGAAAAATAAGTGGAAATTCAGGCTTCTCCTGACATAACTGGTTATTAATGCTCTGCAGAAGTAAAGCGGAGTAAAGATTAGATTAAACTTACTATAATTCCATCTGCGTGATTCTCCGCAATATACTGGTCCTTAAGGAGAAATGTTAAAAATATTAACTTCATTCTTTAAGTTAACGCCTTGTGTACTCTCTTCCCTGGTAAGAAAGCTTATTTTACTGTGTAAGCAACAATGTTAGAAAACTACTAATCTGTTTCCACTAAGATAATTTCACTTGCCCATTCCTAGCCAAACAGAATTCTAACCAAGAACATGGAAATTATTTTTCTATACAGGCATTTAATTATTTGTAGAAATATCCTATTGAACTGTGCAGTCACGTTGGTACCAATGATTAAAAGTAGATACATTAATTGAGGATTAAAGGTTTAACTTCATAGCAAATTATTCTGACTCTCCACACCCCCAACCTCTTACTGTACTTTAAAGATATGACAATCATATATCTTTAAAAACTTAGGATAGACACAACTTTCCATATTCTGGCTACTAGCTCCCAAATTATATTCTTTTATAAATAGATGGTCTGATTTTTGTCTCAGTAATCATAATTACTATAACCACAGACTGATGATATAGGGGCAAACACATACTACCTGGCAGATACTTTACATACAGTCATAGACCTCAGAGGTATTCCAGTCCACCACAATAAAACAAATATCAAAATAAAGCAACTCACACAAATTTTTTGGTTTCCCAGTGCACATAAAAGTTGTATTTACACTATCCTGGTAGCCTATCAAGTATGTAGCAGCATATGTCTTAAAAAACAATGTCCATACCTTAATTTTAAATACTTTATTGCTAAAAAATGCTAACCATCATCTGAGCCTTCAGTGAGCTGCAGTAGTAATATCAAAGACCACTGATCACAGATCGCCATAACAAATATAGTAATAATGAAAAAGTCTGAAATATTGTGAGAATTACCAAAATGTGACAGACCACAAAGTGAGTAAATGCTGCTGCAAAAATGACGTCAATAGACTTGCTCGACACAAGGCTGCCACAAACATTCAATTTGTAAAAAGCAGTATCTGCAAAATGCAACAAAGCAAGAAAATTCACCTATTTCACCTACAACTCTATCAGGTAGATATTATTATTCTTCCCTTGGATAGATGAGAAAACTGAGACAGTGTGAGAAGCCAGGACTCCAAGACATGTAGTTTAGTTATAGAACTCAAGCTCCTTAACTCGTCTCTCCTCTCCAAGAATGTACTTAAGAAGAAGCTGGTGGAAAGTTATTGAACATATTTGCTCCTGTAACTATAATCCATCTACTAATAATACACAGACAATATATTTAGCTTAAAACTGTTAACGTTTCAACTCCATACTATCAGGAAGCTTTCAAGTTTTAACAGAAATTGATATTTGGCTTTGGTTTTAAAGTTAATAGCCAAGTTATATCTCATTTATGTTTAACTCTTTAACCATGGAGTTTACTGAAAATCTACAACATTGAAGGATCAATCAAGAACAATTTAAAGATTAGGAGATAATTAAAAAAAAAAAAAAGAATTAACACAGCAGGCCTGAAACAGCTATCCTTAGAAAAGCCTGCCTACAGAGAAAGTGGGGCATTCAGCTTGTGAGCGGGAACTTCTCAGTCGCGCACAGAGAAAGAACAATTTAAAAATGGGTGATGAAGTGTGCCCAGTGCCATACTGTGGAAAAGGGAGGCAAGCACAAGACTGGGCCAAACCTCCATGGTCTGTTTGGACGAAAGACGGGTCAGGCTGCTGGATTCTCTTACACAGATGCCAAAAAGAACAAAGGTATCACCTCGGGAGAGGAGACGCTGATGGAGTACTTGAAGAATCCCAAGAAGTACATCCCTGGAACAAAGATGATCTTTGCTGGCATTAAGAAGAAGGGAGAGAGGGAGGACTTGATAGCTTATCTCAAAAAAGCTACCAATGAGTAATAGTTGGCCACTGCCTTATTTATTATGAAACAGAAGTGTCTCATGACTTTTTATGTGTACCATATTTAAATTGATCTCATACACTAGAATTCAGATCATGAACGGCTGATGGAATAATTCTGTTGGACAGTCCTGATTTAAATAAGATTGGTTTGTGGCTAAAAGAAAAAAAGAAAAGCCTGCCTACAAAGTTGGCCTTTGGCTGGTGTCTGGGAACTTGGATTTTAGGAGGGTTCCCAGCACCTAACTATCATAAGGATAACCTCACTGTGCCTGAACTACTTAAGCAACCCAAACGGTTGGTTTATCCTGAACACCTGCTTTGCTTCTGGGACTCTGGAATTTGCTAAGTGCAAGGTAGAGAGTGCTACGGGACAAGACCCCAATAAAAACTTTGGGCACCGAGTCTCTAATAAGCTGCCCTGGCAGACATTTCACATGTGTTGCTGGAGGAGTGACGCACACCTTGTACACTCTCACCAGGAGAAGACTGCTGGAAGTCCCGGCCCAGCTCCCTCTGAATTTGGCCCCGTGTGCCTTTCCCCTCTGCTCGTTTGCTTTGGCTCCCCTGCTGCAATAACCCACATCTATGAGGACAGCTACATGCTGTGCCCTCCAAGCACATCGCCAAACCCAGGGGCGGTCTTATAATCTGCCAACACAACGCATATTTTCTTTGCATATCCTTGAGAATAAAAGCATGCTGATAAGTACATAATTCATGCTGGGATTTGCACAAGTGAATTAACTATATATTTACAATATCCAAAGTTTTGGATTCAGTAATTCTTAATAGAGGCAGTTGAAAATAAAATCTTGAGAACTACAGAGATAGGAAAAATTTAAAGTTTCTTGCTCAGATGATATTTTATTTTACTTTTAGTTTTCTACTAACTTGCTAAACATTAAATTGATTTTTTTCAAAGAATTTCTCAGAAATACATGTAAGTGGCAATAAAGTGGAAAGAAACACATGGCGTAGATTAAAATTTCCAAAAACGGCCCCAACAGGAGGTAGAGTTCATGGCCCCTACCCTCAAAACTTTGTGATTGTCTCTACCAATAAATGTAACAGAGTGACTATTTATGACTTCTGAGACCAGGTCACAGAAACACCTTGGAATACCCAATCACCACACTGTGAGAAAGGCCAAACAATTTTAAAGAGAACTATGTGGAGGAAAACCTAGACCACAGCTCAATTTCCCAAGCAGGTGAGGGAGTCATCTTGAAAGTGCATCCTTTGGTACCTCCCCCTACCCCTGCAATTACGCCAACAACAGGCACTGTGTGAAACAGAAACAAGTCATGAGGCCTACCCAAACTACCCCAGATTTGTGAGCAAAATAAATGACTGCTATTTTAAGACAGTTTACACGGGTTTGTTATATAGCAACGCATTATTGATATAGTACATCATATTATCTAAGAAAACTACCACTTTTACCTCTGGTGCAACTTAAATAAACTTAAATTTCCAGTTTTAAGATAAATAAGTACTAGGAATGTAATGTACAACATGATACATATAACTAACACTGCTGTATGTTATATACGAAAGTGGCTAAGAAAGTAACCTTAAGAGTACTTAACACAAAATTTTTTTTCTATTTCTTTGATTTTGTATCTAAATGGCATAATGGATGCTCATTAAACCGACTGTGATAAACTTTTATGATGTATTAACAGTAAAGTTAATCACACCCACAACTTACACAGTGTAGTCTCCTGTATCTCAATAAAACTGGAAGAAAAAAAATAAACTTAAATATTTGACAATTTTTCCCTCAAAGTGTTCTCAATAATAAATGCTATCTACAGGGTATTTTGAGGCAGGGTTTACTATTTTTGTTACTGTTGTGCTTTATCTTTCAAGGCAGAGTCAAATCTAGATGAACCTACAGACTATTAAACACCTTACTACCAATCTATTCCCATCATGAACTTAAGGAATTTTGTACTATTATTTTAAAGGGTTTACAACACTCATTCCCACCCCCACCCTACCTTTCTGTTTAAAAATTTTATTGTTCTTGTTTTGTATGTAACAAGTTGCTTTTTATCAGGGTCAGCTAAAGCTCAATTTCAAGTACCACTGAACCAGAGATTCAATTGAAATCAATATGAATTATGTTAATTAAACAAAGAAAGGATCTAATGCTACTTCCCACTTAGATTATAAATATGTTTATCTGATTTTACATCCCTTATTCCTTAACACAATGGATATTCTCTTCTTTGAACAAACCAACATGACTGAGATCTGGAAATATGATCATAACAAAAACACCAGCACAACATAATTTGGGAAGACTTTTGATCAGAATTATAGACTCCAGTATTTTAAAACCATACAAAACCATATTTAAAACCAATAAAATCCATGAAATATATTCCCATCTTTCTAATAAGGAAATGGAGTCTAATGAAAGCTCTCTTAATTATGGGCCTATACATGTACTTATTACATAAAATAAAAAATAAATATGCTATGGAGTTGAAAGAAAATTTCCAACTCACTTTGATGACATTCAACAAATGGGACTAGGACAACTGGATATCCACATTAAAAAAAAAAAAAAGAACTTGGATCCATACCTCACACCACAAAGATTAACTCAAAGTAGATTATACACTGACTTAAATATAAGAGCTAAAACTATAAAACTCAAAACACAGGAATAAATCTTTGTCATTAAGGCTTAGGCAATGATTTCTCAGAAAAGTCACCAGAGCCAAAAGCAATAGAAGACTGATAAAGTGGATTTCATCAAAATTTAAAATTTGCATGCTTCTCAGGACACTATAAAGAAGCACAACTCACAGACTTGAAGAAAAATTTCTAAGTCACATATCTGATAAGTTGTATCCAGAAGACATAAAATCACTCTTACAACTAAATAAGAAGATTAAAATAGCCATCTAAAATAACGGGCAAAGAATGTGAACACTTTTCCAGAAGTGCAAATGAAAATCACTGAAACACCACTAGAATGGCTATAATCAAAAAGACAATCACAAATGTTGGTGAGGACGTTGGGCAAATAGAACCTTCATGCATTATGAATGGAACATAAAATGGTGTGGCTGCTTTGAAAAGTAGTCTAGCAGTTTCTCAAAAAGTTAAACAGAGTTACCTTATTACCCAGTAACTCCACTCCTAGCTATGTACTTAACAGAAATGAAAATAAGCATCCACATAAAAACATCATACACAAATGTTCAGAGAGGCATTATTCATAATGGTCAAAAACTGAAAACAAGCCAAATGTTGTAATATCATAAACAAAATGTAATATATCGTTCAAAGGAATATTATTCAGCAATAAAAAGGAATTCGGTCCTGACTCATGCTACAACATGAATCAACCCTGAAAACATTATACTAAGTGAAAGAAGCCTGTCACAAAATACCACGTATTATATGATCCTAAATATATAAAATGTCCAGAATAGGCAAGTCTGTGCTGTGATGTGTGTACTCGAGTCATGTTTGACTCTGTGACCCCATGGATGGTAGCCTGCCAGGCTCCTCTGTCCATGAAATTTTCTAGGCAAGAGTAATGGAATGGGTTGCTATATCCTACTCCAGGGGATGTTCCCAATCAAGAGGTCGAACCCACCTCTCCTGAATTGGCAGGTGGATTTTTTACCACTGTACCACTTGGAAAGTTCCATAGGCAAGTTTAAGACAGAAAACAGATTAGTAGCTGCCAGGAATTAGAGGAGAGGCAGGAGTAAGGATAAGTGAGGGAAAGAGGTATAGGGATTGAACTCTTCATAGGTCTGGTGTTTCTTTGTTGGGGGGGCGGTGATAAAGATGTGCTAAAATTAGATTATAGTGATGGTTGTACAACTTTGTAAATATACCAAAAACCATTAAAGCATAAACTTTAAATGAGCGAATTTCATGATGTATGTGACAGCTGGACCATAAAGAAGGCTGAGTGCAGAAGAATTCACACTTTGGAACTGTGGTGTTGGAGAAGACTCTTGAGAGTCCCTTGGACTGCAAGGACAACCAGTCAATCCTAAAGGAAATCAGTCCTGAATACTCACTGGAAGGACTGATGCTGAAGTTGCAATACTTGGGCCACCTGATGCGAAGAACTGACTCATTTGAAAAGACCCTGATGCTGGGAAAGATTGAAGGCGGGAAGAGAAGAGGACGACAGAAGATGAGATGGTTGGATGGCATCACCAACTCAATGGACATGAGTTTGAGCAAGCTCAGGGAGATGCGGAAGGACAGGAAAGCCTGGCATGCTGCAGTCCATGGGGTCGCAAAGAGTCAGAAATGACTGAGCAACTGAACAACAATAAAATCTCATTTTTAAAAAAGTCTTATAAGAAATTAATGAATGCTGAGATGTAAACAAAAAGTCTACACATAAAAATATTCCAAGGAGAGAATCTGGATAAGTTAAAGATACATCTACTTTAAAAGTATCTAGGTGGCACAGTGGTAAAGAATGTCTGCCAATGTAGGAGATGCAAGAGACGTGGGTTTGATCCCTGGGTTGGGAAGATCCCCTAGAGTAGGAAATGGCAACCCACTCCAGTATTCTTGTCTGGAAAATTCCTTGCAGAGAGGAGACTGGCAGGCTACAGTCCATGGGGTCACAGAGGCAGACACAACTGAGCACACAGCACACGACATGTTCAGGCAACTCAGTTCTAAAACTATAATCCAGAGTTGTGAAGTCCAGTTTGGAAGCCACTAGTCACATGTGGCTATTCGGCAGCTGAATGTGGCTAGTTCAAAGTATAAAACATATTCAGCATAGTGATGACTTAGTGCGCCAAGGGAGGAGAGAGAAAAGGAAATATTTTATATTGATTACATGTTGCAATGATATTATTTTTGGATATAATGAGTTAAATAAAATACATTATTAATTTCCCTTGCTTGTATGAGTTGTGACTTCTGGTCATATCACCTAATCTTGATGAACTGGTCAAGTCCTCTGCTGTAAGGGTCTCCTAGATTATCTTCAATCTGCTCCCTCCCCTCATTCCTTACTTCCTCTGCAGTTCTACATGAATGGAACACTGCTGTCTCTACGTATGGTTCAAAGGAAGAATGAAGTTATATAAGCTAACACAACTTACCTGAAAATCCCAGCAACCAAGGAATGCCCAAACTTTGCTACACATTAGAATCAACCTGAGAGCTGCAAAATCCAGTGCCTAGGTGACACACCACAGCAACTACAAGAAGAATGTCTGGGGGTGGGAACCATGAATCAGAATTGTTAAATCCGCCCAGCGCCGCCGCCCCCCCCCCCGCCCCCCCGGTGGTTCTAACATGCATCAAAGTTTGGGAACCTATGCACTAATCATTCAGGCAGGTGGGAAGCTTTAGGGAGTGAGAATTAAAATGAAAGACTCAGAAAACTGGAAGAAGATTAAAACCCAACCTCTGCATACTAAATCAACCCCAAACAAGAAAGGTATCAAATTATCTATATTCGTTTTTTGGCCATGTCTGTTTGGAGTCTCAGATGAAAGTACCCTTTTCAGAGTAGCTGATTCCAAAATTTTATTAACCCACCAGGGCAGACTAATCTCCCAAAGTAACTATAGCAATTTATATTCCTATCAGTTCTCAAAATTATACTAACATGTCATTTGGTGGCTTTAAAATTATGCCCTCCTAGAGAGTTTGTTTTTTTTTAACTTAACAATTATTTAGGACTAATTAATGCTTGGTACTAAGAGCACTACAAACACTAATTCATTTAAGTTTCACACTACCAGTAAGAGTACAGATACTATTATTATCCCATTTCATACAGGAGAAAACCGAAGCAAAGACAGGGTAAATAGACTTGCTCAAATGGTGGAGCAAAAATGCAAACTCAAGACAGTCTGGCTCTGAAGTCCATGCTCTTAAATATAAGGTAATGCTGCCTCTTATTATTATTTAAAAACTAATATCTTAATCACAGATTGACTGATAGCCAAAGATTAATTTACAAGGATGACGAGTCATATGGCTAACTAAAAAATCATACATATAGTAGAAGTACTAAACCATGAACTATTACAAATTATGTATTAAAAAATGCATTCAAAATTCACAATTATTTATCAGGTCCCTACTACATGGCAGGCAACGTTCCAGACACTGAGGATACATCGCTGTTATGGAGTACATGCCTATGCACCAGCCCCCAATTCAGACAATGAAGCCCTAACCCTAGTGAGGCTATATTTGGAGTAAGGGAAGTAAATTAAGGTTAAATACGGTCTTAAGGATGGGGCCCCAATCCAGTAAGTGTTCTCCTAAGAAAAGACATGAGAGTTCTCATTCATGCTCACTTTTTGAGTGTGTACACACCAAGGGAAGGCCCTGTGAGGACATCATGAGAGGGTGGCTGCCTACAAACCAGGAAGAGTCCTTACCAGAAACCATATCCACAGCAATCTTGATCTTGGGACTTCTAGCTTTCAAAACTGTGGGAAAATACATTTCTGGTGTTGAAGTCACCCAGTCACCCAGTGGTGTTTTTGTTATGGCAGTGCAAGCATTCTAATACAAGTAGTAAATAAGACAAAGTCTTCAAGGAGATTATAGTCAGGTGTAGACAGACAATAAACAAGATACCATGTAAATCTGGCTAATGATGCAAGGCCAAGAAGAAAAAGAAACTAATGGGAGGGTAAGATTATTTTAGATAGAGTGGTCAGTAAGGTCTCTCCAAAGAGAGTTCACGTGGGTGGAAATTTGAAAAAAAGTAAGGGAGTAAACCCCAAAGTCTGGAAGAAATGCCTTCTAGGCAGAGGGGAAAGCAAATACAAATCCTTGAAGGAGAAAATGCTTGGCCTGAGAAAAAGAAAACAGGCCTATGTTGTCAGAACAGTGTAATCAAGCGAGATGAGGTGAGGGAGTAGTGATGGCTCGAATGCCATTAAGTTATGATAAGTCATTTAGGTTCCATTCCAGGGAAATGGGAAACCATCAAGGGGATTTGAACAGGCAAGTAACACAGCCTGATTTACACTTAAATTGTTTAAAAATACACAGAGTTCACATAGGGTACATAAATAATTTGAGGGATATATCTGTACATAAAAAGCTTGAACAGTGAAATTCTTTCTGGAAAAAATTAAAAAGCCAAACTCCATTTACTTGATCCATGTTATCCATTCTAAACTGAAATGCAGGTCCATTAAGCTGGGCTAAAACAAACAGGTAGCAAGTACTGACTTAATTGTACAAATTTCTAGAGTAAAGTTTTCCTAATTTGAATTGTAACTCATTCAAAAGACAGAGCATCAAAAATGTTCTTCTTGGGTAGCTAAATGGTGAGCTACTGAAAGAGGCTAGGCTGCCCTGTTTTACAAAGAGCAGCTATTTAAAGTACTGAATGGGCTTCTCTGGTGGCTCAGACTGTAAAGAATCTGCCGGCAATTAAGGAGACCCAGGTTTGTTTGATCCCTGGGTCAGCAAGATACCCTGGAGAAGGGAATGGCAACCCACTCCAGTATTCTTGCCTGGAGAATTCTATGATTTGCAGAGATGATCCAAAGTAGTCTAAACACTATCAGTTCTTCCTCAATCTTCTAGAGAAGACAGTCCCTAAAATACCTATCTACTCACACTGAGCTTAATGTTTTTTACTGGTTATCTGTATATAACCTTTTGGGTTAATTGTAGGTGCCCCAACCCACTCATGTAATTTCACAGTAAAGAAAACACAAAGTAAAAACCTTACCCCCCTTATCCTTCCAACCCTATTTTCCCTTTAGAATACATTCTGATCCACAAAAATAGATGGGAAATTTAGAAACATATATAGAAATCAGGCATAGTCATCAAAAATACCTAGAAAATGAACACAAGTCCTTAAGTTCTGACACTTTAATAGCCTCAAAAGAAAACAATACTTCCCCTCACCCCTACACTTACAAGCTTAATAGACATACTATCTAAGCAGAAACACATTTTCTATACTATTGTGTCATTAACAATGCTAGGAAAATAGTGTTCGTTATTAGGCAAACAAGTATATACAACTGAATACGTAAAATAGGCCAAATAATTAAAAACTTAAACATTTCCAAACCTCGTTGCTGAATTGGCTCCCCACCTGCTTCTAGCCACTGGCTAGAAATACAGAGTTACAGTCAATGGTAAAAAAAAAAAAAAAAAAAATTTCTAAATACTTATTTTCAAATACTAAAATTTTTATTTCTCAAAATATCATGCAATCAAGTACACATTTAGGTTAAATACACCAAAGTTTTTCAGAAAAGCAGGCAATATCCGTGAAATTCTTAGCCAATCACAATAATCAAAAATATTTATTCTATGAATAAGGAATAGCAGTTTATTAATGTAATTCAGTACTAGAAAAAAATGTGTAAAAAACAATTTTATCTCCATTATACTCTTCATTATGGATGAACAAAAAAACTCAGTTAAAATTCAATTCTTTTTTCCCTAAGAAAAACTTTTTCGTGAAAGATTTTGCAAAATATGTCTGTGTTTCAAGCAGTGATAATATGGAAAGGGTAAGTCGTTCAAATGTGCTCCCTTCCTTCCCAGCCACCATCACAAATTACTTCATCAAAAACAGGCACAGGCTGGCAAGCAACATCCAAACACAATAGTTTTTCAACAATAACAGGAACCCCAAAATAGAACTTAAATTTACTGTAGAAAGGTACTATATTTCAGAACTGAGTATTTTGGTTACTAGAGAAAAATGCCATTACATTTAAATCCCATTAAATGAAAATAATCAAAAATAAAATTTACTTACTTTAGCAATCTGCAGCAACACAATGCAGTGTTTAATTGATTCTACCATGCTCTACAAAAACAAAATACTGATATTAGGATCTTGCCCCCAATAAAATGGCCAAATAATGTTAAAGCTTAAAATATAAAAATCAGTTCAAATACACAGGATTTAAGTCTTCTCTACATAAGAAATACCCTCTCTGATTTCGAGTGGGTTCTAATATGTGTGTGTGTGTGTGTGTGTGTGTGTGTGTGTGTCTGACTCTGCCACCCCTTGGACTGTAGCCTCTAGCCATGGATTCTCTAGGGAAGAATACTGGAGTGGGTTGCCGTTTCCTTCTCCAGGGGATCTTCTGGACTCAGAGATTGAACACAAGTCTCCTGCATTGCAGGCAGATTCTTCACTGTCTGAGACACCAGGGAATATGCTGATAGTGTCAAATGAAATTATTAGCAACTCTATGAATCGTTTGGGAATGCCAAAAAATTGTTATTTTACACTGAATAACATCTAAGTATGGGACCGGTGGCATAAAGGATAATGCCTCTGACTATGGATCAGAAGAGTCTGAATAACATTTAACGGGTTTTTTAACACTTCAAACAAAGGTATATAAATCTAATTAACTTCCAAATTCTTAGATAAACAGCAGGCTATCTCAATGTAAATTCTCAAAATGTCTATTCAAGACTTTCATGGAATTACAGAGAATAAAGGATCCTATCAAAATATTGGTGAACCTACAATATTACTATATCTGTATCTAAAATGCTTTCATCAAAATAGAAATTTTATTAGCCGTCCAGTACATAACGTCAGGAGGCCAGAATACCAGAAAACTCGAATATACATTGTACACAGATAACACCTTTTATCCAAGGATCTCAAAAAGACAAGACCAGAAACATAAAACGGCATATGAAGTCAATTCAATTAAAGGGATTCTTCTATTCATTTAAATTCCTTTAGAAAATAACAGAATTCTTAAACTCTAGTAAAAATTCATAAAAATTAAAATCTCAATTGCTCTTATTAATAGTAGCAGCTTAAAACAGAAACATTTTAAAGCACTTTCTAATGTAAAGCCAGAGTTAATCAAACACATAACTTACATTTGTTGTCTCTTTGAGGGTTTCAATTTTCTGTGAAAAATAAGTTTAAATAAACTGTCAGAAACACAAGGAGATATCACTGCTGTTTTTTACTGGTTAGACATTTAAAAATTTTTTACTAAAAATGTACTCATTACTCTAAGTGAGTTCAGGCAGGTTGCAGAGTGGTTTTAGTTGTACTTCTTAATTTAAATCAAACATTTAAATAAAAAATTCAGACACTTTATGGATTACATCCTCAAACAAAATTCATGTGATTCAAGATTTGTAACAATAATATAAAACATTCTTACTTCTTACCTGAAAGCAAGTTTCTTTTCTATAGGATATGCTATGTGATTTTAAAATGCTTATTTTAGAATCACTTTAAAGGTTGCAAAGCTGCTTAAAAATGACATGAAACTAAATTTCAAACCTAAGAAGGTGAGCTGAACATGACTCACTACTATTACCAAGTGTAAAAGAGCCAAATGCAAGGCTATGGCTAATAGAAATGCAAAAAAAAAAAAAAAAATGATGGTGCATCAGGAAATCTAGTCAAGGAAAAGGAAAACATTAATTGAAAAAAGAAAACAATATTCAAACTACAAAGTGGTTATCAGAAACCCAAAGGGAGAAACTATAATTAAAGCAAAATTCATTTTTTGTCCTCATCTGTGGCTTTGGGTTTATTTTGAAAATTTTATCAGTTGCCTTATTAATATCTGAAGTGACCACATATAAATTTAATAAATTTCTACCTTCAACATATGATCCCTCAACAGAAAGAACTTATTCCTAGGAAGGTGGTACTTACAAAAAGGGTATCATAATAAAAATCTCAGTTATTCTTTTGTTCAATTATGAAACCATACCAGAAATGCACCAGAAAACTCCCCTTAAAATCTATATGGCACATTATAAGAGGTCAACAGTACTGTTAAAGTAGTCAAAATACTGAGGTCCTTCTATTACTTCTCCAAAAGGCTCCTGGTTTAAAATTTTTTTAAGTCAAAATCATGATTATGGAAGTTACCTTTCTCTGTTCATCATCTTTGCAGTTTTGAAGTTTATCATCAAAAAGCTACAGGATTAAAAAAAAAAAAGACTATAATTATCAAGCTACTTTACTACATTGTATATGTTTACTAAACAAAGAAAAACAAACATATTTCTTCTGGGGATGATTTATACATGGATTAAAAGTATAATGTTTCTTAAAATACAAGATAACATGTATTTTTCCAAGGCATTGTTATCAAGTCAAATTCTACTGAACTATCTTAAACAGTCAAGATCAATTACTGTGGTAGCATTACAAAGCAGAAGAAAATATATGACTTTAAGAACTTAAAATGTCAGTTCGGAACCTGTTTTTTTCTGCCTTGTTTTTCAAGTTTGTCAACATTCCTTTTTCTTTCCAGGACCTTTGCTTGTATTAATTTTAAAGTGGGAATTGAAAGAGATAATTTTAGTAATGATAAAAAAGAAATAAAACTCTTCCAAACCCCTAACTCACCCAAATAAAAAAAGGCCTTAAAAACTAAACCATTTGAAATTTACCAGTTTCAGAGAACTTTTAAACAAAATATGAAACTAACCTTGTTTTATTTCCTTCTAATTATTAGGTTAGTTTTAAAATGGCTGAAGGAAAAAAAAAATTGCTGAAGGACTAGTAAGCATTGTAAAGTAACATTCAGCTCAGTTGCTCAGTCGTGTCTGACTGCGACCCCATGGACTGCAGCACACCAGGATTCCCTGTCCATCATCAACTCCTGGAACTTGCTCAAACTCATGTCCATCGAGTCAGTAACATTAAGTAACTGTTTTTACTCAAAATCAAGCTCTGGAACATTTACTACTTTGTATCAATTCAATATATAATCGAATACCATACCTTCAACTGTTCTATCAAGATTTGTAGGTATGCATCAGCCTCTGTAAGTTTCTTATCAAAGTCCTGGACACTAGGAACAAATCCTGAATCCAAACCCTAGAGGGGAGGAAAAAAAAAAATGCAATAAATTCCAGCAATGTCTAATAGCACAAAAGATCATCCTTCATACATGATACTTCACTTTTCTAAATTAAAAATAGTCTTTTACATAAATAATAGGTCTATTTAAATTATCTAAATTCTCCAAGAATAGTTGGTACATCAATCTCCTTCATGAACTTCTAGCACTATTCCCTTCTCATCAATTACATGTGCTGCTGTCCAAATTAGGATTTATCCTGCTTTTTCAGAATAATTTCCTTCTCTCCCAAAAGCCCCATACTGGGCTCCAGAGCAACAATAATTAAGCTAAAGGAACATGCACAAAACAACCTAGATTATCCTCCTATTTCCCCCTTACTTTTTGTTCAATTGAATCCTCCAGTCCCCTAATCTCAACTTTATATTCTCACTGTTTAGTTCTCCTGTTCCCTAAATTAACCCATTAGCTCAGATGTTTTCCTCCTCCTCCCTTATTTAAAAAAAGAAAGAAAACTCAAAATTCTCACCTCTTCTAAGAGGGCCCTCCCTAAGTGAAAGTGACAACACTTCTGTCTTAAGTTCCCTACTCATTTTCCCCCTTGGAATGAACACTACACTCTTGACATAGTGTAAATGTTTATTTATTTAGAGGGCCCACTTATTTCTCAGTTTTACAATCCAGAATGTGCATGTCCTACTTTTTGTACACTAAAAATTTTAAGCTCCAAGAGTACAGGATTCCTATGCTTTAACTCTACTCAAAAGAAAGATTTGAGTTAATCATCTTTGACTGAAAAATATATAAATCTTGGCTGTAAAAAACAAAACAGTCCAAGATCAAAAAAGGCTATCATCTTGCCATATTTGCATGACTAGAAGTCATGCAGTTAAACAGAGAAATAAGGGTCAGGAACCAATAAAGTCACAGTAAACCCAACCCAACCACAAAACTCTGCACTAAAAGGCTGAGACACAGTGCTCCAATATAACATACTTGACTTTCAGTTGTTTTTTTGTTCCCCTCTCCCTTTTGCCAAAAAACTGCTTATCATTTCACATTCTCCATTTTAGTCAGTTGAGGCCAGATCACTTTATATTAAACCAACACCTCATCGTTGCCTAACACTGTCATTGGCAAAGCATTTTCTCTGCCATGATCTCAAACATCAGATTGACACAGTATAACATTATGGAAACAACAATGGGTTGGCAAACCTGGTTTCTAATTACAGCTAAGCCACTAACAAGATAGTGTGTTTCTCTAAGCTATTTTCTTACCTGCCAAATAGAGGCTCCTCCTCCTACTATTATTAATGTGGCAGCTATGACTTCTACTAAAGACTATAATTACTATCAATAACTACTGTTACTACTGCTGTTCTTCCCAAACTAAAATTTAAATTCGTAAACAAAGCATTAAAAACCTAACTCTTATTAAGATCATGGGAAAAACTAATCTTATAATTCATTTTCTTTTTCAAATTCAAAGGCAACAAAAACTGCCTACTTTTTTTTCACATACACACTAAGAAACTACTTGAAATGAGTATTGAAAATAAGAGATGTCATGTAAAAACAAAGTGTAAGAAAAAAATAATAAGCAATATATGTAAAATCCAGATATATTTATAAAATTGTTAACACCTTCATTTTTAAAAATAACCCCAAAGACACTATTTTAGAAACTTTTCCTTCCTATGTAGAATATGATGATAAAAGATGTAGGAAAGAAAGGATAAATCCGTCACATTCCAGAGATACTACAGTATTGTACTAAGAAAGTAGGGAGTGATTCCTTTCAATGTAACTACACCACAGGAAAATAGGAAGGACTGCTTGGCTTACTTTTTGTTTCAAAAATGATATAATTATTAATAACAACTATAAAACCTCATTAAAATCAGTTAGATACATTATTCTTGCTAAATATTAAAAAGGTCAATGGCATACTCATAAATAAATAAAAAGGTGAAGGATCTAAATGACACAAAGTGATCTTCAAGAATTTTCCCTCTTCTGAATCCATTTAGAACCACCACTATAAAAATTTAATTAACATATCCTTCTAGACAAATCACTATTCGATTAAAAATCCCCCAATAAATAAATGGAAAAACTTAGATTTAAATTACTAAGATCTGAAAGCTACCTAAATTAAGTCTTAAAAACAACTGCTTGATTTTACTATTAATATAATCATGCGAACCTCACTGTGGCTCTTTTCTCAGACCTCCTCTCCCTAGACAGTCTTCCACAACATTCCTTTACACCCTTAAAACCCCCAACATCATAACATCCAAGTCAAAGATCTACTCAACAATCCATTTTTCTCTATTAACTGTATAATGGGAAGTTTGTAACAACAGTTATTAGCTTAAAACCCCAGAACTGGCCTAAACTCTCTTGAAGAGTAAATTCATAAATCTTTGGTTTACCTTAAAAGAAAATCTACATATATAGTTTCCCATCTGCAATCAATAAAATAACATGTACACATTGATTTAACAATGTGGACAAGCAATTGTTAGTAATTAACCTATTTTCTCAAATCTTTTAAGAATAATGTGCTAGAGGAAAATATGTTTTAACTACAGTGTGACTCAGGAAAGTGAAAGTGAAAGTGAAGTCGCTCAGTCGTGTCTGACTCTTTGTGACCCTGTGGACTGTGGCCTACCAGGCTCCTCTGTCCATGGGATTCTCCAGGCAAGAACACTGGAGTGGGTTGCCATTTCCTTCTCCAGGGGATCTTCCAGACCCAGGGATCGAACCTGGGTCTCCCGCATTGCGGGCAGATGCTTTAACCTCTGAGCCACCAGGGAAGCCCCCACTGTGACTCAGGACATAGAATTAAAGCCATGTAGTCCAACCTCCTACTCAACAGCAGTTACACTTATAATGTTCTTGAAAGTCATCTAGTATTTGAGTATCTCAAGAGAAAAGGAACTTATTACCTTCTAACATAAACGATTTCATAAAATCCCTTTATTCCTCTTTTCATTCAACATTTAAAATATAAGGTACTACACTTATCCATATCCTTTTTAACAGACTTGTGTTTTTAAAAAGGTCATAAAAATAGAATATAGTCCTTTACCATGTCGAGAGTGGTCTGTCTTCTTTTGAATAGAACTCAGAACAGGCAGACCCTTTAAAACACTATGACTTCATACTTCCTACAGTGACATCTTAGCTCTTGGGAACAAGCAGGTTGGGAGCCAAGCAGACTCTGTACTTGCCTTTTAATCTAACACTTAGCACATTTTATCATATCTAAATACTTACTTGACTGACTTCCCTGAAGGATTATAAACTCCACTAGGGCAGAAACTGCCACTCCTTCAGCACTGTACGCTCCACCCCCACACAGCTCCAGGCGAGCTCACTGCTGAGCACACGTGTGCTGCACTGACGGCAGCTTCTGGCGGCTGCTGGTGCCGTGATACCAGTCTTCCCCACGCACGGCTTCCTAGACTTCCCCTGCCTGCGTGCTCTTTCTCCTTCTCCTCCCTCGGTCCATGTCTTTCTTTCCTTCTCTTTTTTCCTTCAATAGTAAGTGGTTATGCTGCATTTTTGGCAATCAGGACCAAAAGAGGTGGTTGCTCCATAATTTACCACATTGATGAGCCATAGTTCTAAAGATGATTTCTGTATGAATTCATTTAAAGTTTAAAATAAAACTATTATAGAGAAATAGAGACAAAATGGTTTGTAATATAAAATAAGCTAAACTAGAAGAAACTCAATAGATATTATACCTAAATCTAACCATAAAATAATCTATGTAAAGAAAAAAAAAACCACTTATGTGGCAAATGTGGTTTTTTAAAAAAAAAGTCCCTAGTCTTCAAGAGTAACTTGCTAATTAAAGAAAGCTAAAGTACATGTATAAAGTTAACAGTAACACATAATTCTCTATCAACCAAGATCTATGTATCCAGATTAAAAATATACACATAAAAAGGCAGACATCTGGCCCAATTTAAGGGGAATTCCAAAAATAATATCTAAAATGAAGGAAGAATATTAAACTGCCTCAAAATTGTATGTAAGTACCTCCCTACTATTTTTCTAATACTTATGTTGAATATTATCACTTTTCTCAGAGGTACTTGTAACACATCAGCAAAATTAAATGGAATTTATATTAATAACTCTAATAGGGACATTAAACATTATACTTTGTACATATACATAACTGAATACTTCACTGCCATTAGAAAGAAGAGTATTATAAAGGATGGCTTTAATACTTTCTGAAGTACACAGGAATTGTACTTCTTATGTAGCTGCTTTGGAGAGACACTTAGTAAAATAGTACAAGAGGCAATTTTTGAGGCAAAGAGTAAAAGCTTTTAAAGTAATTCCTGCTGACAGAGGAAGACTAATGAATAGTGGAGGCAAAGGTGGGGAAAGGTGGTTTAAGGTCTTCTTGACATCAGAATCAGGAAATAAGAAAGTTATGAGTAATTTAAGGAACTGAGAAGAATAATGCAGAACAGGAAGGGCTATGACTGAATAACACTGTAAAAAGAAATTCACAAATGAGTAATTATTTTCATATCAAATCTTATTTCACAGCAAAAACTTAAAGGACTAAGTACCCTATACTCAGTGCTTTCTCTTATACAGGACAAAGTAGTATATAATATGTTGTGAAAAGAGAAACACTGAAATTATTCCATGTAGGTCTCATAGGAAAGTTCAGAGTAACACGAAAACCAAATAAGTGACCAGTAGCAGAACTGTAAAAGGGAATAACAACTTAAAATTTTAACAAAGGAAAAACACCAAAGAAAACAAGACACCTAATGAAAAACAAATGGCATAATCCAGACAAAAGTAGGTGATTTTTAAAGGAAAATTAGCATAACACAGTCCTTAAATAAAATGATAAAAAGTGTTGTTTTGATTAAATATGAGTATTTGGAAAGTTTATATTCACAGTTAGCAATTTGAGATGACATGCATCACAGATACGCTTTCAGCCAATGAAAGAAGTATAGGGCATACTTACAATTGAATCACTTACAATTATTTTTGAAAATTCAAGAACTGGAGAGATACCAGAAGACTGGAAAAAAGCAAGTGTGGTACTGATCTTCCAAAAAGGTAAGGAAAAGAGAGAATAGAAAGTTACTATGCTGTGCGTCTGACATGAGTCATTAATTAAAGGAATAATAAGAGAAAAATCTGTAACTGTACAGAGGAAAAGTATCAATAGGTACATGAGCAGCAAGTGGCAGGTTAAAAAATAAACTTAAAAATTATGCCAAAATTTGTAATGGCTTTTCTGTTCCTTAGAAATTTATTAGCAAATTAAGTTTTTTGAAAAATGACACCACTTTGTTTCCTTATGAAGTTACTCAAAAGTTGCTTTAATGATGAAAAAAGTATATTAAAGAAACCAGAAATATTAGTAAGACCAAGATTTTATGTGGGGTATACTGACTGGTGACTTCCTTGGTTTATTAAAAATTTGGAAACATTTATAATCTGCCATTTCTGTGGTTTACCCTCTTCAGCTAAAGGAAAAACAGAACTCAAAGATATAGAGAAGTTTGGAGAGTATGAATTTTTAACCCTAAAAAATACTCATATACCAATTTGTTTGGAGTAAAGATTTCCAATTCAAAAATATCCATAAAATTGAGCCTATTATTAAATTCTTTCTTTCAATGTAACTTCAGAACAGCATTTTCCATCTAAGTCAATGTTCTGATAGTCTAAGACTCCAAATTAGGTTCTCTTTTATCAACATGATAGTTACAGCTATTTTATCAAAAACTGCTTAGGTGCCCCAAGAATGCCCTAAATGGTAAAGCCTTTTTCCATAGTTTTAAACGAACAGTACTAGCACCACAGATTCACCAGGGATGCACAATACAGTACAGTAAGTTTTTTCAAAGTACTAATCCTCTGGCTAGATATTTTACTGTATGGCATTTCTTGTTTCATTATTATAACATAGTAAAATAGATAGATATTAACCCCATTTTATAAGTGCTTACCCAAATCATCCAGATGGGTTTTTAAATTGAGATTTCAACCCAGTCCTTTGATTTCAAACCCATTACATTTTTCTATTAAATCACAATGATATTTGAAAAGAATTCATAGCATATTAGACTAAAACTTAATCTAAAAAATGTCTGAAGGAAACCTGGTGTACCCAAAATGAACACAAGCTTTAAAGTCAGACTGATCTAGTTTTAAATCCTGAATCTGTAATTCCCTAATTACCTACATGATCTGGCCAAGTTACTTTCTCTACCTCCATTTTCTTACCAGGGAAGAACACAAAAATAAACCTCTCAAGGTTGTTGGAGAGATGAAAGAATATACATAAAGTAACACAATAGTTGGTGTTCTATTTCTTCTTCATAATGTGGAAGTGAAAATAACCAGGATTCAGCACTGTATCCCAGACCCTAAACTAGGCCTAACATACAGAAAGGTTCTCAATGAATATTTGATGGATTGAAAACAAAATAAATTAACAACTAGGTAATACACAAAACATATGCAACTCTAATAGAGAAGTATAACCGAGAAAAGGATACAAGCATAACTTAAACTGTATTTAACATTCCTTGAAAAAAAGGAAAATAAACAGTAAGCTGATGAACTATGAAGAAAACAGATAATAGTAATAAAAAAGGTATGAGAAATAGACAAAACTAGTGCTAAAATACAGTCTTGGAAAACAGATCAGAAACAAAATTCCATATGAGATGTTAAGAAAAGTATCAGGTATTATGCCTGAACCACAAAAGGTAAATTGTGCTCAATTATTACCTTGGTAACAAAGAGTCAAACAATATAAAGAATCACTCTTTTCCATAAAATAAAAAGATTTTGAAAATACATTAGTCCTTTGAAAAATAAAATCATTTTTAAATTTACAAAGAAAATAACTTCTCTTAAAAAAAACAAACACACACAACAACAAGTCTAAATTGCTTATATACTTGGGACAGAAAAGACCTGCTTTGTCAAATAGGAATCAGGTACATACACCTTTGTCAAAATTCCTTAGCTTTATCATAACTCTTAGCACCACTGCTTACTCTGCATGATCTCTCTTCATCTAATACCAACACTGTTATGTCACCTTTTGACTTACAGAACTACTAATATTGATTCCATAAAGTGATTTGATTACTCAAACAACTGCACAAGAAAGGTTTGGGTTTGTAACATTTTCCTCTACTTAAATCACTGATACCTTGTCTTTCCAAATGACTCTCCCAATTTATTCAACAAAGTCATATGAAAACTTATTGCCAAAAGTAAATAGAACACACAAAAACCTGGAGTTTATAAACAAGGTGACCACTATCCCAGTTTGTCTGGGAGAATCTCTTTTTATACCTGTTGTCTCAACAAAATTATTAGCAGCCTCCTTCATTCTCCAAGTGCTCCAGTTAGGACAATAAATTATATGTTCTCCCTCTCTATAAAGGTTGTAACTAGCATTTTAGAGATGTAAATGTCTGGGAGGCATACAGAATTGCCTCAAGATTTCAGAATGCAGCAAATTACTTTAAAAAAATTTTTTTAATGAAATATGAGTTTACAGTTTCTGAACATAGAAAGCAAATTACAAAAATAAAATAGAATTCAAAAGTCAGAACAATTAATACTGCCTGAGTGATTACTTTATTCTAGACAGAGACATGAATAATAAGATGTTATATTTTTGAAAAGTTATTTTATTCTCACACACACAGGTCTGAAATAAAACACACAAGAAGCAGATGTTACACCTTCAAAGTGAGATTGAGAAAGGGGAGAATTTGAGACAAGGACTTCTTAATTTTTACTTTTTATACATTCATGATGCCTGATTTTTAAAAAAACAGTATTTAAATTCAAAAACTTTATGTAAAAAGTATTCAGAAACTGTACAGGTTATAAATATGTTTCAAAAACTTTGTAACTCTTTTACCTTGCAAAATCATCAGATTATTTTAAAATTATCAAACCCTAAAATGTCTTGAGAGAGTAACTTGGTAGTGCTAAAGATGTTCAGATACATCTTGTCAAGTCAAATAAAATAAAGCATAACAATTTATAACATTATTTACAGATAAAGTACAAACTAGCACTCTCACACGCACACGCGCTAAGAAGAAAAATGGCCAGTAAAACAAAGCAGAATACCTAATTTTTTCTCCACATCCTTCCTGCCAATTCCATGATCATGAGTCCATACTAAAGAAAGTAAACTCATAAGAAACAAAAATACCTGCGATCCAAGTCCCCTGAGTGAAGCACTGTTTGACTATGTGGTGCTGGCAACCAGTCAAAGCTTTATTTTCCGCACGCTAATCACTGGTCAAGCTACTGACAATATCTTTCTTAAAATTAAAAGTCATAGGTTAAGTCATTACAGGATCTTAAATAAGCTCTGAGTTGCTTACTAGGATGGAATGCAAACAATACATTCTTCCCCTTTCCAACCTCACATGACTGCCTGTCACTGAACTTCACAGAATTTTGGAAAGCAAATTCTCATGATTTTCAAGGGTCCACCAAAAATGGAAGTTATAGAAAGTCTCCTGGAAATCTGCTCTACATATAATGAGGAAAAATTCATGTTAAACACATGAATTCTTAAAACTGAATGCTTTAGTAGTTCAAGTTTTCAAATAACTACAGAATTCTCATACTCATTCATAATACTTGTTGAAATTAGATTATGAAATGTTTCTACAAAATCTAATACATTCCTTTAACAAAACTGATCTCTCTGTACAGCAAAATACAACAAACTGAAATAAAATCACCAAGGGAAGTTAAATGATAAATTAGTCAGGCCAATAGACAATCAGTACTAAACGGCTTATCTCTCACACAAAACAAGCAAACAAAATAGAACAAAAATAACCCTGATTGGAAAGAACAGATTCTGTAACTGGTTTGGTGCTTATTCCTTTAAAATTACATATGCCAAAGCAGTTTTTGTGTATCTGATTTAGCTGCCAGTGAACATCAAACAGAAGGAAATAAGTTGTTTTTACTAAGGCTGTTAAAAGTGCAATACAAAATTACCCTGATTACCCTGTTGTCAGAAATCTATCAAAAAGGTCTAAACTATGACTAGAATATATGCCTGATGGGACAAGACTCCTTTTATTCTCTACTGTATCCCCCAGGCTAGTGCTTGGTTTGTAGCAAGTGCTCAAAAAAATTTTTGTAAATGAATGAATTAAGGAATTCTGAAATTTGCCAACCTGTTAGGATTTAAACATAAAAAGCAATCAAAGAAGTTCTTGCAGATTATAAATCAGAGTACTCATGAAAAAAAATCACAAATAACATCTAACTATTCTAAACAATTTATTATAAGTATGGATGCTAAAAACTTTTAAGAATAACTGAAAGTTTTTAAGAGAAGAGAAATTAAATCAGAGGAAAGACACCACCGAGGCAGTTCAACAAGCAAGGCCAGATAATAACAACTAAAACAAACTTCTAAAAATTCATTCTCTCATGCCAAGTCTCATGAGCACAGTTTCATACATACTACTCTGGGTTTGGAATTCAGCATTACACTAATGATTTATTCACTGGGTGTTTATGATTATGACACTGTGCTGGATGCTCTGGACATGTCACGATGAAGCAGATACAGCTTGAAATCTGTAGCAGGAGATAAACATCTAACTACAAATAACTGCTCTTCACACCTAACAGTTTCAAATCTGTAGTAGGAGATAAACATCTGTCTACAAATAACTGCTTCAAGCATGATAAATTATTATGAGAAAGATACTAAGAAATTCAAGAGAAAGTTAAGGCGATCAGAAAAGTGTCACAGAGGTAGCATTTATTTTTTTTTTATGTTTATTTTTTTTTAAGTAGAAAGTTTTTTATTTTTTTTTATTTTTATTTTTTTTCCATTTATTTTTATTAGTTGGAGGCTAATTACTTTACATCATTACAGTAGTTTTGTCATACATTGAAATGAATTAGCCATGGATTTACATGTATTCCCCATCCCCGTCCCCCCTCCCACCTCCCTCTCCACCCGATCCCTCTGGGTCTTCCCAGTGCACCAGGCCCAAGCACTTGTCTCATGCACCCAACCTGGGCTGGTGATCTGTTTCACCCTAGATATACATGTTTCGATGCTGCTCTCTTGAAACATCCCACCCTCGCCTTCTCCCAGAGTCCACAAGTCTGTTCTATCGTAGCATTTTGATTTGGACAAAGATGAGGAGGGGGAAATAATTAACAGCAGTGAGCAAAGGTGGGAAACATTATGAATAGATGGGATGCTTGAACTTTTCTTTAGGAGAGAAACGAGGGCAGGGTTAAGTAAACTAGCAAGGGATGCTAAGATACCCGGGAATCAGGAACGGCAGGAAGCCTTCACCACCCCCAAGACTGGAGGAACAAGGAGGGAAACAATGCAGCTCCGATCGGGCTCGAGGGACACTCAAGCTGGAGGACACAGCCGCTGCTACAAATTCATCAAAGCGGAGAGAGAACAAGAGGAATAAATACCCCCAGAGGTTATCTCTTTGTTTCCTTCCATCTTCTGTCCTTCCATTGGCTAAACCCTACGAGAAGCCAGAAGGTAAAAAGGACCCTAGGTGACACAGGCTGTCAAGGTCAGCCTCCTGGGGCAGAGAGAGAGGCAAAGAGAATGAATTTGCAGGAAAATGGAGAGTAACCAGAAAAGCCATCCTTCCAGACTTGGGAGCAAGTATAAGCACAAAGAGAGGCTGAAAAGAACAAGGAGGTGAAATAAGGAACAATATTCTCTTGGAGAAGTATGTAAGATATTTTTCAGATGCAGATGCTGAATCGAAAGGAAACCAAAATCAGTGTCTGAACTGGAAAAATTACTGGGACTTAGGAGATTGAGGTGAGCCATGAATGAATACAAGCATCAGAGCAGCACCCCAGTTCTCTCTAGAGTTAACAGAAGAGCAAAAATCATAGATGGCAGTCCTATTAGTCTACTCTCTAAATGTGTGACCTTGGGCAAGTCACCTGGCTTCTCTGAAACTGTTTTCTCCATTTTATAAATACACAGAGGCTTAATTAAAACTTTAGATCCTTTCCAGTTCTAAGAGTCTGTGAAGCCAGTATTTCCAAGTAAATAACCATATTCATCAGGTGAGTGAACAGCTCACCATACTGGAAAAACCAAGGGTCCATTTACTGGCTTAAAAAAAAAAGTTAACTTCATTTAAACAAAGAAAATAAGAACTTAGAGGTTCTAACTGCAGTTGGGTCCTCCACTGTAGGACAAAAAAAATGTCAAATCACAAGCAAAAATTTAGTGTAACCTTGAAACTGAGTGAGGAAGATTAATGTAACCGGATTAAAAAACATGCTCTGGAATGCAGAGAATGCAAAGAAACAACCGGGTAAGCTGAATACCTTGGTTGAAATGGCACATTTCAGAAAAAACAAAATTAGCTGCTCTGTCAATATAGCAAAGAAGCAAAGTTCTCACAGGTGTTTCTAGAAATAAATGAACTCCTATAGTATTAATAATTCCCTCACCCTCCAACACACACACAGCAACCATTAACATTCCTTCACAATACAAATATTCATTGAACTCAGATGTATAGAACAGACTTGTGGACTCTGGGAGAAGGCGAGGGTGGGATGTTTCAAGAGAACAGCATCAAAACATGTATATTATCTAGGGTGAAACAGATCACCAGCCCAGGTTGGGTGCATGAGACAAGTGCTCGGGCCTGGTGCACTGGGAAGACCCAGAGGGATCAGGTGGAGAGGGAGGTGGGAGGGGGGACGGGGATGGGGAATACATGTAAATCCATGGCTAATTTATTTCAATGTATGACAAAAACTACTGCAATGATGTACAGTAATTAGCCTCCAACTAATAAAAATAAATGGAAAAAAAAATAAAATTAAAAAAAATGAAAAAACAAATATTCATTGAAGATCTGTTATGTGCCAGGTGCTATCAATGTCTTCAAAGGATTTCTCTAAGGACAAGAGAGATAATAGCAAATACAATTAATCACTACCTAATCTTCTGGAATGAGATCAGATTTCACCCTTTCCAAGCAGTCTCCCTGACTTCTCTAGCCAGCAACATGCTCTTTTTCCTATGATACTAACTACTACAGAAACAACTTGTACTGGTACCACTACTAATATTCTTTCCACTATATTAGAGGTCACATAGGTTGGAAGAGTAGGCATTTGCCTGGAAATCCACTCACCATTTGTAACGTTGTTTCTAACGTTTTCTGCAGTCCTGTCTCTCAGGTGTGGCAGCAATTAGGGAGCTTGGTGACTTGGAATATATTTCTAACTCACATGGATAAACCACGCTACAGTACAATGAGTCAAAGGTTTGTACAATTAACAACATGATTAAGTCAAGTATTTTGATCATATGCCAAGCACTAGACTAGGGACAAAGGCCCTACAGAAATAGAGTCTAATCCAAGAACCAGATACGTGCACAAAGATCTATAGTACAGAGGTATGAACAAAGTGCTGTAGTAACACATGAAGGATGACAGTAATCCTAACTTGCTCTGCCTGAAGGAAGACATCAAAGAAAAAGTAACACAAAAATTTTATGTCAAAAGAAGTAGCGATATAGCACCGGAATGAATTCTAAGCAACTGTAATTTTAATCAAGAGGGAAAGGCAGTGACTGTGCAAAGAGCTATAGAGGCTATGTCATGTTCCACACAGGTAAGAGTTCATAATGCTACAGTAGATACCCTGGGTAGCATGCCTGCAGCTGAGTCCACACCAAGAGTGACAATTATCACCAGGTTGTGAAGGGCCTTAAAGAACATTCTCAGCAGCTGGGCTTGAGCAAGGGGGAGCCAAAACAGACTCTTAAGCACAGCTGTGACTCAGTGGGCTCTGACTGTGGAAAAGAATATGAGTAGAGGGAGTCTAGTGACAGGAAGACTAAAGTTTTGTGAAAGTTTAGGTGAGAGATGATGAGGGCCTAAATGAAAACACTGTTATGTGGGGGGTAGGGGGGGAGGATAAACCCAAGAGCTATTTCTAAAGCAAATTAAACAGGATCTGGTAACTGGACACAGAAAATAAGGGAGATGGAAAATGGCTTTAAATGACTAACTGCCTGTGTGTGGTGGAACTTCAATTAACTAAAATATTTAGGGACAGGTACTTGGCTTAAGCACATTTTCAACCTAAGAATTATTCTTTCAAACATAATCTTTGCTTAAACATCTACTGGAAAATCTTCCTAAATACAATCTCGTGGTGGTTTAGTCGCTAAGTCGTGTCCAACTCTTCCGACCCCATGAGCAGTGGGCCTGCCAGGATCCTCTGTCCATGGGATTCTCCAGGCATGGATACTGGAGTATCCTTGCCATTTCCTTCTCCAGTGGATCTTCCTGACCCAGGAATCAAACCTGTGTCTCCTGCATTGTAGGCAGATTGTTACTGACTGAGCCACAAGGGAAGCTTTAGTACAAATATAATCCTAGGCCAAGTACATTACAGTATCCATAAAAACTGTCTTTTTCTATAGAATCCCAATAAACATCAGTTCTCAGATACTGACAGAACTCAACATATCCCAGGGGACATGTCAGAATTTCCTTTTTAAAATAAAAGCCTGATAGCCTCTTTCTCAAGCAAGAAACTGCAAACTATGCAACTGCCTGATTTTCCAATCAGCAAAATATGGTTGTATCATAATGCTCTTCACTGCCTCAACCAAACTTATCAACTGGGGATGGTTCAGTGGTTAGATTATTACCAATCTTTCCACACTAAAGGAAAAAAGACCACCACCTAAGACTTTGGAAATATCAAAATGAATGTGATCAGGAGTCATTGCAACCCAGTGTTTACTGAGGGGTACTTCAAGTCGTGTCATCTTTGTCAAAGTCAAACTCAGAACACTTTGAAAATAGATCCAGCTTCTCTGTTATCTTTCTAATTTCCAAGGTAAGCTTTCCAGACTGCAGGTCTGATTTTTAGTGGTTTTTATCTTTCCTGGGATAGGAAAGGTAACATGGTATTTTAAGGTGCTGGGGTACATAAAAAGTGAAATTAAAAAAAAAAAATTAATTAAAAGTAAATGAAAGATGTAAACATTATTAAAGGGCTTTATCACAAACTCAGTTCAATAAAGGAAATGTTCTGAGAGATGATCCACAGTGGATGAAAATTCCCTACTTAAAAGTTCACTACAAGAATTCTTAAAACTGCAACTACTATTCTAAGATCTCTCCACCTTCTTAACTCAATATTAGAAGAAATAATTTCTTGATTTGTTTTTGATTTCCTGAATACAGCTAAAAGTACACAGTTTAATCAACACGTAAAGCCAAATGTTACTTCAAATCGGCAGACATTTTCTTAATCAATACATCTCTTACTCTTCCATATCAAAAACAAATATGGTAGGAATGATGCAATAAATGCATGATTTATACATGCTTCCTAGTCCATTGCTTATAGTTAACTTTCCATAACCAAGCTTACTGAGAACCTAAACTTGCCCCTCTAGTTTTTACGTGAACACCATAAAACTATTCCAAAGTTTTCAGTATGTTTGCACAAACTACCCCAAAGACATAAAACCACCTCCCCTTCCCAACACACACATACTCACAAGAAACAACACCCATAATTATTACACACAAAAATATTGGCCAAGGCAAGAACACAGCCAAAAATAAAACAACAGAAAATGTTTGGCCAGCAACAGGAAATTCTACTATTGGGCAACTGGTCAAAATTAAACTTTCACATTAAAAGAAAGTCTAACTCTTGTGTTTAATATCTTGAGACAGCTTTTGAAAGAAAACTAGAGTTCCACGAAAATGAATCAAAAAAGGGGAAGCGATTCTCTCCAGACTGGCTTGGTTGGTGGCGAATGACCTCTCCGGGATACAGAAGGCCCGTAGTCTCAGCCTCCAACCATCTCGGCCGAGGAAGTGAGGAGAGTCTCACGGAAGAGAGGGCCCGGACGGCCACATCGTCCTACTCACCCCAGGGGGCGACGGGATGGAGGCAGGGAGAGACTCACACTCGCGCCCACGGCCTGGGCAAGCAGCAGGGTCCCTGGGAACTCAGGGGTGGGAGCCGGCCCCTCTCCCAGACCCTCCGGGTCTACTCACTCCGCAAGTGGCCAGCAAGAAAGCCATTCGCCAAGGCCCCCGCCCTCTGTGCCTCCAGGGGAGGGAGCCGAGGGCTGCTTCTGAGCACCCCTCTTGGTCTCCCTCCGCCTTTTCACCGACACGGTGCAGTTGGTCTCCTCAGGTTCTGCCTTTCCCGCGGGACAGCCCCTCACTCCCTACCCCTGCCCCGCCCCGACCGAGGGACCGCAACGATTGGCTGACTCTGACGCCTCCTGGCAAAGAGACCCCTGGCGATTGGCCATGGGTCACCTGCGGTAAAGGAGGTGAGCGGCCGACGATTGGCGGTTAGGCCAATTTTGGGGTGGAGAGGCGGGAGGGGCCGCCCGATGCGGCTGGGCATCTGGACGGCCCCGCTCCCCAGCCCTCCCACCGCCTCGCGCGGGGTTCACCTCCGGGCTCTGGCCGACTGCCACGCCCGGACCTACTCCTCGGGGCTCGCGGCTGCCCCACCACGCCAATTGCTACCCCCAGGAAAGGGAGCTCGAGGCTCGAGGGAGCTCAGATAGGCTTCGGGGCTTCGGCCCCGAAGGTTCCCGTAGGGTGGCGACTGCGGAAAGACCCGCAGAGACGAAAACGTGCTACACTAAACCCACCCGCATCTAGCTCGACATCCTCTATTTTGGCAGCTGTGGAGTCAAATTTCATCTAGATGACTGCTTTTTCTTACTTCCGGAAAGTTGTTTGTGTCGCGAGGCGAGAGAGTGCGTCGGGGGGGTGGGGCAGATACTATATCAATAAACAAAAGCATTGGTGCCTGTTTTATTAATCCAAGCAAACATGGGCTTACTGTTGTGCCACAGCTCCATAAGGAATGTAGGTGGCTTGTGAAAATACTTTGGGAAGCCAAATGACATAACTTCTAGGGCTTAGGGAACCTGAACAAAAAAATCATCCAATCTGCAGGAAATCACAGACACAAATAAATTACTGAGTTACTGATCTGGAGGGCAATTACCTTCTGCTCTTACAATTCTTTCATTATGGTTATCTCAGTTTCGGTGCTCAGTTCTGTCCGACTCTGCGACCCTATGGACTGCAGCATTCCAGGCTTCCCTGCCCATCACCAACTCCTGGAGCTTACTCGAACTCATGTCCATCCAGTCCGTGATGCTATCCAACCATCTCATCCTCGGTCGTCCCCTTCAGTCTTTCCCAGCGAATCAGCTCTTCGCATCAGGTGGCCAAAGAATTGGAGCTTCAGCTTCAGCATCAGTCCTTCCAATGACTGTTGAGGACTGATTTCCTTTAGGATTGACTGGTTTGATCTCCCTGCAGTCCAAGGGACTCTCAAGAGTCTTCTCCAACACCACAGTTCAAAAGCATCCATTCTTCAGCTCTCAGCTTTCTTTATAGTCCTACTATCACGTCCATACGTGACTACTGAAAAAACCATAGCTTTGACTAGACGGACCCTTGTTGGCAAAGTAATGTCTCTGCTTTTTAATATGCTATCTAGGTTGGCCATAGCTTTTCTTCCAAGGAGTAAGCCTCTTTTAATTTCATGGCTGCAGTCACCATCTGCAGTGATTCTGGAGCCCCAAAATAAGGTCTGTCACTGTTTCCATTGTTTCCGCATCTATTTGTCATGAAGTGATGGGACCGGAAGCCATGATCTTAGTTTTCTGAATGTTGTTTTAAGCCAACTTTTTCACTCTCCTCTTTCACTTTCATCAAGAGGCTCTTTAGTTCTTCGCATTCTGCCGTAAGGGTGGTGTCATCTGCATATCTGAAGTTACTGATATTTCTCCCAGCAATCTTTTCTTTTTTTTTATTGAAGGATGATTGCTTTATAGAATTTTCTTGTTTTCTGTCAAACCTCAACATGAAGCAGCCATAAGCACACATATATTCCCTCCCTTTTGAAACTCCCTCCCATCTCCCTCCCCATCCCACCCTTCTAGGTTGATGCAGAGCCCCTGTTTGAGTTTCCTGAGCCATACAGCAAATTCCCATTGGCAATATATTTTACATATGGTAATGTAAGTTTCCATGTTACCCTTTCCATAGGTCTCACCCAATCTTACCCCCTCCACATGTCCATAAGTCTATTCTCTATGTCTGTTTCTCCACTGTTGCCTTGTAAATAAATTCTTCAGTACCATTTTTCTAGATTCCGTATATATGTATTAGAATACAATATTTCTTTCTCTTTCTGACTCACTTCACTCTGTATAATAGGTTCTCAGTTGATCCACCTCATTAGAACTGATTAAAATGTGTTCTTTTTTATGACTGAGTAATATTCCACTGTGTGTATATATACCACAATTCTTTATCCATTCATCTGTTGATGGACATCAAGGTTGCTTCCATGTTTTAGCTATTGTAAATAATTCCCAGCAATCTTGATTCCAGCTTGTACTTCATCCAGCCCAGCACTTCACATGATATATTACACAAATAAGTTAAATAAGCAGGGTAATAATATACAGCCTTGGCATACTCCTTTCCTGATTTGGAACCAATCTGTTGTTTCACGTCCAGTTCTAACTATTGCTTCTTGACCTGCATACAGATTTCTCAGGAGGCAGGAAAGGTGGGCTGGGTATTTCCATCTCCTTAAGAATTTTTCACTATTTGTTGTGATCCACACAGTCAAAGCCTTTGGCGTAGTCAGTAAAGCAGATGTTTTTCTTGAACTCTCTTGCTTTTTCGATTACCCAATGGATATTGGCGATTTCATCTCTGGTTCCACTGCCTTTTCTAAATCCAGTTTGAACATCTGGAAGTTCATGGTTCACATATTGTTGAAGCCTGGCATGGAGAATTTTGATCATTACTTTGCTAGTGTTTGAGATGAGTACAACTCTGTGGTAGTTTGAGCTTTCCTTGGCATTTTCTTACTTTGGGATTGGAATGTCAACTGACCTCTTCCAGTCCGGTGGCCACTGCTGAGTTTTCCAAATTTGCTGGCATATTGAGTGCAGCACTCTCACAGCATCATCTTTTAGGATTTGAAATAGCTCAGTTGGAATTCCATCACCTCCACTAGCTTTGTTCATAGTGATGCTTCCTAAGGCCCACTTGACTTCACATTCCAGGATGTCTGGCTCTGGGTGAGTGATCACACCATCATGGTTACCTGGGTCATGAACATCTTTTTTGTACAGTTCTTCTGTGTATTCTTGCCACCTCTTCTTAATATCTTCTGCTTCTGTTAGGCCCACACCATTTCTGTCCTTTATTGTGCCCATCTTTTCATGAAATGTTTCCTTGGTATCTCTACATTTCTTGAAGAGATCCCTAGTCTTTCCCATTCTATTGTTTTCCTTTATTTCTTTGTACTGATCACTAAGGAAGGCTTTCTTATCTCTCCTGGCTATTCTTTGGAACTCTGCATTCAAATGGGTATATCTTTCCTTTTCTCCTTTGCTTTTTGCTTCTCTTCTTTTCACAGCTATTTCTAAGGCCTCCTCAGACAACCAATTTGCCTTTTTGCATTTCTTTTTCTTGGGGATGGTCTTGATCACCACCTCCTATACAATCTCACGAACCTCCATCCATAGTTCTTCAGGCACTCTATCAGATCTAATCCCTTGAATCTATTTGTCACTTCCACTATATAATCATAAGGGATTTGATATAGGTCATACCTGAATGGTCTAGTGGTTTTCCCTACTTTCTTTAAGTCTCAATTTTACAGTAAGGTGTTCGTGATCTGAGCCACAGTCAGCTCCTGGTCTTGTTTTGCTGACTGTATAGAGGTTCTCCATCTTTGGCTTCAAAGAATATAATCAATCTGATTTTGATGTTGACCACCTGGTGATGTCCATGTGTAGAGTCTTCTCTTGTGTTACTGAGAGAGAGTGTTTGCTATGACCAGTGCATTCTCTTGGCAAAACTCTGTTAGCCTTTGCCCTGCTTCATTTTGTACTCCAAGGCCAAATTTGCCTGTTATTTCAGGTATCTCTTGACTTCCTACTTTTGCATTCCAATTCCCTATAATGAAAAGGACATCTTTTTGGGGTATTAGTTCTAGAAAGTCTTGTAGGGCTTCATAGAACTGTTCAATTTCAGCTTCTTCAGCATTACTGCTTGGGGCACAGACTTCAATTACTGTGATACTGAATGGTTTGCCTTGGAAACAGAGAGCATTCTGTTGTTTTTGAGATTGCACTTAAGTACTGCATTTCACTCTTTCGTTGACTATGAAAGCTATTCCATTTCCTCTAAGGGATTCTTACCCACAATAGTACATATAATGGTCATCTGAGTTAAATTCACTCATTCTAGTCCATTTTAGTTCCCTGATTTCTAAAATGTCTATGTTCACTCTTGCCATCTCCTGTTTGACCACTTCCAATTTACCTTGATTCATGACCTAACATTCTAGGTTCCTATGCAATATTGTTCTTTACAGCACGGGACTTTACTTCCATCACCAGTCATATCCACAACTGGGTGTTGTTTTTGCTCTGGCTCCATCTCTTCATTCTTTCTGGTGTTATTACTCCACTGTTCTCCAGTAGCATATTGGGCACCTACCAACCTGGGGAGTTCATCTTTCAGTGTCCTATATTTTTGCCTTTCCTACTGTTCATGTGGTTCTAATGGTTCATGGTTATATATATATAACTATAATTTTATTAAATTCCTAAACAAAGTTTAGGCATGTGTGCTCAGTCATGTCCAACTCTTTGTGACCCCATGGACTGTAGCCCACCAGGCTCCTCTGTCCGTGGAATTTTCCAGGCAAGAATACTGGAGTGGGTTGCCATTTCCTCCTCCAGGGGATCCTCCAGACCCATGTCTCTGGCGTCTACTGTGTTGGCAAGTGGATTCTTTACCACTAGTGCCACTAAGCAGCTAATTAATTTTTCTATCTCTACTGGTAGCCCTTAAGACTAGCACCTTGTACACTGCACAAAACACTTAATAGATGCTTGATTCACTGTAAAGATCCCATTTGTTTTATGTACATTTTTTTCCCAAAATGTCCAATACTAAATACATTCTCTTCTTCCTGCATCCCCTACCTCAAAAGCCTGATCCTCTTCCAGTCCTACCCATATCAGTAAGTAAAAATCAGTACCATCCACACAGTAAATTCAATCTGGCAGTCCTTGACACTTTACCCATTCCACATTCAATCCATCACCACATTCTGCCATTTTACCTCCTGAATACAATCTCAATTCTATCTACCTAACTCCATCACCACCACTCAATTACAGAACCAGCCTCTTGCAATGATCGCCTTAGTAAAGTATTCCTGCTCTTTAAAGCTCCTCCAATTCTTTCCTAACACTTCGGGCCACAGCAGTTGGTTTCCAAAACCAGCTGTGACTGCCTCCTCACCTGACCTTGCCCTACCCAGTTCAGTTCAGTCACTCAGTAGTGTCTGACTCTTTGCGACCCCATGAACCACAGCACGCCAGGCCTCCCTGTCCATCACCAACTCTCAGAGTCTACCCAAACCCATGTCCATGGAGTCAGTGATGCCATCCAACCATCTCATCCTCTGTCATCCCCTTCTCCTCCTGCCCTCAATCTTTCCCAGGATCAGGGTCTTTTCCAATGAGTCAGCTCTTCACATGAGGTGGCCAAAGTTTTGGAGTTTCAGCTTCAGCATCAGTCCTTCCAATGAACACCCAGGACTGATCATCTTTAGGATGGACTGGTTGGATCTCCATGCAGTCCAAGGGACTCTCAAGAGTCTTCTCCAACACTATGGTTCAAAAGCATCAATTCGGTGCTCAGCTTTCTTTATAGTCCAACTCTCACATTCATACATGACTACTGAATAAACCATAGCTTTGACTAGACGGACCTTTGTTGACAAAGTAATGTCTCTGCTTTTTAATATGCTGTCTAGGTTGGTCATAGTTTTTCTTCCAAGAAGTAAGCGTCTTTTAATTTCATGGCTGCAATCACCATCTGCAGTGATTTTGGAGCCCCCGCAAAAAAGTCAGCCACTCTTTCCACTGTTTCCCCATCTATTTGCCATGAAGTGATGGGACCAGATGCCATGATCTTAGTTTTCTGAATGTTGAGCCTTAAGCCAACTTTTTCACTCTCCTCTTTCACTTTCATCAAGAGGCTCTTCACTTTCTACCATAAGGGTGGTGTCATCTGCATATCTGAAGTCATTGTTATTTCTCCCGGTAATCAGCTTGTGCTTCCTCCAGGCCAACTGCTTCCCACTGTGCTTAGGATACAACTGAGTATTCATCAATAGTATGCAAGGTTTAGCCCTCCCTGTCCATAAGCCCTACCTGTCTCACACCTTCTACTCCCTCATTTTCTCCACTCCACACAATGGCCTTTTCCAAGTTCTTTCAATTTGCCATGGACCTTCTAACCTCAGGGACTTGACACATGGGCCCTGTGGTTATTTCTGCCTTTTACACTGTCCCCATGAAACCAATCCCCATCCTTCACTTAATTTACTTCTACTCATCATTTCCTCCCTATGTGAATTCTATTTTATGTTCTCATAGCCCTTGCAGCACTCCTTTGTAAAACTTATTACAGCTATAATTTTACATATATTTGAGTTATTTTTTAAACAAACATGGAGAAGGAAATGGCAACCCATTCCAGTATTCTTGCCTGGAGAATCCCATCGACAGAGGAGCCTAGTAGGCCACAGTTCATGGAGTCGCAAAGAGTCAGACACAACTAAGTGACTTCACTTTTTTTCTTTCTTTAAACAAACATACTGTTGTAATTTATATATAATTAAATGTATCCTTTTTAGATGTACAGAGTTCAATGTATTTTGATAAATGTATGCACAAATGCAGCCACCACCACAATTAAGACACAGAACATTTCCAGTATCCCAAAATTTCCCTTGTGCCCCTCAAGCAGTCAATCCTGCCAACCATGGCTCTGTTTTCTATTTGCATAATTCTTTATTTAATGTTTATGTTCATCACTAGACTGTAAGAGGTAAAGAGGTAAAGATCTATCTGATTTTGTTCATCATAGCCTCAGTATTTAGCCAAATGCCTGGCACATATTAAGTGCTCAATAATGAAGTTCCTCTGTTAACAGTCTGAAAATAAACATTATTTCTATGATAAACATCAGTGAAACTATAAGCAGTGATGGATAAAAATACATTAATTTTGCCAGGTGGACAAGGTTAAGGTCAGTGTCTACTAACCTTCACTAATGCCCTTTACATTTTTTTCCTTTCATATCTGCTTTTCTAGCAGTTAATTTTGTGCCAGAGAAGATCAAAGGACTTTGATTCAATACTGGTTGATCAAACAGTTCTCCAGGTCAAGGCAGAAAAAAAAGCCTATATCTCTAAAATCTGTTTATAAATTGCACTATTTGACCCTATAAGAGACAAACTTAATCTATGTAATTTTTGCTTACCAGTTCGTTCATGTGCTTTTCATGTGTTCTTGTTATCTCCCCAACAAGACAGATCCATAAGGTCATTAAAGACTTTACATTTAACAGTACATACCAAAGTATCAGATTGTGTCTGTGTCCTCCAAATCCTCTATCACCACCACCACCACCATTATCATCATCATCATCATCAGGGGTCAAGAGCTTCAAAATCTAAGGCACTATCATTTTTGACAGTGTAGTAGAAAAAGTAAATCCTAGTATAAATTTAGTGGACCCAATTATAAATTGGGTTTGTTTTTTATTTTTGACAGACTTAAGTGTCTAAGACTGGTATAATGGCAATGCTGTTGTTCAGTTGCCAAGGCATGTCTGACGCTTCACAACCCCACAAACTGTAACATGCCAGGCTACCCTGTCCCTAACCATCTCCTGGAGTTTGCCCAAGGTCATATTCATTGAATCAGTAATGCTATCCAGCCATCTCATCCTCTGTCATCCTCTTCTCCTTCTGCCTTCAATCTTTCCCAGCATCAGGGTCTTTTCCAATGAGTCAGCTGTTAGCATCAGGTGGCCAAAGTACTGGAGCTTCAGCTTTAGCATCAGTCCTTCCAAAGAGTATTCAGGGTTGATTTCCTTTAAGATTCACTAGTTTGATCTCCTTGCTGTCCAAGGGCTCTCAAGAGTCTTTTCCAGCACCACAGTTTGAAAGCATTAATTCTTCGGCACTCTGCCTTCTTTATTTGTCCAATTCTCACATAAATACATGACAAGTGGAAAGACCATAGCTTTGACTATGTGGACCTTTGTCAGTAAGGTGATGTCTTTGCTTTTTAGCACACTGTCTAGGTTTGTCATAGCTTTCCTGGCAAGAAGCAATCAATCTCTAATTTCATGGCTGCAGTCACCATCCACAGAGATTTTAGAGCCCAAGAAAATGAAATCTGTCACTGCTGCCACATTTTCCCCTTCTATTTGCAAAATGATGGTACCAGATGCCATGATCTTAGTCTTTCTATATTGAGTTTTAGCCAGCTTTTTCACTTTCCTCCTTCACCCTCATCAAGAGGCTCTCTAGTTCCTTTTCACTTTCTGCCATTAGAATGGTATCATCCGCATTACCTGAAGTTGTTGATATCCACAATCTTGATTCCAGTTTATAACTAATCCAGACTGACATTTCACCTCATGTACTCTGCATATAAGTTAAATAAACCAAGTGACAATAAACAGCGTTGTCGGACTTCTTTCTCAATCTTGAACCAGGCAGTTGTTCCATACAGGAACTAACTGTTGCTTCTTGACCCACATACAGGTTTCATAGGAGACAGATAAGATGGTCTGGTATTCCCATCTCTTTAAGAGTTTTCCACAGTTTGTTATGATCCACACAGTCAAAGGCTTTAGCGTAGTCAATGAAACAGATGTAATGTTTTTCTGGTATTCCCTTGCTTTATCTATGATCCAGCGAAACCTGGCAATGTGATCTCTGGTTCTTCTGCCTTTTGTAAACTCAGGTTAGACATCTGGAAGTTCTTGGCTCACACAATGCTGAAGCCTAGCTTGGAGGATTTTGATCATAATGGCAACAGAGAATATGATTTACCATAGTCTTTTAATAATTTAGCTAAGTCCAGAGTCTACCTTTTCTCAGTTTATTACAGGTAACTGTGTTACAGATACATAATTCTCATTTTCCTAATCTCAGTATAAAATTAGTGTGCACAAAAGGTGTAGCATTTAAAATGAAAAGTAATTAAATAATACAAGGCAACATACTCATTTTATTCCAAGAAACAGTAGGACTTCTAATCAAATTTGGCAACTCAAGTGTTTCTAAAGAAATCTACAAGTTGTTTTAGAAGAAAATTAAGTGACCAATGCCTTAAAGTCACATATGACAACCCATGTATCAGAGGGATCTTCAATACTCATCTTTGAACTACATAACTAAAGCTCAGTTCAGTTCAGTTCAGTTCAGTCTCTGTTGTATCCAACTCTTTGAGACCCCATGAACCACAGCATTCCAGGCCTTCCTTCCATCACCAACTCCCAGAGTCCACCCAAACCCATGTCCATCGAGTTGGTGATGCCATCCAACCACCTCTGTCACCCCCTTCTCCTCCTGCCCTCAATCTTTCCCAGCATCAGGGTCTTTTCAAATGAGTCAGCTCTTCGCATCAGGTGGCCAAACTACTGGAGTTTCAGCTTCAACATCAGTCCTTCCAATGAACACCCAGGACTGATCTCCTTTAGGATGGACTGGTTGGATCTCCTTGCAGTCCAAGAGATTCTCAAAGAGTCTTCTAAAGCACCACAGTTCAAAAGCATCAATTCTTTTGCGCTCAGCTTTCTTTATAGTCCAACTCTCACATCCACACATGACCAATGGAAAAACCATAGCCTTGACTAGACAGGCCTTTGTTGACAAAGTAATGTCTCTGCTTTTTAATATGCTGCCTAGGTTGGTCATAACTTTCCTTTCAAGGAGTAAGTGTCTTTTAATTTCATGGCTGCAATCACCATCTGCAGTGATTTTGGAGCCTAGAAAAATAAAGTCAGAAACTGTTTCCCCATCTATTTGCCATGAAGTGATGGGACCAGATGCCATGATCTTAGTTTTCCTAATGTTGAGCTTTAAGCCAACTTTTTCACTCTCCTCTTTCACTTTCATCAAGAGGCTCTTTAGTTCTTCTTCACTTTATGCCATAAGGGTGGTGTCATCTGCATATCTGAGGTTATTGATATTTCTCCCGGCAACCTTAATTCCAATTTGTGCTTCTTCCAGCCCAGCGTTTCTCATGATGTACTCTGCATAGAAGTTAAATAAGCAGGGTGACAATATACAGCCTTGACGTACTTCTTTTCCTATTTGGAACCAGTCTGTTGTTCCATGTCCAGCTCTAACTGTTGCTTCCTGACCTGCATACAGGTTTCTCAAGAGGCAGGTCGGGTGGTCTGGTATTCCCATCTCTTTCAGAATTTTCCAGTTTGTTGTGATGCACACAGTCAAAGGCTTTGGCATAGTCAATAAAGCAGAAATAGATGTTTTTCTGGAACTCTCTTGCTTTTTTGATGATCTAAAGCTACTAAGCAATTAAATTAAATTGATAAACATTTTTGTTATTGTTCAAGAAAAGAATAGAATAGGACTTCCCTGGTGGTCCAGTGGTTAATACTCCATCAGCCAAAGCAGGGGATACTGGTTTGATCCTGGTCTGGGAAGATTCCACGTGCTGGAGAGCAACTAAGCCCCAGTACCACAACTACTGAGTCCACACCCTAGGGTCCATGTTCCACAGTAAAGACCAGCACCCTGGCTCGCCACAACCAGAAAAAGCCCGCACAGCAGCAAAGACCCAATGCAGCCATAAATAAATAAATGAATAAAAATATTTTAAAATAATGGAATATAGTGATTAAGAAGTATAAAAAACAGCATCGTTGTATACCTTAAATTTATACAATGATGTATGTCAATTACCCTCAGTAAAAGTGGAGGAAAAAACTGAAAAACACATAAATAACAAGAAAAAGTAAACTTTAAAAATGTATAAAAAAAATCGGAGAAAAATCACAACACTAAGGTTCAGACTGGTGGGGGATCTTTAAAATGACAGGAAGTCTACTGAATAAAAAGACCTTACCTATAGCTATTAAGATGAAAAGAACATTTTAACTGTACAAAATTTATGTACTACTTTCAAAAATATTATTTCTGCTAGAGAGTCCAATAATGTTTACCTACAAATCACATTCCAGTCTGATGTCATTTTAGAGATAGACAAATGCTTTCAAGTACAACAGAAGAAAAGAAGCAGCAAAAATGGGGTGGGGGGGAATAATAGTTTCCCTAGGAATTTGCCTAGCAATTTGAGCCAAATCATTGGAGCAGACGACATTAAAAGACAACTCTTGGAAGCAGAATATGTAGCTCCAATGTTTTGTCTGACTAGTATCCAGAAGTCTCAAAATTAAAGTCAGCCAATAAATTTTCACAGAGAAAATTTAGCCAAATGGAATAAATACAATACTTGGCATATGGTAGCAGCATTCCTTAATTTGCGATTAGGATCACCATATTCCAGAAGTCTGTATGTAAATTATTTGCAATTCTCAATGCATCATCAAATAAAAAAATCTTTGGTTCAGATTTAGGAATGAATATCCTCTAAACAACCCCACAATGGCTATTGATAGTATACTGCCTTAATCATCACTGTATCTTTAGCATCTCCTCACAGAGAGACTGGCATGTACTAGGTGCTTAATAAATGTCTACTGAATGAATGAAATGCTAGGTACATTATAAAAACAGCAATATAAACAGAAAAAAGGTTGAAAATGGGTAGTCTAACAAGCAGAACAGAGAGCGCAAAGGGGCAGAAGTGTCAGGGGAAGCACAATGATTGAAACTGCCCACCCTGGCCAGGCACCATAATAACTATTTGCATAAGTTGTTTTACAACAGGAGGTCCTGGTAAGGAACACGGAACTAATAAGCCACCACCAACCGGAAGAGTTCAGGAAAGGTAAAAAGGAGACACATGTCTGACCACCTCCCAGAATCCTTCTCTCTGGCATCCATCTTGGCTGATCAAGGGGTACACCACCAGGAAGGACTCTGAGTCAGAATGATTGGCTAAAGACAACCCAGAAACTAATCCCATCACCATAAAACTCAAGACTGCAAGCCATGTGACAGAGCAGTTCTCCTGGGTTCCCGTACCCTAGTGCTCTCCACCCGGGCGCCCTTTCCCAATAAAATCTCTTGCTTTGTCAGCAGATGTGTCTCTTCGGACCATTCATTTCTGAATGTTAGACAAGAGCCCAGTTTCGGGCCCTGGAAGGGGTCCCCCTTCCTGCAACAAAAGGACAATGTTTTTCTATATGAGCCTTTCGAAAGTGAAGTCGCTCAGTCGTGTCCGACTCTTTGCTACCCTGTGGATTGTAGCCCACCACGCTCCTCTGTCCATGGGATTTTCCAGGCAAGAATACTGGAGTGGGTTGCCATTTCCTTTAGTACCATTCAATGTTTAAATTATAGGAGAAAGGTGCTATTGTCCCTATTTTTATAGCTAAATTCTACACTGGCCACTTAACTTTCTTCTGAAAGTTCTGATTCCACTAAAACCATGTGAATTGCCAAAATTGGTTAAAAGTACACAGAGAGCTTCCTGCCACAAGATGGATAAAATGTCTTTGTATTGTGTGATTGCTCTTCACTTTAAATGCATCAGGCTTTTAGGCACACTAAATTTACATGAGAATTAGGACATTAACAAGTTGGAACTCCATGTTTTTCTCAAAAGAAAAGGTGTAAGAAAAACTATTGCTTTTATTTTATATACTTTTATTAATATGTCACTGCTTCAGAGAAGTGGTCTCCGATCAACCAGCCTACCTCATTGGAAGCATAACATGACATTGTTATAGTTTTTTAAAGATTCAATTCTCATGATTTTTATTTTCTCCTTTATACCAGACTGAGCTCAGTAAAGACAAGGACAGTAGGTCATTTATTCACAATTACATCCTCCACAACTAGTACAGTGCACTGAACACATTAAGTGTCTTATAAATATTTATGAAATAAATAAATTTTCTGTATTCTCTGTATGTTCTGAATTGAGCATGTACTATTTTTTTTAAATTTTTAAACTTTATTTCTATAAAGAGAAGGCAGTAAAATATAAGTTCTAAAAGATTTCCAAAAAACCACAATTAAAATAAATTTCTGGCACCTAAAGGAACAATCTTTAGTATCTATAACACTGGACCATTTATTTTTAGTTGTTTCCCACGAGTTCAAGATAAGATGGGCCACCACTATTACAACAAAATTTATTATTAAAAAACGAATCCTTGAATCCTAAATTCCAATTTAGGAACCAGAAATTCCTCTACCCTCAGTAACAGCAACAATGTTGGGAACATTCCTTAGAGAAATTTTCCTTTGTTGTAGGAGCCCCAATTACCTGGCTACCTCTGCATATCATTTTACCTGTGGAAAAAGTGACACATCTATATTGCAATCATTTCCTTCGGGAAACAAAGGGCTTCAAGGGAGAAAAACAAAACACATGTATTTTTCTATATGACACAAAAATAAAATCTATATGAGGCCAAGGGAAATGATACAGTGATGGTTATTATGTTTATGCAGTCAGTATTATATACTAAGAAATTGAAATATAAGTTCCAAAAGCTAATCTTCAGTAAAATAGCTTAACACTCAAGAAAAATACACAAGGGCTTCCTGGTGGCTAGTGGTAAAGAATCCGCCTGCCAATGCAGGAGGCACGGGTTTGATCCCTGGCCCAGGAGGATCCCAGAGGCCACAGAACTAAGCCCGTGTGGCCTGTGCTCTAGAGCCTGGGAGCCACAGCTACTGAAGCCCGTACACGCTAGAGCCAGTGCTTCATAATAAGAGACGCCACCGCAATGAAAAGCCTGAACACCGCAGCTAGAAAGCAGCCCCCAATTGTTGGAACTAGAGAAAAGCCTGTGCAGCAATGAAGACCAGCACAGTCGAAGATAATAAATAAAATTTTTTAAAAATATTTTAAAGAAGAAAAATACTCAGGAGATTTCTACTAATCTTAACACATAGCTATTATAGAAAAGAGGGTAGACTCAAGCTAACTAATACTAATAATTAGTTCAACTACTATTCTAAATTGCATCTTAAATATTAAATTTATGGTTACGACTAAGCGACTGAACTGAACTGATAATAAAACTTGAGCATGTATGTAATTATCATACAAAGTATCTAGGTTTGAAAAAATGCTTCAGAATGGTTCTATTGTTTTTTTGGCCTCAATAATGAATTATAATCTGAATTCTATCACATTTCTTTTATGCATAATGATGTTTTACTTACAGATTCAATAGCATTTCTGGTGAGATTTCTACCAGCCCTCTCTATTCCCCTCAGCCATATTCTTATAGATATCATGTCCTTTTTCTCTACAGGCTTGAGATCAAAGCCAATATATACTGAACAAACAGGAAAGGGCAAAAATTAAAAGATTACAATTCAGTAGCAATGAAATTCCAATTTGATAACCACCTAAGATACAGTCTACAGTGGCCTACAGAAACTTACACAGACAAGGACAAGTATTGTCCAATTTCATGACTCAAATTATGATCACAGAAACCATTCAGTATAAATTTTTTAAAAATATCAGCTCATTTATAGCATGGAAGCCAAAAACTTAAAATATCTATGAAAAATTTAAAGTGTTAGTCACTCAGTCATGTTCAACTCTTTGTCATCCCATGAACTGTAGCCCACCAGGTTCCTCTGTCCACTAAATTCTCCAAGCAAGAATACTGAAGTGGGCATCCATTCCCTTTTCCAGGAGATCTTCCTGACCCAGAGATCAAACCCAGGTCTCCTGCACTGCAGGCATTCTTTACCACTGAGCCACCAGGAAACCTATAAAGGTCTATACTACTCAAACATCTACTTTAGGGTATTCAAATTGGGGTCTAAACAAGTTTCTGTATCTCAATCTTATGCGTTTTAGTTTCTGATAACCTATAAAAATTAGTATAACCACACACTGAATCAGCAGTAACAACATCAAATTCAAGTGCTAACAAGATACTTCATTGCCCATGTTGTTTATCATCAAGTTGGCACCAAAAACTATCACTTACCATAGAAGAGCCTTGACCATGAAAATGACATATGTGGGAAGTCAAAGTCAAAGACCTCATGATACATGCTGTGCAAATGAAGGATTTCCAGTAGTCAGAACACAGAAATGTGGAGAGATTACAGTTATCACATTCCACACAATAGTGTGTGCATGCCAAATTGAAAAAGAATCTATTCCTTACAGTATCATATTCATGTTCAAAGTAGTGAACCACTTTAAGCAAGGCAGTATCATTCAGCACATCAACTTAACGTTAATTTAGATTTTATTGCTTTGTGTTTTATTTGTATTTAACTTGAAATTTTCATTTAAATGTATGGTTAGTTCTATAAGATTTTAAACTTAAGAAGTTGATATATAGATTTATGTTTGCCCACATTAAATAACACTATGATAGTTTACTTTAAACACTGGGGTTCAAGAGTTTTTTCTTGCAAAAGTTGGTTTTTTTTAAATGGGTCCATTTACTCAAGTAAAACTGACTTTTATAATTGTAAGATATCCAGACCAGTAGCTATAATTCATAATACATTATAAAATTAGGATAGATACTGCAAAACATACAGGATATAACATCCTAAATCTTACTCCATGATCAATCATTTGCTTAGGTATCTCTCAGCATTTAGCCGGTACTAAAGCTTACAAGGGTAAATAAAGAATTGAAATGTTTACTTTCATTAATTAGTGTCACCAGATATCTACTAAATGCCTCTTACAGGCTAAAAAGAGGGAGGAAAGAAGCTCAGCAGCCCCTCTGAACTCTCTCAAAGAGTGAAGTTGGCTGCAAATACATGAAAAGATATCACAACCTAAATACAAGTCTAGAGTAACTATCGGAAATTCAACATAGGAGTCGAAAGGAGAGAGGTTTCAGTTGTCTTCTTCCATCCTCAGACTATCCTAATTGTAATTCACAGTTACCCACAAAGCAACAGGAACAATACTAAAAGAAAAGAACAAAGGTAAGATAGAAGGAAAGGGAGAAAGTACAAGGGATGCTCCAGATGAATTTCCATTAATCAGAATGGAAGGAAAAACAGAACAAATATTTATGAATAGACGGTAAAGCGTCTGCTTGCAATGCAAGAGACCCGGGTTCGACCCCTGGGTTGGGAAGATCCCCTGGAGAAGGAAATGGCAACCCACTCCAGTACTCTCACCTGGAAAATCCCATAGACAGAGGAGCCTGGTAGGCTACAGTCCATGGGGTTGCAAAGAGTCGGACATGACTGAGCAACTTGACTTCACTTCACTTCTATCTGCAAAGTATAATATGTTGGAGATACAATAATACCTTAGCACAACTACTTTATTAAGATTTTATATATACCTTTTAGGAGAAGGGAAAAGATATTCACTCCAGTATTCTGGCCTGGAGAATTCCATGGATCATACAGTCCATGGAGTCACAAAGAGTCTGACACAATTGAGTGACTTTCATTTTCACTTTCTAAAGATCAGGTAAAGTTTAAAAGAGGTTTAAAAGACAGATTACACAACATGAAACAGGAATAATTTCTGCGTAGAGCATCAAGTACATGCAGGGACGGAGAGGCAATATAAATTTAGTTTGGAATCAAATCAATCAGACAGTGAAATCCCCTAATAAGAATTTTCATTTCAGTCTACAGGCAAATGCAAACCACTAAAGGTTTCTCACAGTTATAGAGGCCTTAAGATCATTAATTACAGATGCTCAGTTCATAGGATGAAGAAAGGAATAGAGTCAGGAATATTAGGAGGGCACTAGAAACAGAGTTAGTCAGATGTAAGAAAGTGAAAGTGAAGTCGCTCAGTTGTGTCCAATTCTTTGGGACCCCATGAACTGTAGGCCACCAGGCTCCTTCATCCATGGAATTTTCCAGGCAAGAGTACTGGAGTGGGTTGCCATTTCCTTCTCCATAGTCAAAGTGAGCACAAGAGTGTAAGTAATTCTATTAAAAAGAGAGGGGGAAAAAAAAGAAAAGAAATCCCCAGGCTTGGCAAGTTAGAAGTTATTACCTGAAAAAAACCTCAATTTTCAAACCTCAAAGGATCAGACAATATGGTCATTAAGAAACAGAAAAAAATGGATAAAGAGACGGATTTGAGGAGAAAAGAGCTGATAAGACACTATTAGCCTTGTTGAAGATGAATTTCAGAAGACATCTATGAGGCAAAATCCACGAGGAAAGAATTGAGGACTTAAGGGAGAAGCTAAACAGCAAAAGAGATATAAAGATGGGGGAAGGGAAGAAAGTCATAGACACAGAAGTTTTAACTGAATTCATGGAAATAGTGGGGACTGCCGTAGGGTAAGTAATGTCATAGTCTAAAGGAAATGTCATGTAGTCAAGATTATGGGGGTATCATTAACTTGAGGAAAGAGTGAGAATATTTTTTGCCTTGAAATATGCAAAGCATAGAAAGAAAAAATAGGTGCAGTCACTTATAATTGTTGAAGAAGTAGTGAGATCTTTTCTGTAAAGAAGGGAGTGGACTATATTAGGTACTGAACAGTAATTTAAAAAAGAACCACTGTGGGAATTTAACTGGCAATCAAAAAAAAATCAATAAGAAGACAAATATTTATAGAAATTTGATTAAAGTTAGACAAAATGTAAAGTGACAGATAAAGCCATCTCGATTTTGTGACCTCCAAGCAGAGAAATATAACAGCTGGGGGCACTGGGGAATAGAAATAAGAATGGCATCAGTTCAGTTCAGTTCAATCACTCAGTCATGTTCGACTCTTTGCGACCCCATGTAATGCAGCATGACAGGCCTCCCTGCCCATCACCAACTCCTGGAGTTTGCTCAAACTCATGTCCATCCAGTCAGCAATGCCATCCAACCATCTCATCCTCTGTTGTCCCCTTCTCCTCCTGCCCTCAATCTTTCCCAGGATCAGGGTCTATACAAATGAGTCAGATCTTCGCATCAGGTAGCCAAATTATTGGAGTTTCAGCTTCTGCATCAGTCCTTCCAATGAACATTTGTGACTGATTTCCTTTAGGATGGACTGGTTGGATCTCCTTGCAGTCCCAAGGACTCTCAAGAGTCCCTGTGGTGTCCAACACCACAGTTCAAAAGCATCAATTCTTTGGTGCTAAGTTTTTTTTATAGTCCAACTCTCACAACTATACATGACTATTGTATACATGACTCAGGGAGGTGTAACAATATGTTAGACAACAGGGCCTAACAATATGTTAGACATCTCAAAGAATGTGATACACAGCAATATAAAAGCAGTCTATACATCATGTGTTTATTCATTAATTCCTTTGTCAATTCTTTCCTTAATTAACATTTATCAAGCACCATTTAGAATGCCAAGTACTGGAGGTAGGAATGGTAAAAGTAGCTGTAGCTTTAGTCCTACATTCTTTCCTTATGGATTTTGACATTTGGATGTCTCCCTGAAACTCAGCCTGGGCAAGGCTAAAACTGGCTTATCAGCTCTTTCTCCTCACACCCACGTTTTTATCCAGTTTTTCTGTTTCTTCTAATGATAGCGTTATAGCCTGAGCTGTTGAGATTTGAAAGTTGAGTACTAGTAATTAATACTAATTAATTTCTAACTATATTAATTTACTAATAATATACTAATCTAACTAATTAATTTACTAACTAGTAATTAATACTAATTTCCTGCATGTATTAACTTTAGGAAAAAATATATAAATAACTTATTCCATACACGTGTTTCAAAATATCAAAGCTATCAGTATTTAAGACTTCCCAAAGTTATCCCTTTCATTTTGTTATTCCAAAAGACATGTAAGCTCTCTTCTTAGTAAAAGCTCATGTATTCCAAAATTGGATAAAATTAGGTACCTTAAGGAGTCTGCATCCTATCTGATGAGGCGGGAATTATATATACTTAAAGGATAACAAAAAGAATATGGTAAGAACTCAGTAAACTGTGCAACAAGTATGGCATTCAAAGGAAAGAGATTACTGAGTTTGGGGGCTGAGGGAGGAGGGGTTGGTTAGGAGAGGCTCCACAGAAAAGGTTAGTTCTGAACCGGACTTTGAAGAAAAGAGGAAGAACACAAAGGCAGAGTGGAGGCAGATGGTATTACAAGCAGACAGAATATCACATATAGGAATGTAGAGACCAGAAATGAAAAGATGGGTTCAGAGGAAAGCAAGTAAGCAGCAGCACTTTAGTAGATATATGTAGGGGTAGCACTCTAGTAGGTTTATAGAAATGTTGAAGAAAATAGATCACACAGGGACTTGAATATCAGTCTAACCAACTGTGGAGGGAATATTATTTGCCAGTTACAGTCTAATGTGATTCTTAAAATACTTATCTTCTTATTGGATCACAAATTTCCTAAAATGACGCTAGTCATTTATACAACTGCCTAAACTGAAAATTCAGATGACCATTATATCTACTACTGTGGGCAGGAATCCCTAACAGAAATGCAGTAGCCATCATAGTCAACAAAAGAGTACAAAAAGCAGTACTTGGATGCAGTCTCAAAAACGACAGAATGACCTCTGTTCGTTTACAAGGCAAACCATTCACTATCACAGTAATCCAAGTCTATGCCCCGACCAGTAATGCTGAAGAAGCTGAAGTTGAACGGTTCTATGAAGACCTACAAGACCTTTTAGAACTAACACCCAAAAAAGATGTCCTTTTCATTATAGGGGACTGGAATGCAAAAGTAGAAAGTCAAGAAACACCTGGAGTAACAGGCAAATTTGGCCTTGGAGGACAGAATGAAGCAGAGCAAAGGCTAACAGAATTTTGCCAAGAGAACGCACTGGTCATAGCAAACACCCTCTTCCAATAACACAAGAGAAGACTCTACACATGGACATCACCAGATGGTCATTACCGAAATCAGATTGATTATATTCTTTGCAGCCAAAGATGGAGAAGTTCTATACAATCAGCAAAAACAAGACCAGGAGCTGACTGTGGCTCAGATCATGAACTCCTTATTGCCAAATTCAGACTTAAATTGAAGTGGGGAAACCCACTAGACCATTCAGGTATGACCTAAATCAAATCCCTTATGATTATACAGTGGAAGTGAGAAATAGATTTAAGGGACTAGATCTGATAGACAGAGTGCCTGATGAACTATGGATGGAGGTTTGTGACATTGTACAGGAGACAGGGATTAAGACCATCCCCGAGAAAAAGAAATGCAAAAAGGCAAAATGGCCATCTGAGGAGGCCTTACAAATAGCTGTGAAAAGAAGAGAAGTGAAAAGCAATGGAGAAAAGGAAAGATATACCCACTTGAGTGCAGAGTTCCAAAGAATAGCAAGGAGAGATAAGAAAGCCTTCCTCCATGATTAGTGCAAAGAAATAGAGGAAAGCAACAGAATGGGAAAGACTAGAGACCTCTTCAAGAAAATTAGAGATGCCAAAGGAACATTACATACAAAGATGGGCTCAATAAAGGACAGAAATGGTATGGACCTAACAGAAGCAGAAGATATTAAGAAGAGGTGGCAAGAATACACAGAAGAACTGTACAAAAAAGATCTTCATGACTCAGATAATCATGATGGTGTGATCACTCACTTAGAGCCAGACATCCTGGAATGTGAAGTCAAGTGGGCCTTAGGAAGCATCACTACGAACAAAGCTAGTGGAGGTGATGGAATTCCAACTGAGCTATTTCAAATCCTAAAAGATGATGCTGTGAAAGTGCTGCACTCGACATGCCAGCAAATTTGGAAAATGCAGCAGTGGCCACAGGACTGGAAAAGGTCACTTTTCATTCCAATCCCAAAAAAGGCAATGCCAAAGAATGCTCAAACTACCGCACAATTGCACTCATTTCACACGCTAGTAAAGTAATGCTCAAAATTCTCCAAGCCAGACCTCAGCAATACGTGAACCAAGAACTTCCAGATGTTCAAGCTGGTTTCAGAAAAGGCAGAGGAACCAGAGATCAAATTGCCGACATCCGCTGGATCATCGAAAAAGAGAGTTCCAGAAAAACATCTATTTCTGCTTTATTGACTATGCCAAAGCCTTTGACTGTGTGGATCACAACAAACTGTGGAAAATTCTGAAAGAGATGGGAATACCAGACCACCTGATCTGCCTCTTGAGAAACCTATATGCAGGTCAGGAAGCAACAGTTAGAACTGGTCATGGAACAACAGACTGGTTCCAAATAGGAAAAGGAGTACGTCAAGACTGTATATTGTCACCCTGCTTATTTAACTTACATGCATAGTACATCATGAGATGCGCTGGGCTGAAAGAAGCACAAGCTGGAATCAAGACTGCTGGAAGAAATATCAATAACCTCAGATATGCAGATGACACCACCCTTATGGCAGAAAATGAAGAACTAGAGAGCCTCTTGATGAAAGTGAAAGAGGAGAGTGAAAAAGTTGGCTTAAAGCTCAACATTCAGAAAACTAAGATCATGGCATCCAGTCCCATCACTTCATGGCAAATAGAGGGGGAAACAGTGGCTGACTTAATTTTTCTGGGCTCCAAAATCACTGCATTTGGTGACTGCATCATGAAATTAAAAGACGTTTACTCCTTGGGAGGAAAGTTATGACCAACCTAGGCAGCATATTAAAAAGCAGAGACATTACTTTGCTGACAAAGGTCTGTCTAGTCAAGGCTATGGTTTTTCCAGTAGTCATGTATGGATGTGAGAGTTGGACTATAAAGACAGCTGAGCACCGAAGAAATGACGCTTTTGAGCTGTGGTGTTGGAGAAGACTCTTGAGAGTCCCTGGGACTGCAAGGAGATCTAACCAGTCCATCCTGAAGGAAATCAGTCCTGGGTGTTCATTGGAAGGACTGATTCTGAAGCTGAAACTCCAATACTTTGGCTACCTGAAGCGAAGAGCTGACTCATTTGAAAAGACCCTGATGCTGGGAAAGATTGAATGCAAGAGGAGAAGCGGACAACAGAGGATGGGATGGTTGGATGGCATCACCGACCCAGTGGACATGAGTTTGGGTGAACTCTGGGTGTTGGTGATGGACAGGGAGGCCTGGCATGCTGTGGTTCATGGGGTCGCAAAGAGTCAGACACGATTGAGTGACTGAACTGAACTGAAATTGAAAAGAAATTTATGAAGGAATTCATAGAATTTCTTCATAGTACATCCAAGCCAGATGTGGTTATAAAATTCCTTTTATAAAGCATAGCTAATAAATAAAGTCAGTAATCTTAAAAAATAATAATAATAAGCACAGCTGGCTCACAGAGTAACTTCAGAGATCTCTGAGTTCAACTCCATATTCATCTCTTACAGTTTCTTTATAGCCATATCCTCACATATTATTTTAAAGCATCTATCTGAACAATTTTCAAAGTGATGGTGAGTTCGCTATCTTGTAGGACCTGGGATTTTCTACACTAACTTGTCTAACCAACCCAATTCCTGGTATGTGCATGCATGCTTAAGTTGCTTCAGTCATGTCTGACTCTTTACAACCCCATGGACTATAAGCCCTCCATGCTCCTCTGTCCATGGGATTCTCTAGGCAAGAATACTGGAGTTGATTGCCATGCCCTCCTCTAGGGGATCTTCCTGACCCAGGGATCAAACCCATGTCTCTTACACCTCCTGCATTGGCAGGTGGGTTCTTTACCACTAGCACCACCTGGAAAGCCCCCATTCCTGATATAGGACAAATTAAGTAGACAAAGGATTACAAAACTTCAGTTTCCTATGATTCCGTCCTATAAATCCAAATAATCAAAACAAAATTCTCTATATATACCACAATATAAGCTCTTTCAATGGAGAACAAACACAGAAAACTATCCTTAGTATGGTAGATTAGACATTTTTTTTTGGTCACCTAGCATCTTTTCTCCCCCATTCTGACTTTGCCTGGGAACAGGGAGGACCAGTTTCTCCCCTAACTGCTACATTTTTTTGATGTAGCAGGTAAATCCTATTACCAAGAGGTGGAACATATGACTATGAAATTATGATTGGTTAGGACTGGGAAAATGACTGAAGCTAAGGTATCAGCACTAATCTTAATCCAGAAAGAACAACAGCCTCCTATGGATCTGGAGTTCCACCAATGGGAGGCTGAAATTGCTGCTACCGTTTTACTATGACAAAGGAAGAATCTATCTATAAATGAAGTCAACCCAGAATAACAGACCGAGAAACAGAGATGGGGATCTGGGTCCTCATGACATTATTTAAATGCCTACTTCAAACCACACCCAAGTTAGATGTGTTTTTTTCTTAAGCCAAGTTTGGATTTTTTCTTTCACTTTCATCCCTAACAGTACTACTCACAACAGTAACTGCCAAATCCTACAAAAAGAAAAGTAGGTCAACTTCTCAGCATTTTATCTATTATCATGCATTATCATATAATTTGGCTATACCAATAACCAATTATACATATTAAATTTAAAAAATGAGCCTGGCACGCTTTAACACAGCATTTCACTTTCAACATTGCCTTGTACTGTCTTGTTTCTAGACAAAAATCAGTATTTTAAGCAGAAGAAAATGACTATAACTTTATATATAACACTGTAAAGGCAAAAATAACCCAGAAATTAAAAGTTTCCATTACATCCTATTAGCTATTTTAAAAAAACAGAAAACAAACAAAAAACCTAATGAACTATAGAGAAGCCATGTAAAGATTCTTACTTGAAGCTGAAGAGTATGTCGAAGAATAGTTTCTTCTAAAGCATGGATCCACTTCTCTCTCTCATCAGCATCACGAGCTGGAATAAAAGTTTATAAAAAGCAAAACCTTAATATCTACAATATAGCTCCATAATTGGAAGCAAAAATTTTAAATCATGAATCTAAATAGAAAAGGGTTTTCCTTAACAGGTTTTATCTTTCTGTTTTTTTCAAATATGCAACCTAATTGCAGCAATTTATAACAAAGAGAATAAATGTGTTCAATAATTGCAGGCTACCTTCCCACTGGGAATAATTAGAAAAGTTAAAATAATTTAAAATAACTGTTTTGAAAGCATCAGAAAACAGCAAGATAGTAAAGAATTAGCAGGCCAAACTCTAGGAAAAGACAAACATCCAGCCTGGTATTTAGGGCCACTGTCCTCCTGGAGGCACTGTACATTTCAAAAGAGGAGTTGTAGACTGAGCAACTTCTTAAAAGACTTGTCATTATGTTTGAGCAGGGGACATATGGGGACTCCATGTACTTTCTGTTCAATTTTTCTGGGAACCTAAAACTACTCTAAAAACATCTGTTGGAAAATAAAAAGTCTTGTCAAGCCAAAAATTAAGAAAGCAAGGCTGACCAACAGTGGTGGCTCTGGCAAACAGCTCAGGTTTTGACTGGGACCTCAAAGGGCTCCACCTTGGGATTAAGAATAAAACAGGGGACTTCCCTGGCAGTCCAGTGGTTAAGACTTCACCTTCCAATGCCAAGGTGTGTGGGTTCAACCCCTGGTTAGAGAGCTAAGATCCCACATGCCTGGAGACTGAAACAGCAAAACATAAAACAGAAACAATATTGTAACAAATTTGATATAGACTTTAAACATGGTCCACATTAAAAAAAAAAAGACTAAAACAGAATTAAAACAGTTGCTCAGTCCTGTGGCTCATCCAGAAAAATCTTGATGCCTGAAAAATAAAACTACCCCAAGTTGTTACTGACTCTCAGCATCTAGCTAGCAAAAGCAAATGAATATATTTTCTGCAGAAAGATAACATATCAGCTTCCAAATTATTTTTATAAACAATTTTTAAATACAATGACTAGCACATAAGCAAAGATAACCAAAGATATACAAGGAGACAAATCCACACATGAATGAGAAATCAAATGACAGAAACAGATCAACAAGAGCTCCAGATATTTGAACAAACAGTCCCACAACTGAAAAGTAACTATGCTTTAATTCATTCAATAAAAGACTGGAAGCTTTGACAGAGCCTTAGAAACCATTTTATAAATTATATGGGCTCTTTAAATAATTAAATATGAATTCTAAAATTTAAAAAACATCATAATAAGCAAATTAAGAACTCAGTGAATGAGTCTGACAGAAGATTAAATTGGTTAAAGAGACAATGAGAACTGGAGGAGAGACCAGAAGAAAATCATCAGAACAAAAGACGAGTCCGAGAGAGAAAATACAGACGAAAGGGAGAGCAACACAGACAGTAAGAGGGTGTAATATGCATGTGACTGAAATACCAAAAGAGGACAAAAGAGAGAAGAGACTAGAAGCACTATCTGATGAAGAATTTTTCAAAACAAGATGGAAGACATTAAGCCACGGATTCCAGAAGCCCAGGCTTCCCTGGTGGCTCAGACAGTAAAAGAATCTGCCTGTAAGACAGGAGACCCGGGTTTGATCCCTAGGTGGAGATTCCCCTGGAGAAGGGAATGGCAACCCACTCCAGTATTCTTGCCTGGAGAATTTCATGGACAGAGGAGCCTGGTGGACTACAGTCCATCAGGTCACAAAGAGTCAGACACGACTGAGTGACTAACACACACAAGAATTCTAAGCAGGCTTAATCAAAGAAAATCCACAGTTAGACCAATCCCAGCCAAAACTTACTATAAACCAAAGACAGAGGAAATATTTTAAAAATAGCTGGGGGTGAGATCTAGACAGTTCAGACAGTTCTCTAACTATCAGGTGAGGTCACAGAAAAAGTGCACTTTTGGTAGATCAAAAATATTCTATATTAAAATAATTGAAAAATCCATGGCTAATTCATGTCAATGTATAACAAAAACCACTACAATATTGTAAGGTAATTAGCCTCCAACTAATAAAAATAAAAAAAAATAAAAAATTTTAAAAAATAATAATAATAATTGAAAAGTCATCCCATTAAGGAAACTCCAGACCCAGAAAGTTTTGCCAGAGCACTGTCAGACATTTACGAAGAAAGAATGCCAATCAAACACAAAATATTCCAGAGAAAAGAAAACGAACACTCCTCAACTCTTTTAAGGTCAGAATAACTTTGATATTAACCTGACAAGACTATCATAAGAGAAAAAAATTTAAGGCAACTCTAATGCAAAAAGGATATGCAAAAATTCTTTATAAAACTTAATATGTCAAATTGAAGTTGAGTTTATTCCAGAAATACAAGGTTGGTTGAGTATGGGAAAAAAATCAAGCAACAATGAACAAGATAAAAATACATATGAATAAGGTTAGTCAGTGTAGCATTGTTTATAATTACAAAATACTGTAAAACAACCTAAATGCTCAGATAGAGGAAGATGGTTGAGTAAACCATGGAGTACAACACAAGTGTAAAAAAGAGAACAAGGAAGATCACTTTTGAGTGATTTGGGGTGATTTTTCAGATACATTATTCAATGAACACAAAGAAGAAAGAAAGAAGGGGATATAAGAAAATATACTAAAAAAAAAAAAGAAAATATACTCACATCTGCTTATTTGTGCAAAATAGATATAAGGAGGATGAACTATAAACTAATGAGATTGGTTACCTACAAAGCACAGTGGGAAAGGATGAAAATCAGGAAAAATAGGAATGAGTTAGGGGTACAGAGGTAGCAATACTTCTCTGAATTTATCATTTTTTATCTACTCAGACTCTTTAAAGTCACAGTAATATTTCACATTCTCCCCCAGATAAATAATTTAAATCAACCAGGATGGGGAGAGGGAACCCAAAATTCAAAGTAATTCTGTATATGTGCTCAGTCATGTCCAACTCTTTGGGACTTCATGGACTATAGCCCACCAGGACCCTCTGTCCACTGGATTATTCACACAAGAGTACTGGAATGGGTTGCAATTTTCCTCTTTAGGGGATCTCCCCAACCCAGGGATTCAGCCCACATCTCCTGCATCTCCTGTATTGGCAGGCAGATTCTTTACCACTGAGCTATCTGGAAAAATATAATATAAACAGTAATAAATTAACCTAACTGTATTACAAATGAATAAGACAATCACACCGAAGGGTATGAGGAAGAAAAAAGAAAAGATTAAGCCCAACTAACTTTGAAAACAGTATTCTAACTAGACAATGCAAGGCTAAACCAAAACAGAACCATACAGAAATACTGTACAAAAATTGCACAAGTACTGTAAATTTGGTTTTCACAGGAGTATAGTTTAGCAATTCTGTAACTACAAACAAGTGAATATATTGTAGATAATGCCAACTCCGGTTTCTCAGTGTCTGAGGGAACAAAATTACAAATGAGGAAGAAGGATAGAATGAGCCATATGGTATTAAGACTAGAAAAGAAGGTATCACTATGAACTCAGGGTTCTAGATAGGGAGACAGAAAGACAGGAAGTGCATGAAAAAGAACAGGGCATGTTAAAAAGTAAAAGGAGCCAAACTGAAGGAGTTCCAAAAACCAAAGACTCAAGAATGTGAGCAATATAATAACTGATAGTACTGAATTATAATCCAAAGAATAAAATAAATATCTAAGAGTGCAATATTGATATACATTACTTGAATAAGTAAGTAGATGGGGAAGAAGGCACAGCTCTTTCTTCAGAAGAGTTACAATTCATAAGTATAGTAGGAATGACAGAAATGTTTAAATCACCTGTAGACAAATACGACAGTAATAATTACTGAAGGCAAGACTGGTCAATGGCATACTGATAGCTAAAATCAGTGGGCAAAAGTTTGAGGAGAAAGAGGATATTAGCAGAGTCTCAAAGTATCTCTCCCAATGTATTTATTAACTATGAAGGGAAAATCAGTAATTTTATAATGGAGAAGTCTGGCAGACACCACCTTAATCCAGTGATCAAGATTAATATCACCAGTAACAAATTTCTTGATATCATATACCACTCCCTCGATATGACCTACTGAGAAGGAACAGCATCACTTCTGTAGTATTCTTGCCAAAAACACATAATCTCACTCTAATCATGAGAAAACATCAGATAAACCCAAACTGAGAGGCATTCTACAAAATAACTAAAACTCACCAAAAATGTCAAAGTCATGAAAGATAAGAGGAGTAAGGAACTTTCATAACTAAAGGCAATATGGGATCTTAAACTGAACCCTGGAACAGAAAGGGGGCATTAAAAGGGGAAAATCACACGAGCTCTGTGCTTTAGTTAAAAGTATTGTACCAAATGGGTAGAAGATTCAGCTCAGGACATCCGAGTCTGAACAGGACAAGGAGGGCATACATCAAACCAAGGAACAACCTGGCATGGGGTATCAAAGCCAGCAGGATGAAGAGGAAAATCACACAATGGAAAAGTCCAGCGTGGGGAGTCAGAGCCCAAGATGGAGTCCACATTGGGCAGGGGGATTGGGTCAGGCTGGTACAAGGTTTCCAAGGCTGAGTGGAATGAGGGTGACATCCACACAAGGAAGTGGGTGATGATGGGAAACTAACTGCATACAGAGGGATTGATCAAATGAGTAAATATAACAAGGATGAAGGGTTTCTAATTGTTGGATAGTTACAAAAATGGTAAGGGAGAAAATCAGAATGATTTCTGCAATGGTAGGCTGGAAATACAGGTGTCAGTATGAACTAATAGTTTTTAATATTTATGTAAATAACTACATATGGAAATATGTACACGAATACACATTTATGTACACATGCATGTAACATTCATATTTTCTTAGCTCTGAGAGGGCCTGGGCACTATGAAAGCAGACAGCAATAAGTACACCTAGCATCAGGTACTGATTTCTAAATATCTTTCTCCATTACAAGGAACTAGGGCTCCTTGGAAAAATGGTCGATTCCAGGACTGGCACAGGGAAGACAGAAAACTGGCCTGGAACATCTTTTGTGTGCCTGTAAGTTAAAGAAGAAAATACTCAAGAGAATGATAGAAATGTGTCAACAGAACACAGAAGTCAGCTTAAAAAAAAATCCTACTGGCCAAATTAAGGACAATTTGAGCAATAAAATAATGATAATAAAGAATTATAATCCATTGAGTAAAACAGGAAACCATGAGTTAGCACTGATACATATAAATTGAAGGCCTGCTCAGAAATGGGATTCTGCATAGCTTCAAAATACCCCTACAAAATATCAAGAAAGGAAAAAGATAAAATACCACCTCAATCATATGATCAAAGTAAATGTCATCAGGTTATGGGACAAACTGAAATCCTGTGAAAAGAACAAAGAATCACTTCTGTGATCCTCAGGCCAGATATATAATCTGCATCATGAACAAACATTAGGAGAAAACAAACTGAGGGACATTCTACAGAATAATTAGCCTCTGATCTTTTAAAGTGTCAAGGTCATAAAATTCAAAGAAAGACTGAGTAGCTGTTCCAGGCTAAAGGAGACTAAAAAATGTGACAACTAAATGCAAAATTTGATTCTGAACCAGATCCTCCTGCTATAAAGGACATTACTGGAACAACCAGCAAAACCTGAACAGACTCTAAAGAGTAGATGGTTAATGCATCAATGTTAATTTCCCGATTTTAATGGCTGCATAGTGTGTTTACAAGAAAATTTCCTTGTCTGTAGGAAATATGTAATAAAAAAACATTCAGGGGTGACGGGACTTCCAGTTAACAACAACCTTCAAGCAGTTTTGGAATGGCAAAGTTCTTTGTACTGTATTTGCAACTTTCTTGTAAATGCAAGATTATTTGAAATTTTAAAAAACTATACTTTAAAAACATTATTATGGTAAAGAAGACACAAATAAATGGAAAAACCATTTTATGAATTGGAAGATTCAATGCTCTAACAATATTCAAATGGATGTACAGATTAAATGCAATGCAAATTAAAATTCAAAAGGCATTTTGGGAAATCTGTCAAGTTGATTCTAAAATATAAATCAGAGAACTCCCTGGTAGGCCAGTGGTTAGGATTCTGTGCTTCCAATGAAGGGGGCATGGGTTCAATCCCTGGATGGGGAACCAAAGGTCCTGCAAGCTGCCTGACTTGGCAAAAAAAAAAAAAAAAAAAACAAAGAAAATGGTACAAAAGGTAAAGAATAGCAAAGTCCTTTGTGAAAAGACAGAAGCATTTTTAGAGGGTTTAGTGTGTTACATATAAAGTCATATAAAGCTATAATAATTAGAGAAAATGTGATACTGGAGCAAGGATAAATAAACCAATGAAGCAGAACACAGCCCAGAAACAGACCCACTCATAAATATAGACACTTGGTTAGTGGTAAGTGTGGCTCTGAAGAGCAATAAGGAACAATCTTTCAATAAATGGCGTTAGGATAATATGGGTGAAAAAAAAATGAAACCTGAACCTACCTTATACTATGCACAAAAGTAAAATCCAGGTGATTTCTTAATTCTTAAATGTGAAAGAAAAGCAACACATCTTCCAGAAGGTAAAACAGGAGAATATCATCATAACTTTAGGACAGAAAAAAGCTTCTTAGGGTACAAAACTTGAACAAGATATCAAGACAACAACTGATAAATTTAACTACATCAAATTGAGAGTAGCACTGAAATATATACATTACCATAAATAAAAGAGATATGCACTGAGAAGTTGCTATATAACACAGGAGGCTCAACCAGTGCTCTGTGACAACCTAGGGGGGTGGCTGGGGACGGGCAGCGGGAAGGAGGTTCAAGAGGGAGGGGACCAATGTATAATCATGACTGATTCACATCAGTGTATGGTAGAAACGAACACAACATCGCAAAGCAATTATCCTCCAATTAAAAAAAAATCAAAACACATACTTAACAATTCGAGTTCATCAAAATACACCACTTAAAGAATATCATGGTAAGCCACTGTGACATATGAAGTTAAAGAACATGGACTTCAGAGCCAGAAGATCCCGTTCAACTCTGAAATTTGCTGTCTATTAACCATATGACTTTCAACAAGTTACTTAACCCTTCTAAGCCCCAATGTTCTCATCTATAGAAGGAGGACAATAATGGTATCTATCTTATAAGATTATTACAAAGGTAAAGTGAGTTAGTCCAAATATAACCCTTGGACAGGTAAATGGTATAATTATTATTATCATTACTGTTGAGCATTTATTATGACTTATCCCTGACCCCAAGGAACTAAAAAATCTAGTAAGAAGACAGATGTGTAATTAGTTGCATAAATACATGGTTTATGTCCCACCAGGCCTGACAAACCCCATGGACAGAGGAGCCTGGCGGGCTGCAGTCCTTGGGGTCACAGGAGTTGCATAGGACTTACTGACTATACAACAACAACATCACCACTGAAGGGTGTAACTGAAAAACAGGGAAGACCTCCATAAGGAGTTTAGATCTTAAAGAATAAGAATCAGTTTGTGAAGCAGAGAAAGATAAGGATATCCTGAGAGAGGAAAGACACTAGCGAAAGACACTGAAGCATGAAAAGAGTTCAAATTAGAAAACTGGTCTCAGCGTGTGTAGAACAGTGGGCGATGGGCGAGGAGGAAACGGCAAAAGTTTAGGATCCCATCCCAAGGAGTGTGAATGGACTTTATGACAATGGGAAGCCCCTGAAGAGTTTCAAGCATGAGAGTGACATGGCCTAATTTGCATGTTAAAAATATCAATCTGGGGCAAAAATAGAGGTGGTATGCCAGTCAGGAAGTGGTTGTGAGGGTGAGGCCTGAACTGAGAAATGTCTGGGACGTGAGGTGAAGTGCCATTCTCACAGCCATCAGGGCACTAAATAGCAATCACCTTTAAACCTGCCACATCCTTCAGATTCTTCCTTGATACAGTCCCTCTCTCTAGCTTTTCTTTCCATCTCTACTGACAACATGCTTCTTCAAGCACTCAAATAGTCTCATGCCTGTAAACAAAACATCATCACAAAAGACGTACATGTGCTAACCTTTGCTAGGGTCAGTGCAGTCTGCACACCTCATGCATATTTGAGCTTATATTTCAAGGCTGTTTCCATCAAAAACCTCAAAATTCTCTAATACCATACTGAATTTACCCAACCTTCCTGAGTAACAATAAAGGCCCTCCACATGTTTTATTTCGTGCCTTTTTTATATGACCCAAACCATCTTCTCATTGGCCCCTAAACACCCTAAATGAATTCTTATTTTCCTGTTCATGGCACACTTTGCCCCTCCTTGAATCTTAACGCTGACTCTGCCTTCCTTCCCATCTCTAAGCCCCATGCTCCTCAGAACAAGGTCTGCTTCTTTTGACACGCCCCCATTCTTTTCATTCTCTGTCTCTTTGAAACCACGAGTTCATGTTTATACCTCCAGTTCTAGTCTAACGCCACATGGCTTACAGGTTTACTGGCACCAAGACAGACGAATGAAACAGAGGAGAGGCCAAAATGATTTCTGTATGTATACCAAAATGAATTTTGACAAGGGTGCCAAGACTATACAATGGGGAAAAGACGGTCTTTTCAATAAATGGTACTGGGAAAAGTGGATATCCACATTCAAAAGAATGAAAGTGGACTCTTACCATCCAAAATCTGGCTGAAAATGTATTTATTTTTATTTATTTATGGCCATGCTGTGCATCTTGGAGGATATTAGTTCCCTGACCAGAGACTGAACCTGGGCCCATGGCAGTGAAAGCATGGAGTCCTAACTGCTGAGCTGCCATGGAATGCCCAAAAATGTTTTAAAGACTTATGTGAGACCTAAAAGTATTAAACTCCTAGAAGAAAACATATGGGGAAATCTTTAGAACATTGGAATTGGCAAGGATTTGTTCAATATGATATCAAAAGCATAAGCAACGAAATTTAAAAATAGACAAACAGAACTATTGTAGAAACTCTTTTATCCAGTTTTGCTTTCCAGAGTTTCAGTTACCCCTCCAGGTAACCAGATGCTAAAACAAAATATTAAATGGAAATAAACAATTTGTAAGTTTTAAGCTGTGTATAATTCTGAGGAACATGATGAAATCTCACATCATCCTGCTTTGCCCTGTCCAGGATCCCCAACCATTAACATAATGTTCTCCTTACAGCCAACAATCAATATTGTCATGGCTGCATGACCCACACTAAACAGATGATCCTCCTTCCAATGCATCATTACATCAATGATGGCCTAATAATACTTCACAAGGCCTACATCATTCACCTCACTTCATCTCATCACTAGTCATTTTATCATCTCACATCATACAATAAGATAATTTGAAGGAAGTTACATTCACATAACTTTTACTACAGTATATTACAATCGTTTTATGTTACTATTAGTTATTGCTAATCTCTTACTATGGCTAATGCATCAATTATACCTAATCATAGGTATGTATGTCTAGGAAAAAACATTAAGTATGTATAGAGTTCAGTACTATCTGCAGTTTCAGGCATCCACTGGGTGCCTTGGAACATATCCCTGTGATAAAGGGGGGAACTAATGTACAACATTACCACACAATTCCACTCATCTCACACGCTAGGAATGCTCAAAATTCTCCAAGCCAGGCTTCAGCAATACGTGAACCATGAACTTCCATATGTTCAAGCTGGTTTCAGAAAAGGCAGAGGAACCAGAGATCAAATTGCCGACATCCACTGGATCATTGAAAAAGCAAGAGAGTTCCAGAAAAACATCTATTTCTGCTTTATTGACTATGCCAAAGCCTTTGACTGTGTGGATCACAATAACGTGTGGAAAATTCTGAAAGACATGGGAATACCAGACCACCCGACCTGCCTCTTGAGAAACCTGTATGCAGGTCAGGAAGCAACAGTTAGAACTGGGCATGGAACAACAGGCTGGTTCCAAATAGGAAAAGGAGTACATCAAGACTGTATATTGTCACCCTGCTTATTTAACCTCTATGCAGAGTACATCATGAGATGCACTGGGCTGGAAGAAGCACAAGCTGGAATCAAGGTTGCTGGGAGAATTATTAATAACCTCAGATAGGCAGATGACACCACCCTTATGGCAGAAAGTGAAGAGGAACTAAAAAGCCTCTTGATGAAAGTGAAAGAGGAGGGTTAAAAAGTTGGCTTAAAGCTCAACATTCAGAAAACTAAGATCATGGCATCCGGTCCCATCACTTCATGGGAAATAGATGGGGAAACAGTGGAAACAGAGTCAGACTTTATTTTTTGGGGCTCCAGGATCACTGCAGATGGTGATTGCAGCCATGAAATTAAAAGACACTCCTTGGAAGGAAAGTTATGACCAACCTAGACAGCATACTAAAAAGCAGAGATATTACTTTGCCAACAAAGGTCCATCTAGTCAAGGCTATGGTTTTCCCAGTGGTCATGTATGGATGTGAGAGTTGGACTGTGAAGAAAGCTGAGTGCCGAAGAATTGATACTTGTTGGAGAAGACTCTTGAGAGTCCCTTGGACTGCAAGGAGATCCAACCAATCCATCCTGAAGGAGATCAGTCCTGGGTGTTCACTGGAAGGGCTGATTCTGAAGCTGAAACTCCAATAATTTGGCCACCTCATGCAAAGAGCTGACTCACTGGAAAAAGACCCTGATGCTGGGAGGGATTGGAGGCAGGAGGAGAAGGGGATGACAGAGAATGAAATGGCTGGATGGCATCACCAACTCGATGGGCATGAGTTTGAGTAAACTCCGGGAATTGGTGATGGACAGGGAGGCCTGGAGTGCTGCGATTCATGGGGTCGCAAAGAGTCGGACACGACTGAGCAACTGAACTGAACTGAATGTACAACAAACTTAAAAATTTCTGTGCATCGAAGGAAACAACTAATAGAAAAAAGGCAACCTACAGAATGGGGAAAATAATTGTAAATCATGTATACAATAAGGAGTTAATATCTGGAATACATGAAGGACTTCTACAACTCAGCAACAACAACAAAAAATTTTTTAATTGGCAAAAAACAGCAGTCAAACAAGAAATAAAACGTACCCAGATTGGGAGGGAAGAGGCAAAACTGTCTTTATATGCGAATGACATGATACCATACACAGAAAATTTTATAAAAACTCCAAACAAAAACTATTAGAACTGATAAACGAATTCAACAAGGTAGCAGGATATCATATTAACTTGCAGAAATTTGTTGCATTTATTTACACTATGAATGAAGTATCAGAAAGGGAAAGTTTTTTAAAAATCCCTTTTAAAATCCCATCAAAAAGATAAAATGGTTAGGTACAAAATATGACCAAGGAAGTGAAAGATTTAGATGCTGAGAACTACAAAATATTGATAAGGGAAACTGAAAATGATTCAAAGAAATGGAAAGACATCCCATGCTCTTGGATTGTTAAGAATTAATATTGTTAATATGGCCATACTACTCAAAGCATTCTACAGATTTAATGTGATGCCTACCAAACTACCCATGACATTTTTCACAGAACTAGAACAATCTACAAATAATCTTAAAATTCATATGGAACCATAAAAGACCCCAAGTTGCCAAATCAACCCTAAGGAAAAAGAACAAAGCTGAAGACACAACCCTACCAGACTTCAGACAATATTACAAAGTTATAGTAACCAAAACAGCATGGTTAGGGGGCAAAAACAGATAAATGGAGCAACAGAATGGAATAGAGAACCAAGAAATAAACCCACACACCTACAGTCAGTTAATCTTCAAAAAATGAGACAAGGATATACAATGGAAAAAAATCAGTCTCTTCAGCATGCGCAGTCAGGAAAACTAGACAATCACATGTAAATCAACGAAGTTAGAATACACCCTCACACCATACACAAAAATAAACTCCAAATGGCTAAAATAAAAGTGAAAGTCACTCAGCTGTGTCCGACTCTTTGCCACCAGGCCAGAATACTGGAGTGGGTAGCCTTTCCCTTCTCCAGGGGATCTTCCCAACCCAGGAAACGAACTGGGGTCCCCTCATTGCAGGTGGATTCTTTACCAACTGAGCAATGAGGGAAGTTAAATGGCTAAAGACTTAAATATAAGACAAGACACCATAAAACTCCTAGAAGAGAATATAAGCAAAACAGTCTCTGACATAAATTGCATCAATTTTTAAAAAAAAAATCTGACTCCCAAGGCAACAGAAATAAAAGCAAAAATAAATAAATGGGACCTAATCAAACAAAAGCTTTTGCAGAGCAAATGAAAAGAGAACCTACAGAATGGGAGAAAATACTTGCGAATGATGCAACCCACAAGGGCTTAATTTTCAAAATATACAGACAGCTCATAACTAGACCACATAAGGTTGTTGTGACATTTAAATGAGATGATTAATCCATAAAATATTTACCACAGTACCTAACATAAACTTAAAACATCAATATGGAAAACTCTTAGATAAAGAGAACAGATTTATGGTTGCCAAGGGTGAGGCAGAGTGGAGGAGGAAAGGATTGGGAATTTGGGATTAGCAGATGCAAACTATTATACATAGGCTGGATAAACAATAAAATCCTATGGTATAGCACAGTGAACTATATTCAACATCCTGTGATAAATCATGACAAAAAATAATATATATATATATATATGTATAACTGAATCACTTGGCTATAAGGCAGAAATTAACACTGTACATCAACTATACTTCAATAAAGTTTAAAAATATATGCTATTCTTATCACACACAGCCTTAAGAGAAAACAAGTTTTACTAATAATCTAATAAATGACTAGTTACAGAAAATGAGTTAGGAGGAGATTATTGGTAACTTCTAATTCCTAATGCCTGGCTTATATAGAAACAATATATGGTACACAGAAAGAGAAACAGTATTCATCCAGTAAGTAAAATACTTCTATTTACAGGATTTTTAATTACATATCTATTCAAATTTCCTCCATTATACACATTTAAAATACATTTTTAGACAAGTTTTCAAAACTCTGATACCTTACCATTCCTGATCCACTATTTAGGAATCTGTCCTCCTCGTCATATTTTCTTCTCTATGAATAAACTACTGCTTGTTTGCAAAAGGAAGTGGTTATTTCCCTGTTTTGTAACTGAAGTAAAAAGAAGAAATAGCCTCTATAATCAGGAAGCCCTCCTTTCCTCTGAAAGTTGTTGTGAAATAAAAACATTACACAAAAATCATATTTACAAGACCAAATGCTGAGACACTCCTCAAATATCTACTGAGACCCATTATGCATCAAGTACTATCTTGGTGTTACAGGCAAAGACAGTGTTAGTCACTCAGTCGTGTCTGACTCTTTACGATCCCATGAACTGTAGCCCACCAGGTTCCTCTGTCCATGGAATTTTCCAGGCAAGAATACTGGAGTGGGTTGCCATTCCCTTCTCCAGGGGGATCTTCCCAACCCAGGAATCAAACCCGGGTCTCCTGCATTGCAGGCAGATTCTGGACTGCCTGAGTCACTAGGTCTCCCACATGGCAAGTGGATTCTCTACTGTCTGAGCCACCAGCAAAGCCCATGAGTACTGCAGTGGGTAGCCTATTCCTTCTCCAGGGGATCGTCCTGACCCAGGAATCGAACTGGGGTCTCCTTCCTTGCAGGCGGATTCTTTACCAGCTATGCTACCAGGGAAGCACAGGCAAGATAAAACAATCCATAATCTCAAGCAACTTAGTCTCTTGGAAAGTATAACCATTTGGTTGAATAGTGTATTGTTTAGTGAAGTATCTTCACCAATTCTAATACATACTTATTAGTATCCTAGTCATTTTTGTGAGCTACATTAAAATGTCACCTTCTCCCTATATGTTGCTTATGATGGAGGGATCTGCTCTTTCCTTCTTTAAATTTATTCAAATGTTCCCACACTCAGGTAGTATATGAATATATGTTATACTAGTCACTGTCTTAGGCATTAGGGGCACAATTTTGAGTTTACAGATCTTGTCCAGCAATAATCAGATCCAAATCTACCTTTTCTATCTTACTTCCCAATACATTCCTCTATAAACCAGTACATTTCAGTTATACTGTACTTACTACTCACATGACTCACAATTCTCAGCTTTGGCTCAAGTTGTTCCTTCCACTGAAATGCCAAAGACTTGTCTCTATCTGTGTAAATAATACAAGCTAACTCTATTGAACACTTAATTTGTGTCAGCACTGTCTGACACCTTTGTCTAAATGCGTATTAACTAATTAAATCCTCACAACAACTACATGAGATAGGTATTATTATTATCCTTACTTTCCAGAATAGAGAAATAGAAAAGTTTGGTATTTTGCAATGATATACAACCAAGAAGGGCTTTCCTGGTGGGTCAGCTGTTAAAGAATCTGCCTGCAATGTAGGAGACCTGGGTTCAGTCCCTGGGTTGGGAAGATCCCCTGGAGAAGGGAACAGCTACCCACTCCAGAATTCTGGCCTGGAGAATTCCACAGACTATAGTCCATGGGGTCGCAAAGAGCGACACAACTGAGCGACTTTCACATACCATCAAGAAAGGAGATGGCAAAAATTAAGTCTCTAGGTTTCAAGTAACCCTAGCTCTGTTAAATAAGCCTCATTCCATGCCCTTCTTACTAGACAAAGTTCTCCTCAAAAGATAACAATATAAACTTTTCTGCCTTGGAAATAGTATATGAAATAGAAAAAACAAGAGCTCAAAACTCTAATCAGAAAACTTGGATTCAAGTCACAGTGTCACTAATTTTGTGTGTCCTCAGGAGGGCAGTACTTAATAACTGAGACATATATACACAAATTTCAAGAAGGGGTTTTAACATCACCCATCAGCTCAAAGGTCTACAGTGAAAAGCGGATGAAATAAGATATATGACAACATTTAGGGTACAAGGTATCCTTAGGGCAAAACTCTTTTCAAGATATTAAAATGCTATCTGTGTTTTACACTATGTTGACATTTGCACCAATGGTGCAAGAGCAATGGCAGTGAAACTTAATATATCAGCACCAGTAGAGCCCATGGCATCGAACTAACTTTGTTGTCATTATATTCTTCATCACCATGAACAAGAAAATAACAAACAAAAAATCCTCCTGTTCTACTCCAGAATGCCCTTGAAGAAACAGTAAATATGATGACATCTTGATCCTTCAAAGTATGCTTTTGAAATACTCTGTGTGGGAAGTACACTGCTGCTACACATCAAAGCATAATGACTATCTCAAGCCAAAGCACTTTGCAACTGTCTGAGTTGTGAATTAAGCGGCTTTTTTCTCACGTGTTTGTGTGCTCAGTCGTGTCTGCCCCTTTGCGACACCTTGGACTGTAGCCCACCAGGCTTCTCTGTCCACGGGATTTCTCAGGCAAGAATACTGGAGTGGATTGCCATTTCGTTCTCCAGGGGATCTTCCAGACCCAGGGGTCAAACCCCCATCTCCTGTGTCTCCTGCATTGCAGATGATTCTTTACCTGCTGAGCCATCGGGGAAGCCTCTTCTTTTCTCACAGAACATCACTTTTACTCGAAAGAACAACACCGACAAACTATATTATTCACACTGGGGTATTTTGTAGACATTTCCTTGAAAATAACCTGCCATTTGACAGTATTTGCTACCAATTATAAAGCTCAGGCTTCAAAGCAAACACTAGCATTTTAGAAAAGCTATATTCACCAGGCACCATGACTCTGACAGATTCTCAATACTTAAAGCCTTTTTTGATGAGTTTGGGACAATATCAACAAATATAATTTTTATGTGGTATGCCGAAATGTATTAATATGAAAGATCTGCATATGACCAATGCATGATGTTACAAAATGATACATAAAGATCCATTCAAAATACCAGACAGACCAATGGATTTAAATGTAATATTTTCATATATAAATTTAATTGTTATAGTTAAATTCCACACTGCAACTAATCTTTAAGAAACTTATCACTTGTTGAGTTTTGGTCAAGTATCAAAGAATATTCACAATTATCTGAAAAGGTTATTAAAGTACTCCTTTTTCTAACTATGTATCAGTATGAGACTATATTTTCTTCATATACTTCAACCAAAACAACATATCACAAAGACTGAATGCAGAAACAGGTATAAGAACACTGCAATCTTCTACTAAGCCAGACCTTTAAAAAATTTTCAAAAATGTAAAACAATGTTTCTTCTAATTTTTTTTCACTTGGGAAAATGGCTATTTTCCCAATCTGATGAATATATTCTTTTTTTAAATAAACCCCAATGCCTTTTTATTTTTTATTGGAGTATAGTTGCTTTACAATGTTGTGTTGATTTCTGCTGTACAACGAAGTAAATCAATTATGAAAGTGAAAGTCACTCAGTCGTGTCCATCTCTTTGCCACCACATTGACTATAAGTCCATGGAATTTTCCAGGCCAGAAAACTGGAGTGGGTAGCCTTTCCCTTCTCCAGGGGATCTTCCCAATCCAGGGATCAAACCCAGGTCTCCCGCATTGCAGGCGGATTCTTTACTAGCTGAGCCACAAGGGAAGCCCAAGAATACTGGAGTGGATAACCTATCCCTTCCTCCATGGGTCTTCCTGACCCAGGAATCGAACTGGGGTCTCCTGCATTGCAGGCAGATTCTTTGTATATTCTTTGTATACATATATCCCCTCTCTCCAGGACATTCCTCCCATCCCCCTCCATGCCACCCATCTAGGTCATCAAAGAGCACCAAGTTGAGCTCCCTGTGCCATATAGCAGGTTCCCACTAGTTACCTATTTTATACATGTTTGTGTATCTATGTCCCAATCTCCCAATTCATCCCACCACCACCACCCGCCCTGGTGCTCACATGCCTGTTCTCCATGTCTATGTCTCTATTTGTGCTCTGCAAATAGGTTCATCTATATCATTTTCCTAAACTCCATATATATGATACATATTTTCTTAATTCTCAAAAGCCTACATGTCCTTAGCAATTAAATGATACTCATAATTACCAGACAAATAATAACCTATCATTTTTTCAAATGACACTTTCTCCATGAGGTGTACACTAAAACTTGGCTCCCCAACCTAGCATTTCCTATTCCCCAAATCTTGCTGTACCTTTTCTTTTCTTCATTGTACTTATCACTTCTTTTATATATGTGTGTGTATGTGTATATATATGTATACATATTTACATATATATGTTTATATATATTTATGTATGCTTATTATTTATTATCTGTCTCCTATCACAGAAATGTAAGCTCCACAAAGGCTAGGATCTTGATTCATTTCATTTATTTATGTATCCCAAGTCCCTAGAATTATGCCAGGCAAACAAGTGTTCAATAAATATTTGTTGAATGAGGAATAATGATTGCACTATTTGGTGTATGGTTTACCTAATGTTTTATATTTGGAATCTAAAAACAGGTTTGATTTCCTAAGAAATCAATATTTTTGCTTAGCATCCTTTAAAGCTTCTCCCTCAAAGATTTATGAACAGTTTTAGCTGAAGTCTCCAAACTGCTGAATAAAACACAAGCAAATATTTACAAAAGTGTTCTCCCCCACAACTTCTGCTTTGACTATCTGAAGCAATACTGTGCTTCTCCTGGACAGAGTCAGCATTGCATTGGGCAACTGGATATCTTTGATTCAGTCAAAGTAGACAGTGAAAATGGGTTATTTTCAACTCATTCCACAACCAGAAGCTTCCAAGTCAAGTTATTCCCAGTAAATATAAATCTTCACCATATGTAAATATAGCCTAAGAATTTTAGCTGCTGCAGAAGATGTGTCCTTTGTGTGTGTGTGTGTGTGTCCTCCTTCTCTGGAGGAGAAAAGCTGTGGCAGAAGAGAAACAAAAAGAGATTCCAAGCCTGAGAAAGATCTGATGCACCATGGCTGGCTTTGAGGTACAGGGGTTCATATGCAAGAACCAGGGAGAGCCTTCTAGGAGTTAAGGGCACCCCCAGCTGACAGCCAGCAAGGAAATGGAACCTGAGTCCTATAACCATAACGAACAAGATTCTGAGAACAACTTGAATGAGCATGGAATCTAATTCTTCCCAGAATCTGCCAGTAAGAGTCCAGTTAGCACATTGATTTTAAACTTGTTAGACCTGGAACAGAGAAATCAGCAGAGCTGGAGGAATCAGTCCCTACCTACAAAACTGAGAGATAATAAATCTGTGTTGTTTTAAGCCACACACACACAAAAAGACAATACTAAGGAGGGGAGGGAAAAAATGTTAGGAATAGGTTGGTTTTAGAGACCTCATCCAGACATCAATAAGGAAGGAGATTTGGCAGAAAAAAAGGAGAGAAGGAAGCTGAAGAGGATCCATATAGAAAACTGAAAGAAGGGATAAAGACCTGGACTGTGTAAGTGACTTAGGAAATAGAAAAAGGGTAGAATCCAATGGCCATGCTTACTCAAGTGATATATGGAAAATGTGGTAGATGCAGACGTAGAGAAAGAGAAGTCTTCGAATTTGGCTAGCTGGGTAAATGAAAGTGCTATTCCACAACATAGAGAATACAGAAAGAATGTCAGTTTGGGAGTGGTGGGTTGTAAAATATTACTTTGGGCTTGAAGAGACCTAGATTCAGTGAATCCTGAAACTTGGTAAACCTGATCTTCTGAAAAATCTTGTTAAGTTTTACTGAATTCATTCATTTTTATAGTTAGTATATATATTGCTAGAAAATACTCCCTGTCCAGGAGAAGCCAAAAAGTAGAATACATCTTTAATGCATTCTGGGGAAGAGAAAGGAGAGAGGGATCAGTTCAGTTCAGTTGCCCAGTCATGTCTGACTCTTTGTGACCCCACGGACTGAAGCATGCCAGGCCTCCCTGTCCATCACCAACTCCCAGAGTTTACTCAAACTCATGTCCATTGAGTTGGTGATGACATCCAACCATCTCATCCTCTGTCATCCCCTTCTCCTGCCTTCAATCTTTCCCAGCATCAGGGTCTTTTCAAATGAGTCAGCTCTTCGCATCAGGTGGTCAAAATATTGGAGTTTCAGCTTCAACATCAGTCCTCCCAATGAATATTCAGGACTGATTTCCTTTAGGATGGACTGGCTGGATCTGCTTGCAGTTCAAGGGACTCTCAAGAGTCTTCTCCAATGCCATAGTTCAAAAGCAGCAATTCTACCACAGTTCAAAAGCAGCAATTCTTTGGAGCTCAGCTTTCTTTATTGGAGAAGGAAATGGCAACCCACTCCAGTATTCGTGCCTAGAGAGTCCTGTGGACGGAGGAGCCTGGTGGGCTGCCATCTATGGGGTCACACAGAGTCGGACACAGCTGAAGCGACTTAGCAGCAGCAGCAGCAGCTTTCTTTATGGTCCAAATCTCACATCCATACATGACTACTGGAAAAACCATAGCCTTGACTAGACGGACCTTTGTCAGCAAAGTAATGTCTCTGCTTTTTAATATGCTGTCTAGTTTGGTCATAACTTTCCTTCCAAGGAGTGTTTTTAATTTCATGGCTGCAGTCACCATCTGCAGTGATTTTGGAGCCCAAAAAACAAAGTCTGTCACTGTTTCTACTGTTTCCCCATCTATTTGTGATGGGACCAGATGTCATGATCTTAGTTTTCTGAATATTGAGCTCTAAACCAACTTTTTCACTCTCTTTCACTTTCATCAAGAGGCTCTTTAGTTCTTCTTCACTTTCTGCCATAAGGGTGGTGTCATCTGCATATCTGAGGTTATTGATATTTCTCCCGGCAACCTTGATTCCAGCTTGTGCTTCTTCCAGACCAGCGTTTCTCATGATGTACTCTGCATAGAGGTTAAATAAGCAGGGTGACAACATACAGTCTTGATGTACTTCTTTTCCTATTTGGAACCAGTCTGTTGTTCCATGTCCAGTTCTAGCTGTTGCTTCCCGACCTGCATACAGGTTTCTCAAGAGGCAGGTCAGGTGGTCTGGTATTCCCATCTCTTTCAGAATTTTCCACAGTTTGTTGTGATCCATACAGTCAAAGGCTTTGGCATAGTCAATAAAGCAAAAATAGATGTTTTTCTTGAACTCTCTTGCTTTTTCAATGATCCAGCGGATGTTGGCAATTTGATCTCTGGTTCCTTTACCTTTTCTAAAACTAGCTTGAACATCTGGAAGTTCAGAGTTCACGTATTGTTCATGTATTGTTGAAGCCTGACTTAGAGAATTTAGAGCATTACTTTCCTAGCATGTGAGATGAGTGCAGCTGTGCGGTAGTTTGAGCATTCTTTGGCATTATCTTTCTTTAGGACTGGAATGAAAACTGACTTTTTCCAGTCCTGTGGCCACTTCTGAGTTTTCCAAATTTGCTGGTATATTGAGTGCAGCACTTTCAGAGAGAGGGATGGAAGGAGGCAATTTTGAGAAGTTGAAGCCAACTACTAGTTCATGAGGATAAACACAGTTTGACTCTTAAATAATATAGGTTTGAACTGCATGGGTCTACTTCTACATGAATTTTTAAATAGTAAATACTACAGTACTACACAAATCATGGCTGTTTAAATCCACAGATTTGGGAGAACATATAGAGAGGAACCACAGATATGGAGGGTTGGCTAGAAATTACAGGTAGATTTTCAACGCCCAGTGGACCAGGACACCTACCCCTATCTTGTTCAAGGGTCCACTGGAAAGAATGTCAAACACACCTTCATTGAATACCAAAGTTGAGTTATTCAGAAAAAAAGAATGTTGTTACAGAATCATTCAATTTTTGAATTAGGCAATGAAAGGAAAGAGAGGGGGGAAAGATTAATACATGTTAGAAAATTCAGGAAGAAAATGAAAGCAGGGCAAATAAAAAATATATATATAAGAAAAGAGAATTTGCTATCTAATTCTTTTGTCTACTTCCAAGGTGCTGTGCTGAGTCACTCAGTCATGTCCAACTTTTTGCAACTGCATGGACTGTAGCCTGACAGGTACCTCTGTCCACGGGGTAAACAAGGCCAAAATAGGTGTGGCCTAACAAAGTGACAGAATTAATCTAAGAAGAAACTATAATGATTATGTTACTTTAAAGAGAGTTTTCTGAAGACAGGCATTATTCCTTATACACAGAGGACAGGGAGACCCTTTAGACTTAAAAGAAATATATAGGGAATTCCCTGGTGGTCCAGGGGTCAGGACTCTGACCTTTCACTGCTGAGGATGTGAGTTCAATCCCTGGATGGGGAATTAAGATCCTGCAGGCTGCATGGCGTGGGCAAAAGAAAAAAAAAAAGTAACATAAATGCAAATATGTTTTCAGTACATAAAGTACAGTAGAGACACTGCTGCATTATAATCCTCATAATATTCCCAGTGAACAACCTTTCTGAAGGCTTCACTCTTTGTCCCCAGTAACTCTCCAAGGAAATCTGCTCAGGGCACAAAGCTATCAATAAGTTACTTCCTTCCTTCTCTATAATTAGCTGTAAGCTGTATATAATATCTTCACCTTTCTTTAGGAAAGTATATATTTCCAGACCAAGACTGCAATATAAACTTGCATAACCTCAGTGCATCTCACAAGATTTAACTCTATCTGACAAAGCACAGTCTAGATATAGTAACATGTCATTGATTCAGCCCTCCCTACAATTTAGGACTTAAATGATTTATACCAAATCACTATGCTTAAACCAACTCAATAAGTACAAAGTGTAAATAACAATAAAAGAAATTCTTAATGATGATAAACATGCTAAAAAATACATCATACAACAATGTTAGCTTAATTCTAGTGTCCACAGATAAAGCTACAAAAGGGCATTTTTTTTCAGATAGCCTATAATTCAGGTTTGCTTCTGTCTACCATGAGCTAACTTGTTCATATTACTAAAATATTACATTTATGGCACTACCCTGACTTATCTCACTAGCCTAAAAATTTAGATTCCTGAAAGGAAAGAACTCCAGTTGGTTCACATTCAAAAGTGCTGCAAGATGGCTAGAAACTTCCACACAGAGAACATGGTCAAGAATTAATTTATTTATTTCAGTCATATTCTACTTGTGATCTTCCCATTAACAAATCAGAGTACACTCTGTGCTAATATAAGTCAGACATTGATCCCCAGGTGCTGAGTACTTTTTTCCAAGCCTAAGTTGCTGATCTTCTGATACTTCTTAATTGAAGACTATTTTTCTCAGGGATCTGAAGCCCTGAGGTTTCCTTCAGTGGGAGAATACCACCTGTTTTTCTTAAACAATTGCATTTACCCTGACATAGTCCAAAATTACACTTTCATTAAAAAACATATATATGCATTGAGGGTATATATGTCCACAGCAGGTAGGCACTGGTGACACTGCAGTGAAAAAGACATAGTCCTTAATACATCTGAAAGAACAGTGCCACCATCCTCCCACTACTCTGTCAGAAAGCCTGGGATAATTCTGCACTCCTTTCCCCCTATCTTCCTAGAAACAGTTAGGTCACCAAATTCTGCCTGTCATACCTATTTTTCTGTGTTTATCCTCTCTGGGGCACTCTTATTGCCTTTGTTCAAGACCCCATCACCTCTTACGAGAACCTCTGCAGTAAGCTCCAAACCAGGCATCCTGCCTCCAATTTCACTTCTCTTCAAAGCATTCCACAAACAGCTCCCAGTGTTCCTTCTAAGCCACAAAAGGGATCGTGACATTTCCATGACTAAAATAACTGATGTTTCTCGCTAACTTATAGGAAAGGGGTTTTAGTTTATCATTCTGGTATATGAGAACTTTGATGAGCTATCTAGTACCAAACAGAACTCAAGCTCCTTTTCCTCACCTCTAATGTATTCTCAAATGTACCGCACTTCCTACATTTCTCAAATAAATCATCCTTTTTCATCCTTCCAAGCTTTTACACATACTTACCCTTTACCTGGAATGTGCTTCTCCTTTCTTCCTGTGAAGTTTGGTAAATGTTCTTTCTTTTCACTTCTCTTCCTCCCTGACTACATCTCATTTGAAGTATTTTTCATCCTTCAAAATCCATATCAAAACCATCTCTTCCGTGATGTCTTCCTGCCTCCATCAGTTCTCTTTTCTACATCTCCATACATCTCTATCAATTTTACATTGTACTGTAACTAGCTGTTTCAAACTAAATCACTTGGGTAAGCGATTTAGCACTCTCTGCCTCAGTTTCCTCAAAACTATTTCTTGGGTTGTTAAAAGAGGGAAATGAAAAAACACATGGTACATGCCTTTGGTACAGAACCTGCACAAGCTGCTATCCTCATTGTTGTCTTTCTAGTAAATATTCCCATAGTCATTCCTCCTACTAAACTGAGAGCTTTCTAACTAGTAGGGAATCAGCTTTCTTTCCCTCGTATCGTGCTCTTGCCTGTGGCATTTTCAAAAACCTAATTTGGGTTACCTCTAACCCAAACCCTTGGCTAGAAAAAGGAGAAAAGGGAAAACCAAAAACAGCAGGAGCATGATCATCAGCAACTCCATAAAATAAAAAACAACAGCTACTATTTTTTGAGCACTGCTATTTATCAGGCACCATACTGAGTATGTATATACATTTTCTCACAGTACAATTCTGGAGCTCGGTATTACCATCCTCCTTTTACTGATGACCCCCTGCTCCACAGTTAGGTTTCTCGGGGAGGCAGGACTTCCTCTGCAAAGGAGGAATAAATATCGTAAGATATATTGGCCTATTATCCTCAATAACTTGGGCATGCTATCTCAGTTGACATAGTATGAGAACTCTGCAATCAGAGTAGAAGTAAAATTAAACAGGGTACAGGTCAATATGTGTTTGATATGCTGCCTTTAAATCCATACAGGGACATTCCTGAGACTCTCTTCAGCCACACTTCCAAGCCTCCCTCACACTTGGTGACGGACTGCTCACCTCATGCTTCACACAAGTCTATTTCGACCAATATCCCAGTTCCCTTGCTTCAGCTGGGCCCCCTGACAACTACAACTTGGATATAGACTGAGTATAGGAGAAGCTGTGACAACCAAACCACCTGATAGCATGAAGACCCTAACTACCGTCAGAGCAGGAATGCTGTACTATTCAGAAGAGAAAACAGAACTGAAGTTATAGCATTGTTGTTGTTTAGCTGCTAAGTCACGCCTGACTCTGTGTGATCCTGTGGACTGCAGGCTGCCAGGCTCCTTCTGGCCATGGGATTTCCCAGGCAATAATATTGGAGCGGGTTGCCATTTCTTCCTCCAGGGGATCTTCCCAACCCAGGGATGGAAGCTGCATCTCCTGTATTAGCAGGCAGATTCTCCACCACGGAGCCACCAGGGAAGCCTGAAGCTGGAGCTGCAGGGAGGCCAAGGCACGGTGAAAAGAGAAGTCAGTGTGACTGAGAGCAAAAAGGGAAAAGAGCTGTGGAGAAGCAGCACTGTATAGTGAAGACAGCATGGGCCTCAATTCAGGCTCAGCAACCCCCCATTTGTGGTACCTCAGATAAAAACTTCTCCAAGCCTCAGTTTCCTTGTCTATAAAATGGGAATAAAAATACATATCTCACAAAGATGTGTGGGGGTACATATGAGGATTATGGTGCCTAGCATCACATTAACTGCACTCTGAATGTTTGCTTCCTTTCCACTCCATTCCCTTCTTTTATCCATCAGAGGCTCACTTCTAGAATAGAATCACTTCTAGAAAAGATTTCTAGTCAATCATTCTCTCCAATATTAAAAAAAAAAAAAAATCCCATTGACACTCATCCCCACTTGACTTAAATCATCCATATACAAAGGCTCTCAGCTTAAATCTTTTTTATATGATCCACTAATTCCATCCACTAAGTCCCACCCAAAGCAGATATATCCTCATTAAAGCCACCAACCCAGCAAAGATGCAGCTTTTTTATAGTTTACCTGAATTCTAATTCTTTTTCCAGGGTTATGAGTCAAATTGTCTTAGGTTTCTCCAAGTTTAATATTAACAAAATGCAATGATGAAACATAACCTGAATTTATACGCTGAACCAATGTTACATGTGGAGTACAATGATTAAAGCCACCATGACCAGGAGAATGTTCATAAACTACATGCAGTTCATAAACTGCATGCAGTGTTAGTGAAGGAGGTTGAAAGGCCAAAGATGACCTTGGCAGAAGTTAAATATTTTCTTAGAGAGTTCACCATCGAGTTAGCTAAAAGGTAAATGCAGTCTAGGCATTACTAAAGGATAGCGCTTTAACTCTTGGATATTTAACCTGGAGTCAGAGAACTACCCGAAAGTGTGCAAGCAGGAAGATTCCTCTAGAAAAATGATTTTCAAAATGTGAGACCCTTAAGGACAGGCGCTTAGCTTTGCTCACTACTTTACACTCAGGAAACAAGCCTAGTTACAATAAGCATTCAAACATTTGTTGACAATGAAAACGAATGAATGGATGAATAAAAAGAAAGAATGGCTAAAATGAATCGAACACTGGTATTTTCTCAAAGTTCCTAGTGCATGGATGTAGGCTCTCAACCCTTTTACTTTCACCAGAGCAACTATACTTTTTCCTGTCTCACATCTAGGCTTCTAAATAAGGTTGCACATGTAAAATGCTTTTATTAAAAGTTTGAAAAACAGAGAAAATCTAACTATCATTGTAATTTCCTTCTCTGAATTCCTATTATACTTAAAAGTGTATATAATTTAATGCTCACTGTTCCCTAAGTCATGGAGCTTCCCAGGTGGAGCAAGTGGTAAAGAACCCGCCTGCCAATGCAGGAGACATAAAAGACATGGGTTCAATCCCTAGGTCAGGAAAATCCCCTGGAGGAGGGCTAAGTCAGTTTTGAGTCCTCAAAGTTTTTCTGAGGTATGACTACATTTTACATAAGCAGTGCTTGCCTATTCAACCTTCCATATAACCTGTACTTTCTTATACACTGACTCCTCAGAGAAAGTTTTAATTTTCTTATATCAAGCAACAAGTGGACATTCTGTGCCAACACACAGTGCAAAAGCCTGCCCGGCAACAATTTAGTTCTTATAACATCACCACCTCCACTGGAAGAGCAGTGCTCACGCAACTATTTTAATATACTTTACATTTATTATATCATTCTTTTAATTAGTAGAAAAAGAAAAAAATTAAAGTGCCAATAGGGGTGACAATTAATATAAACTTTTTAAACATAACAGAAAAATCAACTGAGAAATAATTAGGCATGCTAAAAGCAGTAAATCTTGATCATCAATAGGACACTCCTTAGATGTTAGCCCCTAAGACTTTAGTCCATTGCCTATATGTTCATTTTTAAAAGAAAGATATGAAATGTATGAATTATGAATAAATGTTATGTCTGAAAGTCAAGGTGTCATTAAAGACTTCATAGTATGTGCTGAGAATGCAACCCCTTTACACCCTCCAAGTCTGTTCAACTCAGTTTACTTCCACGCACATTTTCAGTTACACATTATACATTCAAGAAGGGAAATGCTCTTCTTTATGTATCTTCATTTACTCTTCACAATAATATGTACCAGCAACATGTTCCAAATTAGACAAAAAGATTACTTAGCAAGATATAATGAATGAGTCTACCCTTTCAAAAAGGAGAGTATAAGAAAAGCATGAGCATACCACCAACAACAAAAACCAGGACAGAAGGATGAGTAATTCACCAAACAAGAAATAAACACATTAAAAAAAATTCTTGAGGACACTGGGTTGGCATTCTTTTAAAATTAAAATGCTAAATGCTGATGGTGTGATGAAGCAGAAGGGAAATCTAAATTGACAATCTCCCTTGAAAGCTATAGGGGAAGGTTTATATAAAGTATTTCAGGAATATTAAAATATGTATGTCTTTTGTTCTGACAAGTTATTTTCTGAATCTATCTACCCTAAGCTAAATAGAGATTTGGCTGAAGATTTGTGTATAAGGATATTCAACATAGTATTACTTAATATAGAGAAAAATCTGTACAATACAGATGAATGGTTAAGTATGATTATTTATTAAATGGCATAACACAAACTATTAGAAATCACATTTTCTTAGATCACTCAGTGTCAAGGGAGATTTTTCATAATATTTAAAATATAAAGTATGGAAATTTATTTACACAGAATGACTCAATTTTGTAAAATTCACACATACAAACACACACTCTCACACAAACAACTGAAATATCAGAAAGGAATCCACAAGCATGTTACTGATAATTATCTTCTGGTGGGCGAGTATGGGCAATTATTAGTATCAGCTGTATACTACTCTATTTCCCCAAATTTCTACAGTGAGCAGTTATTAATTTTACTACTTAAAAATGATGAAAAAGGAAATGGTGGGATAAAATGTAAAGAACTAAGAAAAAATAAAATTATATATCAACTAATCCTGGCTATTCAGTAAGCCAAATAGTCCACAATTGGTTAAATTTTGATAAACTGTAATTTCAAAAATTCAGGGAGGATCACGAACAGAAAGCAAATTAAGAAGGATGGTACACCACTGAGATCCAATTCTCCTACAGTAATGTAACAAACTCCCAATACACAAATTCAGTAGCATTTCCCCTCCTGATGCCAAGTGAAATTATAACATCTAATTAGAAAATTAGTTATAGGGGATTTATTTCCCTTAAATGAAATCTATAAATGGTTATTTTGTATTGAGGAGGGGTTATCACATAAAAATAAAAACTATAACCTCAGAGGGAAATTTTTTTAAGTCCATAATCAATAGAATAATGGAATCTGTTTACTAATGATGATGCTGAGATGGTTATTTTTAAAGCAGAAGATTTTTAATTTATTTTTAAAGCAGAAGCCTGCAACTATGAGTTAGTCTTTTCTTCTAAATGATTAATGATGCAGATGTGTCATGTCATGTTGATTGATGTTAATACAGTAAGGGTGATGTTGCAATAATATCCTTGATCAACATAACATTTCTGAATTAAACACTTTCCTTCACCACTGGGCTGATTTATAGTAATTTTGCATTTTAATAAATAAGCAAGCTCTAATGGAGTGAGCTGAAAACATCAGCGATCAGTGCAACAGATGACTTCTGCTAGACTTACACAGTTCCTAAAGGTTCTTTTAATTTAAACACTTTATTGTTTCAAAATGTTGCATATTGTCTTAGCAACTTGTATTGCTTTAAAGGTATACCCAAATAAATTTGCAAACAAATTTCATATTGAAATCACTTTGAAAACACACTGATTAAAGAATGCCTTTATTAAAATCCTTTGAAAGTAAAGGATTATTTTATAATGAAAGAATATACACATATTGCTGATTTTCACCCTATAAAAACTTAGATTTTTTTTCCCACACACCAGGTTTACTTAAGGCAAGAGACTCCTTCTATGTAGCTTGTCGCTATTGTTTGGTAGCTAAGTTGTCTTCTACTCTTTTGTAACCCCATGGATTGTAGCCTGCCAGGCTGTTCTGGCCATAGGATTTCCCAGGCAAGAATACTGGAGTGGGTTGCCATTTCCTTCTCCATGGGATCTTCCTGACCCAGGGATCGAACCCTAGTCTCCAGCATTGGCAAGTGGATTCTTTTACCACCGAGCCACCAGGGAAGCCCTTCTATGTAGGTTGCTGTGCTGTGCTTAGTTGCTCAGTCGTGTCCGACTCTTTGCAAGCCCATGGACTGCAGCCTGCCAGGCTCCTCTGTCCATGAGGATTCTCCAGGCAAGAATATTTGAGTGGGCTGACATGGCCTCCTCCAAAGTTTATGTAGGCTAGGACATAGTAAAAAACAATCTAAGATCAAGGTCAGGACCCTTGACTCTCTCTGTCTTCTCACACATATAAATTGGGGATAGTTACACCTAATATATAAGGTTATGAGAATAAAGTGGAATAACAACACGAAACCCTGGGTCCAGATCAATGATTACGAAACTTCAGTGTGTGTCAGAATCACTAGAGGATTCATTCCCAGAGTTTCTGATTCAGCAAGTCTGGGGCTCAGCCTGATATTCTGTGTTCCCAACAAGGTCCCAGGTGATGTTAGTTAGGTTGGCCTGGGACTGCACTTTAAGAGCTACTGATCTAGACAGATGTAGGCACAATCTACTAATCCTGGGCATTCAGCTTCTCTGAAACTCAGTTTTTCTGACTCTAAAACTAGAAATATAACTACCTCATTGGGGAGTTTAGGAGTTATGGAAGTAATGTACATTGCCTGTTAAACAGAGTGCCCAGTTTATAAGACACACTTAGTAGTGGTAAGAGCAGCTGTTACTGCCACTACTGCTACTATTTCTACTAAGCAATGGAACATGTAGAACATCACAGAATTTTTTAACTGCATTAAACGGCACTGTAATTTTAAGTTCCTTATATTTTACACCAATTCCTTTCTGCATAAAATTATAAAAGTTAATTATAAACTAGTTGACAAATTTCTATAACTTACTGGTAGCATCTAAGAGAATGGCTCTAGAGCACAACTGTTTGTGTTCAAATTCCATTTCTGCCTGATGTTACCTACATGTATGTGACCCCCAGTTTCCTTACCCATAAAATAAAAATAATAGTACCTACTTCATAAGGTCATAAAAACTGAATGGGTTAAACTATGTAAAATTCTGAATAGTGCCTAGTATAAAATAAACATTTGATAAATGCAGCTATCATTATCATTATTCCAATACACTACACTACCAGTAACATTATAAATCATTATATATATATATAAAAGCATTAAATACATATAATTTTTTGAAGGCAAAATTCAAATAACTGGATATCTTTCTAATTAGTATGAGTTATGGTCCATTTAGTCTTTTATTAAATTATCACATATGAACTGCCGATAAAAACAGTATGTACTTTCACATAGTTGAAGCTAGTAGCTTTCACCCCAACCTCTCTGATCATTCCTTTGAGCCTGTTGATGGTCCCACCCTAGAATACTGCCAGGTTTGGAGCAGCTCTTCTCATTCACATCTGCCAGAAGGTTCATAACGACCACTACCATAGTTTAAACCACAGACTAAAATATCTAGAAGGTTTTAGCTAGCTCATAGATGCATTGCATTGGTCTACGTAATTGAACTGGAAGATTTAATATGCACATATCCAAACTCTTGCACATACAAAAAAAAATCTGGACTTCTGGCTTCTCTTGAAAAACTAGGCAGTTTTCTCTTGAAAACATTGGACAAGCATTACCAAAAGTCTACAACTGTCTGGAATTAAGTACTAGCTACCCCTTCAAACAGGGCTCTCCAAATTGCTAGTCTTCAGTCAGCTTTACTCTTTACTCCTTTACTTATCTGCCTAGCCCTGAAGCATTCAATTTTCTAAATTCTATTAATAATTCTACCTTCCAGTGATATGTTCATAACCACTAATCTCCATCTTCAGTCCAGGAAGGAAGGCATGCATGTTCAGTCGTGTCTGACTCTTTGTGACCCCAAAGACTGTAGCCAACTATGCTCCTCTGTTCATGGACTTTTCCAGGCAAGAATACTGGAGCAAGTTGCCATTTCCTTCTCTACAGGATCTTCCCAACCAGGGACTGAACCTATATGTCCTGTGTCTCCTGCACTGGCTAACAGATTCTTTACCACTGCACCACCTGGGAAGCCCAGACTTAGACCCAATTGATATCACCATCAATACCTGTATGTCCCAAAGACACCTCAAGTTTAAGAAGCCCCTCACCATCTCTGTTCTAGATTCTCTATTTCAGATGTTGACAACATCCAAACAAAACAGTAAGCCACGTCTTTCTTACACCTTTACTACTCTCATCCTCTCAGCTCCCGTTTCCAAGCAATCAACAATTCCTAAAGATTTACTTATTAAAAAATCTCAAGTCTGTTTTCCTCTTCTCTTTCCCCATTACCGATGGCTTTAATAAAGGGCCTTAAAAATCAAGGCTCTTTATCTAGAGAACCATGTCTTACTCTTTCTTATCTCTGCTTAAAACTCTGTTTCATTGGCTCCTACCAGACCTCAGGATAAAAATAAAACCCTTTCATATTAGACATAGGCCTCTGCCTCAACTCCTGTCCACTGTCCTGAGAGTACCAAGCATTCAAAGTTCTTGGAACACATGTGGTAGCATCATATTTCCATACCTTTGCAAATGCTACAACACCCCTCCGCCTGGTAAACTTCAGACTTCAGAACTCTACCAGGCAGAGGAGGTAAGGAGGGAGAGGTGAGAGACACAGCCTGGTCACAGGGACTTTTAGTTTTTATATTATGTAATTCTGGGCAACCTGAAATTTTTTAGAACTAGTATAATTTTAAGTTGTCATTATTTTAAAAAGAATTACCTGGTAACAAGAAAAACTCTGCTCTTCTGTGAAGTACTGAGTAACTGTCTCTTTTGCCTCTCCATTATTTCAGTATCCTATACATATTTCTCTACTATAGCATATTTCATACTACATTGTAATTACTTCTTCACAAGCTCTCTAACATCCTGGCTTATGTCTTATTAACCTGTATACAGTTCTGAGTACGGGGAGTTACACACACTATTCATACATTAAATGTCTGAACTCAACAGCCAGTCTAATTGATACCAAAATTGCAGTCCACACAATGTCTAGCTAAGAATCCAAATGCAAACAACTCTTAGCTGACTGATGGAAAAAGGAATCATTTTTTGCTCTTATCAGAAGAGCCAGTTTATAAAGATGAATTGGCAATCATTTTCATTTTAATCTCTGAAAAATGACAGAATGAAGCTGTAGTTTTCAAATCCAGGTAAAGCTCTAACATGCAAGGACTGTAATTTCAATTGTTACCTTAAAAGGGAAAAGGGTTTTTTCTCAAAATTAAAGTTAGTTTAAATTAACTTTGTTTTGAGAATTTTATGATATCTCTTTAGAATTGTAGCTACTCTGAAATATCAAGCTACCAGAACTGAGAATCATTATAATGAAAAATTACCTATTGTTTTAGGAAAGTTTGTTCTCTTCATGGCACCAGTCCTCTTTATGATTAACAAAATATATTTCAGGATACAGGACATGTAGGTCAGCTAGAGAGTTAAACCACAGTGGAAATGAAGATGATCGATAACAGCCTGCGACATATATACCATACACCTGACTTTCTTGTTACTATGGATGAACTGTCTATGCTCTGAGCCAAACGCAACACCCTCCCTGTGTGTTAGGTCTCATCCTGTCTTGCTGTCTCTAAAACACCAATCTAATAATTCTCCCTTTTCTCTCTTGCATCATCGACTTTTCCCTCTCTACTGAGTCACTACCAACAGCATAAGAACAGCATGTCATTATTGCTCTTATCTTTAAAAAAACTTATTTCCCTCTCCCAGCTACTATTGTATTTCTCACCCTCCCTTTATAGCACAACTTAAAAGCACTGTCTATATTCTAACTTTTAAATTGCTCTTCTCAAGGTTATCAATAGACTTAATTGTTAAATCTTGTGATCATTTCTCAGCCCTCAACTTTCTCAATCAAGGGCATTTGACACAGTTGCAGATGCCTCTCACCTCTCCAAGAAGCACTTCCTATCTTGGTTTTCTGGGTACCACATTCACCTGGTTTCCCTCCTCCTCTTTGGTTGATTCTTTTCAATCTCTTTTGCGAGTTCCACTTCTTCTCTGTGCCTTCTAAATGAATGTTGGGAGTGTTCCAGAGTTCATTACTTGGACCTCTTCTCTTTTCTCTCCATGAGTGAGTGAAGTCACTCAGTCGTGTCCGACTCTTTGTGACCCCGTGGACTGTAGCCCACCAGGCTCCTCCGTCCATGGGATTTTCCAGGCAAGAGTACTGGAGTGGGTTGCCATTTCCTTCTCCAGGGGATCTTCCCAACCCAGGGATTGAATCTGGGTCTCCCACATTGTAGGCAGACGCTTTACCATCTGAGCCACCAGGGAAGTCATACTTCCCCTCCCAAATTTCTCTCCATACTTCCTCCCAAATTCTCACAGCTTAAATACCATCTATATGCCAATGACCCCCAAATTTATTATTTCAGCCTGAACTTTTCTCCTGAACGCCACACCTCAATTACCTACTTGACATCTCCATTTGGACATTTGATAGGCATCTAGAACTTGATTATAAGCATGCCCAAGGCTAAGCTCCCAATGCCCACCTGTTCCCCACACACAACTGGTTCCCCACCCCAGTTAATGGCAACTCCAGTCTCACTCAAGTCAAAAATATGGTGTCATCCTGTCTTCCTACTGTCTTTCTTTCACATGCTACAGTACAACCTTCAAAAAATATATAATATCTAACAACAGACTACTACTTAGCAATATAAAAGGAACTACCAATACATGCAGCAAGATGGACGAGCTAAAACATACTAAGCTAAAATAAAGCCAGACAAAAGAGAGTACATACTGAAAGGTTCTATTTGTGTGAACCTCTCCAAAAGAAAAATCTAATCTTTAGCGATAGAAAGTAGATCAGTTGCTGTCTGGAGCCAGGGACTGGAAGTATAGACTGACAAAAGAATAAAAGAATCTTCTGGGTGACAGAAATGTTCCAGATCTTGATTATGGTAGCAGCTTAATGAGTAAGTAAATTTGTCAATATTCACTGAATTTTAGAGAGTATACATTTTATTGTATATTAATTATACCTCAATAGAGTTGATTAAACACACATGCACAATTCAACCACTTCTCACTACCTCTCTACTCCCACTGCTACCACCTGGGAGCCGCCATCATCTCTCTTCTGGATTACTCTAGTCTCCTAATTAGTTTCTCAGCTCTGTTCCGGCCTCTTGCATTTTATTCTCGAAACAGTGGCCAGAGTGATAACTGTTTAAAAATCACATCATGTCACTCCTCTGCTTAAAACCATCTATAATGGCTTCTTATCTTAGTAAAATTCAATATCCTTACTGTTGCCATATAAGGCCTCATAAAACGTTCCCTCTTAGACATCATCTCATACTACCCTCCGCCTGGTGATCCGCACTCCAACCAGAGCTGGCCTCCTTGCTGTTCTTCAAATATGGCAGGCACACCCTTTTGCACTTACTGTTTCCTTTGCCTGGAGTGATTTACTCTTCACCATCATCCCCAACAAAGCCATATAAGCTTGTTCCCTCACTTCTTTCAGGTCTTTCACTGAAAGGCATCATCCCAGTGAGTCTCCCCAGCCATCTAAAATTCTCAACCACCCCCTACAAATATACACACACAAAACCTCACAATTCTATTTCATTTTCTCCTTGCCTGCGTTTTTTTTTCCTCCCTAGGACTTGCCACTGTCTTATTTCCTTATATTTTAAAATTTATCTTATTTATTGGCTTTCTTCTCTACCAGATTAGATGCTACAGAGGGGAGGAATTTTATATTTTGTTCACTATTGTATCCCCAGAACTTAGAGTAATGTCCAAAATAGATGTTGGAACAAATTAGTGGGTCTAAACAAATTCTAGCTTTCCCTTTAAGAGTTGACAGTGAGCAGAATTTGTTTTATAGATGTCTCAATTGATACTTCACTTGCTTCAAAAAATTCTGTTATATTAAACTTTAAAAAGTCAACACATTTACACACATGCTAATGTACATCCATCTTAACTTGCTTTCAATTCTAATCAAGAAGACCTTAGACATTGAAAATTTCATCAATTTTTCAGCAAACTTATGAGCAAGGACCTATGAATGCAAAATAACTCTTATTACGTCCAAGAATAGAAAGAATATTAGGGTTCTTTGCAAAAGCCAAATAATCTCATGTTGTCTGAGGCTTCCAAAACTATTACAGTAAAAAATAAACTAATGAATCCAACAGTCTCAGAACTAAATATCCATTTAAAAAATACATATAACACTTATTTATCCTTGTCATTTAAATGATTCATTAAAGGAATCACTTGTTTTTACAAGCAAACAACATAAATATAGAAATGTTAAAGGGAAGATCAGTTTAATATAAATAATTTAAATCAGAAAAGGTAGAGGTGCCTTTGCTCTAGAGGCCTGAGTCTTCTCTCCTTTAACCAGGCAAACAATACAGCTTCTGAGGTCCAAAGATGATGTCTCCTTAGTAACTGCAGAGGAGAGAATTTCATAGTGCACCCTTTACCTGCATCTAGCAGCTACTACTTAAAATACATTAAAGTATTCAAGTTCATTCAAGTAAAGAGTTCCGGAGCGTGGGTATTATCTGGTTTCACTGACAAGCAGTACATAGTGAACCTAAAAATAAAGGTCATGGACTTTCTTAAACTAAGATTTTAAATGTTTTATGAAATTAAAAGTAGTAGAAAATTTCAAGACAGCATTATTAGTTAAAAGCAGTTCTGAGTAAAGAATATGACCAAACATAATAAATATTCTAACAATGCTTTTTCCTAAAAGCATTAGAGATATCACAAGTGAGTACATTGGCTTGTCTTTATTATATATAAGCTGTATCTTTCATTTCTATGTGCCAATTTCTTAAACAAGACAATGAAGAAAAATTACTGCAATATACTATCCTAATACAGAAGGACAATAGCTGTCTGAACATCTCACATAACATATCTGGTCACTGTTAGACTTCATAACCAAAATATTTTTAAACAATTAATTGATTTACTATTATTTTTTCATCCTGGTATACCTAGCATCTATCACAGTGCATTGTCACTTGTAGTTCAGAAAAAGTGCAAATATTCTCAATTTCTAAGTTTCTTGGACTGCTTTAAACATAAAAGAGGTTACTCACGATAGGCAAAATAGCAAAAACATTAGTATCAAAGCTAATAGACACTCCTAACAGATGAGAGTACATTAGGATCATTAAAACTGACTTTTATTTGCTGGTTTAGAGTTTTCAAAGCAAGATGAAATGAGAATGATCATCCAGTACCTTACCCTTTCTACCGGTGAACCATAGCATGCAATGCCGAAACATAGCAGTGGCAGATGGCATTTGGTGTTATTAACTATAGAAAGGATAATAGCAGAGAAATGACGGCTGGCAGACAAGACACAGAATGCAGATGAAATGAATGCAAAGTTGTAGTTCTTGAAGCAAAGCAAAACCTTTAAGCCAAAGGCTGCCACTAACTTCACTTTAATTTACATTTTGAGTTTTACAGGGACAAACACTGCAACCTTCACAATCAGTCTTTAGACTCCTCATGCAGAAAAGCAGAGCCATACTCCTCGATAAAGAAGATCAGCAACCTTCTGTAAACACAAGCCAGCAGCAGCAGCAGCAGCAGCCCATTACTCTCTCCCTTCACTGATTTTTATCGTTTAAATTTTTAATCTCCAATTGCAGCCAGATCCACAGTCGTTTCAAAGAGATCTGTATCCGCTGCAGATACGATTAAATCCCTGCCTAACCTGCAGTACCACTTCATCCAGAACGTTCCTGTGCACGCGTTCATACAGGATCAGTTGTAAAAACCATTCTAGTCGTCCAGCAAACAACCCAAAGGAGAAGGAAAGAAGCAGTTGGGACTGTGAAGAGAAAAAAAATCTCTTCTTTCAGCTCACCCTGGAAATGGAAGGTTTTCTGATCAACAGTTATTGTGAAGGTGCTGTCGTCCTCATCGTCTATACCAATCACAGCTCCCTGTGAAACAAAGAGCAAAATCCCAATAAGGCAAACAATGACATCAGCAATATTCGCTACTGCTACAGCCCTGGAATGCTCAATGCACCCACGACACTGGAAGCAGGCTAGACACGGAAAAGAGAACCTGAGACTCCAGCTTCGCTTAAAGAGAAGGGGGTGGCAGAGCACTGTAGTAGTCTGCAAGGGTACTTTCTACTCTTGCTTAAGGGGCATGGATATGGTGAGGATGAGGGGATAAACACAGAATCTAAGTCTAGAATCTATTTAAAACCCAGCCATTGACCCTTTCTGAGTTTCAGATTGCTCTCTAAAATGGGAGTCACCTCAGTTGTTCTAAAGAACACTAGTGCTTTCCATCAGACTGCTTCTGTGTTATATTTATCAGTAAAGAAACACCAGGTGACAATTGCTTCAAAACCCCGTCCCAATGGCTTCTTCCAGGTGTGCTCTGAACTGCACTTCCGTGTCATACTGTGATCGTCTATGTCTGCCTTCTCCCATTGAAATGCTATGAGATCTAAGGACTATTTTATTTTGAGACATGGCATTCAAGTACACACTCAGTATGTGTTTTTTAAATAAAAGCATGAACAATTCCCCAAAAGAGAGGGGTAAGATAGGCCTGCAGTTATAAGTTCCTTGTTTCAGGAAGGTGGATGGAGTGGGTTTTAAGCTTTTTCTTTTTTTGTATTCAACTATATGTGGCCATATTAAAACAACATAAAGCTATGAAAAACAGGGAGCCTACTGGTCAGTGTCCTTAAGAAATAAGGGTCCTAAGCATTCCAAAATAGCTAGAGAACATGACACGAGCACAACGCCCCACATTGGTGACAAAAGCAGCAGTATACCACAACAAAACTAGGACCTTGTAAAATGGGATTGGAAGGACTTAAGGGGCCAAAATTCCAAATCTTTTGAAAAAAGGCTACTCCTATCCCAGGAGTTTCAGGTAATAGAGTCAAACGTTTACAGGTCACCCATACCACTTTACTTTTAGTATGGATCATCCCCAACTTATGATAGTTTGACTTAGGACTTTTCAACTTTACAGGTGTGAAAGCCATAATACTCAGCAGAAATCATATTCTGAATTTTGATCTTTTCCTGAGCTAGCGATATGTGGTGATACTCTGTCATGATGCTGGGCAGCAGCTCCCAGTCAGTCATGTGATCACAAGGGTGAACAACGAACAGTGACAACCATTCTGTATCCAATTAACCACTCTGGTTTTCAGTATGGTATTCAATAAATTAATGAGCTATTCAACGTGTGTGTGTGTGTGTGTGTGCTAGTCACGCCTGACTCTGCAACTCCATGAGCTGTAGCCCACCGGGCTCCTCTGTCCATGGGATTCTCCAGGCAAGAATGCTGGGACTATTCAACACTATATTATAAAACAGGCTTTGTGTGAGATGATTTTGCCCAACTATAGGCTCACATAAGTGTTCTGAACATGTTTAAGGTAGGTGAGCCTAAGCCATGGTATTCAGTACATTAGGTGTATTAAATGCATTTTTGACTTACAATAGGTTTATTATGCGTAACCCCATTGTAAGCCTGTACCTGTTTTCACTTACCAAAAGAAATCTGGAAATTTTCCAGAAAATAGGTGAAAAGCAAAAATAGCATTCAACATTTGTTTTGCCCTAAGCCATTACAGAGGCAGCGCACACCACAAACAGTAACAGTAGAACCGCCAAGCTCCCTCCTCAGGAACTAAACTCAGCATCTCGGCATCAAGCTGTCATAGCTTTGAACTGTATCTATGAGCATCTGGGCTTTATCTCTATTTGTTTTGTGTATCCGTTAGGAAGCAGCATCCTAAGGTAATTGTTTTTCTGCTTTCCCCATTTTGCCTTACGAAAGGTTTCATAAGAATACTCATCTTTCAGATAGGAGAGGAAACCTGTGTTCATTTCTTCTCAGAGACTCTCTGGATGAACCCCAATTCTATCCAAATCCCATCAACCTGAATTACCTTAGTTATTCCTCTGTACTATATTGAGTAAGGATTTTTATAACTATTTTCAGATATAGAAAGTGTATCCAGAATATAATGACTTACCCAGGTCATACAGAGTTAACGGCAGAACCATTTGGCATAGTACCTACTTATTCTATGACAGCAAATAAAGACATGCCTTAGGGGGTAAGCATGTGTGGGAGCAACTCATTCAGGTTAAATTAATTTCATGGTTAGTGGAGTTAATCTTCTAACTTTATGATGCAGCAAATATCTGCTAAGTCATAACTAAATATAGCATATATACTATTAATTGATACAGCCTTAGAATATATAACAATAGGGCCTCTGGTAGAGGAGACAAAACATGTAAAGAGATGAATATATATAAAACAAGGCAAAAAGTGATCTCTACTTGGATGAACTTTGAATATATGCTGAATAAAAGAAGCTAGTCACAAAGGACATATTGTATGACTCTATTTATATGAAATGTCCAAAACAGGCAAATTCACAGAGACTAAGAGTAGGTTAGTGGTTGGCCCAGGGCTGGGAGGTAGGAGAAGGAGGTGGGGTAAAATGAGGAGTAACTGCTAATAGGTATGAGTTTCCTTACAGGGTGATGAAAAAGATTCTAAAACTGAAACAGTAATGGTAGTTGCACAGCTCTGTAAACACACCAAAAACACTGAAATGTCTACTTTAAATGGGTGAATTATATCTCAACTGTTGAGATATAATAACTGACCACCATCCAAAACTTGGATTCTTTTTTTTTGGCTCCTTAATATAAATTCACCAGTTAACTAGTCAACTCAGAAACCTCTAGGTTCTAACATTTGTTCTCCCTTATTCCATCACCATAAGTTGTGCTCATTCCACTTCCGAACTATAATCTCAAATTCTCCCAACTCTTCTTCATTCTATGAACTGTTACTGCCCTATTTCAGGTTTTCATCACTTCTTGCTTGATGAAGCAATCTTGTCTTCAGTCTGGCTACCTTTAGTCCACAGTCCTTGCTATTGCCAGAATAGTATTTATAAAGCACAAACTCTCAGATATTAAAAACTTTCCTTGGCTCTCCATGAACTATGAGATAAAGCCAACAATTCATCATAATGCCTTTCAAGATGGTTCAAAATCTGGCCCAATCAACATTTCTACTGTCATCACCCAGCCACTTCTTCCTCACCTCACAGAGACCCTGTAGGCACTCAGCCTCAAGATTTCTTCTATGCACTGAAAGAAAACACCAAGCAATTTCACTTTTACGTGTCGCTCCTCAAGATCAATTCCTACCATTTGCTAAATAAAAGCAAAATCCCACATTTCCCACTATCTACCACCTTCTTTCTTAATGCTTTCACAAGGAGGAGCTTTTAGAAAACTGCCCACACCTTAACCTTTCACCTACTCCTGGCAATTAGCTTTCTTTCCCACCTCTGCACCAAGTTTCACTCTCACAGCTCTTCAAGACCTCTTTACTACACTAGAGTTTGGTCACAGAACACTGCTCTGAAGCACTGCTACTGCTCCTGACCACTTCTTTTTTAAAACCTGCTCTTTCAGTAACTCTTAATTACTATATGTTGTGCTTCAGAAACATTTCTATTCAAGTATCTTTGACAACCCATAGGGGAAAGAGCCTTCTTTCTTGGTCCATTACACTTTCCCCCTCCTCCATCCAAAAGCTTCTTTTAAGACTCTGGAACCTACCTAACCACCTCCAATGCCAACCCAGTCTTGCCATTGCCCTGAGCATTCTTCAGTGTACAGATGCATAATTCATCTGACACTCTGGCCTCTCGGTTTCTTGATTTATTCAACTAAAATAAACTTCACTGCCATTCTCCTTCATTGATTCATTCCCATGGCAATTCCTTAGACCTGGATATCTTACCATATCCAATACAACAGCTATTAGTCACATAAAGGTATTTAAATTTTAATTATAATTGAGTAAAATTAAGTAAAACTTTAAATAAGTTCTTCAGTCATATTTCAAATACTCAACAGCCACATGTGGCTAGAGGCTATGGGACTAGACACTGTGGATACAGAACATTTTAATAATTACAGTAAATTCTACTGGACAGCATTGCCCTTGACCTAGTCATTACAGAGAACTAAACCATAGTAAAAAAGTTAACACTGCCAGTTACTAAACTGGCAGTAATAAACCAGCCATTACATCACTTGAAAATAACGTTATACTGAAAGGTAAGTAGTCATGTACAGAGGTGAGAGTTGGACCATAAAGAAGGCTGAGCGCTAAAGAACTGATGCTTTTGAATCATGGTGCTGGAGAAGACTCGAGAGTCTGCTGGAGAAGACTCGAGAGTCCGTTGGACTGTAAGAAGACCAAACCAGTTGATTTGAAAGGAAATCTACTCTGAAGATTCATTGGAAGGATTGATGCTGGAGCTAAAGCTCCAATACTTTGGCCACCTGATATGAAGAGCTGACTCACTGGAAATGACCTAGATGCTGGGAAAGATTGAGGGCAGGAGGACAAGAGGGAGGCAGAGGATGAGATGGTTAGATAGCATCACCAACTGAATGAACATAAAAGTGAAAGTCGCTCAGTAGTGTCCGACTCTTTGCAACCCCATGGACTACGCAGTCCGTGAAATTCTCCAGGCCAGAATACTGGAGTGGGTGGCCTTTCCCTTCTCCAGGGGATCTTTCCAACCCAGGGATCAAACCCAGGTCTCCCTCATTGCAGGCGGATTCTTTACCAGCTAAGTCACAAGGGAAGCCTGGTGTGCTTCCCTGGACATGAATTTGAACAAACTTCGGGAGATGGTGAAGGACAGGGAAGCCTGGTGTGCCATGGGATGGCAAAGAGCCGGACACAACTTAGTGACTGAACAACAAACATATACACAAATCATAACTGTACAAGCTCAATAAAGAAACGCTCTCCTTGTACCCTTTACTAATCGTTAGCCTTGTCTTCCTTCCTAAAGTCAAACAGTATCCCTACTTCTAACATTAAAAGTAGTTTTGTCTGCTGCCATATGACCCAGCAATACCACTTCTGGGCATACACACTGAGGAAACCAGATCTGAAAGAGACACGTGCACCCCAATGTTCATCGCAGCACTGTTTACAATAGCCAGGACATGGGAGCAACCTAGATGCCCATCAGCAGACGAATGGATAAAGAAGGATAATGGAATATTACTCAGCTATTAAAAAGAATTCATTTGAATCAGTTCTAATGAGATAGATGAAACTGGAGCCCATTATACAGAGTGAAGTAAGCCAGAAAGATAAAGACCATTACAGTATACTAACACATATATATGGGATTTAGAAAGATGGTAATGATAACCCTGTATGCAAAACAGAAAAAGAGACTCAGATGTACAGAACAGACTTTGGGACTCTGTGGGAGAAGGCGAGGGTGGGATGTTTCGAGAGAACAGCATCGAAACATGTATATTAGCTATGGTGAAACAGATCACCAGCCCAGGTTGGATGCTTAAGACAAGTGCTTGGGCCTGGTGCGCTGGGAAGACCCAGAGGGATCGGGTAGAGAGGGAGGTGGGAGGGGAGGTCGGGATGGGGAACACATGTAAATCCATGGCTGATTCATGTCAATGTATGACAAAAACCACTACAATATTGTAAAGTAATTAGCCTCCAACTAATAAAAATAAATGGAAAATAAATAAATAAACAAACTGCAACTATCAGAAAAAAAAAGTAGTTTTGTCTGTCTTCATACAAATGGACTTATATCACATATTTTCTTTTCTGTCTGGCTTCTTTCTTTCAACACATTTGTGAAATTCATCTAAGAGGTTGCATGTACCAATGGTTTGTTCATTGCTATTGCTATATATAGTACTCTTTTGTAGGAATATCCACAACTTATCAATTTCATTGCAGATGGACATTTATGTTGTTTTCCAGTCTTAGGTCATTAGAATCATGCTGCTATGACATTGTCATTCATATATTTTGTGTTATATATATATGCTTATATTTCTAGTAGATACAATCTAGGAATGCATTTTCTAAGTCTTATGGTATGCACATGCCAATTTTAATAGACACTGTCAAACAGTTCTCAGTTCAGTTGCTCAGTTGTGTCCAACTCTTCGCAACCCCAAGACTGCAGCACGTAAGGCTTCCCTGTCCATCACCAACTCCCGGAGGTTGCTCAAATTCATATCCATTGAGTTAGTGATGCCATCCAACCATCTCATCCTCTGTCATCTCCTTCTCCTTCCGCCTTCAATCTTTCCCAGCATCAGGGTCTTTTCAGATGACTCAGTTCTTCACATCAGGTGGCCAAAGCATTACAGTTTCAGCTTCAGCATCAGTCCTTCCAATGAATATTCAGGACTGATTTCCTTTAGGACTGACTGGTTGGAACTCCTTGTAGCCCAAGGGACTCTCAAGAGTCTTCTCCAACACTACAGTTCAAAAGCATTAATCCTTCAGCACTCAGCTTTTTATATAGTCCAACTCTCACATCCATACATGACTACTGGAAAAACCGTAGCCTTGACTAGACAGACCTTTGTTGGCAAAGTAATGTCTCTGCTTTTTAATTGTCTAGGTTGGTCATTGCTTTTCTTCCAAGGAGCAAGCATCTTTTAATTTCATGGCTGCAGTCACCATCTGCAGTGATTTTGGAGCCCATAAAATAAAGTCTGTCACTGTTTTCATTGTTGCCCTATCTATTTGCATTGAAGTGATGGGACCAGATGCCATGATCTTAGTTTTCTGAATGTTGAGTTTTAAGCCACCTTTTTCACTCTCCCTCTTTCACTTTCATCAAGAGCTCTTCAGTTCTTCTTCACTTTCTGCCATGAGTATGGTGTCATCTGCATATCTGAGATTATTGACATTTTCCCTGGCAATTTTGATTCCAGCTTGTGCTTCATCCAATCCGGCATCTTGCATGATGTACTCTGCATATAAGTTAAATAAGCAGGTTGACAAGATATACCCTTGACGTACTCATGGAGCCAAAAATACTTCAACCTGTGGTGTATGAAAGTTTCAATTATTCTACATCTTCACTGACACTTTTTTTATGTTAGTCATTCTGGCAGGTGAGTACTAGTAACTCATAGTGGTCCTAATTATATTTTCCTGAAAACAATGAAGTTCAGTATCTTTTTAAATTCATGACCATTTGGCAGGACTATTGTGAAATAGTTCTCAGTTTCTTGTCTATTAAATACACTAGACTACCATTTTCTAATTATTTTTAGGAGGCTTTTTTTAAAAATACATCCTGGACACAAATCTTTCATTAGTTATGAATTAGGCAAATACTCTCTCCCACCCTCTTGCCAGCCTTCGTACTCTCATGATGATGTCTTTTCATGAAGAGTTAACTTTAACGTAGTAAAATGTATTGGTTTTACATCTATGGTTGTACTTTCTGTATCTTCTTTAAGAAATCTTTACCAATCCTAACGCCATGAAAGTATTCTCCTATGTTATCATCTGGAAGTCTCTACATTTGGGTTTCAAGTGATGCAAACAGGTGACTCACTGGAAAAGACCCTGAAGCTGGGAAAGACTGAAGGCAGAAGAAGAAGGCGACAGAGGGGGAGATGGTTGGATAGCATCACCAATTCAATGGACATGAACTCGGGCAAACTCTACAAGATGGTGAGGGACAGGGAAGTCTGGTATGCTGCAGTACGGGGGGCCGTGAAGAGTCGGACATGACTTGGCACCTGAACAACAACAAAAATCAAGTGGAATAAGTCCTCCAACATTTTTCTTTTGGCCTTTATAAACTGTAAACCAACATCACAACCATGGTCACAGTCAGTTCTCCCTAGAATGGCAGGTGAGAGAAGTTGCCATATCTACTGGGATCTCTTTGTTGATTAAGACAGGAATCAAAAGCGAATATTCTTTGCCCTTTATAAACTTTACAGTCAGGAGTTGAAGTTTTACACACACACACTCACTTATTAGGATACTGACTGGGAACACACTGGGATGGCCATTTATTTAGATTTTTTTTTTTTTTTTTAATTAAAGGACAACTCCTTTACAATGTTGTGTTGGTTTCTGCCATATATCAACATGAGTCAGCCATAGTTATACACGTAACTTCAGTGTTTATAGTTTTCTGAGTAAAGGTCTTATCTGCCTATTGTTAATATTTATTCCTAAGTAATTAATGTTTTGATGCTATGGTAAATGTTCTCATTTTTAAAAATTTATTTTCTAATTACAAATTGCTGATATATTGAAATACAGTTTATTTTTATATAGTGTCCTTGGATGTCCTAAACTTGCTAAATTCACTTTTCAATTCTAATAGTTTATCTGCAGATTCTTTTGAATTTTCTATATGTTCAATTAAAGCTGCTATGAATAATAACACTTTTATTTCTTCTACTCCAATCCTTACACTTTATATTTATTTTTCTTGTTTTATTCATTGGCTAGGACTGTCTGGTTTCAGATTGACCCTAGAGTGGTAGGCAATATTGAATACAAGGAGAGTAGGGGGCATCCTTGTCTTGCTATTGGTTGCTCTTCCATTGTCCACTGTAGCTATTTAAAATCTTCTCTACTTTCCTTGAACCCTCAACAACCTAAACAGTCATTAGGTAGGAATTCTACACCTATTACGCCCTCCCAACTGAAGATTCATCTGCATCCATACCCAGTCTTGCTTCCTTTCACTTCTCATAGTGCCTATTTTTTGAATGAAAAATGAAAAAGTGTCATTTTTTCACTTTAAAAAGTGCCTATTACCTTTCCTCAGGTCTCTTGACTCCAATCTTCAACTCCTCTTCCTTTCTACTGGCTCCTTCTCAACTTTATTTACATATGCCAAGACTTTACACTCTTTAACAAGAACAAAAACAATACCAACAATCTTTCTCCATTATATATCCTCATCTAGCAAATGTCCCATCTCTCTTTCTATTCCAACCAAGTTATTATTCAGACTTGTCCAAGTCTCCTGCATAAAATTTATTTTAACCTCCCACTCCTTGTAATCATATCAGTGGCTCTTCTTTACACTGAAATAAGGCGCTATATGATCTGGCTTATCTGCAACAGTTTCAGATTTTCCTGTTGTTGTTTGTTGTTGTTCAGTTGCTAAGTCATGTCCGACTCTTTGAGACCCCATGACTGCAGCACACCAGGCTTCCCTATCTATCCTTCACTATCTTCTGGAGTTTGCTCCAACTCCTGTCCACTGAGTCAGTGATGTCCATCCAACAACCTCATTCTCTGTTGCCCGCTTCTCCTTCTCCTCCTGCCCTCAATCTTTCCCAGCATCAGGGTCTTTTCCAATGAGTTGGCTCTTCACACCAGGTGGTCAAAGCACTGGAGCTATTTTTTCATTCCTGTTATCCTAGCATAATGATGAACAGACCCCGTTTTATTCTTAGAGGAGTGTCCTGATTTAGGGGATATGGTCACTCTATCATGGCCTAGCCCGAAGACCCTCAGTGATTTGCTCCATGCCTATCTCTCATCTAAAAAGCCTCTTGATGAAAGTGAAAGAGGAGAGTGAAAAAGTTGGCTTAAAGCTCAACATTCAGAAAACTAAAATCATGGCATCTGGTCCCATCACCTCATGGGAAATAGATGGGGAGACAGTGGAAACAGTGTCAGACTTTATTTTTTTGGGCTCCAAAATCACTGCAGATGGTAACTTCAGCCATGAACTTAAAAAACACTTACTCCTTGGAAGGAAAGTTATGACCAACCTAGACAGCATATTAAAAAGCAGAGACATTACTTTGCAACAAAGGTCCGTCTGGTCAAGGCTATAGTTTTTCCAGTGGTCATGTATGGATGTGAGAGTTGAACTGTGAAGAAAGCTGAGCCCTGAAAATTCGATGCTTTTGAACTGTGGTGTTGGAGAAGACTCTTGAGAGTCCCTTGGACTGCAAGGAGATCCAACCAGTCCATCCTGAAGGAGGTAAGTCCTGGGTGTTTACTGGAAGGACTGATGCTGAAGCTGAAACTCCAATACTTTGGCCACCTCATGCGAAGAGTTGACTCACTGGAAGAGACCCTGATGCTGGGAGGGACTGGGGGCAGGAGGAGAAGGGGACGACAGAGGATGAGATGGCTGGATGGCATCACTGACTCGATGGGCATGAGTTTCAGTAAACTCCGGGAGTTTGTGTTGGACAGGGAGGCTTGGTGTGCTGTGATTCATGGGGTCGCAAAGAGTCGGACACAACTGAGGACTGAACTGAACTGAACTGAACCTCTCATCTCTCATCAAATTCTATAGTTGGGCTATTTGAGGTTTACCAATTTCCCCAAGCTGTCTTCCACCAAACATCCTTCCTCTCCCCTAATCTGGGTTTATACTATTTATCTTAATATCTAGTAAAGCAAAATTCCCTTTTCTAATCCATATATGGAATAATGTTCTATCATTAAGCAAAGTTCTTTGTTATGCTAACTCATCAAAATTTCAAAGTTTTTACTTCAACCCTGCTTTTATGACTCATTGTACCAACATAATAAGCATATATATCTCTCAATGACTTTCCATGATCTTTCTTCTGAAGGTTTCAGATGATCAACCTTTCAGGTTCTGCCAGGACTTGGGCTCACCGCGGTGCCTGCTGCTCCAGGTCACACTATCCAGGTTCCAGAAGGTAATGGGAGATGGAGTTATGAAATCAGTTGAGTTTCCTGACTTCACCTCTTCTCTTTTTTTCTACATCCACAAACATATTTCAGACATAATCATAGTTCTGGTACCAAAGACAGGAAGATAGTTTTGCTCTCATGTCTTGGGAAAAAACAGAATGCTGGCTATTTTAAGGCCAATCTCCCTTCGTCAGAAGAGAAAAGTAGAATGGTAAACTGGCTCCAAAGAAAATAAAAAAGAAATGATGACTCCTCTGGGACACAGATCGCTCATACGGCTCCTAACAGGAATGTTGACAGTGCTAAGAATACACAGCACAGCTACTCCCACTGCGACTCTACAACTGCACATTCTCCCTCACTGCTGAAATATCAGAAGTCTTACATTCATGTATCGTTTTCACAATCTCACATTATATGACCTCACATGAATATAACAAATAAATATGATCTCTCAGATTTAGGCAGAACAGGTGTTACTCTTCTTTAGAAATTAGAAAACCAAGAATCAGAGTATATTAAAAAAATATTGCCTAAGGTCTGACAACTAAAAGATAGGAGAATTCAGGTCTTCCAACTCCTGAGCAGGGCATAGGTATAATAAGCAGTATTCACTAATTCAACATACTTACTAAATCCCTATTCTGGGCCAGGAGAAATTAACAGCCAGGAGATATAAATAGGAGTAAGATATATCTCTGCACTATAAGAGCACATAGTTCAGAGAGGAGAGAGAAGAGTCAACAACACAGAGGGAAGCAGGAAAGCTGGAGGTCCAGCGTGCTCATCAAGGGCACTGCTGCATAAAACAGAAATGATGCATCAACATCATTCAGTGATTCAATAAGTATTTATTGAGTTCTCTGGTGAGAGCAATAGAGTGGTGAACAATTTGCTTTCCTTTTTTCACTCAATACTATTTTGAGGTTTGTTCATATTGAATATATATATATATATATATATACTTTTCATGTCAAGAACAGATATATATGTGTGTATACACATGAATACACATACATATATACACAAACGCTATCCATGTTGAGAATATGCATGTAACTTTTATCTGTTATATAGTATTCTATGATATAAGTATACCGCAATGTCCAATTTCCCTGTGTAGAACATTTAGGTTACTTTAAATTTTTCCTATCCCAATAATGCAGCAATAATCATCACTGTGTATGTTTCCTGGTAACATTTCTGCAAGAGAATATTAAGCAAACACTCTGAAATGGCGGAGAGTTCCATTTTTATGTAGAATCAGACACATCTTCAATCTTACTAAAGATTACAAAGTGTTAGTCGCTCAGTTGTGTTCAACTCTTTGAGATCCCATGGACTGTACGTAGCTCTCTAGGCTCCTCTGTCCATGGAATTCACCAGGCAGGAACACTACAGTGGGTAGCCATTCCCTTCCCCAGGGGATCTTCCTGACCCAGGGATTGAACCCGGTTCTCCCACACCATCTGAGCCACCAGGAAGGTTCTTTACCATCTGAGCCTCCAGGGAAGCCCTCAGACTATAAAAATGCTCCCCTAAGCAGTTGTCCCAATTAATATCCTCACCAGCACTGGGTAAAAAAGTTCCTATATCCCCAATTGCAGGCCAACACTAGATAAAATCAGACTTTATAAGACCGTGATAATCTGATCAAAATACTATCTTACTGAACTTTTAATTCAGAATCTCTGATAATCACTGAGAACAAGAATCAAGTCACTTTTATTGTCATTCTTATTTCTTTTACGTGAATTGAGTGTATCCTTTGTACATTTTCTTTTGGGGCATTCTTTTGACTTTTCTACTGATTTGTATGTGTTCTTTGGGTTTTCTTTTTGTCTATTAGATTTGTAGGAATTCTTTATATATTCTGCATATTAAACCTCTGTCAACTGTACGCACTGTAAATACTTTTTCTCCTGTCCAAAGTGCTTTTCTCTGATTATAGAGTCTTTTGTTATTGCTGTTGAAAGGTTTTAAAATTTGAATGTTGTCAAATCTAACAATCATTTCTATCATTGTTTGCTTTTTAAGACATCTTCCTTTATCCTGATATCATAGAGACACTCTTCTATACATTCTTGTGAGTATAAAATTTCATTTTATACCTTTAATACTTCTGGAATTCATTTCTGTGTATAGCATGAGGTAGGGAACAATCTTATTTTCTTCATATGGGCAGCCAATTGATCCAACTTCATTTACTAAGTGATAGTGTCTGGTTTGTAATGCAGTTATACACTAAATTTACATAGATGTAAATATCCCTAAGTTTTCTCTTCCGTGCCACTGATCTATTTATTTCCCCTTATACCAATACCATACTTACTTTAATTTACCATAGTTTCACTTTAAAAGTTTTAACATCTGGAAAGGCAAGTCCCCCAACCCGTTATTCCACAAATTCTTCTTGCCCCTTTATCATTTTAAATGACTTCTAGAATCATCTTGTCAACTTCTTTGTTAAGCCTGATTAAGATTTTTGCCTGAAATTACATATATTTATAGATTAATTTAGGGGAAACAAACATACAAATAATACTGAGTCTAATAAGCAGGAAAGTGAGATAGCTGTTCAGATCTTCCTTTAGTCTTTCAACGATGTTTACTTTTTTTCCCATCAAAGGAATGTATTTATTTGTAAAATATATTCCTATGTAACTTAGAATTTTTGTTACTATTAGAATCTTTTTAAAAAATAACTTTTTAAAAATTGTGGGTTGCCTCTTTAACAAGTGGTGCTGGGAAAACTGGTCAACCACCTGTAAAAGAATGAAACTAGAACACTTTCTAACACCATACACAAAAATAAACTCAAAATGGATTAAAGATCTAAATGTAAGACCAGAAACTATAAAACTCCTAGAGGAGAACATAGGCAAAACACTCTCCAACATAAATCACAGCAGGATCCTCTATGACCCACATCCCAGAATTTTAGAAACAAAAGCAAAAATAAACAAATGGGACCTAATGAAACTTAAAAGCTTTTGCACAACAAAGGATACTATAAGTAAGGTGAAAAGACAGCCCTCAGATTGGGAGAAAATAATAGCAAATGAAGCAACAGACAAAGGATTAATCTCAAATATATACAAGCAACTCCTCCAGCTCAACTCCAGAAAAATAAATGACCCAATCAAAAAATGGGCCAAAGAACTAAACAGACATTTCTCCAAGGAAGACATACAGATGGCTAACAAACACATGAAAAGATGCTCAACATCACTCATTATCAGAGAAATGCAAATCAAAACCACAATGAGGTACCATTACACGCCAGTCAGGATGGCTGCTATCCAAAAGTCTACAAGCAATAAATGCTGGAGAGGGTGTGGAGAAAAGGGAACCCTCTTACACTGTTGGTGGGAATGCAAATTGATGCAGCCACTATGGAAAACAGTTTGGAGATTCTTTAAAAAGCTGGAAACAGAACTGCCATATGACCCAGCAATACCACTTCTAGGCATACACACTGAGGAAACCAGATCCGAAAGAGACACGTGCACCCCAATGTTCATCGCAGCACTGTTTATAATAGCCAGGTCATGGAAGCAACCTAGATGCCCATCAGCAGACGAATGGATGAGGAAGCTGTGGTACATATACACCATGGAATATTACTCAGCCATCAAAAAGAATTCATTTGAATCAGTTCTAATGAGATGGGTGAAACTGGAACCCATTATACAGAGCGAAGTAAGCCAGAAAGATAAAGACCATTACAGTATACTAACACATATATATGGAATTTAGAAAGATGGTAACGATAACCTTATATGCAAAAAAAGAAAAAGAGACTCAGATGTATAGAACAGACTTGTGGACTCTGTGGGAGAAGGCGAGGGCGGGATGTTTCAAGAGAACAGCATCGAAACATGTATATCTAGGGTGAAACAGATCACCAGCCCAGGTTGGATGCATGAAACAAGTGCTCAGGCCTGGTGCACTGGGAAGACCCAGAGGGATGGGGTGGAGAGGGAGGTGGGAGGGGGGACCGGGATGGGGAATACATGTAAATCCATGGCTAATTCATTTCAATGTATGACAAAAACCACTGCAATGTTGTAAAGTAATTAGCCTCCAACAAATAAAAATAAATGGAAGAAAAAAAAAAATTGTGGGTTGCATAGAAGAACACTATTTTCTGTATATCGATTTCAGATCCAAAACCTTTCCTGAAGGTGAAACATTTAAACAGTATTTATGTAAATTTTTATGGAGTTTTAAAATGTAGACAATCATATCATCTGCAAATATCAATAATGTTTATTCTTCACTTCCAATCCTTTTTCTTTGATTTCTTTTGTTTCTTATTCTTGCGTTTGCCAGGACTTCTAGTACAGACAGAAACATCATCTGCAAACACTAATTTTGATTCATCTTTCCAAAGATTACATCTTTTGTATCTTATTGCATTCCCAAGGACCTCCAGAATACCATATATAAAGAAAGTAGCAATCTCTACCAAAATATCCATGACATTTTTAAGAACTAGAAGAAATAATCCTAAAATTCACATGGAACCACAACAAGCCAGAATTGCAACAGCAATCTTGAGAAAAAAGAAAAAAAGCTGGAGGTATAAACCTGCCACACTTTAGACTATACTATATAGCCACAGTAATCAAAAGAGAAGGTACTGGCATAAGAACAGACTCATTAACCAATGAACAGAATAGAGAGCCAGAAATAAACACACAAACCTGTGATCAGTTATCTGACAAAAGGCAAGAACACACAATGGAGAAAAGACAGTCTCTTCAAGAAGTGATGCTGAGAAAACTGGACAGCAGACAGTCACAAGTAAAACAATGAGATTGTAACGTTCCCTCACAGCATATTAAAAAATAAAATCAAAATGGTTTAAAGACCTCAACATAAGACTGGAAACCATAAAACTCCTAGAAGAGAACATAGGCTGAATACTCTTTGAAACAAATCATGGCAGTATTTTCTTGGATCACCTTCCCAAGGCAAAATAAATAAATAAATGCCAAAAACCCATATGGGACCTAATTAAAAGCTTTTGCACAGCAAAGGAAACCGCAAACAAACTAAAAGACAACTACAGAATGGGATAAAGCATTTGCAAATCATGCAACCAACAAGGGGTTAATACCCAAAATACACAAACGGATTATACAACTTTATATACAACTCAGAAAAACAAACAAGCCAATCAAAGAAGACTTGAACAGATTTTTTCCCCAAACAAGACAGATGGCTAACAGGCACATGAAAAGATGCTCAATGTTTTTAATCATTAGAGAAATGCAAATCTAACCTACAATGAGATAGCACCTCACACTCGTCAAAATGGCAATCGTCAAAAAAGTCTACAAATAACAAATGCTGGAGAGGATGCAGAGAAAAAGAAATCTTTGTACACTGTTGGGAATATAAATTGGTGCAGCCACTATGGAAAACAGTAAGGAGGTTATGGAGGCTCCTCAAAAAACTAAAAATAGAACTACCATACAATACAGCAATTCCACTCCCAGGTATATATCCAGAAAAAAAAAAAAAACTCATTCGAAATGATATTCACAGCAGCATTATCTACAACAGCCAAGACACGGAAGCAACTCAAGTGCAGTCAACAGACAGCTGGATTAAGAAGATGTGGAGAGTGTGTGTATGTGTGTCTACACACACGATATATATACATATAGATGTGTGTATATATATATATATGCATATACATGTAGAATGGAATATTACTCAGCCACAAAAAAGAACAAAATACTACCATTTGCAGCAAAGTGGATGGACTCAGGGTTATGCTTAGAGAAATAAGTCAGACAGAGAAAGACAAATACTGTATGGCATTGCTTATATGTAGAATCTAAAAATATTTCAAATAATGTATATGTAAAACAGAAACAGACTCACAAATATAGAAAACTTGTGGTTATCAAAGAGGAGAATGGAGGAAGGATAAATTAGGGGTATGGGATTAACAGATACAAACTGCTGCTGCTGCTAAGTCGCTTCAGTCGTGTCCGACTCTATGTGACCCCATAGACGGCAGCCCACCAGGATCCGCCATCCCTGGGATTCTCCAGGCAAGAACACTGGAGTGGGTTGCCATTTCCTTCTCCAATGCATGAAAGTGAAGTCGTTCAGTCGTGTCCAACTCTTCGCGACCCCATGGACTGCAGCCTACCAGGCTCCTCTGTCCATGGGATTTTCCAGGGAAGAGTACTGGAGTGGGGTGCCACTGCCTTCTCCAAAAGATACAAACTACTATGTATAAAATACATAAGCAACAAAGATATACTACATAGCACAGAACATTATAGCCGTTATCTTGAAATAACCTATAATGGAATATAATCTGCAAACATAATGAATCACTACAGTGTACACCTGAAACTAACATAATATTGTGAATCAACTACACTACAGTTCAAAAAAACAAAAACAGAAAAATCAAGCACCTTTGTCTCATTGCTAATTCTAAGGTAGATGCTTCTACTATTTCGCTGTTAAGCACACTGGAACATTTTATTAGCACATACTCCTTACTGGGTTAAGAATGTTCTCTTCCTATTCCTAGCTGGTATTGATCTTGAATGCATGTTTCATTTTATTCACTGCTTCTTTTCCATTTATTCAGATGGTCATGTAATTTCTCTTTTTAATTTGTTAATATGTTAAATTATCTTAATTAATTATAAAATTCGAATCCTATTCGAATCCTAGTATTCCCAAAATAAACTCTGTTTGGTCATAACCCTTTTTGTTTATATATTACTAGGTATGGTCTGATGCTTTTTGTTCATGATTTTAACATTTACATTAATAAGTGACTCTGGCCTAAAAATTTCCTTGATTTTTCCTCTTTCTACTTTATCATTAATTTTTTCTTTTTCTAATTTTTTGAATATAATGCTTATCTCATTAATTTTCAATCTCTATTTTATAATATATTCATTTAAGGTTATAAATGACAGACTGCCTTAGATGCAGTTTTAACATGTGGTCCCTTCATTGTCACTCAGGTTTAAATATTTCATAATTTCCATTATAATTTCAACCTTCAACAATGCATTATTTAGAAGTATGCATGTGAGGTGGCACGTGGCTACTGTTTTGTTAAGGAGTTTCTAATTTATTCCACCACTGTCAAAGAACGTTATGTATGCGACACTGAATTTTGAGTACCCTCTTTTCCCATACAATTCTAATCTTTTCCTTAAAGTCTATTATTTATTTATTTTACCGCCAATAGTTCATTATTAGATTCCCAGGAATTTTTATTTAAAAGCTGAAGATTAAGGTTACATAATTCCTAGAATCAAACTTAGATTTACTTTCTGAAATCAATCCAGGCAAGCCTTAAAGTCTATTATTTCTGGTATTATTAATAATACTATTTCCTAGGTTTCTTTTGGTATTTTCCTGGAACATCCTTTTTCATCACCTTATTTTTAAATTTATAGCCATAAAATATGATAAACATTCAGAAAACAGCATTAATGACATCTATGTACCAATCACAAGAGATTAAATAGATGTTTACATCTTGCCCAAGAAAGTCAGAGAAGAGATTTTTGATGTCAAATTCACAGAGAAGAGATGATGCCTGCAAAAAAAGCTAGTGAATTAACAAAAAAGGACATACAATTGAGTAACTTTTCATAATGAAATGACAAAACAATTGACAAAAGGATGCAGACAGGATGTAGATCTAAGAGGATAGGGGAGAAGGACACTCTTAAGGTTATAGATGAACCTAAAAATATCTAATTGTATCCATGCTAAGATATAAATGATTATAAAATGCATTCCAATACCAGAGATGTTAACATATGCAAAAATAATGTAGAATCACTGAAATAAGGCACTGGAAGAAATCAGTGCTAAACTATTAACCCATCACAGGACAGTACTGTACTCTCTTGTGATGGACTAAGAGAATATGAGACTCCTTCCTCAGGGAATCAGTCAACTCTGATGATAAGCACAATAAATAAATGAAGTACTCAGTTTCACTGAATTGGTGAAAAAAAAAAAGTCACATGGATTAACAGTTTTCAAAAACTCACAATACATTTAGTGATTACTTTGGTTATTCCTAAGGCCCTGTAGAATTCTTCAGAATCTGATATTCATCTCACCAATAGTAACAACAGTAACTATCACTCATTAAGAACTGAAGTCCCAAACGTTGTGTCTGGATACTTTCTAATGTATCAGTTAACGTGATATTCATAATTACATGAGTAGGAGCCCATTCCAGAGGTAAAGGAAATAGGACTCAGAACTGAATAAATGAGTTCCCTGAAGTCACAAAGCTAGTAAGTGGCAAATCTGGATTTGAATTCCATTTCATTTTTTACGTTTTCTTGTCTCTAACCCCACATTGCCTCTTTAATACTAACACTTCTCCATTTTTCACGTTACCTGGAAACATTGATGCTTTGTTTTTGGTTGAGTTCCAGGAGGGGAAAAAAAAAAAATCAGACTCCAGGACTCAGCTGGCAATTGTACTTCTCCATCAAGGCAAGGGCACCATCTAGTGGCCACACTCTGACATTAACACAGTCAAAGAAAGGGAAAGGAAAAGGTTTTCCAAAGGTGCGTCTTCCTCCACTGGTTTTTCACTTCTTTGCATCAAGTTGGAGCATCTGCATTATTGACTCCTGTAGTCAAGAATAGGAGCCTGGTAACATTAAGGGCTGGGCAGGGCTCTGGAATGAGACAGACCCAAGTTCAACCCCAGATTCACCATTTACTCCCTGTGTGTCTCTGGTGCTACTACAAGTAGTGTGAGTCTGTCTCCTCATTCGTAAAATGAAATAACACCACTGACCTGAGAGGATTATCATGGGGGTATCAATGAAAATCTGGCAGGACAGTGACTGATTCAAAGAGCTTCCTCAGTAACTACTGGTTCCTTTCCCTATTCTTTCATGTGGCCTAAAACCACGTGGGTGTTTTGCCTTTTTTTTTCCCCAAGAAAACACATCCACGCCTCTGGTGTTTAACTTCTTTTGTCTATACACTATAGTAAAGGTAAATTCCCTAAAATGTATTCCTTATTTTTATAACTACATGAAATCAACAAGCATTTTTTGAGTACCTACTTACAATGTGCCATGCATTTGTGACACTGGGTGTGAACTCACTGGTGGGCAGAGAAAACAGACTATTCAGCATGTAATATCATGTAAAAGTCCTTTCATGGCTATAAGTGACAAATGGAAAAGGATCAAATCTGTTAGAAGGATGTGGGTCAGGAATGCTTCATGAAGAATCACCATTTGAAAAGTCTTAAAAGATGAGCGTAGTCACCACATCCCGCCCACCATCTGCCGCACACGGTGGGATACTGCTTCAGGAACTTGCTTCAGATTTGTGTGTGCACTTAGTGTCCACTGTCAGGGCTGCCCAATGTGTGCCAAGCTGATCCATGGCCACTTTCCAGGAGGGAAGCGAGGTGACTTCAGCTGAGGATGACCCTGACTCAAAGGCTGCATGAGAAGATATCTCAGGCCTGCTACAACCACGGGCTGTTCCATGAGCACAGCCTCTACACCAGGAAGAGACTGGTCTCATATCCCATCATCCTGGTCTTCCAGCACTACCATGTCAAGTTTCTGGGCAGTCTGCGGGCCACCCTGATGCTCCTGCACCCCAGTCCTAACTGGGCAGAGGGCCTGGTCCATGTGCACTCCAAGGAGGAGACTGGCATTGCTAAGCTCCTCCTCCTGTGACTACCTACATCAGGCCTACCTCTACTTCACGTGAAAGGTACAGAAGGCCAAGTCCAAATGGGGGCTGGCTCTGGCCACCATGGTCACAGTACTCAGATCATTGCTCACATCTGTGGGGCTCTGCACACTCTTTGGCCTGATGCCCACCCTCAACGGTTGTGAGGTTTTCCCCTACCTTGTGGTGATCAGTGGGCTAAAGAACGTGTTGGTGCTCACCAAGTCAGTGGTCTCCACCCCAAAGGATCTCAAGATGAAGCTGTGCACTGCCCAAGGCCTAAGCAGAGAGAGCTGGTCCACCAGGAAAACCATGGTCACAAAGCTGGGCATCATCCTCATTGGCTACTTCACCCTCATGCCTGCTACCCAGGAGTTTTTATTGCTCTGCCATTGTGGGCCTGGTGTCTGACTTCTTCCTTCAAACGATGTTTTCCAGCACTGTTCATTGACATTTGCTGGATAGAGCTGGCAGATCTGAACAAGTGGCTGCCCCCTGAGGCCTGACTGCCCCCAGCTAAGCCAGTGGCACAGCCAACACACCTTGAGCGGCAGTTGTCTGTCCACACCCCACACCATCACGCTGCAACCATTCTCCTTCCAAAACCCACGGTTCCCCAAGAGGCTGCATGCAGTCTACTTCCTGGCCTGAACCCGTCTAACACAGCTCCTACCATGGCCGGCACTGCTGTCTTGACTGGTATCCTGGTGTACACAGACCTAGCTGCCCAGGTGATAGAACACCTCTGGGTGAGAGCACCCTGGCTCCCCTGCCTGTACCGAGTGATGTGGTACCTGCCAGCCACCCAGATCCCACCAGCTCCATCTTCCCACCTGACACCTGGAAGTCACCCAAGAACCAGACATGGCCGGGGGAGCTGCCCAGGCCCAGCGGTCCATCTGAGGGTGTCCAAGACAGCCCAGCCCCAGAGTAACCTGGGGGCCTGAGGATGAGCAGCATTGGAGGAAACTGTCCTTCAGCCACTAGCCAACACTCTTCAGCTACTACAACATCACACTGGCCCAGACGTACGTCAGCCTGCTGCCTGTCGCACCCCCCGCCCCACACCCAAGGGAGGCCTCTGGAGGGGGAGCACCCTCAGGACACCCACAACCCCTGGTTTCCACCATGGCCTGGGCAGAATGGGCTCTGGGAGGCCAGCCTCAGGGGGCCAGACGTGGTGCATGCACACAGAGACAGCACCCTGTACAAGGTGGTGGGGCTCAGCGAGGCCTCAGGCATCATTGTGCTGCTGCTGCTCTGCCTGTACTGCATGCTCTGCCCGAGTAACTACAGGGAGCCTGGTGCGGGACCCTGGCCAGCCCATGAGATGGGGTTCTGGCCTGCAGTGACTACAGCTACAGGCCACCTGAGACGGAGATCATGCCCCTGATGCTGCATGGGCACCTCATGGACATCGAGTTTCTGGCCAGCGATGGGATGCTGCTGGTGAGCTGTTGCTTGGCAGGCCACATGTGTGTATGGGATGCACACATCAGAGACGACCTCACCAGCATCCTGCGCCCAGCCAGGCAGCACCATGACAGTGGTGCTGGCAATGTGTTGGGGGCTCAGGAGAGCTGGGAACGGCTGTCAGACAGCAGGAAGAAGGGCCAGAGTGGCCTGGGGACAGCCCTCCACTACAGCACCATCACAGGGGCCTCCGCCGCCTCCCTTCTTTGGGGATCTGTCAGACCTCACCTGTTTGATCAACACCAACTTCTCAGCACAGTTGCAGCTCCCAGAGCTAACTCAGCCTGAGTCCTAGCACTGGGTGGGCTGCCGCTCTGCTCAGGACTCCCCAGGCAATGATTTCAGCCGCCTGGTGCAGCCAGTGTACTAGGAAGAGATTCGGAATGGCTCCTGTCCACACACCAGCCCTGCACCCACCCTGCCCCGGGCCCCTGAGGATGAGGGAGGCACTCCTCTCAGAGAGCTTCCCTTTCCTCACCTGGTCCCCAGCACAGACGGCTCCATGTGGAACCTGGAGCTTCAGGGCAATCCCATCGTGGTGGGTGGAGCAGGGGCCGGCGGGAAGTGTGGGAGGCCATTGAGGGCACTCTGCACTGCAGCAACGAGGAGGTCTCCTCCGGCAACATGGAGACAAAAGGATTGGCTGTCCGGCTCAATAGTTCCCTTGACTTCTCCTTGGAGACTCACACTTACCCTCAGCTTCCTGCAGTTCTGAGGGGCCCCAGGGCAGGGCAGTGCCCTGAATTCCCCACGTACAGCAGTGGCATTGTACAGTGGCATTGACCCACAGTGCCCTGTGCAATCAGCAGCCCGTCACAGCCTGGAGGCAAGTGCCAGGCACCATGTGCCTGGGAGCCAGGACCACACACTGGGGGTTATCAGTCTGGAGGACTCAGGTTGCCTCTTCACTCTGCAGAGCCATTCAGAGGCCATCAAGACTATGTACACTGACTAGACCACAGTGCTAGTCAGGGGAAGGTAAGATGGGGCCATGCGCCTGTGGCATGTATTGACTGGCAGCCAGGTCAGCCACACGTTCACTCACCGTGGAAATGCCACCTCCCTCCCCTACACCACCTTGTGTGTCACCAGCTGTGGTCTAGATGACCTCATCAGGATCTGGGACTGCAGCACAGGCATCAAGCTCTACTCCATTCACCAAGACCTGGGCGCAAGTGTCATCTCAGACAACCTGCTGGTGACCAGCGGCCAGGCTATGCTTGCTTTATGCATCTAAACCATAGGGACCTGTTACAGACAGTCTACCTGGGGAAGAAGAGTGAGGCCCAGCCGGCCTGCCAGATCCTGCTGCTGAACAACACTACCATTGCTTACAACTTTAAGCTTAGCCGAGTGTACGTGCCCTCTGTGCTGGAGAAGCTGGACTGAGGGTGGGCCTCCCTGCCCGTCTGGCTGGGGTGCTCTATGGGGCAATGCACTGAACCTGGCCTGGGGAGAAGACCTGGCATGTCTTCGGGAAGCTGCCTGTGAACTGTGCTGTCCTGCCTCATGATTGTAATATTAAACTTTAAAAAAAAAAAAAAAAAAGGATGAGCTCACCAGATAAGGGCACAGAATACTCCTGACATAGAAAAACATATGACACAAGGTTGAAGAAACAAACTGTGGTGTGGTTAAAGCATAGGATAGGATGGATGAATAGGCAGGAAGAGATCTGTGAGAGCTCGTTATGTTCCTTTGGAATCTAGGTGATGGATGCATTATCACCACCACTACTACCATCATAGCTCACAGCAGTTTTCACTGCATGTGTACGATTTGCCAAACTCTGTACATACGTAAGTGCTAAACCTCACAATCTTACAAGTTATCTGTTATCGTCACAGAAGTTAAGAAATTTGCTCAAAGGCACAGAGTCTATAAGGGGTGTGTAGCTAAATGAGATTCAGTTCCAGGTCTCTCTGATTCTGGACTTCTCTGGTGGCTCATATGGGAAAGCGTCTGTCTACAATGTGGAAGACCCGGGTTCGAGCCCTGGGTGGGGAAGATCTCCTGAAGAAGGAAATGACAACCCACTGCAGTATTCTTGCCTGGAAAATCCCATAGATGGAGGAGCCTGGTAGGCTACAGTCCATGGGGTCGCAAAGAGTCAGACACAACTGAGAGACTTCACTTCACTCTGATTCTACCACACCAGTGGTCCCAAACTTGGCTGTACAACGCAATCACCTGGAGAAACTGTTTAAAAATAAAAGGTTCCAGACCCAGCTCTAAAACAGTATATCGCTAGAGAGTGGAACTTGGAAATCTATATTGCAAACAAACTCTCCAGATGTTTCCTAAATAGAAAGCCAAATAGCAGTTCAGCTTCTTGAAAATAACACAAAGGGCTTTTTAAAACATACATACATCACACACACACACACATCCCTAATTAAAAGCCTAATTAAGTGCATAATCCTCACAGAATTCTGCAAGAGTATTATAATCCCCACTTAAAAGAAGAGAAAACTTAAAGTCAGGAGAATTACAGATTGCTTCCCTCTTCCAGTCAACAAAGCAAAGAGCAAAAATAAGATTCAAACACAGGTATAGCAAGCTCTTCTCGGTCATGCTGTGTGGTAGAATTCTAAAATACCACCCCGCCCAATGACCCCTGTCCCCTGTTTTCTCTCCTCCCCTTTGAGTGTGAGTGGAAACTGCAAATATGATGAGAAGTTACTGCAGGGATTATGTTTCAGGATGAGTAATCACTGAAGTGATTACATGGCAAAAGGGAGATTATCTGGTGGGTGTAACCTATTCTAATCATTTAAGACCTTTTAAAAGCAGAGTATTTTCTGCAGCTGGTAACAAAAACGAGAGGCTTAAAACACTAAAAGAATTCCATGCACCATGCTGACTTGAAGATGGAGGGCCACAGGACAAGGAGTATGTATAGCCTCTAGAAGTTAAGAGCAGATCTCAAGCTGACAGCCGGCAAGAAAATGAGGGCCTTGGTCCTTTAATCACAAAGAACTGAATTATTCCAACAACCTGAATGAACCTGGAAACAGACTCTCCCCTTGTAGTCCCTCAGAGCCTCCAGATAAGAGCCCAGCCTGGCTAACATGATTTCAACAAGGAGAGAACCTTTCTAAGATGTATGATCTACAGAACTGTAGAAATATACCATGGGGTTTTTTTAATTGTGGTAAAGTACACATAACATAAAATTTTCCATTTTAATATTTTTAAGAACATTCACATTGTTGTACAACCATCCTAACCATCCATTTCCAGAACTTTTTCATCTTCTCAAACTGGAAACTCTGTATCCATTAAACAAGAAATCTCCAATCCTCCTAGCCTCAACCCCTGTAAACCACCATTCTATTCTCTGTTTCCATGAATTTGACAACTCTAGGTACCTCATATAAGTAGAATCAAACAGTATTTGTCACTTTGTGACTCACTTAATTCATGTAGCAAATGCCCTTAAAGTTCATCCATGTTGTAGCATGTGTCAGAATTTCCTTTCTTTTTAAGACTAAACACTATTCCATTGTTATGGATATTTCACATTTGTTTATCCATTCATCCATCAAATGGACACTAGGGCTGCTTCCATGTCTAGATTATTGTAATGCTTTTGCAAACAGCACCTATGTATACAAATATCCAGTCAAGGCTGTGCTTTCAATTCTTTTGGGTATATACAGACATTTATATATATAAATGAGTGTTGTTTTAAGTCCATTATTATGAACATTGAGTAAGTAAAAGAAAATAATCAATCCTTTATTTATCCTATTTGAATTGTAGCACTGGGTAACCAAATAACTGATGAAGTGTTTCCTTATATAATTATTTCTGATAAAAAGTTAAAAAAAATGATAAAATATCATAATTTTGCAAATGGATCTAGGTACTGCATCAACAGTTGGTAATATCTGGGAGTTCCTTGGTGGTCTAGTGGTTAGCACTCAGCAACTTTCAGTGTTGTGATCCAAATTTAATCCCTGGTTAGGGGACTAACATCCTGCAGCCAAAAAAAAAGTCGCTAATACCAATGACGAGCAAAAACCAGACATTGCCTCCTAATAAAAGAACACAACACCGCCTAAAGTCTTGCCAAAAGGATCAAACCTAAATCTGACTCAGTCTCTGGACCAGCTGCCAATATGTAGGAAAAGCAGAGACAGAGGAACATGCTGAATTGTACCAGTGTGCAATCGATAAAACCTACACTATGGAAAACTCCTACAGGTCAAAGGGTCTAGAGTCTTCAACAGATAAACTGCAAACAAAAGCTATCAATTTTTTTAAATGGGCAAGATAAAATGTAGAATTTAGGAAGGCAAATCCAAGAAGTGGCTCCTATAAAACAAGAGTGGCTATTTTAGGAGACAAGGAGCGGGCTCCAGTTTGAATGGGACACACAGACAAGCTTCCACAGTAACTGGCCAAATTCTGCTTCTTAACCTACAAGGAGTCACAAGGTTTAATAAATAGTTAAGCTATATTTAAAAGAAAAAAATTGTCCATTAAATGTAACAATTCAGATTGAATTCAACTGAAGAGCTGTCTCACTATAGCTCTGCCAAAGTCTCACTATTGAGTCTACCTCAAGCCAAGAAAGCAGTTAATACCAGACTGAGCGGTGACTGAGGTCAATAACAAGTGCTTAGAAAAGCAATTAAACCAAGAAAGCAAAAGCAAAAACCAAAGGAAAGGGGAAAAAAATAGCCAACAGTACAATAAGCTGAATTTTCAAAAATCTTTATGCTGTCATATATACACCATCTGTTCGAAACAAGCCTGTCTCATTTCCCTCCTGCAAATTCACCATATTTAACTCCTATCTCAGTGTCAAAATTTTTCCATTAGAATTTGATTTCTTTCTCAAAGTTATCTCCCATTTCTATCAATAACCTAATGCTAATAAAGGCAATCATATATTTATGAAATACATTTACATCTTCAAAAGTAAGGGTGCAGAAAAAAAGATGGCAGAAAGAAAGCAACAGGAATCCGAAAGAAGAAAATGCCACTAGAAGCTGATTTACCTATTAATAGTTAGGACAGAGATAGGCCCTTCTTTAGGTACAGTTGAGTACTAGAAACTATATCCCCAACCCTGCATTCTTCCTTGTCTTTAGCTATTCAGACAATGGTGGAAACTGATCAGGAAATAAAAAACAGTTTGAAGCTATAGGCCTGTACTGTCCAATAAGGTAGCGCTGAGTCACATGTGGCTATAGGGCACCTGAAATGCAGCTGATCTGAACCAAGATGTGCCATAAGTACAAAAGACAGAGTGAATTCCAAAGACATAGTATGAAAAAAAAGAACATAAAATATCTCAATCATTTTTTAATTGATTGCATGTTCAAATAATATTCTGGATATACTGGCATAAGCAAAATATATCATTAAAATTAATTTCACCTGCTTTTTGCATTTTAAATGTGACACAACAGAAATTTTAAATTATATATGTTGTTCATATTATATTTCTAAGGGACATAACTGCTACAACACCCATTATTTAATAGTGTTGAACAGGGCCATAAATCTAGTCTTGGTATATTCAAAAAAACTGAAATCATTCCAGTCATCTTTTCTGACCACAGTGCAGTAAGATTAGATCTCAATTACAGGAAAAAAATTATTAAAAATTCAAACATATGGAGGCTAAACAACACGCTTCTGAACAACCAACAAATCATAGAAGAAATCAAAAAAGAAATCAAAATATGCATAGAAATGAATGAAAATGAAAACACAACAACCCAAAACCTATGGGACACTGTAAAAGCAGTGCTAAGGGGAAGATTCATAGCATTACAGGCCTACCTCAAGAAACAAGAAAAAAGTCAAATAAATAACCTAACTCTACACCTAAAGCAACTAGAGAAGGAAGAAATGAAGAACCCCAGGGTTAATAGAAGGAAAGAAATCTTAAAAATTAGGGAAGAAATAAATGCAAAAGAAACTAAAGAGACCATAGCAAAAATCAACAAAGCTAAAAGCTGGTTTTTTGAAAAAATAAACAAAATTGACAACCATTAGCAAGACTCATTAAGAAACAAAGGGAGAAGAACCAAATTAACAAAATTAGAAATGAAAATGGAGAGATCACAACAGACAACACTGAAATACAAAGGATCATAAGAGACTACTACCAGCAGCTCTATGCCAATAAAATGGACAACTTGGAAGAAATGGACAAGTTCTTAGAGAAGTATAACTTTCCAAAACTGAACCAGGAAGAAATAGAAGATCTTAACAAACCCATCACAAGCAAGGAAATCGAAACTGTAATCAGAAATCTTCCAGCAAACAAAAGCCCAGGACCAGATGGCTTCACAGCTGAATTCTACCAAAAACTTAGAGAAGAGCTAACACCTATCTTACTCAAACTCTTCCAGAAAATTGCAGAAGAAGGTAAACTTCCAAACTCATTCTATGAGGCCACCATCACCCTAATTCCAAAACCAGACAAAGATGCCACAAAAAAAGAAAACTACAGGCCAATATCACTGATGAACATAGATGCAAAAATCCTTAACAAAATTCTAGCAAACAGAATCCAACAACATATTAAAAAAATCATACACCATGACCAAGTGGGCTTTATCCCAGGAATGCAAGGATTCTTTAATATCCACAAATCAATCAATGTAATACATCACATTAACAAACTGAAAGATAAAAACCATATGATTATCTCTATAGATGCAGAAAAAGCCTTTGACAAAATTCAACATCCATTTATGATTAAAACTCTCCAGAAAGCAGGAATAGAAGGAACATACCTCAACATAATAAAAGCTATATATGACAAACCCACAGCAAGCATCACCCTCAATGGTGAAAAATTGAAAGCATTTCCCCTGAAATCAGGAACAAGACAAGGGTGCCCACTCTCACCACTACTATTCAACATAGTTTTGGAAGTGTTGGCCACAGCAATCAGGGCAGAAAAAGAAGTAAGAGGAATCCAGATAGGAAAAGAAGAAGTGAAACTCTCTCTGTTTGCAGATGACATGATCCTCTACATAGAAAACCCTAAAGACTCTACCAGAAAATTACTAGAGCTAATCAACAAATACAGTAAAGTTGCAGGATATAAAATTAACACACAGAAATCTCTTGCATTCCTATACACTAACAATGAGAAAACAGAAAGAGAAATTAAGGAAACAATACCATTCACCATTGCAACAAAAAGAATAAAATACTTAGGAGTATATCTACCTAAAGAAACAAAAGACCTATACATAGAAAACTATAAAACACTGATGAAAGAAATCAAAGAGGACAAACAGATGGAGAAATATACCGTGTCCATGGATTGGAAGAATCAATATTGTCAAAATGGCTATACTACCCAAAGCAATCTATAGATTCAATGCAATCCCTATCAGACTACCAACGGTATTTTTCACAGAACTAGAACAAATAATTTCACAATTTGTATGGAAATACAAAAAACCTCGAATAGCCAAAGTAATCTTGAGAAAGAAGAATGGAATTGGAGGAATCAACCTGCCTGACTTCAGACTACTACAAAGCCACAGTCACCAAGACAGTATGGTACTGGCACAAAGACAGAAATATAGATCAATGGAACAGAATAGAAAGCCCAGAGATAAATCCACGAACCTATGGTCACCTTATCTTCGACAAAGGAGGCAAGGATATACAATGGAAAAAAGACAACCTCTTTAACAAGTGGTGCTGGGAAAACTGGTCAACCACCTGTAAAAGAATGAAACTAGAACACTTTCTAACACCATACACAAAAATAAACTCAAAATGGATTAAAGATCTAAATGTAAGACCAGAAACTATAAAACTCCTAGAGGAGAACATAGGCAAAACACTCTCCAACATAAATCACAGCAGGATCCTCTATGACCCACATCCCAGAATTTTAGAAACAAAAGCAAAAATAAACAAATGGGACCTAATGAAACTTAAAAGCTTTTGCACAACAAAGGAAACTATAAGCAAGGTGAAAAGACAGCCCTCAGATTGGGAGAAAATAATAGCAAACGAAGCAACAGACAAAGGATTAATCTCAAAAATATACAAGCAACTCCTCCAGCTCAACTCCAGAAAAATAAATGACCCAATCAAAAAATGGGCCAAAGAACTAAACAGACATTTCTCCAAGGAAGACATACAGATGGCTAACAAACACATGAAAAGATGCTCAACATCACTCATTATCAGAGAAATGCAAATCAAAACCACAATGAGGTACCATTACACGCCAGTCAGGATGGCTGCTAGCCAAAAGTCTACAAGCAATAAATGCTGGAGAGGGTGTGGAGAAAAGGGAACCCTCTTACACTGTTGGTGGGAATGCAAATTAGTACAGCCACTATGGAAAACAGTGTGGAGATTTCTTAAGAAGCTGGAAATAGAACTGCCATATGACCCAGCAATACCACTTCTGGGCATACACACAGAGGAAACCAGATCTGAAAGAGACACGTGCACCCCAATGTTCATCGCAGCACTGTTTATAATAGCCAGGACATGGAAGCAACCTAGATGCCCATCAGCAGACGAATGGATGAGGAAGCTGTGGTACATATACACCATGGAATATTACTCAGCCTTTAAAAAGAATTCATTTGAATCAGTTCTAATGAGATGGATGAAACTGGAGCTCATTATACAGAGTGAAGTAAGCCAGAAAGATAAAGACCATTACAGTATATTAACACATATATATGGAATTTAGAAAGATGGTAACAATAACCCTATATGCAAAACAGAAAAAGAGACTCAAATGTATAGAACGGACTTGTGGACTCTGGGAGAAGGCGAGGGTGGGATGTTTCAAGAGAACAGCATCGAAACATGTATATTATCTAGGGTGAAACCAATCACCAGCCCAGGTTGGATGCATGAGACAAGTGCTTGGGCCTGGTGCACTGGGAAGACCCAGAAGGATCGGGTGGAGAGGGAGGTGGGAGGGGGGACCGGGATGGGGAATACATGTAAATCCATGGCTAATTCATTTCAATGTATGACAAAAACCACTGCAATGATGTAAAGTAATTAGCCTCCAACTAATAAAAATAAATGGAAAAAAAAATATTGTTCTACAATAAAGTTTTATAGATGAATAAAAAAAAAATAATAGTGTTGAACAGAAAGAATTAAGCAGCTGAAAGTGGGGATTTCCCAGAGTTTTTCCTACTGCTTACTCTATTGCCAACACTACAACTCATTTAATTTCTAGCCCCTGTCCCTGGACACAAAACAGAGATTTAAAAAATCAGTAGATGCATCAAGTCATGGATACAACATTAAACTAATGGGTCAAAAGAACTAACTATAGCCCTGGTTCTGGAGTTAACTTGGAGAAGTTGTTTTTCCTCTGAGTCTTAAACTTGTCTGCCCCAACAATTAAGTAAGGGAGCTAAACTAAATTTAGACTCCCATGAATCTGTCAAAATAGTTTTTTCTGTCAAAATTGGTTTCAATAAAAATGAATAAATACTCACTCTGAGTCTAACACATCCTCTGCGAGAGCCTCTCATCATTTTGTCCTTGGACTAAAAGAAAAACAAAAACATTAAATGAATAAAAGATAAACAGAGTTTTTAGAATCATCTAGGGATAAAGAGATAAATTTTATAGTAATATTCCTCCCTTTTCCCCATCCCTGTCCCACTCTACCCAGCCATCACTTAAAGATAGGAATTAGCAAATTTAAAATGTTTTATCCTGTGCGTGGTCACTCAGTCATGTCCGATCTGCAACCCCATGGACTGTAGCCAACCAAATTCCTCTGTCCATGGGATTCTCCAGGCAAGAATACTGGAGTGGGCTGCCATGCCCTACTCCAGAGGATCTTCCCAACCCAGGGATTGAACCCAGGTCTCCTGCATTGCAGGCAGATTCTGAGACATCATCATGGAAGTAGTTTATACAAATAAAGCTAATCACAGAATTTTATGTGTACCTTAAACATAGCATATATTACACTATATTTTCATTTTTCCTTCATATTCTTTAACTCTCAACTAAAATATGTTTCTCATATTTCAGTGAGCTTGAGAGTCACCTGAAAGGTGACTGGGGGTTTAAGAATCACTCCCAGATGATTCTGACTCAAGCAAACAGAGAACACATTTTGAGAAAAACTGCTTTAACTTTGTCTTTGCAACTCCCCAGATGGGTCACATTTTTTTTTGCCTCTGAGATTTCTCATCCAGTGTTTCTCAGTTTAGAATATCCTTGACTCTGATTTTCTGCCTTGGATTGTCACTCATCAAGCGTCCTACTTCTCTGTCTGATTAGAATTCCCACCCCTGGACTCCTAGAGTCTCTTATATGTTTCCCAATCCTGGCATGTACCACCTTGTGCTATAGAGGCTGGTTACTTGTCTGATTCACCCACAAGACTGCAAATTCCTTAGGGGGTAGAAATTGTATCTGACTTATGCTTCAGGACAGTGTCTGGCACACAGCAGGTGTTCAAAAAATATTTACTGATAAAACATTTTTATCCTTTGTTTCTGATGCTAGGCTGAGCTAAGCAAAGACTGTTCTGAACAATTAGCCCCATGTTGACATTCAGTAAATATTCCTAGAATTAACTTAGTTATGTGTAAAAAATAAAGTAAAACTTCAAACAACTAAAGCTTTAAAAATATTTAACACTGCAACAACTGGTATTTTTTCCACTATGGGACAAAGAAGTAAAACAAGCCAATATCATGGAGTTACATTTTTGAAGAAAACTGTCCCACTTTAAACCACAGATGGCCTACATCCACTGTACTGAGCCAGAGGCAAACTTCCAGCTACAAGATAACTCTATCTCAGGGATTTCATGTACAGCACATGACTACAGTCAACACTATATACTGAATACTCAAAAGTGGCTAAATGAGTAGGTCTTAAAAGTTCTCACTACAAAACAAAAGGTAACTATAAGAGGTGAGGGTGGTTGGGTTATTCAATCTTATTGTAGTAATCACTTCACAATATATATGTATATCAAAACATCACATTGTACACCTTAAATAATGTTACATGTCAATTATATCTCAATAAAGCTGAAAAAGTAAATTTAATAATTTCTCAGAGATGTTTGCATGCCTGTACACAAAGATCTGCCTTATCCTTCTCAGCGCAACATGCTGATAACATAGGCTATGCCATTGCTTTCGCTGATTGTAAGCTTATCAATGGAACAACATTACAATAAATCAAAGCAAACTTTCTTCAAAAACAAAAAATGAAACAAAAAAGCACAGTACTGAGCTATAGAAATTCATGTTCAGAAATTACTGAAATACTGTAGGGTCTTCTTGCAAGTATAAGCACGACTCATACATTTTATAAAAAATTCTCAACATTAAGCAGGGTTAAAATGAGTTCTTGACTAAAAAACAGCTGGCAAAAACACAGTTGACAAAAACATTCCCTAAGCATTTAATAGCCCTTTTACTGTACCCTATATTTATCTTCCCTCCAACAGTGTCATGGCAAAACACAAAAATAATAATTAGGTTTGAAAATACCCAATGAGAGTTACAATGCAACTCAAACAAGGTAACAAACATCCTTGATTCTCTTCCATTTTTAAAAATCAGACTATAGTAGATTAAAAAAAAGGGCAAGACAGGGTAATAAATCAGAAAACACTGAAAGAGATAAGTAAAAATAATTACAACAAACCTAACTAGGAAACAATCAGACATTCAGAATGTGGGACATCCTATAAAATAATTGGCCTAGACTATTTTAAAATGTAAAAAAAAAAAAAAAAAAAGACTAGCACATAAACAATTGTAAAATTAAATTAATTAAAAAGAGCAAAAATAAATTATGTGCATAAAGGCAGAAAGTACTGTGAACAGAATGCTCCCTGACATTGAAAAAGATCAAGGAAAGCAACAGAGACGTGATCAGGTCTCAAGCTTTAACCTGGGACTTAAAAAAAAAAAAAAAAAAAAGAATTCTGATGAGAGAGAGAAGGTAGGCAAAAGAGGGTATTCCAAGCAAGGTAACAACATCAGCAAAGGAAGAGGTACAGAAAACCTCACATGAGGCCTTCACAGCAGTGTAACTGAGAGCCCGAGCACAGGGTGTGGAGAGAGCGGTGGAGAGAGGGGGAGAGATGAAGCTGAAAAGGAAATGTGGGGACCAGGTCCTGCAGGGGGGTCTGAAAGAAACAGTGAGTAGTTAAGGAAATTAAACTTCAATAGTTAATGGAGAGCTAAAGGTTTATGAACATTCTCAAGGGTGTGTTATAGAAAAACAGAAAAAGTTAAATACGAGAACTTGGGGAAAAGGGCTGATGGTGACTGATGACACAGCAAAAGCAGGAGCAGCATCAATAGCAGCAGCAGACTCTCACTCATTGATGACCTCCATGTGATATGCACTTTATACACAGGAAACCTCACAAGACCTTGCATTGGTGGGAGTTATTCACATAAATGAAGGTGACACCAGGAAGATCAAGTAAATTACCCAATTAAATTACATGTGTAAAACATAGCGGTTTGATGCAGCCGACAGAGTTTGGAATGGCTGCCCCGCCAATCATCCTCCCACATCACACCTGTGCTGATACCCTGGCCTCCTCCTCCACAATGACACACAGCCCTCTCCCTCACTTTCTCGCCACTCAGCTCCAGCGTGAGGCCAAAGAGAAACTGGTATGACCAAGTCCCCCTAAGCACAGTGAGTGCTGAGGGGTGGTTATCTGACCAAGCTGGCCAATCACAGGGCCCACGACCAGGGACAAGGCAGGATGGAGTCCTTCCACAGGACGTTTTCTACTGGGGTTGACAGAAGAGTTCCTACATGTTCTTGAAGCTTAAGGAACAGTTGCCACAGGTCTTATGCCCTCTACATGAAGGAAGCAATAACTAAAGCATACACGCTGAGAGGAGAGAAGAGAGGCAGAAAGTTCTAGCTGCAAGTGATCTCCAGCTACCCTCTGATCTGAAGCAAACCTGCCAATGCTATTCACTGAAGAGCAGGGGGTTTTGTTTTGGAAGTTTGGCAGGGTGGGGGGGTTGTTTTTGTTTTTGATGCTCTTATTGTCTTTCTTTTTTTTTTTTAACAAATACAAGTAGTGATGAGAGAAAGGTAGAGCCAACAAACATAACCCCAACTCCAGTTATCTTCCTACCAGGTGCTATGCTATGCTAACAATGTTCTCAAACTTAGTAACAAAAGTATTTTCTAGCAAGTTGGCAAACATGCCTCTAAGCCACAAAGCTCAGCACCGTGAGAGGATCACTCGGAAAACAGATGCTAAAATCTTTTCAGCGATTTAAGAAAACAGAATCCCCCATGAAACAGAAAGATATAGGGGTGACATGTTCTACTTCTAAGAGGCTCCAGGACTAATAAAGATTGGTGGATTTGGTGGCTGGATTTGCTGGTTTCTTATATCTTATTAATGCAAGAACAGTGGATTGTTATAACAAGCCATGTAATCAAAAATAACTTTTTCGACTTTGCTGGTGGTCCAGTGACTAAGACTCCAGACTCCCAAAGCAGGGGGCCTGGGTTCAATTCTTAGTCAGGAAACTAGATCCCACATGTTGCATCTGAATGATCCCACATGCCTCAAGAGAGATCAATGACCCCACGTTCCGCACTAACACTCAGCCACCCTCAAAGAAATAATTTATATTAATCCTTATGATAACCCCAAGCTATTGATTCAGATTACAATTTGTATTAAAATTTCAAAGTAAATTACCACAAATATAATGCTGCCTATCACAGGCCTGTCCTCCAATATCCATTCTCCTCTTCTTCCTTTCAGTATTAACATCCTCCACCCCAAATTTTAACTTATATGCAGAGTACATCATGCGAAATGCTGCACAAGCTGGAATCAACACTGCCAGGAGAAATATCAATAACCTCAGATATGCAGATGACACCACCCATATGACACAAAGTGAAGAACTACAGAGCCACCTGATGAAAGTAAAAGAGGAGAGTGAAAAAGTTGGCTTAAAACTCAACATTCAAAACTCTAAGATCATGTCATCCAGTCCCATCAGTTCATGGCAAATAGATGGGGAAACAATGCAAACAGTGAGAGACTTTATTTTTCTGGGCTTCAAAATCACTGCAGATGGTGACGGCAGCCATGAAATTAAAAGACGCTTCCTCCTTGGAAGAAAAGCTATGACCAACCTAGACAGCATATTAAAAAGCAGACATTACTTTGCCGACAAAGGTCTGTCTAGTCAAAGTTATGGTTTTTCCAGTAGTCATGTATGGATGTGAGAGTTGGACCATAAAGAAAGCTGAGCGCTGAAGAATGATGCTTTTGGACTGTGGTGTTGGAGAAGACTATTGAGAGTCCCTTGGACTGCAAGGAGATCAAACCAATCAATCCTAACGGAAATCAGTCCTGAATACTCATTGGAAGGACTGATGCTGAAGCTGAAACTCCAATACTTTGGCCACTTGATGTGAAGAACTGACTCCTTGGAAAACACTCTGAAGCTGGGAAAGACTGAAGGCAGGAGGAGAAGGGGATGACATGAGGATGAGATAGTTGGATGGCATCATGAATTTGAGCAAGCTCCAGGAGTTGGTGATGGACAGGGAACCCTGGCATGCTGCAGTCCATGGGGTTGCAAAGAATCAAACATGACCGAGCAACTGAACTGAACCCCAAATTTTACCTGAACACATGGTTCCCCTGCTGGCTATTACATTTCAAGCCTCTTGCAGCTAGCTCTATGCTGTATCTAGGTATAGGTCAGTAGGCAGTGAACAGAAGCAACGTGCAACAGATTGTGCCTTTCAAAAGAAACTGCTTGAAAAGAAGTTATTTGCAAATGTAATTGAACATTATCCAGGACTGATAATGAAAAGTGAAAGTGTTAGTCACTCAGTTGTGTCCAACTCTTTGTGACCTCATGGACTATAGCCCGGGCCAGGTTCCTCTGTCCATGGAATTCTCCAAGTAAGAATACTGGATTATAGGAAAATAAAATAAAATGTTAAAAAAAAAAAAAAAAGAGAGAGAGAGAAAATACTGGAGTAGGCAGCCATTCCCTTCTCCAGGGGATCTTCCCAACCCAGGGATCAGACCCAGGTCTCCTGCACTGCAGGCAGATTCTCTACCATCTGAGCCACCACGGAAGCTCTGGGACTGACATATGTTAAGCCATACAACAAGCCTCAATAAATTTAAAAGGACATAAATAAAACAAAGTTTGTTGTTTGACCAAAACAGATTAAAAGGAGCACTCAACAGAAGGAAATTTGGGAAGTCCACGAATAGGTAGAAGTTAAATGATACTCCTAAACAACTAATGGCTCAAAGAAAAAATAACAAGGGAAACTTGAAAATACTTCAGATGAAAGAAAATCAACATTCATTATTGATTAGTGAGGAACATTCCCCATCATTCATCCCTCAAGTTTTGCACTACAGATAACTCCCACATCTCCCATTCCTCATTACAGAAGGCCTCAGTTGAGCAGTAGTAGATGGCACTAGTGGTAAAGAACCTGCCTGCCAAAGCAGGAGACGTAAGAGATGCAGGTTCGATCCCTGGGTTTGGAAGATCCCCTGCAGGAGGGCATGGCAACCCACTCCAGTATTTCTGCCTGGAGAATCCTCGTGGACAGAGGAGCCTGGTGGATTACAGTCCACAGGGTCACAAAGAGTCAGATACGACTGAAGCGACTTAGCACGTATACACGCACATACTACCGACAGAGACTCTGTTGTTGTTTAGTTACTAAGTTCTGTCTGACTCTTTGCAACTCCATAGACTGCAATACGTCTGTCCTTCTCCCCTGCTCTTCACTATCTCCCAGAGTTTGCTCAGATTCATGTCCATTTAATCGGTGATGCTATCTAACTATCTCATCCTCTGCCGCCCCCTTCTCCTCTTGCCCTTAATCCTTCCCAGCATCAGGGTCTTTTCCAGTGAGCTGGCTCTTCACATCAGGTGGATAGAGCTTTAGGAAAATATACAGAATCAGTATAAAAGGGGACCATGATGTCTGGGGTCTTTCCAAGATCCTGGAAGATGACTGCCTTCCTTTAAAGAAAACAGACACAGAACAGAGATATATACAAGATCACCTTTAAGAACTGGAACAGCCTGGAGGTAATTATAATAATTATGACATTATACTAAGTATAGAAAGTATTAATAGTAATAGAACTACAGTAGGAAGCTCAGAACTAGAACCAGAAAGTCAGAAGTTTTGCTGACCAAGAGATTAGATCTGTTCCTGTAATAGGTATGTCTCTAATACAGAGATATTGCATCTTGATACCAAAGCCTGATGACATTAAATATCTATACCTCCCTTTGGCCTGCTTCTGCATATAAATTTGGCATCCTATAGAGCTTGCTTTCAGAGACTGTATGAATTAATGTACAAATCAGATAGCCTAAATATGCAGTCTCCTTAACAATTATATTTCTTGTTATGAATTAACAAATTTGAATATTAGTTTATGCAATAGTGACAATATAAATACATTCAATGAATATTATTACATGTTAAACACTGTCATAAACTTTAGTTTTTTGTTAACATTTACTGAACTCTGAATTCTGATACACAGAGTACCTGATGAACTATGGACAGAGGTTCATGACATTGTACAGGAGACAGGGATCAAGACCATCCCTGAGAAAAAGAAATGCAAAAAAGCAAAATGGCTGTCTGAGGAGGCCTTACAAATAGCTGTGAAAAGAAGAGAAGCAAAAAGCAAAGGAGAAAAGAAAAGATATACCCATTTGAATGCAGAATTCCAAAGAATAGCAAGGAGAGATTAAGAAAGCCTTCCTCAGTGATCAATGCAAAGAAATAGAGGAAAATAATAGAATGGGAAAGACTATAGTGATCTCTTCAAGAAAATCAGAGATACCGAGGGAACATTACATGCCAAGATGGGCTCAATAAAAGACAGAAATGGTATGGACCTAACAGAAGCAGAAGATATTAAGAAGAGGTGGCAAGAATACACAGAAGAACCATACAAAAAAGATCTTCATGACCCAGATAATCATGATGGTGTGATCACTCACCTAGAGCCAGACATCCTGGAATGTGAAGTTAAGTGGGCCTTAGGAAGCATCACTACGAACAAAGCTAATGGAGGTGACGGAATTCCAGTTGAGCTATTTCAAATCCTAAAAGATGATGTGAAAGTGCTGCACTCAATATGCCAGCAAATTTGGAAAACTCAGCAATGGCCACAGGACTGGAAAAGATCAGTTTTCATTTCAATCCCAAAGAAAGGCAATGCCAAAGAATGCTCAAACTACCGCACAATTGCACTCATCTCATACGCTAGTAAAGCAATGCTCAAAATTCTCCAAGCCAGGCTTCAGCAATACGTGAACCGAGAACTTCCAGATGTTCAAGCTGGTTTTAGAAAAGGCAGAGGAACCAGAGATCAAATTGCCAACATCTGTTGGATCACTGAAAAAGCAAGAGAGTTCCAGAAAAACATCTACTTCTGCTTTATTGACTATGCCAAAGCCTTTGACTGTGTGGATCACAACAAACTGTGGAAAATTCTGAAAGAGATGGGAATACCAGACTACCTGACCTACCTCTCGAGAAACCTGTATGCAGGTCAGGAAGCAACAGTTAGAACTGGACATGGAACAACAGACTGGTTCCAATAGGAAAAGGATACATCAAGGCTGTATATTGTCACCATGCTTATTTAACATATATGCAGAGTACATCATGAGAAACGCTGGGCTGGAAGAAGCACAAGTTGGAATTAAGGTTGCCGGGAGAAATATCAATAACCTCGGATATGCACATAACACCACCCTTATGGCAGAAAGTGAAGAAGAACTAAAAAGCCTCTTGATGAAAGTGAAAGAGGAGAGTGAAAAAAGTTGGCTTAGAGCTCTACATTCAGAAAAATAAGATCATGGCATCCGGTCATATCACTTCATAGCAAAGAGATGGGGAAACAGTGGAAACAGTGGCTGACTTTATTCTTTTGGACTCCAAAATCACTGCAGATGGTGATTGCAGCCATGAAATTAAAAGACACTTACTCCTTGAAAGGAAAGTTATGACCAACCTAGACAGCATACTAAAAAGAAGAGACATTACTTTGTCAACAAAGGCTCATCTATTCAAGGCTATGGTTTTTCCAGTGGTCATGTATGGCTGTGAGAGTTGGACTATAAAGAAAGCTGAGCACTGAAGAAATGATGCTTTTGAACTGTGGCACTGGAGAAGACTCTTGAGAGTCCCTTGAACTGCAAGGAGATCCAGCCAGTCTATTGTAAAGGAGATCAGTCCTGGGTGTTCATTGGAAGGACTGATGTTGAAGCTGAAACTCCAATACTTTGGCCACCTGATGCAAAGAGTTCACTTTTTTTAAAAGATCCTGATGGTGGGAAAGATTGAGGGCAGGAGAAGAAGGGGACGACAAAGGATGAGATGGTTGGATGGCATCACCAACTCAACAAACATAAGTTTGGGTAGACTCTGGGGGCTGGTGACGGACAGTGAGGCATGGCATGCTGCGGTTCATGGGGTCACAAAGAGTCAGACACGACTGAGCGACTAAACTGAACCGAACTGAACTCTTATAATACTGGGGTAGTGCTTTAAACACAATTAAATATAGTTTTATTTACCTCTCACACCAATCTTATGATATGAAGGTGAAGGTGAAGTCGCTCAGTCGTGTCTGACTCTTTGCAACCCCACGGACTGTAGCCTACCAGACTCTTCCATCCATGGGATTTTCCAGGCAAGAGTACTGGAGTGGGTTGCCATTTCCTTCTCAAAATTTTATGATATAGGTTCTTTTATTATACCCATTTTATAATTGAGAAAATAAAGGCTCACAAAGGCGTAAGTTACTTGCCTATGGATTCACAGATAACAGGTAAGTAGAGAGGATTCCAATCCAGGTCTGACTCTAAAGATTATGCATTTCTACCACAGTTACTACAGATCTGGTTAACTTCAGTGTCCTTTCAAAGTTTCTCTGAGCCACAAAGGCTGTGTGTCAAATCAGCGATCCTTCTGAATTCATCAGCGCAAATAACACCCCACAAAGCACTGCAGCAGTGCTTCAGAGGGTGGTACCCCTGCCTTCTGAATTACTGCCAGCAGATAAACCCTAGGTCATTAGACCACAGATAGAGGTCCACATTCCTTATCTGAGATTTCTGGATCAAACATGCTTTAAAATTTAGAATTTTCGAACAGTAACATATATATAGTACATAAACTGTCACACACCTGCAACAGAGTCTGGAGTATTAAACATTTAATGAATTTCACAATCAAGCATACTAATATTTTGGTAGTACAACATATATTTATACTAAGCATAATAGAGGTTATAAGTAACCACACAGTTCAAGGCAGGCTTTACTTCCAAATGAGAATACATTTAGAAAAAAAAACTTCTGGAATTCAGAGACTCAGGGATTTCTGAACTACAGGTAAAGGACTGGAGACTCATATTTTGATCTGTGATCTCTTAAATTGTAAAGTCCCAGGTCTTTTTTTATTTCTTAAAAAGGATAATTTTATCTTCAATTCAAAAATTCAGGTCAACAGATCAGTGACGAGTACCACTTTCACAGGGTTTAATTAAGCACAACTCTGATGACGGGGATTTCTGCATCCTTTCTAAGAAAAGTTATCTATAACATAAAATACTAAATAGTAACCTAAGTGCTGCAAATTACTTAGCACATCAATATATACTGAACCTCAATGTATAGTTTCTATTTTTCTTTTATTCCTCAAAATCAGTTCAGTTCAGTCACTTAGTCGTGTCCAGCTCTTTGTGATCCCATGGACTGCAGCACGCCAGGCTTCCCTGTCTATCATCAACTCCCAGAATTTGCTCAAACTCATGTCCATCGAGTTGGTGAAGTCATCCAACTACATCAGCCTTGTCCTACTCCTTGCCCAATTTGGAACCAGTCTATTGTTCCATGTCCAGTTCTAACTGTTGCTTCTTGATCTGCATACAGATTTCTCAGGAGGCAGATAAGGTGGTCTGCCTTTAAGAATTCTTTAAGAATTTTCCACAGTTTGCTGTGATCCACACAAAGGCTTTGGTGTAGTCAAGAAAGCCGAAGTAAATTTTTTCTGGAATTGTCTTGCTTTTTCTATGATCCAATGGTTGTTGGCAATTTGATCTCTGGTTCCTCTGCCTTTTCTAAATCCAATTTGAACATCTGGAAGTTCTCAGTTCACATACTGTTGAAGCCTAGCTTGGAGAATTTTGAGCATTATTTTGCTAGGGTGTGAAATGAGTACAATTTCTCGGTAGTTTGAACATTTTTTGGCATTGCCTTTCTTTGGGACTGGAATGAAAACTAACCTTTTCCAGTCCTGTGCCCACTGCTGAGTTTTCCAAATTGGCTGGCATACTGAGTGCAGCACTTTCACAGCATCATGTTTTATGACTTGAATAGCTCAGCTAGAATTTCATTACCTCCACTAGCTTTGTTATAGTGACGGTTCCTAAGGCCCACTTGACTTTGGACTCCAGGATATCGGCTCTAGGTGAGTGATCATGCCACCATGATTATCTGGGTCATGAAGATCTTTTTTTGTATAGTTTTTCTGTGTATTCTTGCCACCTCTTCTTAATATCATCTGCTTCTGTTAGGTCCATACCATTTCTGTCTTTTATTGTGCCGATCTTTGCATGAAATGTTCCCTTGGAATCTCTTAATTTTTTTGAAGAGATCTCTAATCTTTCCCATTCTATCATTTTCCTCTATCTCTTTGCATTGATCGCTGAGAAAGGCTTTCTTATCTCTCCTTGCGATTCTTTGCAACTCTGCATTCAGATGGGTATCTTTTCTTTTCTCCTTTGCCTTTGGCTTCCCTTCTTTTCTCAGCTATTTGTAAGGCCTCCTCAGTCAACCATTTTGCCTTTTTGCATTTCTGTTTCTTGGGGATGGTCCTGATCACTGCCTCCTGTACAATGTCACGAACTTCCGTTCATAGTTCTTCAGGCACTCTATCAGATCTATTCCCTTGAATCTATTTGTCACTTCCACTGTAGAATCATAAAGGATTTGATTTAGGTCATGGCTGAATGGTCTAATGGTTCTCCCTACTTTCTTCAATTTAAATCTGAAATACTAAATTAAATCTGCCCAAATACTAAATTAAATCTGCCCAAATACTAAATACTGATTAATGTTATTTCACAAAAAATGACTGAAGGAAATGATAGGGGTGTGTTAAACTCCCGGACGTTTATGCTGTTTATTTAGTACTTCTCCCACCAAACTTACAGTGATAATCCATTATTATCATTCAACTTCACTTTTCCATCAAAAATTGCCCGAGTGTTTCTCCTTATTTGGAAAAGACTAAGTCAGGGCCCCAGACAGTAAGATCATGAAAAGATGAAAAACAAGAACAGCACTAGAAAAATTTAAAGATGGGAAAATTTGTACAACATCTAAAATAATCTGGTTAGCAAGAACAATAGCCAGAACCACAGATATTTGAACTCTCAGTCCTAACTGTAAGACTCATCCTACAGGCCTCAATTTAGAATAAGGTTATGCTACAAAAGCTCCTTGTTCTCATTTGGAATTTAGAACCCAGAACAAATTCTTGTGAAGAAACTGTTGAAAATGGTCTCCAGATAAGCTATGAAAAGCACTTAAAATACAGCATGTGATCAAAAGATAGGGGGAAAGTTGTTATCAATTCAAACACTGCCTAAGAAATTATTTTCTTAAAGAATTTCTTTTAGATGTTGTTGCTTAAGGGAAAGCAGGACTACAAGGAAGAACAAGGAAGTTAGTCAAGAATTCAAGAACTATGCCAAAGGGCTTACAAGACTGTCAAGGACTTGATTAGTTAATGATCTATGATAAACATTTCACTTTTATAAACGGGGTGGAGCAGGGGAGAAACACTTTTTAAAAGGGCAATTTAAAAACACTCATTCTAAACAGACTTGTGACTGCCAAGGGGGAGAGGGGTTGGGGAGGGATGGCTTGGGAATTTGGGGTTAGCAGATGCAAACTATTATACACAGAATGGATAAACAACAAAATCCTATGTATAGCACAGAGAGCTATATTCCATATTTTGTGATAAACCATAATGGAAAAGAATATTTTAAAAAGTGTACAGTAGAGACTGACACAATATTGTAAATCAACTATAATTCGGTAGTAAATAAAACTTTAAAAATTGTTTCAAAGAATAAAAACACTCATTTTTTATCAAGTCTAATTTTACTTCAGAATTGCTGTTGCTGTTCAGTTGCTCAGTAGTGTCCGACTCTTTGCAATGGGTTTAAAAAAAAAAAGAAGGCATAAGAGTTAACATGCAAGCACAAAACAGTGGGTTGATCACATAACACATCACCTATCTGAAATGCACATTTCATCCTCTTCTGGGTGACGAAAATTTCAAAGGAGAATAATGTTCAAGAATGTGCCACTATCTTTCTGTGGTCATGTTTTGTGAATATAAAAAACTCATTACTCAACAAATTCTAATACTTAGTATCTGCTCCTCCTTTCCCTTCTTTAGGAGGCTTTCACTTTACTGGAATGGAAAGTTTTTCATTCATCCTCAGTGTTTCAAAGAGAACGATCTAAGTCCCTGTCTTAAACAACTTAGATGCAAAAGGACTCAGTACTTTTTAATGATTAATCAATGCAGTTTGTACTTTAGAGTAGCCTATGCAGAAAGTTTGGGAGAAGGAAATGGCAACCCACTCCAGTATTCTTGCCTAGAGCATCCCATGGACAGAGGAGCCTGGTGAGCTGCTGTCCACAGGGTCGCACAGAGTCAGACATGACTGAAGCGACTTAGCATGCATGCATGCATTGGAGAAGGAAATGGCAACCCATTCCAGTATTCTTGCCTGGAGAATCCCAGGGACAGAGGAGCCTGGTGGGCTGCCGTCTATGGGGTCACACAGAGTCGGACACGACTGAAGCTACTTAGCAGCAGCAGCAGCAGCAGCATACAGAAAGTTTATTTCATTGTGATAATGATGTAACTCAGTTATCATCTATAAGCAGACTAGTGATAACTTGGGTTTGTCATTTCAAAGTATCAACACTAGCACAATTCAGTATCTATAGAGAGAACATTCTATCTGGAGTTAGAAGACTTAATCACATACAGAGAAACTATTGTGTGATTTTTTTAAGTCTCAATTTCTTCATGTGTAAAGGAAGTAATATATAAACTACTTCACCTGTTGCTCATTCCATAAATATTTACTGAATACTAAGTGCCAAGCATTGCTCTAGATGCTAAAGACAAAATGATGAAGGTAAGTTTCTGTTCTCATGGTGCTTACTTACATTCCAGAGGTGGGAAACAGACGCTAAACAAGAAAAACAAAATAAGTTTAGCAGCTAACAATAAATGCTATGAAAAAATACATCAAGACCAGTGTGTTACACCGAGGAAACCAGATCTGAAAGAGACAAGTGCACCCCAATGTTCATCACAGCACTGTTTACAGTAGCCAGAACATGGAAGCAACATAGATGTCCATCGGCAGACGAATGGATAAGAAAACTGTGGTACATGTACACAACGGAATATTACTCAGCCATTAAAAGAATGTATTTGAGTCAGTTCTGATGAGGTGGATGAAACTGGAGCCTATTATACAGAGTGAAGTAAGTCAGAAAGAAAAACACCAATATAGTATACTAATGCATATATATGGAATTTAGAAAGATGGTAATGATGACCCTATATGGGAGACAGCAAAAGAGACACAGATGTAAAGAACAGTCTTTTGGACTCTGTGGAAGAAGGCAAGGGTGGGATGATTTGAGAGGGTAGCATTCAAACGTGTATATTATCCTATGTGATGCGGATCGCCGGTTCAGGTTCAATGCATGAGACAGGGTGCTCAGGGCTGGTGCACCTGGTGCACCTGGTGCTCAGGGCTGGTGCATCCCCCTGGGATGACCCTGGGGGATGGGATGGGGGTGGAGGTGGTGTTCTGGATGGGAAACACATGTGCGCCTGTGGCTGATTCATGTTGATGTATGGCAAAAACCGCTACAATATTGTAAAGTAATTAGCCTCCAATTAAAATAATAATTAAAAAAAAATAAAATAAAATAAGCTTATATTCTAAACCATCAAGTAAAAAAAAAAAAAGACCAGTGTGCTAGTGCTAGTGACTGACAGTGAGGTGTATACTTTAGACAGGTTGTTAAGGAAAGGCTTCTCTGAGCAGTGATGCCTAAATGAAGACCTCCATAACAAAAAGGGAATCAGGCATGCTACAGCCATGGGATAGTATCAATCCAAGAAGCCAGAAAATACACACGAAGACCCTGAGATAGGAACAAGCTTGAGGTGTCCAAGGAATGGGGAAAAAAAAAAAAAGCTACAGTGGATACAGTGGTGAGCAAAAGGTTTACTGTAGAAAGTTAAGTGCAGAAAGATCACAAGGCCATCAGTTCAATTCAGTTCAGTCGCTTAGTTGTGCCTGACTCTGCGACCCCATAGACTGCAGCACACCAGGCCTCCCTGTCCATCACCAACTCCCAGAGTTTACCCAAATACATGTCCATTGAGTCGGTGATGCCATCCAACCATCTCATCCTCTGTTGTCCCCTTCTCCTCCTGCCCCCAATCCCTCCCAGCATCAGGGTCTTTTCAAATGAGTCAGCTCTTCGCATCAGGTGGCCAGAGTATTGGAGTTTCAGCCCCAACATCAGTCCTTCCAATGAATACTCAGGACTGATCTCCTTTAGGATGGACTGGTTGGATCTCCTTGCAGTCCAGGGGACTCTCAAGAGTCTTCTCCAACACCACAGTTCAAAAGCATCAATTATTAGGTGCTTACAAGGCTGTAAGTCATAGTAAAGAGTTTGAATTTTTTTTCCTATAGTCACTAGAGAATTTTAAGCAGGGGGAAAAACATGACCTTCCTTTTTCCTTTTTTTAAAAGATCACTTGGGCTACTGATAGAAAATGAACTTTAGAGAGCAAAAAGGAAACGAAGAGAACACTTAGGAAGTTTCTGTACCAGACCCTGGTGGTTTATATGCTATAGTGCTAGCAAGGAAAAATGGAAGAGGTTATGAGGCTTAATGAAGCGATATATTTGACAAAACTAGAAAATACCTGCAACAGTGATTAATATAGTAGAGGCTTATGGCACACTGCACTTTCCAAAAATGGCCTATAATAGTATTTCTCATCCTACAAGCTCTTCTAGAACTTTGTCACTCCCTCATTAAGAGGAGGAGTCTTCTGTTTGTGGGTGGGTTTTTGAACTGCCCTTAACCCTGGTGGCTCAGAGGTTAAAGCGTCTGCCTCCAACGCGGAAGACCCGGGTTCCACCCCTGGGTTCGATCCCTAGGTTGGGAAGATCCCCTGGAGAAGGAAATGGCAACTCAGTCCAGTATTCTTGCCTGGAAAATCCCATGGATGGAGGCGCCTGGGGGGCTACAGTCCATGGGGTCGCAAACAGTCTAACACGACTGAGCGACTTCACTTCACTTCACTTTTAACCAAGTAGACTGGGTACTATCCAGCTGAGCAGAACTATGGGAGATAATACAGATTAGTGTTTATTGTCTTCCTGCATCACAGACAGCATAGGAATCTTAATCTCCCAAAGCCAGATGACTGAGATCTCATTAAGTAAGGATGAAGGAAAAAGGATATCCTTTGCTCATTTTGCTACTTGAAGAAATACAATACAAAATGGTACCACAAATCACATAGAAAAATTTTTAATAAAATGCTTCTGGGTTGTAGAATATTATATATATAATGATTCCATTTGTATAAAATATACATAAAGGTGTATTTAAGCATAAAGAGTTGTTAGGAAAGCTATTCTCCAAAACACAGATAGTAGGATTTCAGGTAGTACTTTCCTTCTTTCTGTTTTATATACTTTTTCAATTTTTTTAAAATTAAAAATATGTTACATCTCTTCAAGAACAATGAAACTATATTTTTGAAACTTAAAGAGTAATAATGTCAAATTCTACAGAGACAGTGCTACTAACATGAAAAGTTAAAAGTACCCACTCGGTTCAGCAACAAAGCTTTCATTGGAGACTTTTGCTAGGATAGTCAGTGAAATTTGAAGGTGAAAACAGATTGCTGTACAGTAAATGCATGAATAAAGACAGACAATGTAGAAGACTCTTTCAATAGGTTTATCTAACTTGAAGAAGAGAGGTAAAGATGGTTTTTCCAGAGAGACCTAGAATTAGCAGAGATATTTTTCAACTTGAGAGCGATATAGCCCAGGTTAATTTGTTAATGAAAATGTCATAAAAAAAAAAAATAAACTGCTCCAGCCAAAAAAAAAAAAAAGAAAATGTCAGTATATCCTAAAATTCGTACAGAAATTCAACGAACCCAGAATAGCCAAAACAATCTCGAGAAAGAACAAAGCTGAAGGGCTTACACTTTCCAATTTCAAAACTCATTATACCAAAAAAATGAAAAGCAACAGGCAATCCCAAAATGTATTAAAATTTTCCATATGAAATTGTTACAACTATGATGTTTAGTTGTTATATTGCAAAATAAATATTCTTAAACAACAAAAGTCTATACATAGAAAGAAGTGGAAGACACATGGGCGAGAGGAAGGAGAAAGCAGAAAAAGGAGAAAAACCTATAGACTGAGATCCTCTAAAAATTTGCGAGCAGATGGAATCCAGAACACCCAAGAATTGGTGTTGTTGCTTAATTGCTAAGTTGTGTCCAACTCTTTTTGCAACCCATGGACTGTAGCTTGGCAGGCTCCTCTGTCCATGGGATTTCCCAGGCAAAAATACTACAGTGGGTTGTCATTTCCTTTTCCAGGGGATCTTCTCAACCCAGGGACTGAACCTGCATGTCTTGCATTGGCAGGGGGATTCTTTACCACTGAGCCACCAGGAAAGCCCACCCAAGGATTACCTCTTCCATTATGACAGGGAGGACGCAGGGAAGGATAGGCAGGAAAGTAGCTATACCAATAGGTGGCAGTACAAGGAGCTGAGAGTGTTCCCACCAAATGAACTCTATTGTCTCTGGGAAGCATGGTATCATCTGTGAGAGATGGAGGAAAGAGGAAGATTAAGAGACTAGAGACAGCTGCCAGAATGACAAACCAAATATTCATCCAATATTTCATTTGACCACCTGTGCCATAAGAGTAATGCTAAAATAAAATAAATTCAATTAAATAAATAGACAATCTTAGCATGAAGGCTCAATGTGAAAAAACTCCAGGAATCAGAATATTAACATTCATAATAATCTTTGTCATGTGAATGGGAAAAAATTAATTTTGAATACCTCAAAATACTTTCTCCAAATATGATTCCATTTATATCATTCCATGTATCATGTAAACTTAACTTTCACAAAAAAAGTAAATTTTTTTTTAGTTTAAATTAGTCTAAGATGATTATCCTTTACAATACAGTAAATGAGAAGAAAAAGACTGAACTGGCCATTTGTTTTTCTCTATAAGCAGTAAAAAGAAATAGGTCCTTAATCTAAATCTCTTGAGCATTGTCCTAGCTAGCTTTGACTGGCATTATATAACTAGTTGAAAATCTAATCCTATGACAACTGCCACATATAAGAGTGGCATATTTAAGAATAGCTCTACTGTCTATCCTACAAATTACTATCATCAACAAAACTGCCTGCAATAAAGCAAGAACTGACTGCTTGTCTGATATAACACACTAACCAAAAGATCCCACACAGTTCTACAGGCTAAGGATGATTAAAACAAAAGCCATTGTTATTAATATAAGCTTAATCAGGTTTTACATAAGCCATGAACATATTTGCTATCAGTATATTCTGCAAAACTTACAAGACTGTATAAGCAATGATTTCAAAACAACCTTCTATATCACATCTCTTAGTTCAAAGGGTCTTAGACATTCCATTCACTATGAGAATGATGTGATATATTTATAGGGCCTGAAAATTATAATGCTAGTAGTACTATCAAGGAGTTTACAAGCTTGCTATACAGATAAAGAATGCAATAGAGGGACTTCCCTGGCAGTCCAGTGGTTAAAACTCCACACTTTACACTGCAGAGGGTACAGGTTCCAGCCCTGGTTGGAGAACTAAGATCCCACATGCCATGCACAGCACAGCCAAAAAAATAAAAATAAAAAAAGAGAAAAACTAAGGCTGACTAGGGTATTCGAGGAAACCACAAGACAAAATTTCCACATACTTCTTTTCAGGGCATTTAGATTAGGTACAATTTTTCTTGTGTTCCTTTTGCAATTCTAAAGCTACTTTATTAATTTGGATTATTAATATGTACCATGTAATCTTAATAAAAAAATAGTTGATATAACTAAGAAGTTTATTTACAAAAGTATAAATTCACTTTTTTTTTTTTCACATTTCTGTATTTTTTTTAATATGACATGTTAGTGAAAGTGTTAGTCACTTCAGTCATGTCCAACTCTTTGCGACGCCATGGACTGTAGCCCACCAGGCTCCTCTGTCCATGGGGTTTCCCAGGCAAGAATATTGGAGTGGGTTGCCATGCCCTGCTCCATAAATTCACTTTTAAATGCTTGATGGGTGTGGTGCTGATACATTTCTAGGAGAATATGAGATTCCCTCTTTTACACCTTTGCAAGAAAAACACATATATTTAAACTCTTCAAAAACCTAAAATCCAAGAATTAGATGAGAGATTTTATCACCTTCCAGACATTGCTAAGGACTGTCAAGTAATATTTAAATGTGTTCAGATCACCAGTGGTTTTGAAATGCATAGTCTCATACGAGTCTCTTCCAGCTAGCAAGTTAACAGCAAAACACATCATTTCTCCAATGATTCCTTTTAAAGAAAACCTTGAGTGACCCTGACAACGTATTAACTCACTATTTCTCACTTTTCTCTTTGAAATGTCATAAAGACAATGCAAAACAAGAAAGAGTGTTAAATACTTACAGGTCATGACTAAACAAATCATATTTTATAATTTCAACTAGCTCCTCTTACAACCTGGTTAATTTCAATGTGACCCCAGTTATTCCTTTTTCCAGTTCCCATGGCCACTAATCTAAATCTTTACTACATTCCTTAAATCTTAACTCTACTCTCATCTTTAATAAGTACCCTGCTTCCCATCCCTAAAACATTTAAGCATACTCCTACCTTAGAAACGCTTTCCTCTCAGTTCCATATTCCTCTGTCCCTCTTTCACAATGAAACACTCATCTTCTCTATTTCTTGCCTCCTATTTACTCTTCAAACTACTCTGACTGCCAAACTTCTGACTCCATGGAAACTTCTCTTTTTGATGTCCCAATTGATCAATCCAATGAGCATTTTTAAGATTTCATCTATTCAATTCTCTCAACAGTATTCAAGCCAGTTCCCGCCCTGACTGCCACATTCTGGTTTTTCTTGGATATCTCTGGCTGCCCCTTTCCACTCTTCCGTGCAGGTTCTTTTCTCTACCCAATCCCTTAGAAACAACTGTGATGGCTTAAAATCCCTCCATAAATTGACACTCCTTTCAAAAGGTAGAGGCTAATTCTCTTTCCCATGCCTAAAATTCCCATCCCCTGTAGCATGAACTGAACTTAATGATTCATTTCTAATGAATGGAAGAAGGCAAAAGTGATGTTCTCAGACCAGGTCAAACAGGCACTTCAGCTTTCTCCTTCCTCTCACTTGGATTACTGCTTCTGGGTGAAGCCAGATAGATGCCGCGTCATGATGACACTCATGTAGCCCAACAGAGAGGTTAGCTGGTGAGGAACTGAGGCTACCTTCCAGGCGCCAGTAAGGACTAAGGCTTTCTGCCAACAGACATGAGAGTGAGTCATCTTGGAAGCAAATCCTCCAGCTCCAGTCAAGTCTTTCAAATGACTGCAGACATAGCCAATGTCTTGACTGCAACTTCATGAGAGACCCCGAGCCCAAAGTTCTGAGCCTCAGATAATAAATGTTTGTTGTTTTAAGTGGATAAAATCATTATGGGCAAATTTTGTTATAAAGCAATAGATACTAATCCAACGGTGTTTCTCAGTGTTCTATCTAAAGCTCTCTATTATTCCCACTCATTCACTTTTTCATCTCTCTGTATGTGTAAAGCTAATATTTATCTGTAGCCCAGATTTTTTTAAGTTCTGACTACGCAATATCTTTACTTCAATTTCAACATGCCCCAAAGCAACCACTGTTCTCCACCCAACCTATACTTATCTTCCCTATCATCATTCACTCAACTAAATCTAAAAACCTGGATTTCATCAAACTCCTCCTCCCCTTCACTCACGTCCAATCACTGAAATCCTGTCAATATGACTTCACTATTTCTCCATAACCAAAGTATTCTTTTAAAAAATACAAATTTTATCTGAACCTATTGTTTAATTTTAAAAATCACAGAGAGACAACCAGACATTATGGGCCACTTGATGTACACGTTTCCCCTGTTCCTAAGAAACCTTCCCTAAGCCAAAATGACATAAAGCAATGACGCAATTGCCTTAGGACACACCTTGCTAACAGATGCACAAAATAAACTGAGATAAAGTAAAGATGCTCACAGACACAGTTCAAAACTACGGCAGCTTGCTATTATGTATTAATAGTTCCCAGCATGCATGCTAAGTCGCTTCAGTTGTGTCTGACTCTTTGTGACCCTACAGACCTCCAGGCTCCTCTGTCCATGGGATTCTCCAGGCAAGAATACTGGAGTGGGTTGCCATAACCTTCTCCTTGGGATCCTCCCAACCCAGGGATTGAACCTGCATCTCTTATGTCTCCTGCATTGGCAGGTGGGTTCTTTTACCACTAGTGCCACCTATGGGAAGCCCATAGGTCCCAGGGGAGGAGCTTATTGGTGCCACTCTTGCTGCTTGGGGCGCTCACTGACTCTATAGCAGCTCGCTGCAAAAAAAAAAAAAAAAACTCTGAATGCTATTTTCACTTTTCATGTATTTTCCGCAAAAGCAAAACTCCTCTTTGGATTTCTTTTGGTTAGCAAAAACAGGTACTAAATAAGTCTTTTCTAAAAATGAAGTAGGGTAAAGCAAACTATCAGAAAGTGGAGATACTTGTAACATGTTCCACCTACAAAGTATTCCTGCCCAAAGTGGGGGATGGGGGGTTGGGGAGCTGAATTTGATTAAGCTTCTAGCTCTAATCAGTTTATAGGAAACATGGAGGATAAAGGAACATGTTTAAATACACCACAAGAATACTGTCAGCAAAATCCAGAATGTGGAAAATCTACAGAATAATTTGCTTTCTTCAACAAATGAGTGGCAAAGAAAAAGAGGGAGGGAAGACATACAGAGTAAAAGAGACTCAGTTTTACGTGTGGATCTTGTTTGGAATCCTGACTCAAACAAACCAACTGGTGAGGGACAGATGTTTGAGAAAAATCAAGGAAATTAAACACTGTAAAACATATTGAAATATTCACAAATGAAATAATAAGAGATTTTGGATCTGCTTTAAAGTAATCCAGTGGGGTAGGAAGGAGCTTTGGGAGTATTAATAAGACATGATTAGCCATATATTGATAGCTGCACAAGCTGGGTGACAGGAATTCATTTTACTATCATCTTTCATATATGTTTCAAACAAATTTTGTATCATGAAACTTTTTTCCACAACAAACAGTGCTTACAACACTTAACTGACTTTCCACTGCCCTGAGTGAAAAGTTCAAATTCCTTATCTCAGTCTACCAAGAAAGTCTTTCATTATCTGGCCCCTGCTTCTCTCTCCCTCTCATCGCACTATTGTCCACCTCACAGCCTAAATTCCAGGACTAACAAGCTCCTTACTCTTGTCTCTTTCTTTTTTTTTTCCTTGTCTCTTTCAAAAACATCTATTCCCTCTATCTCAAGCAGTTTTCCCTCTCCGCTTACATGACTATTCTCTACTCACCATTCAGGTCAAAGCAAACCTACTTCCTCAAGGAAACCTTTTCTGATACTCCAAGACAGAGGCAAACTGCCCACCTGTGTACCTGCCAACATCCTATTCTTCCCCATCACAGCTCTTACTTGATGTATACCCCGGCAGACTCTAGGCATCATGAGAACATGGACTACTCCCATCTTATTTACAGTTTTAACCCCTCTTCCCAGCACAGTGCCTAGCACACAGTACATACTCAATAAACATTTGATCATCAAAAGGTATGAACACCTGCTTTCTAGTCTTCCAACTCCTTGCATATCTGTAGCTCCCTCAATTTTCTTTCCTTTCTTTCTCTGTGATCATGATTCAAATAAATGGTTAGCTGTTTACACAGTGTTCCCAAATTTATATCCTTATCCCTCCCTGGGTATCTCAATTAATAAAAATTCAACTAACAGGGGACTTCCCTGATGGTCCAATGGTTAAGAATCCACCTGCCAATGCAAGGGACACTGGTTTGCTACCTGGTCCAGAAACTAAGATTCCACATGCCAGGGGGCAACTAAGTTCATGTGCCACAACCACTGACGGCCTTGTGCCCTACAGCCTGTTTACGCAACAAGAGAAGTCACCACAATGAGAAGCGCACACACCACAATTAGAGAAAAGCCCGTGAGCAACAACAAAGAACCCATGTGCCACAAGAAGACTCAGTACAGCTCACCCTCAAATTCAACTAACAAATTCTATGCTATAATCTAACAGATCTTCATCTCCAGGCCTGACTTATGGCTCCAAATACCTTCTGGATTCAATCTCCTGTTATCTCCCTACATGCCTTTACATTAAAAAAGCTCAGAAATTCTCGGTATCTTCTTAATGGACTTTATGTTCTCAGGTTTCCCAATTTGTGCATATTTCCCACTGCCTGAAATGCCCTTCTTGTCTTTACCTTAAGTCTCAGCTCAAATGTCTCTCTAGCCTTTTTTAGGCAATGTTCCCACAGCAGTCTATTCTTATTTCTATTGTAGAATTTATCATACTTTTTTGAAATTATGTTTAGGTGTCTACTCTGCAAGATTTTGAGTTCCTAGATGAAAGGGACTCTCTCCTTCATGCTTTTATCTCCAGCATATATAGTAAAGTGAAAATGAAAGTTGCTCAGTTGTGTCCGACGATTTGCATCTCCATGGACTATACACTCCAAGGAATTCTCCAGGTCAGAATACTGGAGTGGGTAAACTTTCCCTTCTCCAGCGGATCTTCCTGACCCAGGAATCAAATGGGGGTCTCCTGAATTCCAGGCAGATTCTTTACCAACTGAGCTATGAGGGAAGTCCATATATAAAGTGCCTATTAAAAAGTCCCAAATAAATGCTTCCTGAATAAACCACTGTTTCTAATAATTAAAAGACAGAAGCATGACCTGAAAAGGTTGCCTAAATCTATTTTCTAAAGAAGGTAATCAATTTCTCTGTACTTGTATTAGACAGAATATCTACTAAACAGTTTTTCAAGAACTGAAAATTCACATAATATGAAAATAAAAGAAATGTAAAATAAAAAGACTATTCATTCCCAGAGGACAGGTTAGGGTCTTGGCCCAGGACCAAAAGATCCAGGTGAAGGTAAGGTTTGGGTCAAACTATTTAGTTCACAGCAATTCCTGTGATCTTTTCCAAAACCCTGAGATTATCTCAGTATCAATTTTTGGCATAGGCCAAATCTAAAGCAAGGTCAATCTAGTTTAGTTCAGGGTCTTCATGGCCACCCTAGAATAGACAGACCTCAACTACAGAGCCAGACCAGAGCGCAAATGATTTTGGAAACACGGAATGGAATGACTTGCCATTTACCGCTCTGCTTAAAATGCTGTGCAACTATTCAGATAATCTTCCTGGAAGATGCAGCTCCAAGTTATCAGCCGCATGCAGATCATTAAGATGTACCTTCATCCTTCCAAATCCTAATGTACTGAAACAATGTCCAAGTGTACAGAATTCATTGCCAATATTCAATGTGTCTTCTACTTTCTCTTTAAGTGAATACTTATCCTTTACTCATCTTTACTGGACCTCCTTTAATTCGGCATTGAGTATCACCTTATTTTCACAAGATCATTTTATTTTACAATATTTTTCTGTTGTTTCTCTGCAAACAAATATTTTAACACCAAAAAACAAGGGAAAAAAAGAAAAGAAAATTTCTAAGCATCCATTAGTGAGAAATATGATACCTCCTTCTACTGGCAAGCATGATGTTTTACAGTTTAATCTTAGAAGGGAGGATAAGTAATGGGAGGGAGAAGAAAGAAGTATAATGTAAAAAGCCATATTTAGCCAAAGACAAGGAGAAATTTGTCAAGATATTCAGAAACTAAAAGAGCAAGGAGGCAGAAAAAAGATAAGCCAAAGTGAGAAAAACAGGAAAAAAAGAAGATTCTGTCTGAGAGAGGAGTTCCCAAGAACCCCAGCTTGGGACCCCTCCAGTGTGGCCCTAAATTCAGACCCACACAAATTTGGGATTTGTAGAGTAACTTCATTCCACAGTGCCACTGAAATTACCTTGAATGGGCTGGAAAGGGTCCGTGGGACTTTCTGATTATCACTTCTACTGAAACTTCTTATTACTCTCCATCTATCTGAACTATGAGATTTCATAATTCCAGAGTTTTCAGGATATAATGTTCATTTGCCTCTCTTTCATAGCTAACTAATCTTTAACAATGTATTTAAATTTCATTCAGGTTTGTTTAGTCTTTTCCGCCTTCAAAATCATGTAAAGAAAGGAAGTTGGTGTTGAAAGTTTTTACTTTTTACTCTTGTAGGTTTGTCTTTAGTAACTCAAAGATTGCATTTTTCTCATTCCTGTAGTGAAAGTGAAGTGTAAAGGAAAAAGAAAGCCAGGTTATTTAGACTCCTGATAACACTGCTTACTGCTAGCTCTGTGACCTTTAGCAAATCGCTGAAAAGCCTGGAGCCTCAGATTCCAAAACTGTAAAATGGGGATAATGAATACTTTATTCTGCAGTTACTGTGAGTAAAAAGAATCAAGGGAACCACCTGATTAGAATCTAAGCTCCAGAGAAAAGGAATAGTGAATATCTTGAACTTTGTTGATTCTCGCTCACATGCACACGCATGAGCACACACACCCACACACACCTAGCCTAAAGCAGTAATAATTAACACGTAGTGGACGCTCAATAAATATTTAAATTAACGAAAAAATATCAATACTAGTGTTCCCATTCCTCTCGTTGACATTAATCCTTCTTTCATAATCATAATTTTTTCCCTTCTGTCTTCTATTATTTTCTAAATGTTTCAGGACATTCTATTTTGTCGTTTGAAGAGGTTTCCTCCCTCTTATTGGCTATTACTAACTAGACACCATTCAGAGACAGTACCTTTGGAAGTAATTTCTCTAATTCCACCCACCTTCCATTTCTAACGCGTCGGGGGTGGAGCGAGAGTCAGAACATAAGATTCTCAGCAATTCATGGACCTTTCCCACAGTCACTGATTTGTGTTTAACGACACTGAAGCCCTTAACTCAGCCCTTCCCAGAATATAACTTTCAGGAGACATCGCACTATCCAGTCTCTCTTCGCTAACAAGAGGCTCCTGTGTATGAAATCCTCCGCTCTCAAAAGTTAAGGCATCGGTGACGCTCGCCCCCCGCTGAATGGACGAGAGTCCTGTGAAAGAGACTCAACTTGGGCAGACTGGAGGAATTTCAGGACCCTTCATGTTGAGCAAGAGCCAGCCACTTCAGGACCTGGCCAAGCTCGTCGGACCACTGCTCTAAGAAAGCAGCGCTCCTCAATCCCTGGAGGGAAGCTAAGGGGCGCGGCCGTCTACAGGGCCTGGTGGGGGACACTGTCAAGTCCATGATTAACATGTGGAAACTGCACGGACCCCGAGACCGAACCCTTCAAGCCACGACTACAATCATGCACCTACCTACAACCGCGCCCCCCTTTACCCCCCAACAAACACCGGACCCTAAGAAAGGAACACGGCTCGCCCCCACCCCATAAATCATACAACCGGTGCCTACTTATTGGCTGCACGAGCATCTCCTTCACCCTCATTGGCTATCCGGGCGCAAAACCCTCCCCTACGAGGGAACCCTCCCGTACGGCGGCACCCCCATCCTAGCAACCTCTGCCGGGCTACCAAAAAGCCTGGCCCCCACCTCCACCCAGGAATCGCGACTCCCAGGGCAGCCGGGGCTTTGCCTCCAAGCACTTACTGTGTAGTAGGAGAGCAGCCCTGCATTGTAGTCCAGCACGAACCAACGGTACTGCCAGCCCTTCATTACGTTAGTCCATTTACTCAGCGGCCCTTCCATGATGGACGCCATCTTGGGAGCCGCCAATGACAACAAACGGCCTGACGTCACTCGCCTATAAGGCTTTCAACATTCGGTGGGCGTGGTCATCGCCGACAGGGGCGGGCCCAGGGCGGGGCCAGCAACTGCTTCCCGCCTGGGTGGACTCGCGGACCCACGCCTCCAGCTATAAAACTCAAAAAACAACCACGATTTTCTTTCGGAGTCTGTGGTGTGTAGGACTCCGTGCCCGAAATGTGAAGAATTCAAGCATGAATACTGAAGTTAAGGTTGCTTATTAACATAGATAATTTTACTGCCCATAATGATATCTTACCCATTCAAATAATTTCACATCTGATATTCATTTAAGCAATTATTTCACAAACCCATTCATTTAATAAATATTTTTTGTTTTGTGCTAGATACTCAGGCTTGGGGGTTCAGCAGACTTCATGAGGCGAACAGGCAATAAAAAAAATAGTAAATTATATAGTATATTACAATTTGGTAATTTGGAGAAAAATTAAGCAAGTAAAGAGGCAAAGGGTAAGGGGCTGCAATTTTAAGTTCCCAAAGGCCTGAGTGGGAAGGTAACTGTTGAGCAAAGACCTGAAGAAAGAGGAGGGAGGCTGGCAAAAGAACAGCAAGTTGTTCTTTGTAAGTAGAGTAGTGAGCAAGGAGAAGGGAGTTGGAGACAAGGTCAGAGAAGTAAGAGCAGATTTCTTAGAGCCTATAAAGACAATGGAAGTATTGTCCTACTATATTGAGACAATCTTTGAGATCCTGGCAATGCAACACTGAAGGAGACAAACAGATTCCTTCCTAAGAGTTAAGCACACTTAAATTCTGTGATGGAAAGCAAACACAAAACAAGTAAACATGAAAAATATCTAATAGTGATGAATGCCTTGTGGAGAATTTAAGTAAGTGGATGTAATAGGAAGACAATGGGTAGCTACTTATAAAGTATATAATTGAGTGGTTGTGTAAGGCATCCCAGGAAAGGGCATTGAGATGTGAAGGATAAGAAAAAGGCAACTAAGAAGCAGGGCATTGCCTAGAAGTGGCTGTGATGTCAAGGGAGAGGTTTTCTTTGTCTTTAATTTTTAAATTTTTTATTTTAGGGGTGTAAAGGTGTTTTGTTTATTCAGGTATTGTGCTGTGAATCCCTCCTATTTGCTGATAACAGAAGCTCTAGGAAAAAAAGAATATTACTGAAGGAGCTAGACAAGAGAACCTACTTACTAGCTAATCAAGTTGGGTGAAGATCTAAAGATCAAATTATTTATGCTTGATATCCTTTTCTGTTTCATTGAGATATAACTGACATACAACATTGTATGAATTTAAGATGTGCATGATTTGGGAATTTCCCTGGTGGAACAGTGGTTAATGCCACACTCCCAATGCAGGTGGCGTGAGTTCGAGGATCCCTGGAAGGGAAGCTAAGATCCCATGTGCTATGTAGTGTGGCCAAAAAAACCCCCAAAGATATGCATGTGTATATTGTGAAATGATTACTACACTACATTTAGTTAACTCATCACCTCACCTCAAAAATTTTTTTCTTGTGATAAGAATTTTTAAGATCTACTCTCTTAGCAACTCTCAAATATATAATACAGTATTATAACTATAGTAACCATGCTTCACACTACATTCCTAGAACTTATTTATCTCATAACTAGAACTTTTAGCCTTTTGACCAACTTTTAGTTTCATGTAGTCCCTCTTGCTTATTTTTGCTTTTGATGCTTTGTGCTTTAGGTGTCATATCCAAAAAAATCATTGCCCAGGCTGATTTCAAGAAGCTTTCTATATGTCTTCTTCTAGGAGTTTTATGGTTTCAGGTCTTACAATTAAGTCTCTAACTGATCTTGAGTTAATTGTTGTGAATGGTTTAAAATAAGGGTCTAGTTTTATTCTTCTTCATATGAATTGGCACTATTTGTTGCAAAGACTACCTTTTCCTTAATGAATGAGCATTCTTGGCTCTCATGTCAAATGTATATGTGATTGTATATACATGGGTTTATTTCTGTACATTTGATTCTGTTCCATTGGCCTATACATCTGTTTTTATGGCAGTGTCATACTCTTTTGATTACTATAGCTTTGTGATATAGTTTGAAACCAGGACGTGGGATGCCTCTAGCCATGTGATTCTTTCTCAGGATTGCGTTGGCTTTTCAGACTCTTGTGGTTCCAAATGAATTTTAGGATTTTTTTTTTCTATCTCTGCAAAAAACGCCACTGAAATCTTGAGAGGAATTTCACTGAATCTGTAAGAGGCTTTGGGTATATGAACATTTTGACAGTATTAATTCTTCTAATTCATGAACACAAAACATCTTCCTATTTATCCATTCCTTTTCCAGTTTCTTTCATTTATGTTTTATAATGTGTAGTATACAGATCTTTTACCTCCTTGTTTAGATTTATTTTTAAGTATTTTATTGTTTTTGTTGCTACTGAAATGATGTCCCATAGGGTTAACAGATGGAGAAGGAAATGGCAACCCACTCCAGTACTCTTGCCTCGAAAATCACCTAGATGGAGGAGCCTGGTAGGCTGCAGTCCATGGGGTTGCTAGGAGTCAGATACGACTGAGCGACTTCACTTTCACTTTTCACTTTCATGCATTGGAGAAGGAAATGGCAACCCACTCCAGTGTTCTTGCCTGGAGAATCCCAGGGACGGGGGAGCCTGGTGGGCTGCCGTCTATGGGGTTGCACAGAGTCGGACACGACTGAAGCAACTTAGCAGCAGCAGCAGCAGCAAGGTCAACAGAAGCTGGAGCCTAAATAGAAGACCTTGAGTGTGTCTTACAGAATAGCAGTTTATAACCTGCCTTTGCTGATCAGGTCTGCTTTCAGTTTGTTTGATTTATTTTTCCCTTTCTTTAATTGCATACCCTCCAAGGTTAACATAGCCTAGGTAATATATCACCACACTTCTTCTCTTTTTAAAACATTTTTGTTTATTTATGACTGTGCTGGGTCTTTGTTGCTGCCTACAGGCTTTCTCTGTTTGCGGTGTGTGGGCTTCTCATTGCGGTGGCTTCTTTTGTTGCAGATCGTGGGCTCCAGAGTGTGCAGACCTCAGTGTGCAGACCAGTAGTTGCAGCTCATGGACTCAGCAGTTGTGGTACCCAAGCTTAGCTGCCCAGAGGCAGGTGGACTCTTCCCAGGTCAGGGATTGAACCATGTCTCCTGCATTGGCAGGTGGATTCTTTACCACTGGACCCCCAGGGAAATCCCACCACACACTTCTTAACACTCCTATAGATAACACTTCTGACATATGGATCACTATGGTAACAGGAGATTAAGTTGTTTTCCAGAAATCTGGAGTTGATTCTTGCCCAGTTCCGACTGGCTAAGACTAGTGGGGACTGCTGACCCTAAAACTGGGCCTGCTCAAAACACTGATTACCTCACCTTTTCCTTACCTCCAATCACATTTCCTCACACCTAAAATCACCCTGCCTCTTTATCCCATAAACATCACAGACCTGTCCTCTTCAGGGAGACAGATCTGAAATTTGTTCTCCTGTCTCCTTGCTTGGCTGCCTTGTGAACAAACTCTTTCTTTACTGCAAAGCTTTGTGTTTTACTTTAGCTTTCAGTCAGGCAAACAAACCTCACTTGGTAACACTATTGTAAATGGGACTGTCTTTTTTGCATATAATTTATTGTTAGTGTAGAGAAACATTGGGGCTTCCCCAGTGGCTCAGAAGTAAAGAATATGCTTAAGTGCAGGAGACGTAGGTACTATCCCTGGGTCGGAAAGATCCCCTGGAGAAGGAAATGGCAACCCACTGCAGTTTTCTTGCCTGGAAAATCCCATGGACAGAGGTGCCTGGTGGGCTACAGTCCATGGGGTTGCAAAGAGTCAGACATGACTTAGTGCCTAAAAGCAACAACAAATAGAAACATTACTGATTTTTGCATATTTATTTGTATCCTGTAACTTTACTGAATTTGGTGATAATATGTAACCTTTTTTGTGGAGTCTAGGATTTTCTGTAAATAAAATCATGTCATCTGCAAACAGAAATTTTTACTTCTTCCTTTCTGATTTGGGTGCCTTTTACTTGCCTGATTTCTCTGGCTAAGACTTCCAGTACTATGTTGCATAGGAGTGATGAGATTGGGTGCCCTTCCCTTATCTTGTTCCTAACCCCTGAGTAAAACCTTTCAAGTTTTCACCATGTGGGAAGATGTTAGCTGTGGGTTTGTCATACATGGCCTCTACTATGTTGCAGTCTATTCCTTCTATACCGAATTTGTTGAGAGTTCTTATGATGAATGGATATTGAACCTTGTCAAATGCTTTAGGAAAAAATCATTTATTGTGATGATCTTATAATTTTTATTTTTCATTGTATTAATGTAATATGTCATGCTTATTAATTTACGTGTTGAACCATCCTTGCATCCCAGAGATGAATCTTACCAGATTACTGTGTATGATTGTTTGAATCATACAGTTGAATTTGATCTGCTAGTATTTTGTTGAGAATTTTTGCATCTATATTCAGGGGGATCTTGACCTGTAGTTTTTTTGTTTTCTTGTTGTGGTTCTGGCTTTGGTTTTAGTAATATAATGCTGGCCTTGTAAAATGAGTCTTGGAATATTCCCTTCTGTTTAGTTCTTTTTGAAGGGTTGAGAAAGATTGGCATTAATTTTTCTTTGAATGTTTGGTGAAATTCACCAGTAAAATCAGGAACAGGGATACTTCATCCATAGCAACAAGAGGGAGAACAGAGAGTATGGATTCAAATGCCATGGATTTGTAGTTTGGTGGTAGAGAGATGAATAAGCATCTATCTGCTTTTAGTTGAGCTCAAAGCTTAGTGGTTAAGAATATGGACTCTGATGCCACACAACCTAGGTTTGAATTCTCAGACCCATCAGTTAATAGCTACATGACATTAGGTAAGTTTTCTCAGTTCTCTGTGCCTCTGTTTCTCCATCTTTAAAATGTGGATAATAAAAGGTTGCCTTCGGGATTAAATGAGCTCATATGTGTGAAGACCTTAGAATAATAACACTCAATATATATATTCTAGTTCTTAAATTTTTCTGAAAGAAATGTGGCATGAAATAAAAGAGGGAAAGGTTTGAAAGACAACCCTCAGAATGGGAGAAAATAATAGCAAATGGAACAACTGACAAAGGATTAATTTCCAAAATATACAAGCAGCTCATACAACTCAATGCCAGAAAAACAAACAACCCAATCAAAAAGCAGGAAAAAGATCTAAACAGACATTTCTCCAAAGAAGACATACAGATGGCTAACAAACATGTGAAAAGATGCTCAACATCACTCATTATTAGAGAAATGCAAATTAAAACTACAACGAGCTATCACCTCACACCAGTCAGAATGGCCATCATCAAAAAGTCTACAAATAATAAATGCTGGAGAGGGTGTGGAGAAAAGGGGAACGCTCTTGCATTGTTGGTGGGAATGTAAATTGATACAGCCACTATGGAAGACAGTATGGAGATTCCTTAAAAAACTAGGAATAAAACCACCATATGACCCAGCAATCCCACTCCTAGGCATATACCCTGAGGAAACCAAAATTGAAAAAGACACATATATCCCACTGTTCATTGTAGCACTATTTACAATAGCTAGAATATGGAAGCAACCTAGATGTCCATCAACAGATGAATGGATGAAGAAGTTGTGGTACATAAACACAATGGAATATTACTCAGCCATAAAAAGGAATGCATTTGAGTCAGTTCTGATGAGGTGGATGAATGAACCTAGAACCTATTATACCGAGTGAAGTGAGTCAGAAAGAGAAAGATAAATAGAGCAAGGAGAACGTTGAGGGTGAGAGACTCTCTGTGTCCCTGGAAGCCTAACTTGCTATTGAATATGAGTCCCTTGCAGAGGAAGCTGGTTGCCCTCTGACTAGAGAGTGGAGAGACTGTGTTGACAGTGGAAGGGCCAAGCACTGTCTGTTAGCAGGAAGTGCCAGGGGGTCCTGGGTGGGTGGATGCTGGGGTGCATCTCCATCAGAGCACGTGCCAGGAGGAGTCTGCACTCCCCACTCCCAGGTGTAGGACCCAGTGCAGCTGCTGGCCACCCTGCTGGAGGGACGGTGCATGCTCACACCTTGAGGGGCAGAGTGGGCGGTGAGGCAGATGTCACTGTTGGAATGAGAACAACGGATGCAGGGACAAGTCTCTCTCTGAATTCCTCTCTAAAGAACCTGGTCAATCGGAGAAGAAAACATTTTCATTATCAAGATGGGCTATTCGGGAAGGAAGTCCGTTATCTTCCCATATTTATTCAATAATAGATCAGGTTTTTAAACCTTAACAATGTGCCATGCCTGTGGGTACAAAGCACTTCCCAGAAGACTGTGATTTACATCCATGCTTTTGCCCTTTGGTAGGAGCAGATGCTCTGTGGTCTGTCGTTGAAACAAGTTGCAAACACATCCACAGGGAGCATTTGAGTCTGTGTCACTTGTATTATGACTTCCCAGGTGCCTTAACGGCCACCCCTGGGGGTACGTCACATGGGACAGCCTGGGAGGAGACGTGGTCTGTCTCACGGTGTGCCTCTAGGAAGCTATAGCAGAGCCAACTCAGCTTAAAAAATGTAAACTGGGATTTCCCTGGTGGTCCAGTGGTTAAGACTTCCCCTTCCAATGTAGGAAGTGTGGGTTTCATCCCTGGTAGGAGAAACGACTCCACATGCTTCGAGGCCAAAAAACTGAAATATGAACCAGAAACAATACTGTAATAGATTCAATAAAGATTTTAAAAATGGCCCACATCAGAAACAAAATTAAAACTAACATGCTTCATGTTTTACTGTAGATACATATATACAAGGACTTCCCTAGTGGCTTAGTGGTAAAAAATATGCCTGCAATGCAGAAGACTCGGGCTCAATCCCTGGGTCAGGAAGATCTCTTGGAAAAGGGCATGGCAGCCCACTCTAGTACTCTTGGCTAGAGAATCCCATGAACAGAGAAGCCTGGCAGGCTGCAGTCCATAGGGTTGCACAGAGTCGGACACAACTGAAGCGACTAAGCAGCAGCATCAATGCATATATATGGAATCTAGAAAAATGGTACTGAAGAATTTATTTACAGGGCAGCAGTGGAGAAACAGACATAGAGAATAGACTTATGGACATGGGGAGAGGGGAGGAGAGGGTGAGATGTATGAAGAGTAACATGGAAACTTACATTACCATATGTAAAATAGATAGCCAACGGGAATTTGCTGTATGGCTCAGGAAACTCAAAGAGGGGCTCTGTATCAACCTAGAGGGGTGGGATGGGGAGGGAGATGGGAGGGAGTTTCAAATGGGAGGGGATATATGTATATCTATGGCTGATTCATGTTGAGGTTTGACAGAAAACAACAAAATTCTGTAAAGCAATTATCCTTCAATAAAAAAATAAAGAAAAGAGGGGAAGGTTTGAAAAAGTTATTTCAGAGAATGAGAAAGCAATAGAAGTAGAGCAGGATTGCTGGGCCGTGTTGCATGCCCATTTAAGATTTATGGTCATGAATTTAAAGTGAGACCAGTCAACAGGGATATCAGCTTTTCTTCACAATGTCATGTTGAAGAGTAAAGAGCAACAGGGTAAGCTCAGAGTGTGTGGAGAGATGAATTTATGCAAGTAAGCCAGGTGACAGGAGAGGACCATTTAGTTTGTAGTGATATCCAGGGCTGTGACTATGATTATGAAACCTAGTTTAAGGAAGGAAGGGAGAACAGGAGATGAAAGAAGGATAAAACTACAAATCTTACTAAGGTCGAGGAAGCCCTGGAGTGGGAATAGGTGACCTGGAAGGGTAAGAAGTGGTGATTGAAAGATGATGGGACATCTGAAGGCAAGATTTTGGAAGTGAAACAGTTACTGATGTGGGCAAAGACCATGTCATGATGAGATATGACCACAGCCATGGATGATCGAGGTCAAGTAGAACAGATTTGAGGATGAGGAGGTCCAGGAGCTAGAAGTGAGAGCATTTAAAGCATTGTCTTAGAACATGTTGAGAGTAGTGACAAGAACAGTAGTGTAAAAGAAGTGAGAGCTCAGGGCTAAAATCACCATTGAATGAGGACTAATGCCCAGAGGATGGGTAGATGACAGCAACAAAGCAGAATAGCAGGGGGTGAAGTACAACGGCAAGGTCTTAAAGAAGCTAAGCTGTATGAAGGAGGGGAAATGGTTTAGAGGCAACAGAGGGAACATTTAGTCTTAACCACCCTGTGGGATAGACAGTAACACCCCTTTTAGATGATAAAAAATGAACCCAAGAGACTACAAGTTCACAGAGTTACTACTATTAAATAGCAAGGCTGTAGTTCACCACAGAATTATTGAGTGTTTCCTATGTATCAGGCACTAGGCTAGACCTTGCTATTACTAAAAAGAGTAAGATCCTTTCCCTAAACATGAGGGGTCTGAAACAGAAAAACAATATATAAACAGACAATGACAAGACAGAGTGATGAGTACTTTACACTTCGGCCTTCAATCCAACACTTCTCCACTGAATTCACTTTCATGATTCCTAGATACATAAACATTTAGTTTAGCAGCCCCCCGTACACACCAAATAAAAGATATTATGGAAGAAGCCAGAAGGTATATAACTATGTATTGTTTCTCTTCCATTTTAAATGTAGTCTCCATGAAAGTAGAGATTTTTGTCTCACTTGCTTACAATTGTATCTGCAGCAACCAAAGCAGAACCTGAAACATGGTTGGGGTTCTTTCTCTTCCTTCTCTTGCAAAGAGCTTCTGATCTAGTTTGATTCAGCAGTTCAATGTATTAAAATCGTATGGCATGAATGATATGTGGATATAGTCCCTGCCCTCAGGGAACTTCTAAGCTAATGGGAAGGATGGGCCACACACATGAAAGTCAGAGGAAAATGGAAGAGGTGCAAAGAAAATGCAACTGGAAATCATAGAAAGAAGAAACCTGGTCAGGGAATAAAAATTGATGTTCAAGCAGCAGAAGTGCTCTTTGGAAAAGCCATTCTCATAATTATTGAAACCATATTACATAATATGTGTCCTACACACAAGTCACTTTGTTCTATTGCAATTTGAGTTCTTCGTACTATTCCTTACAAACTATAATTTGTCTTCTTTAAGGAATGCCACAGATAGCAATATACACAAGGAATATTTTCTATATCCCTATTTATTGACTTTTCTATACTTTCCTGTAAATAGCAGCAAAATGGAATAAAAAGAACTTGACCCTAGCTTTAAAGAGATGAGCACGAGGTATCCTGGATCTGCTATTTTGGCTGTGGGACATTGGGTAAGCCTTTGTAGGACGGAAACTCCTCTTCTGTAAACATGAAGGTAGACCTCTATCTGATTTACGTAGTAAGAAAGGACATATCTAAAAGAGATAGCAGCCAGTAAAACCACTTTCCCGTTTCCCCTTCCTTCCTTTCTTTGGGATATCCTCTTTCTTAAATACAGCTCAGCAGTTTGTTAAGAACAAGACACGTGTTTAGCACCTTCACCAAAGATAAAGACGAAGAGCCAGTTCCTATCCAGTAGCTAACCAGGGACATGAAACATCCGTGCAACCAAGTGTAATACAAAGCTACTCTGGATGGGCATATGTTTTTCTCACTAATTCCACCATTTATTTTCTACCCTGTGCCAGGGACTGTGCCATGAACTGTGCCAGAAGTATGTACCTTATCACATTTAACCCTATCACAGTAACCCTATGAATATGTTCATCTCCATATTTTACAAATAAGGAAAATGAGGTTCAAAGAAATTAACCAACTTACCCAGGTACCTATAAGTATTAATTGGTGAGTATTTAAGTCCAGGGCTTCCCAAGTGGCACGAGAGGTAAAGAACCTGCTTGCCAATGTAGGAGACATAAGAGATGTGGGTTTGATCCCTGGGTCAGGAAGATCCCCTGGAGGAGGGCGTGGCAACTCACTCCAATGTTGTTGCCTGGAGAACCCCATGGACAGAGGAGCCTGGTGGGCTACAGTCCCTTGGGTCTCAGAATTGGACATGACTGAAGCAACTTAGCACACACGCCTCTAAGTCCAATGTAAACACGTCTGTCTTTTCATTATGCTACATAGCCTCACCAAGAGACACTACACACTTCATATAGAAAACTTAAAATTCTAAGAACATTATTCAGCAGCAAACCTCATGTTGCTGATGTCTTTTGACATAAAGTGTTAGGATCTTGAAACATGTTTCAGACTGAGTTAAAAGCTTTACAATGTGTCGATTACTATTCTTCTATTGGCTTCCTAAGAGCACCAATCAGATTGTGTTCATCTCTGTGGCTCAACTAGCCCAACGCCTGGCACACAGAAATACTTAAAAATTGTTATTTGACCTCAATTATGTGCTCTATTAAAACTGACTTACTGGAACTTCCCTGGGGGTCCAGTGGTTAGTGAAGGAAGGTTACACTCAAAATAGCCTGGAGTTAAAACTCCCTTCTGGGTCCTCCCCACCAATCTATGCAAAACAAAGAACTCTCTCACCCCGGGGGAAAAAAAAATGGACGTTAAGGTTGATTACGCCCAGCTCCCAGCGGGTCCCAGCCTCTGGCCAATCTCCAGAATTCCTTGCCCCAGCAGTTTAAGAGATAACTACTCCGAACAACCTTGGAGAAGAACAAGCCCCCTTGAGACAGTAGACTTCCACATACATGCCTATATATACTCACTCTTTTCTTGGGTTAGTGCAGCAGCTCACTAATCTGACTGCTGCCCCTTCTCACCTCATTAAAGGTGATCTGTTCCTGTAAATTGCCGCTCTCATTCTTTTTCTGAACCTCGTCTTCTCTAACTCCCTTATACTACAGTTAGGATTCCACGCTTCCAATGCTGCACTGGCCCAATGGCCAAACAAACAACAACAACAAAAGCAAGCACCAAAAACTAAGTTCCAAGTTCTGTGCTAAGAAACATCACCTACATTTTCTCCTTTCATTCCTACATCAATCATTTAAGATTCGTATTACTACACCCATTTTACAGATGAGGACATTGGGACATGTAGTTATTGAATGGCTTGCCCAAGGTTATATAGCTAGCAAACAGCAGAACCAGAATTAGAATCTAGGTATTTGTCACCCCACAGTCATTTCACCCCAGCTGCAAGCTATGTTTGCATTGTCCATGTGTAAATAAAGGTCTTGGACCTGACACGGGCAGCATCATCAATGTCTAAGTCAGTTTTAACTTTTATCAGGCTCACAGAGGTATCAGCATAATCTGTGCATGCACGCTCAGTCGCTTCATCTGTGTCTTCGTGACCTGTGGACTGTAGCCCACCAGGCTCCTCTGTCCATGGGATTCTCCAGGCAAGAATACTGGAGTGGGTTGTCCTGCCCTCCTCCAGGCGATCTTCCCAACCCAGGAATCAAACCCATATCTCCTGGGTTTCCTGCATTGCAGGAAGTTTCTTTACCCACTGAACCACCTGGGAAGCTCTCAGCAGGCTCTACTTAATTTCAAATGTCAAAACATAGGTCATCAGGGTGAGCCAGGAGCTAGGACAGTTCTTGACTCCTAAGACCATGTCCAATTGCACAGCACTTTTTCTACATTCTGCACCAAGTATCAAGCTACATGGTGGCTTTAGATCATCAGCTAAAATTAAACATGGTGGAAACACATCAGCTCTCATTCCCACATTCCTCAGTGACTGCCCTCTCATTAAATGAGATGGCAGCTGAAGCAGAGCAGAAAATGAGGATCAGGCTCAGAATCAGAAGGTAGAGACAAGTTTACCACTAAACATTGTAAGCTCACCAAGGACAGGAACTGGGACTAATTCATCCTGTCACTTAGAATAAATGTTAAAGATGTGATTTTTAAAAAGATCATTTGGTTATAAAACTGAGAACAAATCTGAGATGGGCAAGACTGGTAGCAAGGAGACAAACTAAGAGACTTTTAAAAAGCCAAGCAAGTAGTAGCAATAGTCTAAATGTGAACAGTGAGAATAATGATGGCAAGGATAGAGAATGGGAAAGATACTGTACTGCATAGTTATTGAAAAATGTTTTGGAAATAAGATTTTAAAACTCACTAAATGATGGAATTAGAGAAGAGGGAATAAAGGGAGGGAGAGGTAAGACCAAGATTTCAAACTTGCGCAACTGAGTAATTATGTAGTCAAGTTTCTTTTTTTTTTTAAGGAAGAGCAAAAACGGCTTGTATTTCTCAATACAAAGTTTCCTTCCTTTACACAGCTGTTTAGAAATGTGATTTTTTTTTTTTAAGTTTCCAGGAAAATGTACTTCCAACTTTCCACAGCCAAGATTTGTAGGTGCAAATTGCTTCAAAATGCATTCTGTTGTTGCTGGTTTGTTGCCTTCTCTTCCTAAACTTCCCACCAACTGCTTTTTGTTATTGCTGTTGTCGTCATGTTTCTTAATTGGCCATTGTTGGGCATCAAATAAAATATTTACAAAATGCTTCCTCCTTAAGAGAAAACACAGACACCTACAAAACTTAACTATCCTTTGCTGAGTGTGGAGGAAACAAAAGATTGAGTTTAAATATAGGAAAAGCAAAATAAGACAGTCTCTTTGGCCCACAAACAAATCCCCATTCTTTCCCACCCTTTCCTCCAGCTAGAGAGCAAGAAAGTGAAATGTTAAGTTTAGGAAAACGCAGCTTAGATTTTGAGGCAGAGGGGAGCAGGGGAAGGGAGAGAAAACACTTTAAGAAGTCTAGACTCTGTTTTAAGGAGAGAAAAAAAGGAATGCACTTATCTTTTGACCTCCCCTTCTAAAGTCCCCTTGGAGATATCTGCACATTCCAGCTACCCTGGGCTTTAAACATTTCACAAACATACCCCCACCCAACCCTCAGATGGAATTGACCCCTCATTCTCTTGTGCCCCACCTATTCTCTGAGCAACTTTCTAACAGAGAGTCTGAGACACCTAATTGCTGTAATTATCACGTGGTTCACAGAGGCTGAAAGTCCCCCCTTGACAGTGGGTTCTTTGAGGACTTGGTCATATATACATTCTCACCTTAGCTCAGTGCCTGATACAGACAATAAGGAAACAGTGGAAGCAATTTAGCAGCAGCACCAGGCAATGCCTGGTGAGGGGAAGCAAGGGGAACTGGTTTGCTAGGAACAGTTTTCACTTATATTTATTTTGCATTTATTTGGATGGATTTAGAGGAGTTAATAGAGATTAAGGGGCTAAATCTCCTGAGCCTCCTTTCCTAGTAAATGTCAAGGAAAAAGCAGCTTCTCAAGTCTATAATCTCCTTGAGGTCAGTGACTTATTCACCTGTATATCCCCAGTGTGAGAACACTGCATGGGACACAGCAGCCCCCACTGAATGCTTGTGAAACTGATTTGAATTTAGCTCCTTGCTTTTCTCCTATTGATTTTCTTGGTGGGGCTTGGACAGTAAAGAATCTGCCTGCAATGCAGGAGACTCAGGTTCAATCCCTGGGTCAGGAAGATCTCCTGGAGAAGGAAATGGCTACCCACTCCAGTATTCTTGCCTGGAGAATCCCATGGACAGAGGAGCCTGGAGGGCCAAAGACCATGGGTCATAAAGAGTCGGATGTGACTGAGATGTAACACTTTTCTCCTGTTACTGTTGACCCTTGAACCATGCAGGGCTAGGGGCACCCACTCTTAGCAGAATGGAAAATCCTCGTGTAATTTTAGAGTTGGTGCTCTCTATCCATATCTCCCTATCCACAAGTTCAACCAACCATAATTCAGATAGTACCATGGTATTCTATAGAAAAAAATCCAGGTATAAGTGGACCTACACAGTTCAAACCCATGTTGTTCAAAGGCTACCTGTGTTCCCTTTTCTTTGAATGAGCTTCCCATATCCTCTGCCTGGGGGACTTTTTACTGATCATGCAAGTCCCAATTAAAATGTCAATTCCTGTTTGAGGGCTTCTTCAAACATCCCCCTATGCCAACAACCAGGTAGAACTAATTTTACCTTTTGCTATGTCCTGCAGCAGATTACACACTCCTCTAAGCAGATAGCAATGATCTCACCACACCCTTAAAGAGTTCATATACACAATGCATTGTGATCATGTATGTAACATTGTCAGGACATGTTAGGAAGACAATTCTATCTACTGGGACCAGGATGGATGTCATGCTGGATTCAAGAAGCCCATGGTCAAGAAAACAGAAGATGATGGAGAGGAGAAATGTTAAGTGATTAGGAAAAAAAGGAATCAAGGGGGACTCCAGATTTCTAGCTTAGGAACAAAGTCAAAGGCTGAGTTTGGGGAACTCTGATAAATGTAATGTTGGACATACTGAATTTTACATATGTGGCACAGCTGGGTAGAAATAGGTGTTCAGCAGGCAAGTGGATAGAATTAGAAGCTCAGGAAATAAATCTGAGTGAGAGTTACAAGTTCAAGAGTTTTAATCCAGAGATGGTAACTGAAGGCATGGGAGGCTCTGAAATCACCAGCAAATGTGAACAGAGAGTATGGTTCAGGAGGGAATCCTGGAGGACAGAAACATTTTAAAAAGGGGGAAAGAAAGACAGAAAGAGAAATCAAGAAAAAAGACTGAGAAAGAACAATTAGACTAGAGAAAGAACAGAGGGTTTGGGGAAGCCAAGACTGAAGGAGAACATTTCAAGGTCTTATGCAAGAAATGAAGCAACCTCCTTCCCTGTGAACTCTGTTTATAAGGTTATTGGCGGATAATCAGAGAGGAAAATGAGGTGGGGAGACAGGGAATAGACTAGACAGTGAACTTTGGGAAGATGATGAAAAATGAAAGGTGAGAGGGAGGGACCCTGTGACATGAAGAAAGAATTTCCAAGTAGTAATGAAAATCTAGTCTAGTTGAGTTTATTAGTAGCACAGGTTTGTCTGGTTGTGGAAATTTTTCCCCCCAGCAATTCTTAGTAACTTGACTGGAAGAACAGAGAAAGCACATAATTGGAATTATCCAAGGTGGGCTTCCCTGGTGGTTTAGAGGGTAAAGCGTCTGCCTGCAATGCAGGAGACCCAGGTTCAATCCCTGGGTTGGGAAGGTCCCCTGGAGAAGGAAATGGTAACCCACTCCAGTATTCTTGCCTGGAAAATTCCATGGACAGAGGAGCCTGGTAGGCTACAGTCCATGGGGTCACAAAGAGTTGGACATGACTGAGCAACTTCACTTTCTCTTTCTCAAGAGGATTTAGCAACTGAAGCGACTTAGCACACACATGTGCAAGGGGATTTAGAGAGTAGGGGTGGCAAGAGGACTGGGAAAAAAGGAGTTGAGAGTGCTGACTGAGGTGAGAGAGATCATGAGATCTAGGCTGATTGTAGCAGAAAAGTGAAAGTACAGGCAAGGAGGATAGAATAGGAGAAAAGAGTCAAGAGGATCCCCTCTGAGGTTTAAGAGATTGAGAGCCTGGTGGCAGAAGGTTATGATCAGAGGAGCTTCAGATTTCAGGGGCAGAACAGTTCCAGGTGATGGAAAGGTAAGGGTTGAAGTGTGTGAAGAGGTATAGAAGTAAGGAATTGTGAGGCCACTGTGCTGGAAAATTCATTTACATGGAAGTTGAAATTACCTACTTGATGGCAGGGGTTGAAGTTGAGAGGAAAGCTGTGGGACAGGTGACACGGCCTTAATGAAAGAAGTTGCTCAGTGACAAAATGATAAAAGGAGATTCTTCTGTGATTCCCAAACCTTTCCAGGGGACTAGGCGAAAGACTAGAGAGGCTAAGTTGAGTTTAGAAATTATTTGTGAATATCAGTTGTCTATCGATATGATATCCCTTCACAGGGCCAGGATGGAGTTTCTCCAGTTGCTGCAGCAAAATAGCATCAAGAACTTCTGAGAATTGGTCAGTAAGGAAATAATCAGAGATTTATGTGCTAGGATCTTGTTTGTTGTACTAAAACCCTGGAAACAACCTATAACCCCAGCAAAATGGAAAAGGTTACACATGTTGTAATAGATATGTATGATGGACTGAAGTACAGTGATTAAAGATGGTTTGAGACATAATTTAAAAAGTATAATATAAAATTATTATACATACATATGAAATGGTTAAAAATTACATATGTAGTATGATTCTAATTTTATTAAAAATGTGCACATCTTTCCAGAAGACTATAAAGCTATATAGAAAAACATCTGTAGTCAGTTTGTGGGATTGTGGTTGATTTTACTTTTTTCTTTATAATTCTTCAGTCTTTTCCAAATGTTTGACAAGTAACAGACATTGTATTTATAATAAGAAAAAAATGCCATTTGTGAAGGAATTTTAAAAAAGAATACAGTAGAAAAACACCACAAGGTAATTACGCCAGCTCTGAATTTTCCAGATATTTGTCATCTATAATCATAATATGCCTGCCTACTTAAGGAACTGGGATAAGCCAGCATCACAGTTCAAGCATAGATAGCTTATCAGATCCTGCCAGAACAGATTTCTGCCCCAATCAGGAACCCTGCAGATTTCCTTTGCCTTGTTCCTCATTCTGTATTTGTCTAGGTCTCCATGTGAGCTGACACTGCAAGTCCACTTTGCAAACTTGGAGACAAGTTACTGCAGCCAAAATTTTGCAGTACACTCATTTACTGTTTTCAGGAAGTAGCCTTCACAAGCAGCAGTTCTGTGTCAAGCCCCAGACCAAGCACTGAGGACAAAAATCAGTCATGGATGGTTCCTGTCATCAAGGAATGCAACACATTGCCACCCAGGACCATTCGTGCTACCCCAGTGAAGAAGGGTACTAAGGGAGCACAGGGAAGGCGCCCAAGCCAGTCTATTGCCAGGGTGGAGTGTATCAGTCTGCACTAGAAATAGCCTTTCTCTCCTGTTCATATCCACTGCTAGCACCTTGACTCAAGCCTGCACATTGCATGCTTAGATTTCCATCATAGCTTGGACCTATCAACTCCACTATTGCTCCCTTCAGCCTGGCCTCCACAGTGACTATGGGAGCCATTCATATTTCTAAAGAAAAGAAAAAATTTAATTCCTTACTGTTTAGTCTTACTTTTTGTGTCACTCCTTTCCCCATATCCAAATATGACACTTAGTTTCCTAAATTCATTTCATTGTTGATCTATGTTACATCTTCGCTACTTCTGCCACCTCTCTGTTAAATGTCTTTCCTGCTGTATGTTTGTATAAAAAATACCACTCATCATTAGGGGTTCTACTAAATGTTTGTCCTGTCTTTCATGAAAATTTTCTTTCTCTTTTTTTTTAGACTGCCCCACTCCCTCCATCTATGATTTTCTTGATTTCTCCCCCCAACTAGTTAGATTAATATTCCCTCATTTGAATGCCTACTATCGCACTTGTAACCTTTGATTTACACATCTGTCTTTTTCATTAGATTATAAACTCTCTAAAGGCAGGAGATTTAAAATTTTTATTCATCTTAGTATCCCAAGTACCTAGCCCAGGAGTTGGCAAACATTTTCTGTAAAGTGCCAGATACTAAATACTTTAGGCTTTGCAGACCAGACCTTCTCTATCGCAATTACTTAACTCTGCCATTGTACAGTAAAACCATAAATGAATGGGCATGGCTGTGTTACAATAATACCTTATTTACAAAATAAGTAGTGGGATAGATTTGCCTTTGAACTATAGTTTGCTGATCCCTGACCTAATGTGTGATGGACTTACAATAAATATTTAATGAATTTCTTTTGAATGTAGAATGAAGTGGTAGAAGCAAGATTTGTATCTCATTACATTCTGTAGTAGATGCTAATGGCTTGCTGTCTATCTTTTTATTGGCATTCACTTCTATACACTGAAGCCACTTACAGGGAATACTTACAGTTCTTTGCCTGAAGACTTTAATTTTTTTTTCCTTGTCCAGAGAACATACTTGGCCTGTAGGCAAAGCAAGCTAAACATTTCAGAGGTTTAATGTCACAAGAAGCTGTCCTGAACTCCATGTGGATGGTGAGTTGGTGGATAAGAGCCCAGCTTCCTCGCCCCTCCACTGAGACACCCTGAACGTGTCCTATACATTGGCTCCCGGAGTTCCCCGGCATAACTGAGCTCCAGTTGGCTACCATGGTAACTAGCTTGCTACTGTATACGTTTTTGGCTTTGTTCGCTCTCCTGTCTCACTGCCCTACTCCCACCCAAGTTTCCAGACATCACATCCTAAAGAAGTTACTTGGATTCCAACTGAAACCAAGAAACATACTACCACAACTAAACATTCTACTACACCAAGATGTGTAGTAAGTAGACCTTTGCTAAACTGTTTCTGTTACCTGTAAAAGTCAAAAGAAATTATTGGTATCCCCTAAAATATTGACATAGAGTAATCCAGCTATTATAAAAGGGGAAAAAAAAGAAAAAAATAAAAAAAGAAGAGGACTCTTAGAGACTGGAACATAATAGAATAGCTTCTGCTATAAACCAGCTGTGTGACCTTGGACAAAACATGTAACCTCTCACACAAAGAGACTTTGTTCTCTTTCTGGGAAATAGAGGCAGTATCACTTCACTGGGTTTTTGTGAAGATGAAATAAGACAAGGCGCTTAAAATGTTTCAGCAAGTACCCCAGATGGAACTCTAAGATGGTTTTCTCTCCAAGTCTAAAATTGTTTTCCGAGTTCTCATTCTCCTTGGCCTCAGCTGACTTATTTTTCATATCGTCATACAATGTTGTTATTCCTAGTAGTGTTTTGTTCATTATCTTTTTCACCTGCATATGGCTTTTCTCATTTATATTGCTAGCTTCCAAGGATAAGGGCTTTATCTTATGCTTATTTATAGTTAAATGAATTCATATTTTTGAAAATGGTTTGCAGACTGCTTTGTTATTGTTCACCTCATTTCATCAATATGTTTTGAGCACTCACTGTATGCCAGTCATTGTGCCACACATTCAGGATACAGAGAGAAGTAAGATTTAGTCTCTCATTTAAGAGTTTAGTGAAGGAGATAGATTTTGATGGTATATAAATAAGTTATCATACAATGAGATGTCAGGGGAGGGGTATGATAGAAGGCTTTGAAATCTCCAATTATGAAATTATTTGCCTGAGAAAGACAGTGACTGAACTGAATTCCAGAGCTACCTCCACCCTTGACTGGCATGGAACACTGGCCAAGATACTTAAACTTTAGACCTCAGATTCTTAAGCTGGGAACTGAGAATAAGAATACCTCTCACACAAAATTACCCTGAGGACTAAATAAGATGATAAATATATAACTGGTGTCTAATACCCAGGTGCCCTTCTTTTTTTCCTTTCTTTCTAGGGAAGGTGGCAAAGGCTTCCACAAGAAATAGCATTTAAGCCAAATTTACCAACATGAAAACTGCTTTCTTACTCAGGGAGGAGAAACTAACACAGTAGAGTAGCTACTAGGAATACGGCTGTCTCTCTGGGGTTTCCCAGAATGAAGTGTTAGTTGCTCAGTTGTGTCTGACTCTCTGCAACCGCATGGACTGTAGCCTGCTAGCTTCCTCTGTCCATGAGATTCTCCAGGCAGGAATACTGGGGTGGGTTGTCATCTCCTACTCCAGAATGAAGAGGGGAAGAATATTCCAAGCAAAGAGAACAGTATAGTAAAGACAGTGTTTTGAGACTACACACATTTGGGGAATGGTTCATCCTTCCAGATGGGGTAGGGTAAGGTAAAAAAACAGTGAATCCATGGTGGGAGATGAGGCTAGACAGGGAGACCTGGGCCAGATTAAATATTGTTTGCAAAGTTCTTTTCCTTCTAATATCTATTGTTTAGAGTTTAAACATCCAGCTAGCACTGCAGAATTACAGACACACTGTCTTTAGACAGAAAAAAGTTCTCACAGTTCCACAGCATTCCAGCCCTCAAGTGGAAGCATATCAATTACAAGGATATAACCTCCTATCTAATTCCCAAGGCTACACAGTGATTTCCAAAACATGGGCCTTGGTGCATAATTTATGCCTTCACTTTGTAGCTTTGTAATTAAATCTGCGGAGGATTTGGAGATAAGCACAGCAGTACTGGTACAACTCCTTGCATATATAAACACACCATACAGGAGAAGAAAATTGATGGTTTTCAACACTTCCCTATCTATGTAATTAATGACAGATTGTGTTATGAGTGCAATTAAGTGGACCCAGGACATGTCTAAACTGACAAATAAAAGATTAAAAAGTATGTGAACTGATGGTCCCATACCATCCTTCCTGATCCAAATTTCTGTTACAGAGTTTGTACCGTAGATTCCAGCTTTCTGATACTTATTATATATGCTCTGAACTGTTTTCTAGGACATCTGTTTGAAGAAATGTGATAGTTGTCAAGTGTTTACTGTATTCTGGCACTTTGAGGATAATTTCCTGTTCATATTACTGAATGCTTACTCTTTGTTAAGTGCTCTAGGCATGCAGTGGAGAACAAATAAGACTTGGTTTCTGCCCTCATGCAGCTTTTAAGTATCTCAAGTAAACCTCATAACAACACTTCAAAATTAAAATCTTAAAGTGAAGGTAATGAGAACTAGGTGAGGTCAGTAACTGGCCCCAGAGCCAACTTCTACATTAGGCACAGCAGACAGTGTTTAGGGCCCAAGAAAACATTTTAACATTAATTTCTTTTTAAATCAGAATTTTTAAATGAATATATATAATAATGAATCCAGCCTGCATTTGTCTTTATGCCATGCAGAGAAAAATATATATTTAAGTACTTTTTTTTTTTTTAATGGAGGTTGGGGCCCATGAAGGCATAAGTGCCTAGGGCCTACAAAAGTCTTAATATGGCCCTGATTGGCCCAAGGTCACACTGCAGGTAAGGGACAGAACAAGGTCAGGCAGGCCCTGGTGAGCCTGACATCCTGTTTGATTAGATGCATCTGGAAGGCAGAAACTGTGCCTTCATTCCTCTCCTAGTATCTAATTCCTAGGGATAGCTCAGTAAATGTTGAATTAAATTATATTGTCACCCCAAATTGCTTTATACAGTGAACAAAGAACAGTAAATTCTTACAGATTTTTTTTTTTTTTTTGGCCATGCTGAGTCTTTGTCGCTGTGCCCTGGCTTTGTGTAGTTGCAGGAAGCTGGAGCTACTCTCTTGTTGCAGTGCACAGGCTTCTCACTGAGGTGGCTTCTCTTGTGGGGCACAGGCTCTAGGGTGCATGGACTTCAGTAGTTGTGGCACATGGGCTCAGTGGTTGTGACTCATGGGTTCTACAGCACAGGCTAAGTAGTTGTGGCACACAGGCTTAGTTGCCCCACGGTGTGTGGGATCTTCCTGGACCAGGGATGGAACCCGTGTCCCCTGCATTGGCAGGTGGATTCTTAACCACTGCACCAGCAGGGAAGTCCTATATTTTTACAGATTGAAGAAAACTCTGTGAAGGCCACAAAAAAATCATGTGGGCCTATCTATCTGGAAAATAAACCTATAAATGAAGTCTATGAATTTTATCAATTTGTAGAATTTTAGGGTCAAAAGATTAAAAGATAGCTTTCTTTCCTTGCAAAGATGCTTATCTTATACTGTGTATATCAGACCTCTGCCAAATCTCTGATGTCAGCATGATGTCCTAAAGATAAATGCAATAATGTAAATAATAAAAATTTAAAATACAGCCATTCATTTCACATTCAGTCTGTTAGGCACTAAGAATATACAAACAAAGAAGGCACAATGCCTTTGAGAAACACATGTTTAACTTAATCTACTTGTTTCACAAAAAAAAGAACAGAGTTTGCAGGAATGTTACCAAAGTAATACAGATGATTCCAATTTATCAGCAGTGAAACATAATACAATTTCTCACATGTGGGAGCTTCCCAGACCAGGGAAGTATAATAATGGTATTGATTTTGAGTATAATAATGATATAGGTTATTAGTGTTAAGGGTGCACTCCTAGTACTTACCATCTCACATTCCTTTCAAAACTCTGAACCCCACCAGTGCCTAGAGCAGCAATTCTCAACTGGAGACCAGTTCTGCATACAATCCTCAGAGGGACACAGGGCACTGTCTGCTAGCTCAGACGGTAAAGAATCTGCCTGCAATGCAGGAGTTGCAGGTTTGACCCTTGGGTCAGGAAGATCCCCTGGAGAAGGGAATGGCTACTCACTCCAATATTCTTGCCTGGGGAATCCCATGGACAGAGGAGCCTAGTGGGCGACAGTCCATGGGTTGCAGAGTCAGACACAATTAAGCACGCATGGAGATATTTTAAATTGTCACATCTGTAGGGGAGGGAGAAGTGCTAGCAATATCTAATGACTAAAAACTGCTAAATATCCTACAACTCAAAGGAGAGACACCCCCTCCCCCACCCCTGGTCCCCGCAACAACAAAGAATTATCTGGCCCCAGATATCAACAGCATTGAGGTTGAAAAACCCTGGCCAGAAGAACCAGATCCAAATTCCTGCTGGCATTCAAAGCCTGGACCTTGAATTTGGCCCTTCCCACCTTTTCATTTTATTTCCTTGTGCCTTGTTCTCTGGGCCCTCCATCTTCCCAGGAATGCTCCAGCCCTATCAGACAGTCACAGAATTTTAAAGAATGATTAAGCACTGGGCTCTAATGTGAGACAGACCTGGCTTTACAATCAGTCAACTGTGTATCTTTGGGCGAGTTACCACTATCCTTAAGATTCAGGTCCTTCTTCTGTGAAGTGGAGATTACAATAGTTACTGTTTTGGAAAGGATGGCATAAGATGATGCAAGTAAAGCCACTGGACACTGTTTGTCACATCTTTATGACTGTGCTCTTGCTGCTCTCGTCTTGGTGTTTTGTGTGTGTGTGTGTGGCCACTCTACATGGCTTATGGGATCTTAGTTCCCTGACCAGGGGTTAAACCCAGATCCCTGGCAGTGAGGGCATGAAGTCCTAACCACTGTACTGTCAGGAAATTCCCATTCTTGTCTTTTTTAGGGAGCCAAACTCAGGCCTCCAAGTTCCCAAGTTATTTGCCTAAAGGTCTGTCTCTCCAGGTGGCTCAAGAATTCCTGGAGGCCAAGAATTAGGTCCTAGCTGGCTTTGTCTCGTCAAAACTTGGCACAGCATCCCGTCCACAGTAGATGATCAGGAAATGTTAGCTGAATTGCAATTATGGCACTACCTTTAATAGAAGACTGCCCTGCCAATGGGTAACAAATCTAGAATTCTAAGGGAATCTCTTTGAGGCTCTTTAAGAGCCAGTCATTGCTTCCTTTGCTGCCTCCACGTTTGTTTGTTTTTTTTTTTCTAGCCAGCAAATACCCTAAATCTGTGCAAGTTCCTATTCTGATTAATGCTTTGATTTTTTTTTTTTTTTTTTTTTTTACTTTTTAGTTGGAGGATAATTGCTTTACAATGTTGTGTTGGTTTCTGCCATACATCGACATGAATCAGCCACGGGTACACAGATGCCCCCTCCCTCTTGAACCTCCCTCCCATCTACCACCCCATCCTACCCCTCCAGGTTGTCACAGAGCACTGGTCGGAGCTCCCTGTGTCACAAAGCAAATTTCCACTCTGCTGCCTCCATTTCCTCTGCCCACCTCTCAGAGTTGCAATTCTCCAGGCCTGGGGTACTTGCATGATTCTTGGCCAATCTCCTCTCCCTCTCAGAAAAAAACTCATCTATCTACATGGGCTAAAATGCCACCTATATGACCCCAAACTTATATTTATATCTAGGATCTCTTCTATGAACTCCAGATTTAGATATTTTAACTGAGAACTCAATAACCTTAATTGATTTTACGTTGACATCCTCAACTTAGCCCACAGCAACGAAAGTGACCTTTTGAAAATATAAATCCAATAATGTCACTCCCTTTAAGGTTTCCCATTGCACCATTTATAAATTCTTCCCATGACCTACAAGCCTTGATTTCTCATCTCCTGACATTGTCCCCTTTGCTCACTCTGCTCAAGCCACGTTGGTTGTCTTTCTAATGTTGCAATAAGACACCTCATTCCCCTTCTCTGAGCCATTGCCTTTGATATTGCTTCTGCCTGGAACAATTGTCTCCAGATTAGTACAAGGCTTTTCATTCATATCTCAACCAGTATCACCTCTTGAGGAGGACTTCCCTCCCCTTTCCCATCCTATCAGCCTCCCGCCATCTCTCTCCAACTCTCTAGGTCATAACCTTGTGTTACTTTTTCAAATGCCTATCATTATTGATATTCATTTGCTTCCTTAATGATTTTGTCTCCCCAACTAGAAAGTGAGCCCCATGAGAGCAGGAGAATTGTCAGCCTTATTCTCCACTGTATCTTCAGCACCTAGCTCAGTGCCTGGCACATAGTAAGACCTTAAAAAACAGATACTGACTAGCTGAATCATTGAATAAAGGTGCAGAGAAGGCCCTGGAATGAGAAGGCTTAAGTTCTAGTCCTTGTCTCATTTCTGTAACCTTGGCAGGTCATTTTGTCTCTCAGAGTCCACAAGGTAAGTCTCACAAGATAACACCCACCTTATACATTTAGTATGAGGATCAGGTGATAGAATGCGTGGTAAGTTCTTGGCACAGTGCTTAGCACACAATAGGATGATCAACTAATATTGGTGCTTTTCCCCCCTCTTTGAGATTCACTAGCCTCGCAACAAGGGAAATGACACAGGTTACATGGTATTGGGTTATGATAGAAGTGATATTAAGTGACAAGTCTCTCCCTCTTCTGGGCCTTTGCACATAGTATTCCTTTTGCTCCTCTCTCCCCATTTCTTCCTCGCTAGCTCACCTTATCACCCATTTCAGAAAGACTTCCTTCAGATCTCATGCTGATTTAGAGCTTCTTCTGGGCTCCCTTCCTCCCTAGGTGTTTCTGTTAGACATATATCATACTGTTATCGTTCAGCATAAGCCCAGTGGATGGATGGGTAGATAGGAGGAAGGATACATGAATAAAGGCAAAGGGGGCAGAAGGATGGATGGACCGTCAGAAGGATGATGGAAGGAAGCATGTGAGAGCACTTTGAAACCGGCTGCACCAACAGTGAGCAGGCTCTCAGGGTCCCAGAGGCCAGCCTCGGCTGCTCCTCCACGCCCCCACTCCTCAGGGACCCTGCCCTCTAGCTCCCTCAACACTTAGTCGCCTCCCCGCATCTCCGTCCTCCAGCACTCGCAGCGCGTGCTCCCTAACCCTTGGCTGCGGTCATTATCATCCCCGAGGCCGCAAATGCGAGACAATCAGGTGCGGGGTGCAGGTGAGCTCAGCCATCGCCCCAGGGCCCAGGCAGAGGCTGGAACACCTGGCTAGGACGGCAGCTCTCCAAGTTTGGGCGTGAGGACACCAACCTCTGCAAGATGAAAGGGCTGTCGAGCTGCCACTGCTGCTAGTGCGGTTGGCTACTGCGCGCTGGGGGCGCGGGCGCAGCGCCAGATCTACCTGCGCGAGGAGTTCCTAGACGGGGGTAAGAGGCTCCATCGAATGGGAAGGCGTGGCAGAGCGAAGGTAGACCGGACCCTACCTGCTCGTCCTCAATCACCTGCCCCAGCCTTGAACAGTCCAAATCTCAGCTCCTTCCTTCCTGGCTCTGTGATCCTGGGTTAGTAGTTTACCCTGTCTGCAAATTAATTTCCTTGCCTATGAAATGAGGACAGCCAAAGACATCTTGCAAAAATTGTTCTGAGAATTCAGTGAGATAAGGCCTGTAAAGCATTGCCCCTTGTATATAGAAGATGTGCAATAAGTCTACGGCCATACCACCCTGAACGCGCCGATCTTGTCTGATCTCGGAAGCTAAGCAGGGTTGGGCCTAGTTAGCACTTGGATGGGAGAAGATGTGCAATAAATGCTTGTTCCCTTCCTGTCATCCTAAAAACACTAGTGAACTCTGGAGGGGAAATGTGAGCACTAATTGTGATAGTAAAATTTTGTGTGCTTCATAGAATATCAGAGCTCAGAGGATCTGGGAGTTCTCCTTCTCCTCCCTGGAATGTCTCAGGAACATCAGAGAATTACGGTAGAGCTTATTTACCTAAGGACAGATGTCCAATGGTACTGTTTTTTAGTCCACAAAGTATTTTCTGTGTGTGTGTGTGTGCACGTGTGTAAAATATGATTAATTCTTTGAGGGTGCAGTGGATAGGGCTCTCATCTAGGAATCAGGATTTGAGTACTACATTCCACCTTGAAAGCATGCATAAGCCCTTTCCTCTTTCTGGTTTTCAGTTCCCTAATATGAGATACAAGTAATGTTGTATTGAGAATAAGCCGCAGAGATGGTGCAGAGGAAAGAATAAATAAGCCCAGACAAGTATACTGGATAGGAAAGGATCAGAGAGAAGGTGAAACCGAAGTGGGGTTTTCAAGAATGCGTAAGAATTTATCAGATGGGTGGGGATGCAGAGAAGGGTGTACCAGGCAAGAAGAACAGCAACGACAAAGATTCCCAGTTATGACACAGTCAGCAGTGGTGTCTTCAGGAGACTGGGATGTGTGAAGGGGATAGTGGTTAAAGGGAGGCTGGCAAGCAGGCAGGGCCTAAGGAACCCGGCTTTCGGCTGTGAGCAGGGGGAGCCAGAGAAGAACGCAAGAGGGAGAAGCAAGATCTGGCCCTCGTATTAGAAAGAGCACTTCAGCAAAAAATGTGGAGAATGTACTGTGAAACTGACCAAAGTTGAGACTGGAGACAAAAGTACCCCCAAAACAAACTAAAAACAGAGCCATCTGGGAAGCTATGGTTATCTTGGTGGAAAGTGGAGAGGCCTGCTTTGCGGAGGGGGTCATGGAGAGACATGGGGCATACAGAAGATACATCTAGGAGTTGGCTGAAGGATGAGCTGCATGAAGCCCTCAGCTTCACCGACTTGCCGTGGGGGGCACCTTTTGACAAGGCATAAGCCCCTTCCAAGTGTAGGTTGGTGGTCTCCCATTTTCTGACTGACCTCAGCTATCCTTTGTGTTGAACCCTGAGAGGCTGAACTTCTGACTCTTAATCGCCCCCATCCCCACCCTGCCTGCCTGGGATGGCTTTACTCCACAGTTTCTCATGTTGGAAAATGGAGAATATGCCCAGATGGGCAGTCATCTCCCCAAGGACTGAACTTGCCCTGTGTGGCAAAAGTAAAATTCTGAAGGATGTTATCAACAGATATTTATGAAATGTTATTCAGTCGCTCAGTCGTGTCTGACTTCTTGCGACCCCATGGACTGCTGCACACCAGGCTTCCCTGTCCATCTCCTGGAGCTTGCTCAAACTCATGTCCATTGAGTCGGTGATGGCATCCAGCCATCTCATCCTTTGTTGTCCCCTTCTCCTCCTGCCATCAATATTTCCCAGCATCAGGGTCTTTTCCAATGAGTCAGCTGAAATAATCCTTGGAATCAAAGAAAAAGGGGTTCCAAGTCTCAGACCCTAAGAAAACCAATCATGAATAAAATTCAATACTTTATCTGTAGAAAAGTCTGCTCTGCCTGTTGTCACCTTCTGCAGGAAGCCTTGCCTAGGCCTCCACTAAGTCCCTTAACCTCTGTGCTTCCTTTGTGTTAGTCAGTAAACAGTCTATGGTTGTCTATTTACCTGATTCTCCTGTTTCCAGTGTCAAAGTCAGTGTCTGACTTAGACAAGTGCCTACTAAAGAATTATTGAATGGTTGAACTGAACTTAGACACATACACATATATATCTATCCTTCTGTATGATTCAATTTTTTTTTTTTTTGACCACGCCACATGTCATTTGGGATCTTAGTTCCCCTACAGTGGAAGGACAGGGTCTTAAGCTCTGTACTGCCAGGGAAGTCCTGCTTTAATTTTTTAAATCAACCTTTTTGAGATATCATTTATATATATAAAATACTCATTTGAAGTGTATTATTCATTGGATTTGAAATATATATACACCTGTGTGACCACCACCACAATTAATATATAGAATATTTTCATCACCCCTAAAAGTTCCCTCATGAACTTTTGCATGCTTAATGTTTTATAATACTTTTCAGTGTTGATTAATTTCTTGTTTATATGTTTATTGATTGTCTCTCTTCCTCTCCTCACCATTATATTTGCTTCTTGAGAACACACAGTGCTTCTCTGTTATGTTCATTGCTGTATCTGTAACCCCTAGAACAAGCACATAGCAGGTGCTCAAATTTTTTTTTTTAAAGAATTAATGAATTGTACTGGGAAATGATCCTTTTCAAGAGAAGAGAATGCTTATACTAGCCAAGGCAAACCTTTCCTGATTGTCAGGGACCAAGGAAAAAACGCTATGTCAGAACTTAATTTTTGTTTGATGTCCACTGTGTAGCAGTGGATTTTTTTCTTTATGTCTTATTTTATTGAATCTCTCAACAGTTCTGTCAGAAAGATGCTATTATCTCTCTTTCACTGGTGAGGAAACTGAAGTTCAAAGAGGTTGAGTGACTCACCCAAGGTTACACAGCTAGTGTCAAAAGTGGTTTGGAGGCCAAATAAGGCAAATTCTGGAAAGCATTAATTGTATTTTGAAGTTTGGAGACCAATTCCATGACTCAGAGGAGTGCTGGGGGTGGAAGGCTGCTATGGTAGGTTAAGGGGCAGATGAAGACCTGGAAAATGAAAAAGACAGTCATGAACTATGTTTTGAGAACTGTGGCTGAGAGAGGAAGTTGTGTAAGGCTCAAGAAAGTAATTTGGGATGCAAAGTGAAGGTGAAGGTCAAAGGTTTGGATGACACAGATGGAGCTTTTGCAGAAAGGCAAGAGAGTCAGCAAGTTGATGGATTCACACCTACCACTTTACAACCCCTGCGCTTGGTACAGTGCCTGGCTCATACAAGAAGGCAGGAGGGAGGGAGGAGGGATGGACCATGAGAATTAGGAAGGAGCAGTGATTGAAAGAAAGGAGGGGATCAAAGAACAGGTGTACTTTAAGTAACAGAGTGTGAGAATTGGAGGATAGGAAGCCGCAGTCATAGAGGGGGAGAGTTTGGGCTTGAGATCTCAGAGATGGAGTGGTTTCTCGTCACAATAAGGTCCAAGACGCGAATGCAGGGGCAGATGGCTAAAGAATGGATGTGAAGGTCAGTGGAGATAGGGTGTGTTATTAATAATTGGAAACATTTGAAGCAAACCTAAATATCCAACAGTGGGGGCACAATGAAGTGAAATATGATACATTCATAGAATGTTTGGAAAGTTTATGATGTCATGGGGAAATGTTTAAGATCTAAGTTTAGTTGTAAAAGGTACAAAATTACATGTAAGGCATATGTGGTCACTGTGTAAAATATATTCATGCACAGAGGAAAGATTAGATAAAAATACACCAAAAATATAAATGGTAAATAATGGAATTTCAGATGACTTTAAATTTTTTTTAACTTTCTATAATGACTTGTGTTACTCTTTTAATTAAAAACTATTAAAAATTAAAAGAATTGATCTGTCTTTTCATTTCTTTATAGAACTGAATTTCCACCTTTTGAACCCTTTTTTTTACAGCTAATAGTATCTGATGCCTTAAGTAACCTTTATTAAGCCCAATTTTACTCATTAGGCATGATTGTTCTCTAATCACACTCCAATTCTCACCTCCACTCTGTAAAGTAGTTATTATTTTCCTAGTCTACATATAACATAACTGAAGCTCAGAAAAGTTGCATAATTTGTCTGAGGTCACACAGCTATTAAGTGGCAAAGTCAGGATTTGAACCTAGGATTGTGTAATATCAAGACTGATTATTCTTGTATTACTCCTATTCCCCACCCCCCTTCCTCCCATGAATCTAGTAAGTGGAAGGTCTTCTAGCTCACATTTTAAGTATTGCCTAGCAACCCCAGGAAAGCAAAGCTTATGTCCTTTGAATGTCTGAACTGAAAGGGCCCTGAATACCCATCTAACTCCAAATAGTTTCCTATTTCTCATTTACAGATGGGAAAACTGAGGTCCAGATAGAGGATATAATATGGCATGGCCAATTATGAACTATGGCAAAGTTTGACTCAGGCTTCTTTCTTTCTGCTCTTTCTCCAGACTATTCCAGGCCTCATCAAGTAAAGGGTGTTTAGAATTCAACCCTATCATTCTACAGATAGGGAAACTGAGACCCAGAGAGGAGATGTAGTTTTCCCAAAGTCACACAGTGAGTCAGTGGCAGAGATGTTTTTTGAACCGAGGTCTCTTGCCTGCATAAAGGATGTACTGGCCCTTGCTGCAGGCTGTGAAGTGTCAGTTGGCCAGTTAGTCAGCAGGTAATAATACCAGTGGCCCCAGGGACAACACGAACTTTTGAAATCTCAGGCTTTGCATTAAAAAGGGACACATTAAAATGTGCAGGAATTGTGGTTGATTGAATTGGGGAATCATTGAATTAGTGACACAAACAGGTGTGACAGGTGACAGGAGGGCTAATGGTAACAGCAATGACCATTGTCAAAGTACAAAATCAGACAGAAAGAAACTGGAATTCACATGAGGTACAGAAGTCACTGAATGGTGCAGAAGTCACAAGATATGTGTGTGTGTATGTGCGTGTGCACGACAAGTGAATGTTAATTTTATCAGCTCTCAGACTTGACCATGAAAACTTGGCTGGAAAGACATCCTGAGACAAAGGACCTCTGTGTCCAGCTGGCTCAGACTTTCTGAGGACAGCCCAGCAGGGCTGAGGAACAGCCTGCTGCTCGGGCCTCTGACTGATAAGCTATTGGGACCATCTGTAGATCGTGGATACTTAGACAAGCTGGGCCTGAGGAAGAATCGCTCTGGACAGATGCCCAAACCCAAGAGGCCTGATCCAGCTGGACTTTCCAGGTCTCAAGTACAAACTGATGGCAGGGATCTCTCCAGGGGCAGCAGGGATGTGAAAGCAAGAGCAGGAGCCATTGTTCACATACAGGAAAAAATAAGCTGGAGGGAGATATATAAAAATGTTGACAGTGGTCATCTTTGGGAGGTCGATCATGGATGTACGTTTTTAACTGCTCATTTGCTTCCTCTGGGTTTTCTCCATTTTCTACAGTATTTACTTTGATAATTCAAGAACAATAAAATAAGAAAGCAGATGCTTTATTTTCTTGTCTTTCTAATCAGACACTGAGCTCTTTGAGGGATTACATCTTGTTCGTAGCCTGGCATCTAGCACTCACACTGGCACAGGATAGGCTCCCTACAAATATTTAAATGAAGGGCTTGTATCCTATCCTACCTCAAACATATAGGCTATTGTTTAATGCTCACTTTCTTGGCAAACTTGACTATGTGCTTCTTGCTGCTGCCACTGCTAAGTCACTTCAGTTGTGGCCAACTCTGTGTGACCCCATAGACGGCAGCCCACTAGGTTCCTCCGTCCCTGGGATTCTCCAGGCAAGAATACTGGGACGGGTTGCCATTTCCTTCTCCAATATGTGCTTCTTAGGGTATACTTGATTAGAAATGGCAGCCTACGAAATGAATGAGGGACCCACTACAAGAACCCATTCAATGACAGCAAAAGTAATAATTTTAATGGTTTTACTGATCATAATCATGATATTAATTAATAATAATTAGTGTGTGTGTGTGTGTGTGTGTGTGTGTGTGCGTGCATGTGTGTGTGTGTGCTCAGTTGTGTCTGACTTTTTGCAACCCCATGGACTGTAGCTCACCAGGCTTCAGTCCATGGAATTTTGCAGGCAAGAATACTGGAGTGGGTTGCCATTTCCTACTCGGGATCTTCCCAACCCAGGGATTGAACCCATGTCTCTTGCATCTCCTGCATTGGCAGGCAGGCACTTTACCACTGTGCTACCTGGTCCTCATGCCAATCCATCATTCAGCAAGCTTTCATTGAGCACCTACTATGTGTACAGTGTTTCTTTCCTTAAAGAATTTAAATATACACAGATTCAGAAAAATGACTGACCCAAGATTCTTATCCAGTGCTACTTACCACCCTACAAGGCTTTTTACTAGTTGATAAATATCTGAGTGACTATGGTCTACTTGGCAGACATGCAGATAGACTGGCAGACAGAAAGAAAAGAAGGGAATTGAACAGGTAAGATGGCAGGCAAGTAAGTGGGACGTAGGTCCACTGGTTTCATAACAGCTGGGTAGATTGATCACTAGAGGCAAACACATTGATCTCAGGGAGAAGTAAGTGCTCACAGCTGAATAGGAACAGTGGAGACAGAAAAATTTCAAAACAAACCCATACTTCCACTGCACATTACAGCTTTATACAGTTCATGAGTCTTCAAGAAACTTTAAGTTTTGTTTATGATTCTCTGCATAAGGGATCAGAGTCTTTTACAAAAGTCTGCAAAACTTTTCCAGTGAAAGTGGTAGAGAAAACGTTGGCCCCTGAAGAGATATGCTTTAGTTTATCTAGCAAATTCTCTTCTGCAAAATATAATCTCACAATGTTGAATAAATGCAGCAAATGTGTATTTTTATCTAGTTATGCAAGCATTTTCTGAAGGGCCTATTGTTCCAGGCTTAGGATTAGGTGCTGGGGAAGGTACAACTTTTATTCTCAAGGCTGAAAATATTTCTCTCCCTACCTTTGTAAACACATATATACAGATATACACATATATACAGATCCGGTTTCAAGTAGTATTTACTGAGCATTTACGATGTTCCTAAAGCTGTGTTGCATGCTATTTCATTTAATTCTCCCAGAAACTATGAGTTAGGTAAACCCTTTCTATAGCTGAATAAACTAAATCTCAAAGAGGTAAAGATACTGCTGGAATGAATCTCTAGCTCAGTCTTTTTAGAATTTTTATGTATTTATTTATTTGGTTGCATTGAATCTTAGTTGCAGCATGTGGGATCTTCATTGCATCATGTGGGATCTTTCTTTGTGGCTCATGGACTCTCTGGTTATGGCACACAGGTCCCAGAAGGCACCGGCTTCAGTAGTTGCAGAGCTCAAACTCTCTAGCTATAGCGAGTGGGTTTAGTTGCTCTGTACACGTGGGATCTTAATTCCCCGACCAGGGATCAAACCAGGGTCCCCTGCTTTGCATGGCTATTCTTAACCACTGGACCACCAGGCAAGTGCCAAGTCCAGTCTTTTGAATTGAACTACCCTACCAGCCAGGCATCTTGGGGGGTGCATTAAGGAAATAAGTTTATTTGGTAGAAGAATCATAGTTATTTGGCCTCCTTGGTTCTGCATCTCTACAGATTTGGCTGTGATTATGTGCATTTATCAGCTAGATGTGCCTGCTCCTTAACACCTGTTATTTTTTGTTGGATGGATTTCCAGGTACATACAGATATTTGAACAATTTGAATGAAAGATTTGTCAAGGAAAAAAGATGGTAACATCCAATCTTGGTAAACACACTGTTCTTCTGTTCTCAGTTAAAGAGTTCTCCTTCATCTGGCTCCTCTGGACTGCAGAACCATACAGTACTGCTTGCATTTCCCGTGAAATACCATGCTGTTTCATGCCTCAAGGCCTTTACACATGCAAGTCATTCTGTTTGAAACACTCTTCATCTTTTCTGCCTTTTCAGTTCTTCTTCAGTCATGGCTTCTCTGAAATCTACCTGACTCTGGGGGGTAGTCAGCGCTTTTCTGAATGTCAGGGCCCTGTGCTTCCCTCTATCACTGCCCTTACTGCACTGCATTGTAGTTGTTTACTTGTCTGTCTCTTCAGACTATGAGCTCCCTGAGGCTCACAGGTCCCTGGAGAAACTTTATAAGACTCAAGTTTGTACCCCTGGTGCCTGGAACAAAATGGATGCTTGAGGAATATTTGTTGGATGAAAGAATGATGAGTCTGCGATGAGAGCACAGAAAAATTGGGCTCTAGTCTCAGCTCTGTAACTGGCAACTGAGTCCATGAGCAAGTCATTCTTTCTCTGGGCTTCATTTTTCCTACACACTATATGAGGAGGTCAGATTAAATGACCACCAAGGAACATTCTGGCTTGAGCCTTTTATGATGTTAAAATGTTATGATGCTAAGAGGAAATGCATAAAACATTAAAATGGTATCTTAATTGACCCTATGACATTATTTTTCTAACAAGAAAGACTCCTTATTTGAGGACATCCTAAACTGAAACAAGTTTGATTTGTATCAGTATTGTTCATCCAGAAAAATAATCAGTGATAATAAGTCCTGAGTTCTGTTGTCACCGCTTCAGTCATAAAGTTTAAGGTTGAAGCTGTCAACTGTTTCAACATGAATGCCAGGCTCACTTAACATTTGTCAAATGGATTAATAAATGGATCAATCCAATTGTAAGGCTGAGAATTTTATGGCATAGGCAAAAGGCAGGACCATGCATCCATTCAGTCATTCAAAAAAGTGTTTTTGTAATTACTCTGTGCTAGATACTGGGACACAAGAGTTTGTACAATTGTTATGAAACTTATCAGTCCAGTGGAGAAGACAGACAATATTCAAATTATACACAAATAGCTTTATTACTTAGGAACTGTAAAGTAGTATGATTGACTCATAGTTTCTGCATACTCTTTAGGTTATAAAAGGCTTTTCATATACATGACCTCATAGAAGTCATAGAGTATAGCAATTAAAAGTACCAAGTTTTTAAAACATTGTTTATTTATTTGGCAGCACCAGCTCTTAGTTGTGGTACCCTGGATCTTCACTCTTTATTGTGGCATGCAGGATCTTACTTGTGGCATGTGAACTCTTAGTCGCAATATGTGGCATCTAGTTCCTTGATCAAGGATTGAACCCAGAGCCCCTGCATTGGGAGTGCAGAGCCTTAGCCACTGGCCCACCAAGGAAGTCCCAAAAGTACAGATTCTGATGTTACAAAGGCCTGGGTCAAACCCTGCTTACCACACTTAACTTACAGACTTGGTTCTTGGACAAATTTCTGAGCTTCACTCTCTTCATCTTTTGAATTGGCGAAAAAATAGAACATTTGTCATAGAGATATTATGAGACTGTGGTGGTGGTGATTTAGTCACTAAGTTGTGTCTGACTCTTGTGACCCCACGGACTGTAGCCCACCAGGATCCTCTGTCTATGGGATTTTCCAGGCAAGAATACTGGAGTGGGTGGCCATTTCCTTCTCCATGGGATCTTCCCCACCCAAGGATTGAATCCACATCTTGAACTTGTGTCTCCTGCATTGCAGGTGGATTCTTTACCATCTGAGCCACCAGGAAAGCCCCAGTTATGAGACAACAATGAGATAATGCATGTAAGGCCCTCTGTACAATGCTTGACATGTAGTTACTAAACAGTAGCTATTATTATGATTATACAAGTTTTTTTTTTCTTCATAGCACTTTTCCCTACATCTCCTTCTCCTTCTAGAAGAGAGGAGAGGTTTGAAATCAGACAGATGTAAATTCAAATCTCAGGTCCGCCACCTACTAAATGAAAAAAAGGAACTAATAATACCTATCTTAAAGCATCATCCATGGGAGTATATGAGGAGAAATTTTTAGTGAGCCACGTAAAAGTCTAACACGTAATAACAAATCTTTTGACTTTGACATCAATTCTTATCCTTCATTGGGTCAGCTATGGTCAAGGAAGCTTCTTTCAAGCCACAGCAACTTGAGGCAGAAAGAACCTTCTGGGGTCCCTCCCTTGGATTGATGGATGAGGTGGTCACTGACATTTTCTGGCCTAACACTGAGATCTTAGGAGCAACAAGGGAAGACAAAAGAGAAAGTAAGCCCCTAGGCCTCAAGAAGGGAGGTTGTTGTGTTCTGTGATCAGTCATGTCCAACTCTGCAACCCCATGGACTGTAGCCCGCCAGGCTCCTCTGTCCATGGGATTCTCCAGGCAACAATACTGGAGTGCGTTGCCATGTCCTCCTCCAGGGGATCTTCCTGACCCAGGAATCGAACCCATGTCTCAGTGCAACTTTTGCATTGGCAGATGGATTCTTTACCACTGAGGCAGTTTGTTTTTAGACTTAAGTAATAGGAGCCAAGAGAGCCACTCAGGGTAGTATTATTGGATGTATGTTGAAATGGGCTTTTCATGGGCAGAGCTAAGGCAATAATCCTGGATATCAGGTAGTGGTATCTGAGAAAGACTGACTCAGCTGCAGGGAGGAGATGAAATGAAAGCTACCCTCAATGCCTCTTTCATCTTAAGCTGCCAAATTGCCCCATGACTCTGAGATCGTGGTGGGTCCAAGAAGTGGGAGTCAGCAATTCTGAGGCATAAAATCAGACAGGCACTGAATGTTTGGAAGGAGTGCCGGGTCCCAAAAGAATGCTTCTTTGTCTGTATGCCATCTATGCCAAAGCAAAACAAATTTATCAGCATCTCCTTGAAACTGCAGAGGAGAGTCTAAAAAGTTTAAGCAATAAAAAAGGTAAAGGGAAATTGATTGTTCAATATCATCATTACTAATTCAAGAAGTATAAAATGACATTGCTAATCTCTTTACTTGGTAAGCAATTTTATTATTTTACTAGACATAAATATGTATAAGCACTCAGTCCCTCAACCATAAAGGTACTTTACCAAACATTCCTGTAATGATTTTCATAATTTAACTTTCATAGGGGAGGGTGTGTTAGAGCATTAATGGAGCGCTAACTACATAACAGTACATGAAAAGTGGGTTCAGGCATCGGATAGTGAGGGGGTTTACAGGAATATTGGAGTTACCTTCTGATATCCCCTTACTGTCTTCAAAAGACTTGATCAACCTTGGCTGCATTTCAATGTCTTTAAAATACACAAACCATTTCTATACGCTGCTTTTTTTCTTCTTTAATCCCATAGATAGAAGGAAAAAACAATGGATGGAATCTAAACATGGGTCACTTATGGCAAATTTCAGCTCACTGCAGGAAAGTTTTACGGAGACAAAGAAAAGGATAAAGGTAATTACAAGAATCCAGAAATATACTAATTCATTGGGAAAGTTCTGACTTCGATACAACTGTTTTTATTCATGATTATCAACTTATTTTTTTTTCTTAGTATAAAAAGAAGTAGTAGGTGGAGAAAAGTCTCTACAAAAATAATGTATTTATTGAATAACAGGTATTTAAAACTAGTCCTTAGACACATTATCCCATTAATCTTCCTAACAACTCCATTGAGAAGGTTACTATTAGGTTCCCAATTTTGCAGAGGCCCTCAGAGAGGTTGAGCAATTTGCCCAAGGCTATATTCACAGCTGGCAAGAGGTGAAGCTGAGACTTGATTCTAAATCTGACACCAGACTGTGTTCATTACCCAGGACTATACTGCTTTCCCCAATCCTAAGCTTTTTTAAATTTAACACTCTGCACTTGAAAAAGGGGACAGCACTATATAAGCCCCCAATACTGTTCTCCCCCAGAGCTGCTTGCTACGATGGAGAATTGAGCAGACAGACCTAGGGCCATGACTTGCTAGCTGCATAATTTGGGCAAGTCTTTTCACTTCTCTGAGCTTTGATATTAGATGGAGATACTAATCATCATCTACCATTCATTAGGCAGGGCTGCTGTAAGAGCCTCATAATGTTTTATGAGGGAAGGGGGACGCTAGGCAAAGTCTTTTTTTTTTTTTTTTGTCTGAGAAAGCTTTTGTCCTATAAATAGAATCCATTGATTGTCCTCTGGAGTGATTTCCCATCTTCTCTCTCCTGGATACTACTGTGAATCTCATTTTCATGTTTATTAAAGGAGAGAATTACGAATTGGCTTGTACATTTTAAAATTTCATTAAAATCCACTCTGGAAAATTGTTTCCAGAGAGAGAACAGAGAGACTGTCTGAAGGACTCTTGAGGGCAGTGTGCACAGCCACCCACCTCCTCCCAGCTTGACTTCTTGGTTGTTGCCCCATATCTCATCCCATTCAGGTTCATTAGGTGCCCCTGGTTGTCTTAAAGGGCTCTGGATACAAAGGAGGCTTGGAGAGCAGGGAAATCACATGGCTACATAGCTACATCCAGCAGAGTGGAGATTCAAGGCTTGGTCTTCTGCCCGTGGGTTTAGTACTCTTGCCTTTGTGCCCATGCCTCCTCCATGAAGCCTTCTCTGACTACTCTGGCCTTCCTGAGGTCTTTGGGGAAATAAGCATCCACTTCACTTTTTTTTCAGCTGCGCTGGGTTTTTGCTACAGCAGGCAGGCTCTTCACTGTGGCCGGTGGGCTGTCTCTGGTTGCGGCACACATTTCTCTCATTGTCTCTCTTGCTGCAGTATGAGGGCTCTCTAGTTGCGGCACACAGGCCTGGTTGCCCTGCAGCATGTGGGATCTTAGTTCCCAGACCAGGGGTTGAACCCTGCATTGGGAGGCAGAGTCTTCTTTTGGAAGGGGAGTGTGGATTCTTAACCACTGGACCACAGGTGAAGTCTTAAGTGTAAGTGTATGCTTTAAAATATAGACAGCTCTTAATGCAATATCAGACATGAAAGTGCTTAGCACAAAGCCTAGTGTACAATAAATGCTCAAGAGACATCTGAATCAGGACCTGTGATCCTTCTGTGCAATTTAACACATATTTATTGAGCATTTCCTCTATGTCGGACCTTGTCCTAGATCTTTATGTTAAAGAGTCCTCTGCAATCCAGTTTAAAAATTATTCAAAGAGACTGAAATAAGCTTAACTGCAACATAATGTGATCCAGGGAGGTACCAAGAGTTGTGGGATCGTAAAGGAAGGACCCTCATCAGGCATGAATAATGATAGTCCCTTGCATTTTATATTGACAGTTTACAAAGTGCTTCTTACATCTCTTACCCATTTGACTTTCAAGAGAACCCTCTGGAGTATGATTAATTATCTACATTTTGCTGATAAGGAAGCTGAAGCTCAGCGTTAAAGTGACAGAATCATAACCAGAAAGCTGGGCAGCAGCTTGGAATAATGAAAAGACACTAGCTTGGAGGACTGGACATTGGCTTATGTGTATGTTACTTGCGAATATATGATCTTAGATTAGTAACTTTCCCTCTCTGGAGCTTGGCTTTCTCATTTATAAAGCAAGATACTTAGACTACAAAGGCTCTAATACCCCTTACAGCTCCAGTATTGTCCGGATGGGGAGATAAAGTCTCGGGTTAGGGGCTCTGAAATTAAGTAGACTGATTGTATGATTTTGGACAAATAAAATAGCTTTAGTGATTTCATAACAAGGTAGAGATATTAGTAAGGCCCACCTCATAGAGTTTTTATGAGGATTATGAGTGGTGACACACATGAATGAAACATACTGCATGGTAATGAGGAAGTGTTCAATAGGTGTCAGCAATGATTACTATTTCTTCTAAGAGGCCACGCTGGGCCTCTTCTTACCACAGCAGTTGTGCACGGCAAAGCCTGATTCTGGCCACCCATGGGGTCTCTGTAGAAACCCCATGTTTTGTAAAACTTCAGAACAGTATTTAAGTATCTCTTGTAAATCAGAGGCAGTATGGTATGCTGAAAAAAAGAAAGAATCAGTCAAACATGGCTTAAAAATCCCAGTTTAGTTCCTTACTAGCTATGTGGTCCTAGGCAGCTCACTTCACCTCCCCATGACTCAGACTCCTAATTTGTAAAAAGTGAAGATAGTACCTGTTTTGCAGAATTGCTCTGAGGCTTGAATAAAATCGTGTGTAAAGCAGCCACGACGGTACCTGGCATGCAGCAGGTGTGTAAGAAGGTACCAGAAATTGGTAAGAGCAAGTGCTTGGTTTCTGTGGCTGCTTTTAGGGTACTGAAGTCTGAAGATTCTGTGCTCTCTGCTCTCAGCTCTCCAAACCAGCGAAGATGCTAAGTTTTATGCCCTCTCAACCAGATTTAAGCCATTCAGCAATGAGAACGAGACCTTGGTGGTTCAGTTTTCGGTAAAACATGAGCAAGGCATTGATTGCGGTGGTGGGTGTGTGAAACTCTTTCCTGACACCCTGAACCAGGAGGATATGCATTCAGAATCAGAGTATTACATCATGTTTGGTAAGCGCTCTGATAGCAGTCACTGTCAGCTACGTGAGGTCTTTTTTTTTTTTTAACTGTGCCGGGTCTTACTTGTGGCACAATCTTTGTTTCAAGATAAAGGTTATTTTAGTTGCTGCATGCATGATCTTTTTTTTTTCTTTTTCAGTTGTGGCATTCAGTTCAGTTCAGTTCAGTCGTTCAGTCGTGTCCGACTCTTTTCGACCCCATGGGCTACAGCACGTCAGGCTTCCCTGTCCATCACCAGTTCCTGGAGATTGCTCAAACTCGTGTCCATCCAGTTGGTGATGCCATCCAACCGTCTCATCCTCTGTCACCCCCTTCTCTTCCTGCCTTCAATCTTGCCAGCATCAGGGTCTTTTCCAAGAAGTCAGTTCTTCACATCAGGTGGCCAAAGTATTGGAGCTTCAGCTTCAGCATCAGTCCTTCCAAAGAACATTCAGGACTGATTTCCTTTAGGATGGACTGGTTTGATCTCCTTGCAGTCCATGGGACTCTCAAGAGTCTTCTCCAACACCACAGTTCAAAAGCATCAATTCTTTGGTGCTCAGCTTTCTTTATAGTCCAACTCTCACATCCATACATGACTACTGGAAAAACCATAGCTTTGACTAGACAGACCTTTGTCTGCAAAGTAATGTCTCTGCTTTTTAATACACTGTCTGGGTTGTTCATAGTCTTTCTTCCAAGGAGCAAGCGTCTTTTAATTTCATGGCTGCAGTCACCATCTGCAGTGATTTTTGGAGCCCAAGAAAATAAAGTCTGTCACTGTTTCCATTGTTTCCCCATCTATTTGCCATGCAGTGATGGGACCGGATGCCATGATCTTCGTTTTTTGAATGTTGAGCTTTAAGCCAACTTTTTCACTCTCCTCTTTCACGTTCATCAAGAGGCTCTTCAGTTCTTCTTCACTTTCTGCCATAAGGGTGGTGTCATCTGTGTATCTGAGGTTATTAATATTTCTCCTGGCAATCTTGATTCCAGCTTGTCCATCATCCATCTCTTTTTTCTTTATCAGGTGTGGCATGCAGAACCTTTACTTGTGGCATGCAAGATCTAGTCCCCTGACCAGGCATCAAACCCTGGTCCCCCTGCGCTGGGAGCCCAGAGTCTTAGCCTCTGGACCACCTGGGGAGTCCTGGTCCTGTGAGATCTTAATGAGAGCCACTGTAGCTCCAGAAAAGGCTCAGAAGCACCTGGGCCAGGAAATTTATTTTTTAACATTTACTATATTGGAGTATAGTTGATTTACAGTGCTGTGTTAATTTCTGTTTACAGCAAAATGATTCTGATATATATATATATGTATAATATATCCAGTTATACACACACACATTCTTTTTCATATTCTTTGAAGCAGGAAGTTTCTAATGTGATAGCTCCACCTCCCTCTGCGGTAAGACTCTTCAAAGACCTGAGAAAAGCAACTCTAAACCTAAATGTTAATATAAATAGATCAAAGAGGTGGAGAGTCACATGGTATTAATGAGGCTATAGTACAAAGAGACATTGTCTACGTCTAAGAATAGGAGAAAGGGACAAGAAACTATGCAGACACCCTCAAATGTACAGATGTAATACAATAATGCTTTGTGGTCTGAAGGAGATTCCTACCCCCCAGGCAGAGAAAGACATAGAAGGTCAGGGAAATTGCTTTTATCCAACATCTGTGGTGCATCCAGTGATGCACCTGTAACCTCAGTATACTGGGCCTCTTTGGGGCAGTCCAGCTCTTACTTAGCTCCTACCCTTAGACCAGCTTCAATATTGTTGATATTTAAAAATAAAGAAATGACAGCTACTAATCCCACTCCCAAATCACTGATGAAGAATGTAGATTTTACTGAATGTTTTTGCACAAATTCAGAGGAAAAGTTTAAACTACACATCATACATCAACATTTCCTTAAAATTCTCTCTAAATATTTTTTTCTATTCCCAAAGAACTCCATATCTCTCTCTGGCCCTTCCTCAAATCCTCCTCTTCAGCTGCTTCACCCTTTTTCTGTCTGCATCACTGCTCCCTCAACACTCCTTTCTTTACTACTTGTGCTACCGAAGCAAGCACTACTCTCCTTCTTTCTTATATTTCAATGTTTTTCTTATTTTTTTAATCCTTTTCTTATGTAGACCAATATAGCATTCTGGGGCTCTAAAGTGTGTATCTTCCACCTCTACTTTTTTCAGAATCCCCCCTTCTCACAAGGAACTTATATTTGAAGATGTGCATGGTGGTTGTAGTAGGGAAATTGGAAATAGGTTTCTTTTAATGTGATTTTTTTCAAATTAATAGTATTTATTTGATGCTCAAAAAACCCAACAAGTTTTATTGGGCTATCATCATCTCCATTTTATAAATGGGAAAATAAAGGCAAGAAATTTGCCCAAGGTAAGTAAGTGGAAAGTAAGATTTTGAACCCAATGTGTCTGGCTGTAAAGCCTGGGCTTTTTCTACTCTACCCTTTTGTATTCTGTTTGGTTGGGGACACAGGCATATGAGTCATGTTTTAAAAGACAGAATGAAAGACATAGTTTTAAAAAGCTGTTGATGAGGTGCCATGAAATCGCAAAAGATGGCATGACTCAGTCCAACTGGGGGCTTTTGGGAGAATATATTAATTAATCTTTGAAGAATGGGTTAGATTTTAATAAGTAGAAAAGAAAATAGAGGAAATATAATTCAGGCATAGGAAACTGTGTATACAAAAGCTCGGGGGCATGAAATTCAAATGCAAGTAGAAAAACGATGAGACCAATGCTTTTGAACTGCGGTGGTGGAGAAGACTCATGAGAGTCCCTTGGACTGCAAGGAGATCAGACCAGTCCATCTTAAAGGAAATCAATCCTGAATATTCATTGGAAGGACTGATGCTGAAGCTGAAGCTGCAATACTTTGGTCACCTGATGTGAAGAACTGACTTCTTGGAAAAGACCCTGATGCTGGCAAGATTGAAGGCAGGAGGAGAAGGGGATGACAGAGGATAAGATGGTTGGATGGCATCACCAACTGGATGGACACGAGTTTGAGCAATCTCTAGGAACTGGTGATGGACAGGGAAGCCTGGCGTGCTGCAGCCCATGGTGTTGCAAAGAGTCGGACAGGACTGAGCGGCTGAAAAACAACGTGGCCGGCACACACTCTGTGCATGTGTGTGTGCGTTTGTCTGTTGTGCATGCAGGCACATGTGTAGGATAGTCAGAGAGCAATATCATGAGAAATTAGGTTGAAAAACTAGATTGAAACCTATTCTTGGACCTTTGTCTAAGTTTTCTGGGCTCAGAACCACCAACTGTGTCCTCTAAAGTTTTCACAATGCAGGAAGAGTCCCCGGCTCTGTTTCTAGTTAAGCTTGGGTTTAAATCTTGGCCATGCTACTTATTTGCTGTTTGATCTTGTGCAAGTTGCTTAACTTTTATAGGCCACAATTTTCCCAACTAAAAGTTGGGATAGTAATACCTACTTGTGAGAATTAAATGACATGCTATTACGTGCCTGGCACAGAAGGGGCTTCCTGGCAGGTTTGGTCAGTGGGAGTCCTGGCAGAAGATCACAGGAGGGAAGAGAATTGTGTCCCTTGATTGAAAGTCACAGCTTCTCTCCAGACTGCCCTCTCTACTGAACTCTTTTTTTTTCCTGGGCTCTGATAACCACCTCTTTTCCTCCCCCCTTCAAGCCTAGGGATGGGAATAGCCCTACTGTTGCTAGCCTGCAATATAGCATTATTCCTTATATTTCCTCAATGTCTTGCTCCCACTATTTAAAATAGTCCCTTTATTAAGTTCTTCTGAAATAATCCTAAATTTGTGTGTGCTATCTATTTCCTGCTGGGACTCTGATGATTACACAGACCATGTCTGTTTTGGCCACAGAACAGGCAAACTGCCTAAAAGTGATGTAAAATCATGCACTGGGATTTAATTTCCAGGCCCTGACATCTGTGACTTTGGCAACAACAAAGTACAAGTCATCCTTCGTTATCAAGGGAAATACCATGAGAACAACAAGGTCATCAAGTGCAGGGTGAGTGTGTGGGCTGGTCATTAGCCTTGGGAGAAGGGCAAGCATCTTGAATATGTTATCTGATTTAATCTTTATAACATCCCTCTAAATTAAGTACTATCATCTCCATTTTGCAGATTAGAAAATAGAAAGTGGTATAAATTACAGGAGTTTACAGAAGAAATTACAGAAGAAACTGATCTGAAAGACAGGAAGTCATATAAAGTTGTATCTTGGAACAAGGCTCAGCAAGTTCCCATTCCCCACTGCTAGAAATTGGAAGAGATGGGGGAAGTGGGGAGTGCTGGACTTAGAAAGAGGTGGTGAGTTTACCTTAGGAATATCTCAGCTAGAGAGATTTAGGTTGGCTGGAGGGTAATAGCTGGATTTCATTAGCAACTTAACAGGAAGTTACTGAATGTCAACTCTGTATTAGGCCTTGGACTGGGGATAAAGTAAGTTAGGCGTGACCTCTGGTCTCATAGAACTCAGAGTCTAGTAAAGGTAGGAGTCAAACAATGGAGAATGACTATTTAATGTAATGGGGGTCTATGAGAGCGTGGAGGAGACCCCACCGCCACCTGACCTTGTGTCTTAGGAAATGCTTCTTAGAAAAGTTTTCGCCTGAGCTGAACTTTGAATGATGAGCACAAATTGGCCTTGTAAAGGCTGGTGACAAATTTTGGAAGGATTGAGCTACTAGAAGAGGTAATCATATGAGAAAAGTTGAGGAGGCTTGAGAAAGAGTAGCACTGAAGAAGTTTGGCTCAACTAGAGCACAGGGGGGAGGCAGAGACCGAGTCCAGAGCAGCCCCTAGAAGCTGGGTCATTGGAAAACTTGTTTTCAGGGCAAAGTCCTTCCCTACCAGGTCAGTACAGGAGCTGTACATACAGGGACTCCCTGGGATCCTGCTCAGGGTAGGCCTTGTTGTATATAGGCCTATATACAACATATATAGGCCTTGTAGGCCTATATCTGCATAACATGCAGATATAGCAGATGAGTCAGATACGAACCCTGCTATTGAGAAGCTTAGAGTCTAGTGGGACAGACAGAAAACTGGAAAAGAAAAAAGAATGACCAGAGTTATGATGAAGGGAAGGATGGGAGCTAAGGGAGACCAGAGGAGTATGTACTTAGGAGAATGAGACCCAAAGACTCTTTTGGGTTAACCAAAGAAATAGGATGAGGAATATGGCAAAGTGTGTTTGTGACTACATGGGAGGTAGCATTCAGGAACTGAGGGTATGTTTTAGATGGTGCATTTAATGCTTGAGGTCCAACAGGGGACTGAAATATTCCTCTTACCCTTTCTAGATCAATAAAGACACTCACCTGTACACTCTCATTATTCGCCCCAGTGCTACTTATGAGGTCAAAATCGACAATAAGCAAGTAGCAGCTGGGGATGTGGAGGATGACTGGGTCTTCTCGCCTCCCAGGAAGATAAAAGCCCCCTATGCCCAGAAACCAAGGAAATGGGATGAACGGCTGCAAATAGAAGATCCTGAAGATAAGAAACCTGAGGTCAGAAGGTGTTTCCTTGGAAGCAACAGGGGATCTTAGCTGTGGGGATGGGCAAAGAAGGCTGGGAACAATGGAGCACAAATGGGAGACAACAGTCCCTCAAGGAGGTATCCAGTTAAATACTGGTATTCAAAAAGCATGGAGGGAAAAGGAAAGCACCTCACATTTGTTCAGGATCTATTGATCCTGCTAGCAGCCTCGATGAGGATAAGGAAACTGACACTTAAAAATGAATGAAGTGACTTGCCCAAGCTCATATACATTAGAACCGACATTTGAACCTGGATATCTTTGACACGAAAGTTACTGAAATGGGAAATGTGTGGAGTATATGGACTGATTCATTATTATTCACTGGAAAGCTGTATCAGATACAGCTATGAATAGAACAATTCAGGGACTGTGAATCCTCTTGGATTTCAGAATCTAGTGAGGGATGCAGGCAGGTACACAGATGCAGGTCACTGTGTAATTAATGGTGAGAGTCAGGGAAGTCAAATCCTGTGGGAGTTATGAAAGTGAAGTCGCTCAGTCGTGTCCGACTCTTTGTGACCCCGTGGACTGTAGCCTACCAGGCTCCTCCCTCCATGGGATTCTCTAGGCAAGAATACTGGAGTGGGTTGCCATTTCCTTCTCCAGGGCAGCCATGAGTAGGTTCCTAATTCAGGCTGAGTTGGGGTGTAGGTGGTGTTGGGACTCTGGGGTCAGACAGATATGGGTTTGTATGGGAGCACCACCATTTACTAACTATAACATCCCACCTATAAACAGACCTTGGGCAAGGAACTTAGCTGCTATGAAATTTCACAAACAGGGTTTTTATAATACCTATATGTGAAAGTTGTTGTAAAGATTAAATGAGCTAATATATATAATTTAGTGCCTGGTACATAATAAGTCCTTAATACATGGAATTTATATGTTAATCATGTACTGAATTTCAAAGAGCAAATTCATTAGAGCAAGGGAAATTGAGTTGAAGGGAAGATATTCCAGACCCACAGCAGGTATGAAGACACATCACTCAAGCAGAAAGTAACATGGTTATGCGAAGTACTGAAAGCTGCAGTTTAGTATTTTGGGACCATAAAGTTCAAGGTGGAGAGTGAGTGGGAGATGAGTTGGAATGGTCTGTTGGAGCCAGGTCATGGAGGGCCTCACCTGCTGGGCTGCTGCTCCTCAGGGCAGAGCAGATTCAGCTTCATATGGAAAAGATGCTCAGGGTTAATCGAGGAGCAGCATGGCACCCAGCAACCGGAATTCATTCCCTAAGGAGAGGCCTGTAGAGAAGTAGGCAAGGCCCAGCCATGTGTAAGGAGATTCAATGGGCTCCAAACCCAGGAGGAGGGAGGTATGGTCAGGGAATTAAGGCAGATGATCAAGCAGTGTCTGGACCTTCAGTACCCTGGGAAAATTATGGGCTGGGTTAGTTCCAGACCGAGCAGGCAGGCTCAAAGCAGCAAGACTAACCGTTGACCCTTCCTCTTGGTGTGGGCCATGCACCTGATGTAGTCAGGGATCTAGGCCTGGGGCAGAGGGGAGAGGCTCAGGCCTCTATGCTCCCTGTTGAGGGGACCTAGAGAAGGTAGAAACTACTTAGGTAGACTGGACCAATCAAGTCCATAGACCCCAGGATAAGATGCTGACTGTTAATATTTCAGAACCACAAAGCAGCTGAGAGAGCCCAGGAACCTGGGAACTTTATGCTGGTGAATGACTGTGAGCCTAGTGGGCTTGGCATCAAAGCCTTTATTCAAGTCCGAGAAATGGTCAGCACCAAGGTGAACTGTCAGGTAGATAGACCAGAACTTCAGAGGCTCCAGAGCAGAAGAAATATGAAAGATAGGACAGGCTGTAACTTGGAGTTCTGTCTTAGGAAATAGAAGGGACCTGGGGTACAAAGGAGGACTGATACAGATCTGGGAGCATGCTGGTGTCCAAACCAGGTCACTAAAACATGTCTTTAGGAAAAGGGACCCAGGCTAGAAGATTTGTTCTAATAATGGGGCATATGACTGTGGAAGGGAGAGGGCCAGGGTAAGGAAAACCCCCAGCTTCTTTGAGCTTAAAGTTGTCAGGGTCAGAAGGATGGAGAATTTGAGGAGAGGCTGGATTGCTTAAAGGCTTTTTCTCTGCTGTATGTATCAGATTTGTTTGCAGAGTCCTGAGCTGGGCTTTCATAGGGGTGAGGACAGGAGAGCAGCAGGGGCAAGGTGCCAGGTCCACTTGACTGTACTCTGGACCCCAGTTTCACTCTGGCCCACCCATCTGTCTTCATGGAGGAACATTTCATTTTAGGACTGGGAAGACTGAATACATCCCTGACCCAGATGCCAAGAAGCCATACAACTGGAATGAAGCAATGGATGGGGAGTGGGAAGGGCCCCTGATACCAAACTTGAAATATAAGGTGAGCAGTGGTGCGGCGGGGAGGTGGGGGGGATCACCTTTCAATCAGTGTGTGAAATAAGACAGAAGAGATGTAAACTTTAATTTACAGAACAGAAACACTAAGATCCTGTGGTCATCTTTCTGCTTCCCCACTGCCCCCTGCCCTGTTTCCCTCCATAAGGTTGTAGCTTCATCTGGGCCCTGTACTCAGGGCTGTGTCTGGCTGGGAGCAGGTGGGCTGGTCAAGGTTGATGCTGGGAGGCAGAGGTCCAGGGAGTCCTAGGCAAGGAGTTTGTCCCAAGTGGTGGATAACAGCCAAAGGAACATGATCAAAACAGGAAATGGGTCTGGGGTCAGGGACCAGAAGTCTCAGAAGTGGTCCAGAAAGGGGAAGAGTAGGACATGAATAGCCAAACATGCTGGGGTAGGCGGGCTTCTTTTTAAGGGCCAAGTCCTGACCTCACGTTGGAAGTGAAAGGGAGCTAAAGCAATCAACTATCAAATGGTCCAGAGATAGAATTGACTGAAATAAGTATTGTTTTATTTGGTCCCAGTTTCCTGTGCTGCACACCAGGAAGAGAATGGCCCCAAGTCCAGAGTCCTCAGATGGTGTTCCCTATGAGGCTACGTTTCCTTACCCCATGATCAAATTTGCACAGAGAACTGGGACCAGGCTCATAATGGGTCTCTACCACCTTGTTCAGATCCCTCTGGGGAGAAAGGGGAACTTGGAAGGGTCTTGTGAGTTAGCTCAAAGAAAAGGAAAGAAGCTCCAGGAAGCCTGCTCTGAATCCTTATGCCTAATCCACAATTGTCTTTATAAACTGATTAGTCTTTCTAATTGCACGAGAAGAATGGAAAAATACTAACGCCATGTTCACTCTTCGGGTCTTTGCTTAGGGGCAATGGAAACCTCGGACCACTGACAATCCCAATTACCAGGGGGAGTGGATTCATCCAGAAATAGACAACCCTGAATATAAGCCTGACCCCAACATTTGCCACCATTACAACATCAGTGTCCTTGGCCTGGACCTTTGGCAGGTAAAGCTCTCTGGGCTCAGAGCCATTGAACAACAGTCCCTCTGAAGTTTCCGCAAAGTGGAGAGAGCTCCAGTCTGGAAATTACAAGAGCTGAATGAGTCTTGTTCTTTCTAAATCTCAAACTATTCATCTTTAAAATGGGGCTAGTTATATTTATCCTGATAATTACAATGTCTAAAATTTACTGAGTCTCTACCCTGTACCAAGCTCTATTTCAGGGACTCTGCAAATGCCATTTAATTCTCATTATGAAATCCCCTGTACCTAAATGTGGAAACTGACATTCAGAAAAGTTAGCTAATTTGCCCGAAGACACATCTGGAAAGCAGAGAAGCTGAGATTTGAGTTCAGGCCTTTCTGAGGCTAGATTCAGTCTTCTAATAGTTTGCATTAGAATGAATGCAAACTATATGAATCTCGGGGGGTAGTTCTGGAGATAAAAGGGAATCAGAGATGTGGTAAAACTCTGAAATGCTAAAATCCCCAGAGAGAGTTTGGGGCTGATTGTCCCAGCCATGATGACAAATCCTGACCTCGCCTCCCTCTTCTCTGCCAGTTACCTTTCCTGGCTCTGACTGGAAGGCAAAGAGGGGGGCTCAGAAACTTAGGCCATCAGATTGTTGTTTTCTTCCAATGAGACCTATTATGATTCTTCCCCAACTCAGGAGAAGAGGGTACCTCAAGAGCATGCCCCAGAGGGAAAACTTTAGCTCAGGAGACCCCTTGGAAACTACAATCTCTGTAGTATTGAAATTCCCTTGGAGAGGAAAGGAAAGTAAACATTACTATCTGCTTATTATTACCCCATGTTACATTTGAGAGACTTTAGAATCAGAAATGCCACGTGATATGCCCAAGAGCACACAAGTAGTGCATGGGAGAGACAGGATTCAAAGACCTGTCAGCCTAAGTCCTTCACTGACTACATCCACTGTACAATGGAGCTTCTAGAAAGTGAAGCCACTGGTTCTTGGGTGTATTCTGGAATGTTCCATGGCCAGGGAAATCTCTGTCTCTGACCAGTGATTTCTACAGTTCAGGGCTGCTAAAGGTCTCTTGAACAGACGCCTGCTATTTGAAATTTTCTTGGATTATTTATTTCAACTTTATTCATTTCCTGATTCAGTGACATCAGCATACAAATGCAAGGAGATGAGGTAGGTAAATTACCAGGTACACAGTAGGGGTTCAGGAGAGAAGGAAGGAAGAAAGAACAGAGGGACATATGTTCTTCTTTCTTTGCTTTCTTATCTAAAGAATATGGATACAGTCTCTGCAAATTCCCATTACCTCTTTTTTTCAGCTGTCCCTTTTTAATAATAGGAACTTTCTACATCTTGTAAAAATATGTGGTCATGTTAACATGCCTAATCTGATTGTTTCCTTAAAATGCATTGGGTTTTTTTTAAGGCACACACTAAACAGTATCTTTGTTCATTTACAAAATATTAAAATTATTTGGCACTAATTTCTCTGAGTTCTATCTTCCTCCTCCAATAGGCAAAATTTCCTATTTGAGAATTTAAACCATGCTGAAAGAGTGTTTCTCAAACTGTCACATGCATATGAATCACTCAGATCTTAATAAAATGCAGATTCTGATCCAGCAGGTCTGGGATGAATCTTAAGAGACAACATTTCTGGAACTCCAGCAAGATCTCTTTATCTATTTTTCCTCTTGTAACACAGTTCTGCACAGTGCTGACATCACCCTTGCAGGCATCATTTCCTGTTAAGTTCTAGTTGGGTCTGGCACTCCCAAGTCCTACTCCACCCCACTCACTCAGCCAATCCAGCACATCCAGCTTACCACAGGATCCCTGAATCTCGCTGGAAAGCCTAGCGCCTCTCAGCGTGGAAACGGGCGGGGATGCGCTCACTGCCTCTACCCAGCGTGGGTTTCCGAATACTCTGTGAACCCATCACCCTCTGCATCAGGTCCTAGCCTAGTAAGTTTCTTAACCCTTCTGCTTAGTTCCCGACCCAGCCTTCTCTCTTCCATACAAAATTCCTTTTCTTTCCTTCTATTTTTCCCTCTTAGGCAGAAGATACTACCGTCTTTCATTGGGACTGAGCCTGGGAGGAGATGGCAGTGAACAAAGAAAATACTTTCTCTTAGCTTTGGGTCTCCTTATGATATTTGAAGGAGTATAGCCTAACAGTCATAATGCAGAGCACGCTGACATTCCTTAGGTCATATGGTCTGTGTCACAGCCCTATGGGGCTGGAAGGTAGGGTTTATCATCTTTATTTTATTGACCAAGAAGTGGAGGGCTTAGAGAGGTCATGTGACTTGTCAAGATCTCATAGCCAGTAAGTGGCTAAATCTATACTCTTTCCATTTTATGATTCAAGTGGGACATCAAGGAAACTAGGTAACTTTCAGTGAATTAATTTTTTAGGCTTTATAGTCTCACAAAAGTCTTTCTCACAAGTTCTCTCCTGAGAAGTGTGTGAAGGAAACAGGGAAGTTATATATTCTTCCATTGTCCAGACAAAAACATGGAGACACAGAAAGGATAGAGTAGACCGAGGTCCCTCCATTAGTGAGGTTTAGGAAGCAGGACTGGCCCTCATGTCCTGATTCTCAGCTGGAGGCAGAGCCATGAGTTTAGTGTAAAGGGATGGAGGTAAAAGAGCACCCGAAGAGAACAGGGGAGATTGGAAACATTTCTTGTGGGAGTAGGAAAAATGGAAGAGCCAAAAAATGAGCAGTTCTCTAACCAAGGCTGCTGGCAACTCAAAAAAGAAAAACAAAACAAAACATCCAACTCAAAAAAGAAAAAACAATCCCAAAGAAAAAAATTGTAAAGTTTCATAAAAAATTATTAAAACAAATTTTTTGAATGGCTCAGAGGAAATTAACAATCTCTATCCAATGTGGCTATTTTGTCATTTATTTTTCTGCTGAAGGCAGGGTTGGTGGGATGATGTAAGCCAAATAAACTTCCTTTTTATTTAAAAAAGCAAAACAAAACTTTTTTTAAACTTGAGAGGGAGGCTATGGTGATAACACATGCTGCAAACTTTCTCTTGGTCACACAACTGCTCTCACACAACTAATTTGCTGATTTATTTAACATAGTGCTGAAGTTTAAAAATCCAGAATGACCCTCCTGTGTTTCATTTGAAACATATGGAGATACTGAAAAATTATGATAAAAACTTACCATTTATCAAATGACTATTATAAACACTGTGTTTTACATGTATTATTTCTAATGCTCATGACAACACTGCAAGGAAGTTATTTTTAATACTTCACTTAAGAGGGAATAAAATAGATGGGGAAACAATGGAAACAGTGACAGACTTTATTTTCTTGTGCTCTAATATCAGTGCAGATGGTGACTGCAGCCATGAAATTAAAAGTTGCTTGCTCCTTGGAAGAAAAGCTATGACAAACCTAGACAGCATATTAAAAAGTAGAGAGATACTTTGTTGACAAAGGTCCGTCTAGTCAAAGTATGGTTTTTCCAATAGTCATATACAAATAAGAGAGTTGAACCATAAAGAAAGTTGAACACTCAAGAACTGATGCTTTTGAAGTGTGGTGTTGGAGAAGACTCTTGAGAGTCCCTTGGACTGCAAGGAGATCCAACCAGTCCATCCTAAAGGAAATCAGTCCTGAATATTCATTGGAAGGACTGATGCTGGAGCTGAAGCTCCAATACTTTGGCCACCTGATGTGAAGAACTGACTTCTTGGAAAAGACCCTGACGCTGGGCAAGATTGAAGGCAGGAGGAGAAGGGGACGACAGAGGATGAGATGGTTGGACGGCATCACTGACTCGATGGACATGAGTTTGAACAAGCTCCAGGAGTCAGTGATGGACAGGGACAGCAGCCTGGCATGCTGCAGTCCATGGGGTTGCAAAGAGTTGGACACGACTGAGCGACTGAACTGAACTATGAGGGAATAGGCTCAGAGGAGTTGAGTAACAGCCCCAAAGTCACACAGACACTATGTGGTTGAGCTGGTCTGACTCCATGACCTCTGCTCTTTCTATTCTATTTCTTTATCATTGAAAAATGCTGAAAGTATTTTTTTCAGCTATTCCTCATGACATGTGGGATCTTAGTTCCCTGACTAGGGATCGAACCAGTGCCTCTTGCAATGGAATTTTGGGTTCTTAACCACTGGACCACCAGGGAACTCCAATGAACACTGAAATTATTATATACCATTGACTAATTCATCTTTTTCTGTAATTGTAAATGTTAAATATGTTATTTTAAGAAAATAGAGAAATATGGTAGAGAACTGTGCTCACACTTCTTGTCGAACTTTTCTTTTCCTTGTATTCTTTTAGTTTTTCTGACTACATTGAGGAGAGAACCTTAAAAAGGCATCTGTAAGTGATAGCAGAGGTAGATGCCGCCAATCTGAACTGGGGCAAGAGCCACTGGGCAGCAATTTGGAGCCTGACAGAGTGATGGAAATTTCTTCACAACCCTCTGAAAGAGTTGTCAGAGGCTTGGGGGACATAGCACCTTGGGAAACAGTAAAGTAACTTATTTCTAGAGCAGATCAGCTAAGGTGGTACAGCATTCTGGAGCTTTTCTATTCTTAATCACCTTTGTATTCCCTCACTCCACCTCAGTTATTGATTAAAATCACTGGGCTCCTGGCCTGGTAATCTGCATTTTGCAAAGCTTCCAGTTGATATTTTTTTAAGCTGGTCGACCTAGTTCTAATAATCCCATCATTTTCATTTCAACAGGTGAAATCAGGCAGCTTCTATGACAATTTCCTTCTTACAAATGATGATGAGTTTGCAGAGGAGGTTGGAAATATGACCTGGGGAACAAGAAAAGTAAGATGTTCACTCATATGGATTTCCAGATGTCTGACGCCTCAGCTGTGCACTGTTCTCTGCATTTAAAAAAATCAGTCGCGTAGTCATTGTCTCATTTGCTGGTTGCGTGGCCCTGAGAGGCAGGGTAAAGAATTTGTATTCATTGGACATCTATAACCTTGTACATGACTCTATGAACATTTCCAAAAGTCTTCCCGCTTAGCCCTTAAAACAACCCAGCAAGACAGACATTAGAGTTTGTCTGTTTGTTTGTTTTTAATTTCGATGGGAGTAGCATTGCTTTACAATGTTGTGTTAGTTTCTACTGCACAGCAGAATTAATCAACTATACACAGTCCACAGGGTCGCCAAGAGTCGGACATGACTGAGTGACTGAACCGAACTGATACATATATATATATATATATATATATCCCCCCTTTTCAGATTTCCTTCTAATTTAGGTCACCACAGTTCATTAAGTAGAGTTTTCTATATTACTGCAGTGTATACTTAGTTGTGTGTTTCATATATAGTATCTAATAGTGCATATGTGTCACAAGGCAGATATTTTTATTCCCACTTTTCAGATGTAGGAATTGAGAGTCAGAGAGTATATGTAAACTGTGCAAGGTCACACACAACCTTTAACTTGTTGAATCAGAATGCACACACCTGTGTAACATTTCCTGCTCACAGGAAGCCACTGAAGCCATTTCTGATGGATGATTTGTAGAAGGAAACAAGGTGTTAGTGCTCTCTACCAGCTTCCCTGCTCTCCTAGAACTATTTTACGGGTGGAGTGATACTTGGGACAATAGTTTCTTAATGGAGCCGCCCTTCATCCAGACCTCCTGGTTCTGCAGGAAGGGCCATTGAAGCAGGTTTGTGGCCAAAGCCTGATTACCCTAAAGGCAGACTAGGCCCATGCTTACATCAGTAGCAAAGCATAGGCATCATAAAGAGATTTTTGAGAGAACTTTAGTATTTAATCTTTTCAAAGAGGCAGTGATACAGTCACCATAGAAAAAAATAAAAGTTAGACATTTTTACACTTTTTAGTCTGGTTTTATTTTTATTTTGAGGTTATCATCTAACATTGTTTTATTGAGGTAATATTACATATTGGTTAAGAACATGAGTTTTAGAGCTAGATTGCTTAGGTTCAAATCCAGGCTCTGTTACTTGCTAGCTGTAGGATCTTGGGCAAGTTATTTAACCTCTTCAGTCTCCTCATCTATAAATTGTGAATAAGATAGCAATTATCTTATAAGTCCCTGGCACATAGTAAAGTGAAGTCTCTCAGTTGTGTCTGACTCTTTGCGACCCCATGGACTGTAACCTACAAGACTCCTCTGTCCATGGAATTTTTCAGGCTAGAGTACTGGAGTGGGTTGCCATTTCCTTCTCCAGCGTATCTTCCCAATCCAGGGATCGAACCGAGGTCTCCTGCATTGCAGGCACACACTTTACCATCTGAGCCACCAGGGAAGCCTTTAAATGTTGCTTACTCAACAAAGCCTCTTTTGACCAAAGAGCAAAATCCCCATGATGACAGGCGTATAGTAACTGATCAATAAATGGTACTTATTATTATTAACCTGTATATTCACTTGGCAAATATTTGTTGAGTACCTGTTCAAAGCACTATTGTAGTTGTTGGGGATATGCCAGTGAAATAAAACAGAAAAGTTTCCACCCTCATGGGGTTTACATTCAGGGGAAACCAACAAGAAACATAAAGAAGTAAATATATATGATGAGATGGTGAGATAAACTACAGAGGACAAAAAAGCAAAAGAGAGGCCTGTCATCAAGGGGATTTTGCTCTTTGGTCAGGAGATGCTTTGTTGAGTAAGCAACATTTAAGTAACTTGGAGGAATAAGGAGCAAACCACACAGATATTTGGGAAGAAAAGCCTCTGGTAGAGACAGCAGCAAATGCAAAGTCCCTGAAATAGAAGCATAACTTGCTTATCCAAGAAATAGTAAGAAGGAAAATTATCCAAGAAAGAGTAAGAAGGAAAGTGTATAGTGCTGAGTGAGAGAAAGAGAGTAGTTGCCACCATTTCTCTGAATAAAATGGGGAGCCATTTTTAGCAAAGGAGTGATATGAACTGGCTCATAGATGAATGTGTTACTCTGGTTGCTGTGTTGTAAAAGACTGTAGGAATAAAGGCAGAAGTGAGTGGTGGTGGTGAAGACAGAAATGTTCAGATTCTAGATTCATTTTGAAGGCAAAATTCACAGGAATGACGGATTAGATACAAAATATGAGTGGGAGTAAAGAGGGATGGCTGCAAAGTTTTTGACTCCAGTGATTAGAAGGGTGGAGTTATTGAGATAGGGAAGAACAGGAAGGAGCATATTTGGTGTAGGAGTGGGGACAGAAACAAATAACATATTATTAAATGTTAAGTCAGATATGATGATTAGAAACCCAATGTCAATGAGGCAACTGGATACAGCCTAAATAAGAGATATAATAGTATATTTGAGAGTCATCATCCTACAGGTAATACTTGAAGCCCCATGACTCTGGATGAAATCCCCTATGGAGGGGGGATATAGAAGGAAGATTCAAGGATGAGCTTTGGAAAGAAAGTGAAGTCACTCAGTCATGACCTACTCTTTGTGACCCCATGGACTGCAGCCCGCCAGGCTCCTCAATCCATGGGATTTTTCCAGGCAAGAATACTGGGGTGGGTGGCCATTTCCTTCTCCAGATGATCTTCCCTTCCCAGGGATCAAACCCCGGTCTCCCGTACTGCAGGCAGACTCTTTACCGTCTGAGCCACCAAGGAATCCTGAAGAGCTTTGGAGCACCCCGGTATTCAGAGATCAGGGAGAGAAAGTGGAACCAGTGAAGAAGACAGAAAGAGTAGCCGATGAGGTAGGAAGAGAACCAGAGGAGTATCCTGTTGACCAAGTGAAGAAAGCATTTTAAGGGGAAAAGGAGTGATCAATCGTATTGGATGGTCAATAAAGATGAGGACTTAGAAGGGACCACTGAATTTAGTAACATGGAGTTCATTGGTGACTCTGACAAGAGCAGTTTCAGAGAAGAGGTACAGGGAAAAAATGGATTTGAAAAAGAATGAAAGAAGAACAACCAGAGACATAAGTATAAACTAGTGTTTCGAGGAGTTTTGTGGTTAAAAAAAAAGGGTAGAGAGAATAGGGTGGCAGGTAAAGGGAAATGTTGGTCAAGACTTTTTGACCAACGTGCCTGCTTTTATGTTAATGGGAATGATACAATAAAGAGAAAAACAATATTGGAGAAAAAGAGAAGAATTGATAGAGCACTGTTCTTGAGACTATGAAAGTGGGTGAGATCTAGTGCTCAAGGTGCACTGGCTTCCCATAGGAGTACAGATATTTCATCCATAATGACAGGAAAAAAAGGAATGACTGTAGAAAAAATATAGGCAGGTGGGTAGATGTGGTGGTGACAGTACATGTAGTTGGATTCTCTGGGAAGCACACAGACACCAAGATGGTGTTAGAAATGTAAGTGATTTATTGCGAGTAATGCCTGGGAAAGATGAAGGGTAGAGGGGGTAGGAATAGGCACTTCTGAAAGGAGAAAGGGAAAGGAGGGTTGGGTAGGAATTATAGCTAAATACAGTGCAGCTCTGAGAAAACCTTGTTAGCCCAACATGGCTCCAGGGGAAAAGAAGGAGAGTGAATCAAACACAAAACTATAGTAGGCTCACCAGTTACCACTAGGGTCTCACTTGAGTTCAGTTTTAATGAATTTAAAATGACAATCAGTTTGTTTTTATTATTTTATCTAGTCATTCTCTCTGCTTAGGTGCAGGCATGGCAAACGAATTAATCAGATTTGAGGACCTGTCCAACTAAGGGAGGGAAGGGCAAGGGAGTTGAAGATATTTGCAAGAGAGTAATCACATAAAAATACAGAAAGGAGGATAGTGAAGGTATGAGTTAGATGAGGTCCAATGAAAAGGAAATGGTTCAATGGATTATTATAGGTCCAGGAGGCTTGAGGAGTTGGTAGAGTTTGGTTACCTTTGGCAAAATCTGCTTTGGTAAAGAATGGAGGGTAGAAACAGATCAGTGAGTAGAGCAGTGAGAGGGAAATAAAGAAATAGAAACGTTAACTGTGGCCAGTGCTTTCCAGGCACAAGAAAATGAAGGCTTGACTGAAAGAGAGAGTATGCCCCCTCAACACAATGAGGCAAACACAACAAGATGTCAAGCATTTGCTCCCAGTAGGATTGTCGAGGGCCCCAGCCTATGGGGCATGCAGTTTCTCAATCTAGCTTTGTCTCCCAGGACTGGGTAAAAGACTACTTGGCCTAGATTCTCTATGTTGAGGATTAAAGACCTAGAGGAGTTCTAACTCTGTCCTTTCTTTAAGGGCCCTCTGAGCAGTAAAATTTATGATAACGGCTCTAAGGATCGAATTCTAGAACCCGGGTGACCCATTAGAGATCACAGAATCCCACTTCTGACTACAAGTTTGTAGTTGCTATAGTTCAAAAGCAAATTCAACGTGAATTTATTTTTGACATAAATCCCAGCAACATTTTTTAAACCGTGTCCTACCTAGAGTAATGCAAACAAAAGCAAAAAATAAACAAATAAAACCTAAAAAAAAAAAAAAAGAGCAAACTCAAAGAGCTTCATTAAAACTATTTTACATGGAGAAGGAAATGGCCACCCACTCCAGTATTCTTGCCTGGAAAATCCCATGGACAGAGGAGCCTGGTGGGCTACCATCAGGTCTCAGAGAGCCAGACCTGACTGAGCACACACACACGTGTGTCACACAAGCCCCTGGTCACTGATGTTCACCATCTCATCTCGCCTTGCGCCCTCTTCTCCTGTGTGTTGTTTTCCAATCTCTGACTTTTTTTTCCCAGGTTTAATTTCTTTCATTTTCCCTTCTGTTACTGCTCGAGGGGCTATCTTTTACAAGTTCTAGATGAAAATACAAGTTTTTTTGCAGGGGAAGGAGAATGCAGTGGCCAGCCAGGCGCTTACGTCTCCTTCCTAAACAAACAAACAAACAAAAAACTATTTTACAGTAATATAGCAGAAAGAGGGTCAAACTCAGAACCAGAAAACCTGATTTCTAATTCTAGTTCCACAACTCAGTAACTGTATAGCTTGGGCAAGTCATTTAATCAATATGAACCTCATATTCCTAGAAAATGCGACCTTGTACATTGTTGTAAGGAATAGAAATAGCATGTGTATATTGTCTCACACCATGCTTAGCAGTGCTGTAGGCACTGAGTAAATGTTTGTTGAATCTGAACCAATTTTATTTATGAACAAATTATACACACGCATACTTCTTTCCACTCCACACATACTAAAAATTTGTATGTAAATAAACACCATACCACAAATCTTTAAGTGTGTGGGGAGATGCCAGATGTTTCTAAAGTGATTCAACTTTGTTTATAGCATCTGTAAATTACTATTTTGAAATTTCATACTCTAAAGAGGATGAAGAGAAGCAATGGAGAGAACTGTATGAAGAAATGGAAAAAAGAAAACAGGAAGAAGAGGCCAAGAAGAAAGAGGAAAGGGAATATGACATTTGGGGAATTGAAGAAAAGGGAAGTGAAGAAGATTCTGCTGAGGAATCAGGAAATGACAGGCAGCTGAAGGAAGATGATGATGAAAGAGCATTTCTGGGTGAAAATGTAGAAGTCTGTGTTGACCGGAAGGATGAACTATAGCTGGGTAAAAGGTGGTCCCCACTCAGAGGCAAATGATACTGCTTAGAAGGAAGAATGTTCAGGAGTTTGAGCAAAATCTAGGGAGCAAAATTACTTGCTCTTTTTGAATGAACACTGAATTTGTATTTCTATCCTATCATCTTCGCTCTGTATGTCTTTGGGAAAGTCCCACCAACTTTAGGGGCTTCTATTTTCTTGTCAATGGAAACCTGTTTCATGAGGTTGTTTTAAGGATTAAATTAGTGATATGTATAAAGTGCCTGATATAAATATTCAGTCAACCAGTAGTAGCTATTACTACTATCATTTTCATGGTGTTTATAAAATTAATTGACAGTAAAAGAGCTTCTTTATAAACTCAAGCCTCACTCTCAATTTATTCCAGTATATACAATAATTTTATTTTATTTTATTTTATTTTAATTTTTTTATCCTCAAATTTTATTTATTTATTTATTTATTTTTCCATTTATTTTTATTAGTTGGAGGCTAATTACTTTACATCATTACAGTAGTTTTTGTCATACATTGAAATGAATTAGCCATGGATTTACATGTACTCCCCATCCCGGTCCCCCCTCCCACCTCCCTATTTTATTTTAATATCTATATTATTTAGTATTTACTGAGCAGTTCTGATGGTTGTATTTGTGGGAATGCTATTTGATGTTTTCTTCTTGCAGGTGTATCAGCACTCAAAAGCAAAATCGGACTTCCTCTTAAACAATGATACTTTGTGAAACTCCTTTTGCTTCTCTGCTGTTTGGGGCCCTAATTTTTTAATTAATTATTACTTGTTTGCAGGTTAGCTGGTTTTATGTTTTGGTACTTTTCTGTACCACTGGTACACAACATCATTATATGCATTCACATAGCTCTTTACAGGTCACAAAGCACTTTCCTATCAATTTCCTCCTGCAATGTGCTCATTTAACCCCCAGAGAAGCCAGGATACCATTATTATCTCCCTTTTACAGATGCAGGAAGTGCTAAGAGCAGGGAAGTCACTTGCTCAGGTCAGCCCGTGAGGGACGGGGCCAGTATCTGAATTCAAGTTTGTCTGGTTCCAAAGATTATCCTTCCATTGCATTAGACTGTTGAATGAGTGAGTATTACTATTGAATACAGATAGTAGGCAAGTCCCATATGGGGAAAAAAATATTCCTTTAATGAAGATAATCATAAAGTAATTTTTCTCTTTTAAAAAATTTCTCAAAAAATATACCAACAAGCAGTTGAATGACGTGTGACAGCCCTTCATATTAAGAAGCTAACTAATGTGGTTGCCAGGTACTTAAGGTCATCATGGTTGATTCCTGGCCTGACTTACTTACCAACTGTAGTAACTTGGACAAGTAATCTAACTTTTCTGGGCCTCGTTTTTCACATTTGCAAACTCAGCTGTGAGAATTAAATGCTGACTCCTTCCTTCATTTAACTAGGACTACACCTATGACCAATCCTAGTCTAGCTGGAGCTTCAAGCCCAGACACAATTATCACATGATAGCACAGGGCTACAAATTTGAGTCTGGAACACAGTAATGTTAGTCACTCAGTCATGTCCAACTCTTTGTGACCCCACGGACTGTAGCCCGCCAGGCTCCTCTGTCCATGGGATTTCCCAGGCAAGAATACTAGAGTGGGTATCCATTCCCTTCTCTAGATCTTCCTGACCCAGGGATTGAACCTGGTTTGCCTGCACTGCGGGCAAATTCTTTACCATCTGAGCCACCAACGAAGCCCAGAGAAAGAAACGTGTGAATCAAATTTCAGTGTCAAAAAGCACGGCACCTGGATGATAGGAATGGGGTGGTGAAGTCGCGGAGGAGTAGCAACAATTCCTTCTTCCTTCTTTCCTGTAGCTTGGAGTCTGCTGTAGCTTCTGGGCCTTAGAATCTTTGGAATATTCTGGTTTGGGAAACTTGCCTTTGCAGGGAAGGCAAAACATTACCTCTTCCCTCTTAGGGTCTTCAGCTGAGCCTGAGAATTTAATGTAAGACGGGTGAAGTCTGAGCTCTTCAGTAGGAGTTGTTCCAAATGCAGATGTATTTGTGGGGAGGAAGATGATCTCCACATCTTACTCCTCTGCTATGTTGCTTATAAGATCCCATCCCAGATCCTGCTGGGTTATTTGTAGTGTAGAAAGAAAAGTGCTGAGCTATCTTCAGTTCAGTCAGTCACTCAGTCATGTCCAACTCTTTGTGACCCCAGGACTGCAGCACGCCAGTCTTCCCTGTCCATCACCAACTCCTAGAGCTTTCTCAAACTCCTGTCCATCGAGTCGGTGATGCTATCCAACCATCTCAACTTCTGTCATCCACTTCTCCTCCTGCCTTCAATTTTGTCCAGCATCTGGGTCTTTTCTAATGAGTCAGTTCTTTGCATCAGGTGGCCAAAGTATTGGGGCTTCAGCTTCAGTATCAGTCCTTCCAATGAATATTCAGGATTGATTTCCTTTAGGATTGACTGGTTTGATCTCCTTGCAGTCTAAGGGACTCCCAAGAGTCTTCTCCAACACCACAGTTCAAAAACACCAATTTAGAGCTATCTTTGTAAAATCCAGTCTAAGTATGAATTCTTGAAACACATGTGGCCCCAAAGGAAATCAGAAGCTTTTTGGAAATTAGAGTTTGTACAAAAGTGAGTCTTCTGTTTCATGGACTGAAATTACATGTGATATTGTAGGTATGGAGTGGGGATGGCGGGGTGGGGCAAGGTAAAGATAAAAGGACAGTTGTACAAGAGAAAAACAAACAAATTTATTCAATGTAAGTTTTATGTGACAAGGGAGCCCTCATAAGAAAATGAAGACCCAAAGAAGTGGCAAAACCTAAATGCTTTAATACAGGTTAAACAAAGAGAGGCAATTGTGGAGAAGTAACTAAAATGTACAGGGAGGCTGAAGGACGATAAGAATTATTTTAACAATGTCAGTTTGGGTAGAATTCTCTTGGTCTCAGTTTGATAAGACTGTTTCTTTTCTCCTGGTATGTGAAGGGCAGCTCCTACGTGGGAGTTCTATCTCCTGTGTTCAGGAGGAAAGGGGAGATCAAAGTGTCCCTTTTGTATCTTCTGTTTTTCAAGTCCCTTTAGTTCAAAGTAACCCTAATGCCAAAGTGGCATATTTTGGGGTAGCATATCTTGCCCTTTTCATCTTTATACCTGTTTCTGTAACATAGAGTCTTCTCATGATGAAAAAGAGCAAGGCTTCAGGTGCTGAGTCTGAACACAGTCTCGGGGCTGCAGGGCTGGTGTACGGGAATCTTATGTTTTAGGGTTGCCAGTCTAATAGGAGCACTGTTTACTACCAATATCTGCTCTGATTGGCCAGGCATATGTTCAGTTGTTATATATTTTCACATATCACCAGATAAAGATAATGATCTTCATGCAGACTTTTTGGGGAATAGTAAATAATAAAGATCCATTTTAGGGAATTCCATGGTAGTTCAATGGTTAGGACTCTGCGTTTTCACTACCAAGGGCACAGGTTCAATCACCAGTGGGAGAACTAAGATCCCATAAGTCATGTGGCATGGCCCCTCCAAAAATAGATCCATTTACATATATTTTTAAAGTTGCTGCTTTTACCTTTGTTAATTTTTTTACTTTTATATGAATCAATTATATAAATATTATTGCAGAAATTAATGTAATTTTAACAAAAATTTATGTATAGTTCCATCCATTTTGCATACAGGCTGAAATTTTTTTGTGTTTCCTTCTAGGATTTTGTGTTTTTTTTTTTTTAACACGTGTATCTCCGGAGTTCAAGCGAACATCCAGTTCTCTTTATAGGGATGTAAATAAATCTCGTAACGCTACAAAAATAACAAGTCGTCTGAGAGGTTTACAGTGGTCCCCAGTATGTAGGAGGGTATTAATAAAACAGCTATCGATAATTAAAAGTGAATTAGTTTAATCAAGTTACAGTATCATCCTTCAGATTAAAGTGCTCTGATATTAACTAATGTGGCAGCAAACGTGATCCTGAGAAGGAATCCCACTGCCAGTCATCTTGCTTCTTAACTTCAATACAACAAGAATGAACACAGAGAGAGTTCCGTTTAATAACTGCTCTCTCCTCAAGCCCTGCCCACGCCCTTGGCCTATGACATTCTCTCCCGAGGAGAGATGTCGGGATTTGATGAGATTCTGTCTCAACTGGAACAAAAGAAAAAAAGAGTAATAAAGAAAACATTCTAATATCGGGTTACTAACAATGAAATTACCCGGAGAGTCTGAGTTGTTTAGTCGCTAAGTCATGTCCGACTCTTTGCGACCCCGTGGACTGTAGCTCATCAGGCTCCTCTGTCCATGGGATTCTCTAGGCAAGAATACTGGAGTGGGTTGCCATTTCCTTCTCCAGAATTTTGTGTTGTTAACACCACCATTCTGTCACTGAACCATCTTCCTCCAGGTTGAGCTTTTCTTTCAAACTTTCAAAATTAACAGGTGCTTAATGTAAAAAAAAATTAGTATCTGCAAACACATTAAGAAAAAACATTTTATTTACAAATCCAGAGACATCTGTGCCATATTTATTTTCTTTTCTTCCAGTTTTGTATTCATTCATTGGTTGATTGGTATAACTTTGGGTTGAAAGCGTTTAGCTATTCATACTCCTCAGAACATGGCACTTTATCTTCTTTGGTCAGTGATTACCACTCAAATTTTATTTGGTACTTGTTTTTTCCCTTTTATTCCCTTTTCCTTCTCCACACTAGCAACTAATTTCTATTTGATGTAAAACTTTTCGTTTGCATATGTTCTTACAAAATAATGGATTTTTGTTAAGCCTAGATGTATTTTTAATTTATGTAAATCAGGTAGTGTTTAAATCTCATTTTGTTTCCTCATATTTTTCACTATGCACTGTGTTTAAAAATGCATTCATGGACTTCCCTGGTATCCCAGTGGTTAAGAATCTGCTTGACAATGCAGGGAACATGGGTTCTATCCCTGGTCTGGGAAGATCCCACATGCCACAGAGCATCTAAGCCTATACATCACAACTACTAAGCCCACATGCTGCAACTACTGAAGCTTGTGCAACCCAAAGCCCACGCTCTAAAACAAGAGAAGCCACTGCAATGAGAAGTCTGAGCACTGCAGTAAAGAGTAGCCCCCCAATCGCCACAACTAGAGAAAGACTGTATGCAGCAATGAAGATCTATGACAGCCAAAAAAGTATTACAAAACTAAAACATGAAAACTTAATAAAATGCATTAATATTAGAAATAGACAGTTTGAAAAGACCAATCATTAACAGTGAAATGGAATTTATAATTAAAAAAAAGAAAAAAGAAAAACAACCTCCCAGCAAAAAAAGTCTGGGGCTGGAGGACTTCCATGGTGGTCTGGTGGTTAAGAATCCACCTTTCAATGCAGGGAACGGGGCTTCAATCTCTGGTCAGGGAACTAGAATCTCACATGCTGTGGAGCAACTAAGTCTGAAGCCACCAATACCGAGCCTCACACACTAGAGCCCACGCTCTGCAACTAGAAAAAGTCCATGCACTGAAATAAAGACCTAGGGCAGACAGAAAAGAAAAAGAAGTCCTGGGCCAGACAACTTTATATGGAGTTCTACTAAACATATAAAGAAGAGTTAATACCTATCCTTCTCAAACTATTCCAAAAAACTTAAGAGGTTGGAACACTCCCAGATTTTACTCTCAAAGGCCACAGTTACCCTGATACCAAAAGCAACACAGACACTACAAAAAGAGAAAGTAATAGGCTAACATCTCTGATGAATATAGATGCAAGATTCTTGACAAAATATTAGAGAACCAAATCCAATGATATATAAAAAGGATCATATACCATGATCAAGTGGAATTATTCCCAGGATGCAAAGATAGTTCAATGTCAATCAATGTGATATATTTCATTAACAAAAGGAAAGATAAAAATCATATGACATCTCAATAAACACAGAAAAAACATTTGACAAAATTCAACATCTATTCATGATAAAAAACTACCATCAAATTGGTATTTGTTTTTGTTGTTCAGTTGCTAAGTCATGTCTGACTGTTTGCAACCCCTTGGACTGCAGCACTCCAGGCTTCCGTGTCCTTCACCATCTCCTGGAGTTTGTTCAAACTCATGTCCATTGAGTTGCTGATGCTATCTAACCATCTCATCCTCTGCTGCCTCCTTCCCATCCTGCCTTTAATCTTTCCCAGCCTTGGGAAAGAGCCAAAGAGTTGGCTCTTTGCATCAGGTGGCCAAAGTATTGGAGTTTCAGCTTCAGCATCAGTCCTTCCAATGAACAGCCAAAGGATTGGAGCTTCAGCTTCCAATGAAAATTCAGTGTTGATTTCCTTTAGGATTGACTGGTTTGATCTCCTTGCTGTCCAAGGGACTCTCAAGAGTCTTCTTCAGGAACACAATTTGAAAGCATCAATTCGTCGACACTTGGCCTTCTTTATGACTCAACTCTCACATCTATATGTAACTACTGGAAAAATCATCTGTCAGTTCAGTTCAGTCACCCAGTCGTGTCCAACTCTTTGCAACTCCATGGACTGCAGCACGCCAGGCTTTCTTGTCCATCACCAACTCCTGGAGCTTACTTAAACTCACGTCCATTGAGTTGGTGATGCCATCCAACCATCTCATCCTCTGTCATCCGCTTCTCCTCTGGCCTTCAATCTTGCCCAGCATCAGGGTCTTTTCCAGTGAGTCAGTTCTTCACATCAGGTGGCCAAAGTATTGGAGTTTCAGCTTCAGCATCAGTTCTTCCAATGAATATTCAGGACTGATTTCCTTTAAGATGGACTGGTTGGATCTCCTTGCAGTCCAAGGGATTCTCAAGAGTCTTCTCCAACACCACAGTTCAAAAGCATCAATTCTTCAGTGTTCAGTTTTCTTAATAGTCCAACTCTCATATCCATACATGACTACTGGAAAAACCAAAAAAAGCTTTGACTAGACGGATGTTTGTTGGCAAAGTTATGTCTCTGCTTTTTAATATGCTGTCTAGATTGGTCATAGCTTTTTCTTCCAAGGAACAAGTGTCTTTTAACTTCATGGCTGCAGTCACTATCTGCAGTGATTTTGAAGCCAGAAAAAATAAAGTCTGTCACTGTTTCCATTGTTTCCCCATCTATTTGCCATGAAGTGATGGGACCAGATGCCATGATCTTAGTTTTCTGAATGTTGAGTTTTAAGCCAACTTTTTCACTCTCCTCTTTCACTTTCATCAAGAGGCTCTTTAGTTCTTCTTTACTTTCTGCCATAAGGGTTGTGTCATCTACATATCTGAGGTTATTGATATTTCTCCTGGCAATCTTGATTCCAGCTTATGCTTCATCCAGCCCAGCATTTCACATGATGTATTCTGCATATAAGTTAAATAAGCAGGTGACAATATACAGCCTTGATGTACTCCTTTCCTGATTTGGAACTAGTCTGTTGTTCCATCTCCAGTTCTAACTGTTGCTTCTTGACCTGCATACAGACTTCTCAGGAGGCAGGTCAGGTGGTTTGGTATGCCCAGTCTCTTTAAGAATTTTCCACAGTTTGTTGTGATCCACACAGTCAAAGGCTTTGGCATAGTCAATAAAGCTGAAGTAGATGTTTTTCTGGAACTCTCTTGCTTTTCTGATGATCCAGCGGATGTTGCAATTTGATCTCTGGTTCCTCTGCCCTTTCTAAATCCAGCTTGAACATCTGGAAGTTTATCGTTCATGTACTGTTGAAGCCTGGCTTGGAGAATTTTGAGCATTACTTTGCTAGCATGTGAGATGAGTGCAATTGTGCAGTAGTTTGAACATTCTTTGTCCTTGCCTTTCTTTGGGATTGGAATGAAAACTGACCTTTTCTAGTCCTGTGGCCACTGCTGAGTTTTCCAAATTTGCTGGCATAGTGAGTGCAGCACTTTCACAGCATCATCTTTTAGGATTTGAAATAGCGCAACTGGAATTTCATCACCTCCACTAGCTTTGTTCATAGTGATGCTTCCTAAGGTCCACTTGACTTTGCATTCCAGGATGTCTGGCTCTAGGTGAGTGATCATACCATTGTGGTTATCTGGGTCCTGAAGACCTTTTTTGTATAGTCCTTCTGTATATTCTTGCCACCTCTTCTTCATATCTTCTGCTTCTGTTAGGTTCATACCATTTCTGTCATTTATTGTGCCCATCTTTGCATGAAATGTTCCCTTGGTATCTCTAATTTGGAAAAACCATAGCTTTGACTATATGGCGTTTATTGGCAAAGTGATGCTTTCCCTTTTTAATATGTTGTCTAGGTTGGTCATAGCTTTCTTTCCAAGGAGCAAGTGTCTTTTAATTTCATGGCTGCAGTTACCACCAGCAGTGATTTTGGAGACTAAGAAAATAAAATCTGTCACTGCTTTCACTTTTCCCCTTCTATTTGCCATTAAGTGATGAGACCAGATGCCATGCTCTTAGTTTTTTGAATATTGAGTTTTAAAACAGTTTTTTCACTCTCCTTTTTATCTTCATCAAGAGGCTCTGAGGGAACATATATCAACATAATAAAGGCCATATATGATAAGCCCACAGATAATACCATCTTAAGGGTAAAAAACTGAAAGCATTTCCTCTTAAGATCAGGAACAAAACAAGAAGCCTACTCTTTTTTTTTTTTAACTTTTAACTCTTATTGTAGTATATAGCCAATTAAAAATGTTGTGATAGTTTTAGGTGGACAACAGAGGGATTCAGCCATTCATATACAGGTATCCATTCTCCCGCAGATCCCCCTGCCATCTAGGCTGGCACATAACATTGAGTAGAGTTCCATGCACAGCAATAATTTTTGGCTCCATCTCCTAAGGCAAAAGAAACAAAGTGAAAAATAAACAAATAAACTTAAAAGCTTTTGCATAGCAAAGGAAACTATTGAGAAAATGGAAGACAACCTATTGAAAGGGAGAAAATATTTGCAAATGATATAACTGATAAGGGATTAATGTCCAACATGTATAAACTTCTTACATAACTCAGTATCAAAAGAATAAACAACTTGATTAAGAAATGGGAAGAAAAACTGAATAGACATTTTCCCAGAGACATTCAGATGTCCAGCAGACACATGAAAAGATGTTCAACATTGCTAATTATTAGAGAAATGCCAATCAAAACCACAATGTGATAATTACCTTACACTGGTCAGAATGACTGTCACAAAAAAGAACACAATAAATGTTGGTGAGGATGTGGAGAAAAGGGAACTCTAGTATATTGTTTGTGGGAATAAAATTGGTGCAGCCACTATGGAAAACAGTCTGAAGGGTTCTCAAAAACTAAAAATAGAGCTCCGTGTGATTCATCAATTCCACTCCTGGGTATATACGTGAAGAAAATGAAAACTAACTCAAAAAGATACATGCACCCCAATGTTCACAGCAGCATTATTTACAATAGCCAAGACATGGAAGTAACCTAAGTGTCCATCAACAAATGAATGGACAAAGAAGGGGTGATAAGTAGTCTTTATTTTGTAATAAGTTTGAATATAGTATAATATTGAATCACTGTGTTGTACAACTGAAACTATTATAATATTGTTTATCAATTATGTGGCCTATGTGCTCAGTCGTGTCTGACTCTGCAACCCCATGGCTGCATGCAGGACTGTAGCCTGTCAGGCGCCTCTGGTCGTGGAATTTTCCAGGCAAGAATACTGCAATGTGTTGACATTCCCTTCTCCAGGGAATCGTCTCAGCCCAGGGTCTGTACCCAAGTCTCTTATGTCTCCTGCATTGGCAGGTGGATTTTTTTACCGCTAGCGCCTCTGTAAAGATAAAAAAATGCATTCATGTTGCTGTGTGCATATCTAATTCATTTCTGATGAATACTACATAATATTTCATGACATAACATTTATCACATTTTAGCGGTCTACTTTCCCAGTGACAGACAGCCAGGTTGTCAAGTCACCACCATCATAAATCATATGAATATGTTTCTGTGTCTGCAAAAGAACTTTTTTGGGATATATCCCAGGACTGCCACTGTAGGCTCATAGAATATGAATTCTTAATTTGCATAATTTGTGTCAGATTGCTTTCCACAGTGGCTATACCAGTCCATACTTCCACCACCATGGATAAGGGTTTCAGCATCCCCACAACCCAACTGGTGGGCATTATCAATTTTTTACAGTTTAATAGATGTAAAAGTATAGTACATTTCTGTTTTAATTAACATTTCACTGATTTTTTGAGCATCTCTTTATAAGCCTTTTGACTTTGCTTTCTAAATTCCATATATATGTGTTAGTATACTGTAATGATCTTTCTCTTTCTGGCTTACTTCGCTCTGTATAATGGGCTCCAGTTTCACCCATCTCATTAGAACTGATTCAAATGAATTCTTTTTAATGGTTGAGTAATATTCCATGGTGTATATGTACCACAGCTTCCGCATCCATTCGTCTGCTGATGGGCATCTAGGTTGCTTCCATGTCCTGGCAATTATAAACAGTGCTGCGATGAACATTGGGGTGCACGTGTCTCTTTCGGATCTGGTTTCCTCAGTGTGTATGCCTAGAGGTGGTATTGCAAATCACAGCAGGATCCTCTATGACCCACATCCCAGAATTTTAGAAACAAAAGCAAAAATAAACAAATGGGACCTAATGAAACTTAAAAGCTTTTGCACAACAAAGGAAACTATAAGCAAGGTGAAAAGACAGCCCTCAGATTGGGAGAAAATAATAGCAAATGAAGCAACAGACAAAGGATTAATCTAAAAAATATACAAGCAACTCCTGCTGCTCAATTCCAGAAAAATAAATGACCCAATCAAAAAATGGGCCAAAGAACTAAACAGACATTTCTCCAAGGAAGACATACGGATGGCAAAAAAACACATGAAAAGATGCTCAACATCACTCATTATCAGAGAAATGCAAATCAAAACCACAATGAGGTACCATTACACGCCAGTCAGAATGGCTGCTATCCAAAAGTCTACAAGCAATAAATGCTGGAGAGGGTGTGGAGAAAAGGGAACCCTCTTACACTGTTGGTGGGAATGCAAACTAGTACAGCCGCTATGGAAAATAGTGTGGAGATTTCTTAAAGCCTTTTGACTTTTGGATTTCCTCTCTGTTCTTGTTTTTTGCTTCTTTTTTTTTCTAGGGGTTGCTGCCCTGTTATTTATTTGCAAGAATTTAGTATATTAAATATTTCAAATATCTTTTCTCACTCTCTTATCTAGTTTCTTTGTCTGCAGTGTCTTTCAGTGAATATAAATCTTTATGATTCATTAATATTATTTTCTTATAGTTTGTGCTTTTAAGGTGTTGCTTTTCCATTCTTAGTCACAAACTATAACAGACTTCTATGTTTTTCTTTTATAATTTTACTTTTTACATTTATTATGTCTTTAATCCTCTTTGAGCCAGTCTTGTATAAAATGTAGAACTGATGAAATATGGTAGTTATACTTTAAGCCTTGATATATCAATTTCTGAGTGGAATCTTAAAACCTTCTGCTACAATTATGTATTTATCTATAATATTCCTCCATGCAGTTCTGCATACTTTAAGACTGTAAAATTAGGTGCATCTATGTGTTTTACCTATTGCATTTTGCCTACTGTTTCTTTTATGAATATTAATAACTTTTTATCACTTGTTCTCTTTTGAAACTAAAATTCCTCTTTGACAGATACTACAGCCACAACCCAGTTCATATTTTCCTAGTGTATATTTTTTGATCTTTTTATTTTTAGTTTTTCCATCTCCTTATGTTTTAAGTGTGTCTCTGATAACCAATTTATTGTTAGATATAATTTTTAAAAATATAGTTAGTGAGATTAATTTGTTTTCATGTAGAGTAATTGCTACATATTCAGTTACTCCTACCATCAATGTGCTATTCATTCATTTTCATTTTTAACTTCCACTTCTGTTTTTGTTTTTTTTTTTTTTGAAGTACCATTAATTTACAATGTTGTGTTAGTTTCTGGTGTACAGCAAAGTGATTCAACTATACATATATAGTCTTTTTTATAGTCATTCTAATTTATTATAAGATATTGAGTATAGTTCCCTGTGCTATAAAGTAGGACCTTGTTGTTTATCTATTTTGTATTATAGTAATTTGTATCTGCTAATCCCAAACTCCTAATTTATGGTTCCCCCTGCTATCCCCTTGGGTAACCATAAGTTTGTTCTCTATGTTTGTGAGTCTATTTCTGTTTTGTAAATAGGTTTATTTTTTACCATATTTTGAATTTCACATATAGATGATATCATATGATACTTGTCTTTCTCTGTCTGACTTCCTTCACTTAGTATGGTAATCCCTAAGTACATCCATGTTGCTACAAATGGCATTAGTTCATTCTCTTTTATGGCTGACTAGCATTTCATTATTTATATATGTGCATACATATATATGCATATATGATATACATATCTTCATTACCTAGTTATCTGTTAATGGACATTTAGGTTGCTTCCATACCTTGGTTATTGTAAATTGTGCTTCTATGAACACTGGGGTACATCTGTCTTTTTGACTTGGCGTTTTCCCCAGGAGTGGGATTGCTGGCTCCCATGGTAACTTTATTTTTAGTTTTTTAAGGAACCTCCATACTGTTCTCCATAGTTGGTGCACCAATATACATTCCCACCAACAGTGTATGATAGTTCCCTTTTCTCCACACCCTCTTTAGCATTTACTATTTGTAGACTTTTTGATGATGGCCATTCTGAACAGTGTGAGATGGTTTTGATTTGTACTTCTCTAATAATTAATGATGCTGAGCATTTTTTCATGTGCTTATTGGCCATCTGTATGTCTTCTTTGGTCTTCTCTGTGGGTCAGATGGTAAAGAATCTGCCTGCAATGCAGGAGACCTGGGTTCGATCCCTTGATAGGGAAGATCCCCTGGAGAAGAGCATGGTAACCCACTCCAGTATTCTTGCCTAGAGAATCCCCATGGACAGGGAAGCCTGGCATGCTACAGTCCATGGGGTTGCAGAGTTGGACACAATTGAGCAACTAAGCATAGCACAGCATGTCTTCTTAGCAGAAATGTCTATTTAAGTCCTCTGCCCAGTTTTTGATTGGGTTGTTTTTCTGTTATTGAGTTATATGAGCTGTTTGCATATTTTGAAAATTAAGCCCTTGTTGATCACATTGTTTGCAAATATTTTCTCCCATTCTGTAGTTTATCTTTTTTTAATGGTATCCTTGGCTGTGCAAAAGCTTATAAGTTTGATTATATGAGTCCCATTGACTTATTTTTGCTTTCATTTCTATTGCTTTTGAGAGACTGATATAAAAAATATTGCTACTATCAACATTCAAAAAACTAAGATCATGGCATCTGGTCCCATCACTTCATGGCAAATAGATGGGGAAACAGTGGAAACAGTGGCTGACTATTTTTCTGGGCTCCAAAATCACTGCAGATGGTGACTGCAGCCATGAAATTAAAAGACGCTTGCTCCTTGGAAGGAAAGTTATGACCAACCTAGACAGCATATTAAAAAGCAGAGACATTACTTTGTCAACAAAGTTCCATCTAGTCAAAGCTATGGTTTTTCCAGTGGTCATGTAGGATGTGAGAGTTGGACTATAAAGAAGGCTGAGTGCTAAAGAATTGATGCTTTTGAACTGTGGTGTTGGAGAAGACTCTTGAGAGTCCCTTGGACTGCAAGGAAATACAACCAATCCATCCTAAAGGAGATCAGACCTGGGTGTTCACTGGAAGGACTGATGTCAAAGCTGAAACTCCAATACTTTGGCCACCTGATGAAGAGCTGACTCATTGGAAAAGACCCTGATGCTGGAAAAGATTGAGGGCAGGAGGAGAAGGCAATGACAGAGGATGAGATGGTTGGATGGTATCACCGACTCAATGGACATAGGTTTGGGTGTACTCCTGGAGTTGGTGATGGACAGTGAGGCCTGACATGCTACTGTTCATGGGGTTGCAAAGAGTCGGACACGACTGAGTGACTGAACTGAACTGATGTCAGAGAATGTTTTGCCTATGTTTTTTTCTAGACGTTTCACGATGTCTGATCTTATAATTTAGTTCTTTTTTTTTTTATTGGCTGCATTGGGCCTTAGTTGCAGCATGTTGAGTCTTCATTGTGTTATGCAGAATCTTTAGTTGGGGTGCATGGACTCTCTAGTTGTAGTGTGTGGGCTTAGTTGTCCCACAGAATATAGGACATTAGTTCCCTGACTAGGGATTGAACCTAAGTCCCCTGCATTGCAAGGCAGATTCTTAACCACTGGACAGCCTCTTAAAGTTGTGGTTGGATTAAATAAGATAATGTTGGGTTGGCAAAAAAGTTAGTTTGGGTTTTTCTGTAAGATGCTATAGAAAAACGCAAGTGAACTTTTTTGCCAACCCCAAATGTAAAATGCTCTGGCCTTGGAGAAAGTCTTATCCTTGTCAGATACAGATTCAAATCTCTATATTGAGCACTTGACTCATTTCCACTCTGCTACATTATGACTAGGTTGAGTGTAGGTTCTTTGTCATCTCCAAAGTACAATGAATTGCTCTGTTTCCTTAGAGAGTGACTGTTGTCTCTCTCAAAGGCCTATGTCTTCATGGTTTGGACCAGGAATACTTGCCAGCAGGATAAAGGCTCACAGGAGATCCTGTTCTTTATGGACAACTGGAGTTGATAATTCTGCTTTTCACATATGAAAATTTAGATTCAGACTAAGCTGAGATATATTAATGTGGCTATTATGTTTATTGGAATAGATTATGATTGCTCATAAATGTATAATAATCCCATGAATTAAGTACTAATACCCTCATTTTGCTGATAAGGAAATAGAAGGTCACATACATTAGGTAACTTGACCAAGGTGACATGGTTGATAAGAAGAAGGTAAATAGTCTAGTGTCATGTAAGGAGGATGGGCTATGGAGTCAGACAAATCTAAATTAGGATCTGGGCATTGCCATTTACTAGATCTTGATCTTTGGCCCAGGGACTAAATCCTTTAAATCTATTTCCTGACCTGTAAAGTGGGGATTATAATACTATTGACCTAACCTGAATGTTGTGAGGTTGAATCAAGAGAGTACGTGTGAAGCAGAGTGCCTGGCACACGGTAAGTGCTCCATAAGTCCTTAGGCACTGCTTGGTAAGTGCCCTGGGAACCCAGAGCCCATAGAGCTCACCCACAGTACTGCCTTAGGGGAAATCTGAATCATCATCAAGCTCCTTTAGAAGACTTCACTGGGCAGTCAAACTTTGGCCTGACGATTTTCTGGGCTATGATTCAAGATAAGAGTCCCAGAAAGGAAATGGAGCAGCACAGTGCAGACCACCCACACCCTGCTCAACACAGCAGTTTGGGCCAGGACTGGGAATCTGACCCAAAGGCAGGCAACCAACAGCCTATAAATGTTGCCTGGCTTCTGAAAAACGAGTTGGACAAATCAATATTTCTCTCTCAGGGTTTCCAGTTGGGAAACATGAAGTGATTGAGGCCATTAACAGCAATAAAAATTATAACTAAAGAGAGAGGCCATGAGGTTAAGGGTAAGAGTAGGAGAAAATGGAGCCTGGGCTGTGACAAACTAAAGTGATGAGGAAGCAGAAGATACAAGTAAACAGAAGCTTTGAAGTTGAAAAAGATATGACTATTCAACAAATCTGTCTAGAGTTCCTTCTATGAACTAGGCACTGTGTAGGCTCTGAGTACACAAACGTGAGGTAGAAAACAATTTTTTACCAACTAGACACAGCCTTTGCCTTCACAGCACTTCATTTTAGTAGGGAAGAGAGACAAAACAAAATGAAACAAAATTTGTTTTACAAAATAAAACTTGCTTATTTACAAACAAACAAAGAGTTACAAATTGTTTTAAGGGCTAAAAGAAAACAAGAATGGGGCTTCAATAGAACATAGCAGGAAAGGAGCTGTTTAAGAAATATCAGGGTGAGGGAAATTCTCTCAGAACAGATCATTCAAGTGAGGTCTGTAGAATGAGAAGGAGCCAGAGAGAAGAGTGTTTGAGGCAGAGGATGTGTAATGCCTGCCGGTAAGAAAGGGCTTATGTTCAAGGAAGCTGGAAAACAACAGAACAAGCCAGGTTGCTGGAGGGAAGTGAAGGAAAGGGAAGCAGCCTGAGATGAGTTTGGAGGGGTAAGTAGGAAGCATGGCACAGGATCAGCAGACCCTGGAATCGAGTTGGGTATTTAGTCCCTGTGTAGAGAGAAGCCATGAAAGTATTTGAGGCTGGGTAGTAACATGACCCAGTATAATGTGGTAGATAAGCATGAAGACTGACGATTCAGCCTGAGTCCAAGTCTAACTTCTACCGTTTACCAGCTGTGTGAACTTGGGCAATTACTTAACCTCTCTGGGCTCCAGTTTCCTTTCCTATAGAATTGAGGTAAATTGGTTTTTATCTAATAGAGTGGTTGTAAGGACTAAACACATATAAAGTGCTTACAGCACTTCCTGGCACTTAAGAAACACCTAATAAATATAAACTTGTACTATTATTTTGTTTTCAAAAACATCATGGTAGCTACTAAATGGAGAATGAATGTGTGGGGGACAAAAGAGAGGCCAATTATGAGACAGTTGAAGAGTCTGAGTGAGAGATGAGTGAAGTGGTGGAAGTAGAGACAGAAAAATGGACGAATCTGACTAATTTTTGGAGGTAAAATTTTCATATATTGTAGATAGCTTGGACACTGTTGTTGAGGAAAATAGAGAAGTCAAGAATGACTCCTAAGTTTCTGGCTAGAGCAGCCAACAGATGGAAGTGATATCTGCTGAAAGGGAGGAGTCTGGGGGAAGCAGGTTTGGCCAGGAAATGAGGAGTTCTATTTTAGACTTGTTAAACTGAAGATGTCAGTGAGATATCCAAGTCGATGTCAATTAGGCAGTTGGTTATAAGCTTGGAGACCAGGAGAGAGGTCTGGGATGAAAATATGAATTTAGACGTCATTAGCATAATCAGCATTTGAAGGTTTAGAAATGACTGAGATCAGCTAGAAAGAGAATACACAGAGGGAAGTGAAGGGAGCCCAGAGGACTGGGGAGTAATACATTTTATTTAGGGTGGTTGAATAGACAACGGGAATGAGGAGAGGCCTATGAAAAGAAAGGAAAGCCAGAAGAGTAGGATACCAAAACCCACGAGAAGAGACTGTTTCAAGAATACTGGCGAGGTTTACTTAGAGTGTGGAAAATCCACTAAGATGAGGATAGAAAAATATTAGTCACTGAAGACTTTGACTAGAGCAGTTTCAGTGAAGGATGTGTGTGTGGGTGAAGGGGGTCACACTTCAATAGCATCAAATAGGTTGAAAAATTAATTGGAGGCGTTCTTGCTTTGACAGCATGTATAGTAAGACTGGAACAATACAGAGAAAATTGGTATAACTCCTACATACAGATGACACACAAATTCGTGAAGCGTTCTGTGTGTTTTGTGTTTGGATTTGACTTTTGGACAATGTCAGCTTTCACGTATTCAAAAAAGAAAATTGAATCCACAAGGATGAAAGGGATCCTAAAACTGAACATAAACAGACAGAAATAAACCTAACTATATTTAAATAAGTAATATAACCACTCCGAGGGAAAATAAAAAACTAATCCAGATAACTTTTGAACACAGTATTTTGACTATATTCCTTCAGTCTAAAAACAAAACTGCAGACAAATATTGAGCCATATTTAATAGATTGTTGGGGTTTTTTCTTTAGTGGAACAAATATAGCAATTCTGAAACTATTTGGTGTGTATCACAACCCTGAACAAATGAAAAAAAAAGACATCAGTGCTGTTGAGAGCCAGAGTTCTTAACTGTGGGAAAAGGGAGATGCAAATTAGGAATGGGAGAAAGAACCCTGTGGTGTTGAACTGGAGTTAGAGGTACCCAGTACTGAATTCATGATTAAAAATAGTTGAACTATTTTAAGTTACCTTTCCTCCTTGGCTCTGTTAACTTAAAGGGCCGAGAAGAAATTACTCCCCAGTAGCAGTGGATACATCTGGTGCCCAGGTCTTGGCTTCTAAATACCATTCCCCACTAAAAACTGTGCTCTTGCAGAGAGAGGGATGATTTCCAAGGCTAGACAGGGAAAATACAAGATGAATATGGAACACTGTACTGTATTATATCAGACAGCTAGGAAAAGCTAAAAAGCAAAAAAAAATGAGCCTGTGTCAAAAGGACACAGAAGCTAGCTTAAAGGGGGTCTCAACAGCCAAATCTAGGACAAGTTGAACAATAAAATGAACAATGACAATAATGGATTAAATAAAATAACAATAATCTATTAAATAAAATAAGAATTGATGAGTTTTTTTTAAATGGATGATAATACATAAATAAATAAGAGATAAAGGAAAGATCTTGCTTACAGTAGAATGCTAACTGAAAAAATGAAGATGAACTAATGGAGTTATAGAATCATTTTTTTTTTTTTTTTTTGCTGAGTAGTTTGTGGATCTTAGTTCCCTGGCCCAGGGCAATGAAAGCATGTAGTTCTTACCACTAGACCACCAGGGAATTCCCTAGAATCACCATTTTGCAACTATCATAGTAATTGATTCAGGCAAGAATTATCAGTGAGTGTTGAAACCTCTGGCACAAGTTTTGAAGAGGAACAAGATATTTACACAGTATCAGAGATGTTGTTCAGTTACTTAGCTGTGTCCAATTATTTTCAACCCCATGCCAGCCTTTCCTGTCCTTCACTATCTCCTGGAGTTTGCTTAAACTCATGTCCATTGAATTAGTGATGCCATACAACCATCTCATCCTGTCACCCACTACTCCTGCCCTCAATCTTTCCCAGCATTAAGGTCTTTTCCAATGAGTTGGGTCTTCACATCAGGTGGCCAAAGTATTGGAGCTTCAGCTTCAGCATCAGTCCTTCCAATGAATACTCAGGGTTGATTTCCTTTAGGATTGACTGGTTTGATTTCCCTGCAGTCCAAGGGGCTCTCAAGGGTTTTCTCCAGCACCACAATTGAAAGCATCAATTTGTTGACACTCAGCCTTCTTTATGGTCCAGCTCTCACATCCAACTTGACTACCAGAAAAACCATAGCTTTGACTAAACAGACCTCTGTCAGCAAAGTGATGTCTCTGCTTTTTTAATGCGCTGTTTAGGTTTGTCATAGCTTTTCTCCCTAGGAGCAAGCATCTTTTAATTTTGTGACTGCAATCACCATATGCAGTGATTTTGGAGCCCAAGAAAATAAAAGCTGCCACAGTTTCCACTTTTTTCCCATCTATTTACTATGAAGTGATGGGACCAGATGCCATGATCTTAGTCTCAGAGTACCTCTCCACATATTACTCATTATTTATGTAGGAAAAAAATTGCTAACTTTACAGTGAAGACCTAGCAGATTCCACTGATCAAAATGAATATCATCAATAATGGGACCAGGTAGCACCATATTTCTCCTCATGTGACACGCTAAGAACACAGCATTCTACAAGTAGTATTCCTGCCCACTCCAAAAAGAAGAAAAATATAAATCTCATCATAGGGAAATAGGACACAAACCCAAAGAGAGGGAAATTCTACAAAAGAGTGACCTGTACTTAAAAAAAAAAAGTCAGTATCATGAAAGCAATCTATTTTAGATTAAAAGAAACTAAAGACTCATGAGGGTTAAATGCAGTACATGATTAGGGATCAAGACTGGATCAGAACCTGTATTGGAGGGACGACTGCTAGATAGGATATTACTAGGCCAATAAGTTAACTTCGAATGTGAACTATAAGTAAGGATTATATCAACGTTAAATTTCCTGAATTTAACCATCATACTGGGGTTGGGGGTAGGGAGAAAGGTATGTAGGTATGTAAGATAATGACCTTGTTCTTTGAAAATACACATTGAAATATTTAGAGTGTTAGGTATGAAGGCTACAATTCAAATGGTTCAGAACTCCCTGCTCTCTATATAGAATATATAAACATCTATATATTTATGTGTGCATGTGTACACATAAACACACACACAGATAAAGTGACTGGCAAAATAATAACTCCTGGTGCCCCTGGATGAAAAGTATATGGGAATTTTTTTCACCTCTTCTGAAAGTTTGGAATTACTTTAGAGTGAAAAGTTTAAAAATGAGTTGGAGATGATTAAGTAGAAAAAGTATATAGATAACTCTTTTGAGAAATTTGGCTGTGAAGGGGAGTAGAGAAATAGACCCAGAGAGTCAGGGTTTTAAAATATCTCTTCAAAGACAGGAGAAACTAGAATAGGTTTGCATGGTGATGAGAACAATGATGGGCCTCAGCTCCTCCTTCTTAAGAAGAGAGATCTGATTAGATCCTTTCCTTAGGCCCTCTAAGACTCCCCTATCTTTATATAATGTGAGCTCCTCTGAAAATTCATTTTATTGCTTAAACTTCAACCAGAAAAAGGCGTTTGGGCCACCACTGGAGGGCAGTACAAAATGATGCTGCATGGCATTCTGGTGGTTTTATTGTTTTCAGCTGCTGGAACAAAACAAAGCCTTTTACATGATTTTCTCTCAAATGTGTTACATGAAGAAAAACACTACACAATTCATAACAGTAGCTTGGCAGGCAGAGCAAAGGGGTGAGAGGATCCCATGCTTGGAAAAATGCCTGCCACATAAGTTTAACAGTGAATAAATGATAACAAAAAAATTGGAGCATGTCAGAGTTGGAAGGGACCCTAGAGAAGGCTGACTGCAACCCCCTTTTTAAAGACAGCACCTTGGGTCCAGAAGAGAGGAGGGACTTGGCCAAAGCTGCAATGGCAGATAGAGAACGTAATAGTTTCAACACTTAACTGGTAAGTCTGTGAAGACAGAGATTGTGGTATCTTCAAATCATATCATAAATATAGCTTGCAAAGAGACTGACCCCCCTCGTTGGTACTGATACTGAGCTCCTAAAAAAATTCTGACACCTTAGTTTCGAGGTTGTGCCCCTTTAATCTTCCTAAACTTGGGAAAATATGATTATTTAACCTTCCACTCTGCTGGAAAGTGTTAAAGTGTTAGTTGCTCAGTCATGTCTGCCTCTTTGTGACCCCATGGACTGTTGCCCACCAGGCTCCTCTGTCCATGATTGAATTCCTAGGTAAGAGTACTGGAGTGGGTAACCATTTCCTTCTCCAGGGGATCGTCTAGACCCAGGGATCTAACCCAGGTCTCCTGCACAGTAGGCAGATTCTTTACTGTCTGAGCTACCAGGGAAGGCCCTTATGAGCTGCAACCAGTCTTAATACTCTGGACAGCATAGTTCTTATCATATTAAGCCCATTTCAGAGCTACAAGGGATCATGTTAAGCTTTCCTACTAACATCGGGGGTGGATTTGAAGGCTCTTCGAAAGAAAGAAAACGGGCATGTGGCAGTACATTGTTTGGGTAGAAACAGCGGTATCAACACAGTTGAAGGGAAGTGATCTTAAAAGGCCAAACAGAAAATCCTAGTGAAATGTAAAAACTCTAAATATGACCTATGTATATAACGGCTAAGAAAGACTTTAGACTGATCAATATACAGAAACCAGTATGACTTCATACCATGCTTTAAGTGGACTCAACTACATAGAAGGGCCCCTAAGCTCACATTTACCTACAGACAATATTCAGGCATTAGCTTGACATTTCAGAGATCTCCTAATTTGGCCCCAGTCTTCTATTTTGCCATAGCTCTCACCCCGTGCTCAAACCACTGTTTCCTGAACACTCACTGCCGTGGTACAACTGCTATGATGTATTAGGCTACGCTCTGCACTTGCTCTATTTTGAGGTTCATCTCAAATGACACTTTTCTTTGCATGCATTCCTTTATCTGACCCTCACACTTACTTGAAATTCTTTTCGGCTACAGCTATTGAATGCATCTGTCGTTAGCATTCATTTCATTCTGCCTTGTCTTCCCCCACTTCATAGTGAGCAATTTGATGTCTTACTGTACTATTATTTCAGAGGTTGTTTCCATTTTTTCATAATCTACCAAAAATCTTTCTTATCCTTCTATCTCTCCAGTCTTTCCAATTCACTCACTCCAACAGATTGTTGGTTCCCCACCTTGACCCTACAATCCAATGATTCTAACACCTATTCACCATTCCTTACCTATTTCATGTTCTCTCATTTCTCTTTTTATCCACTTCAATTGCAAGGCCCAATGTTATTATCACTCCCTTGATATGTCCTAGTACCTCTCGTCTCCTCTTTGTTATTTTGCCTTACAAAATTCCTACCCTGGACAATCTAACTGTTCATTTACTCTCCACCTTTGGGAAAGTGGATGAAGAAAAACTTACAACTACATCAATTGACTTTTTATAAAATTCATTTACACTAACCTCAAGTGGGCCCTTAGTGCTACCTGGGAATCATTTTATTTTAAAAGTCAATCCACATGATGTAAATCACAGCAAGATCCTCTATGACCTACCTCCTAGAGTAATGCAAATAGAAAGAAAAATAATCAAGTGGGACCTAATCAAACTTACAAACTTTCACCCAGAAAACTATAAATAAGGTGATACGACAACCCTCAGAATGGGAGAAAATAATAGCAAATGAAACGACTAACAAAGGATTAATCTCCAAAATATACAAGCAGCTCATGAAACTCAATACCAGAAAAACAAATAACCCAATCAAAAAGTGGGCAGAAGACCTAAACAGACATTTCTTCAAAGAAGACACACAGATGGCTAATAAACACATGAAAAGATGCTCATTACCAGAGAAATGCAAATCAAAATTACAATGAGATATCACCTCACATCAGTCAGAATGGACATCATAAAAAATATACAAACAATAAATGCTGGAGAGGGTGTGGGGAGAAAAGAGAACCCTCTTGCACTGTTGGTGGGAACATAAACTGATACAGCCACTATGGAGGACAATATGGAGATACCTTAAAAAACTAAGAATAAAACTACTATATGACCCAGTAATCCCACTACTGGGCATATGTTATGAGATAACCATAACTGAAAAAGACAAAAGTACCCCAGTGTTCATTCAGCACTATTTACAATAGCTAGGACATGGAAGTAACCTAGATGTCCATCGACAGATATGGATGGATAGAGAAGCTGGTATATATGTAAAATGGAATATTACTCAGCCATTAAAAGGAACACATTTGAGTCAGTTCTAATGAGATGGATGAACCTAGAGCCTATTATACAGAGTGAAGTAAGTCAGAAAGAGAAAAACAAGTATCGTATATTAACACATATGTATGGAATCTAGAAAGATTTGAACAGATTGCAGGGCAGCAGTGGAGACAGAGACGTAGAGAACAGACTTGTGGACACAGGGTGGGAAGGAGAGGGTGGGACAAATGGAGCAAGCAGCATGGAAACATGTGTACCATCGTATGTAAGATAGACAGGCAGTGGGAATGTGCTGTATGACTCTGCTCAAACATGTGCTCTGTGACAACACTGCTTCGTGATGGGGCAGGAGGCGGGAGGGAGGTTCAAGAGGGAGGGGACATATGTATACCTATGGCTGGTTCACACTGATGTACGGCAAAAACCAACACAATATTGCAAAGCAGTTTTTCTTCAATTAAATAAATAAAAGTTCATCCACTTTCTCTGAAGATTATTTCATACATTTTCTCTCCACAAACCTCGACACCTTCCTCTTTCTTTTCCCTCTGACCAAATAGCTCACCCACCTGCATCTATACCCACATACTCAGTCCTCCCTTCAGCACTAGAAATCCTTTCCCCTATGTTCTTGCAACCCTGTCTCTTACCTATATAACCAATACTTCACTTTCCAAAGGATCAACCCATCAGCTTAAAAAAGTGTTATGCCTCGAAGTCTCTCTGAACTTTGTATCCCCTTCTAGCTACCACACTATTTCTCTGCTCTCCATTTCAACTAAACATCTCTAAAGGATTATCAGTATTCCTTGACACCAAGTCCTCTCCTTTCATTCTCTCTTGAGCCCTCTTTCATCAGGCTTTATCCCTTTCCTTAACTGGAACTCTTCTTACCAAGGGCACCAAAGACCTTTGTGTTGATAAATTTGGAGGTTAATTCTCAGTCCTTATCTAACTAGCTCTAGAATCAGGTTTGACACATCTGCTCACTCTTTCCTTCCTCATTTCTTCCTAAAACACTTTTCTTGATTTGGCTCCAGAGTAGACACCATACTCACCTGGTTTTGCTCTAAGCACACTGCTGCTCCTTTTCAGTCTCCTTTGCTAATTCTTCTTCACTTCCCTGATCTGTAACACTGGAGTGGCCCAGGGCTCAGTAGTTGCACTTCGTGAATTTGTAGACATTTATTGTACAGATGGTTCCACTCAATCTCATGTCTTTAAATGCCACCGCATGCTAAGGAATATTCACTGGAAACACTGATGCTGAAGCTGAAGCTCCAGTATTTTGGTCACCTCGTGTGAACAGATGACTCACTGGAAAAGTCCCTGATGCTTGGAAAGATCGAGGGCAGGAGAAGAGGGTGTCAGGGGATGAGATGGCTGGACAGCATCACTGATGCAATGAACAGGAAATTGGGCAGACTCCAGGAGACGGTAAAGGACGCGGAGACCTGGCAAGCTGCAGTCCATGGGGTTGCAAAGAGTCGGATATGGCTGGGAGACTGAACAACAGCAACATGCTAATGATATCCAAATTTATATCTCTAACTCAGACCTCTCCCCTGAACTCCAGACTCTTATTCCAATTTCATCTTTGACATTTCAACTTGTATGTCTAGAAGTTGTCTTAAACCAATTCCAAGACCAAATTCCTTAGGTTTTCCCCGAGTTGGTTTCTTCCACAGTCTTCCCTATCTCAGTAAAAGGCAATTCCATTGCTCCAGTTGCTCAGGCAAAAACCTGACATCATCTTTGACTCTTTCCTTCTTCTCATACCACACAGTTAATTCTTTAGCAAATCCAGTGGGGCCTACCTTCATGGGCTTCCCGTGTAGTTCAGCTGGTAAAGAATCACCCTGCAATGCAGGAGACCCTGGTTTGATTCCTGAGTAGGGAAGATCTGCTGGAGAAGGAATAGGCTACCCACTCCAGTATTCTTGGGGTTCCCTTGTGGCTCAGCTGGTAAAGAGTCCACCTGCAATGCGGGAGACCTGGGACTCGGGTTGGGAAGATCCCTTGGAGAAGGAAAAGGCTATCCACTCCAGTATTCTGGCCTGGAGAATTCCACAGACTGTATAGTCCATAGGGTTGCAAAGAGTCAGATACGACTTTCACTTTTACTTTCTACCTTCAAAATATATACATATCTGACTACTTACCATCTCTTTCCCCAGTGCTACTACCCTGCCCCAATCATCACCTGGATTATTGCAACAATGTCACTTTTTTTTTTTAACCAATTTCTCTGTTGTTTATCTATGAACTGTCTCCCACAGTAGTTCAAATAATCTTTTTTAAACCTAAGCTATATCACGTTCTTCCTCTGTTCAAAATTCTCCATCCCATTCAGAGTAAAAGGCAAAGTCTTTAAAATGACCATATCCCACTTGATACGGGACACCATAACCTCTTGCACTTCCTTTGTTGATCATTCACCCTTTCCCTTGCTCTGCTCCAGCTATATTGCCTTCCTTAATGTTTCTCAAACCATCAGGCATATCACTGCCTTGTATCTGCTGTTTTTTTTCACCTTGATTGCTACCCATCCTAGATATATTCTTGGTCACTCTCTTAACTTTAAGTCTTTTCTCAAATGTTTACTTATTTGTGAGGACTTTTCTGATCACCCTTAGACTCTCAACCTCTCCTCCTTTCATATAGATTCCCATCTGTTGTTCTTCCTTCCCTAATATATTTTTCTCCTTATCTACTTATGATTATACAGGTATAAATTTATATAATCATATGTATACATATATATGATATATATATATATGATACAATGTATACATATATGTGATTGTATATATGTATATAAGTATATAATTGTAACTAAGGAGAAAAATATATGATTTATGAATTATAAATATACTTTTACTTATGTACTTAGTATATATATAATTAGATACTTACTGTTACTTATAATTATATTATTATAAATATGAGCATTTATTATATTTATTATGTGTTGTTGTTGTTCAGTACCTCAGTAATGTCCAACACTTTGAGACCCCATGGACTGCAGCACACCAGGCTTCCCTTCCTTTACCATCTCCCAGAGCCTGCTCAAACTCATGTCCATTGAGTTGGTGATGCCATCCAACCATCTTGTCCTCTGTCATCCTGATCTCCTCCTGCCTTCAATCTGTCCCAGCATCAGGGTCTTTTCTAATAAATTGGCTCTTTGCATCAGGTGGCCAAAGTACTGGAGCTTCAGCTTCAGCATCAGGTCTTCCAATGAATATTCAGGTTGATTTCCTTTAAGATGGACTGGTTGGATCTCCTTGCAGTCCAAGGGACTCTTAAGAGCCTTCTCCAACACCACAGTTCAAAAGCATCCATTCTTCGGCACTCAGTTTTCTCTATGGTCCAACCCTCACATCCATACAAAACTACTGGAAAAACCATAGCTTTGACTAGATGGACCTTGTCAGCAAGGTAATGTCTCTGCTTTTTAATATGCTGTCTAGGTTGGTCATAGCTTTTCTTCCAAGGAGCAAGTGTCTTTTAATTTCATGGCTGCAGTCACCATCTGCAGTGATTTTGGAGCCCAAGAAAATAAAGTCAGTCACTGTTTCCATTGTTTCCTCATCTATTTGCCATGAATTGATGGGACCGGATGCCATGATCTTAGTTTTTCAAATGTTGAGTTTTAAGGCAGCTTTTTCACTCTTCTCTTTCACCTTCATTAAGAGGCTTTTTAGTTCCTCTTCACTTTCTGCCAAAAGGGTGAATGAATATCTGAGGTTATTGATATTTCCCCTGGCAATCTTGATTCCAGCTTGTGCTTCATCCAGCCCGGCATTTCACAAGATGTACTCAGCATATGAGTTAAATAAGCAGGGTCATGATATACAGTCTTAACATACTCCTTTCCCAATTTTGAACCAGTCTGCTGTTCCATGTCTGGTTCTAACTATCGCTTCTTGACCTGCATACTGGTTTCTCAGGAGGCAGGTAAGGTGGTCTGATACTCCCATCTCTTTAAGTATTTTCCATAGTTTGTTGTAAACCACATAGTCAAAGACTTTAGCATAGTCAATGAAGCAGGAGTAGATGTTTTTCTGGAATTCTATTGCTATTTCTATGATCCAGAGGAGGTTGGCAGTTTGATCTCTGGTTCCCTGACTTTTCTAAATTCAGCTTGAACATCTAGGAGTTCTCAGTTCAGGTACTGTTAAAGCCTACTGCTGCAGCCAGAGCCCCTATCCCCGAGGCAGGTCACTGCTGTCCCATGCCTCCATAGGAGATACTCAAACACTCAAAGGCAGGTCTGGCTCAGTCTCTTGTGGAAGTCACTGCTTCTTTCCCTGGGTCCTGGGGCACACAAGATTTTGTTTGCACCCTCTGAGCGTCTCTGATGGGTCTGAGACAGCCCCCCTCATACCATCTTGTTGGGGCTACTCCTTTGCCCTTAGATAGGGGGTATCTTTTTTTGGTGTGATTCAACATTATCCTGTTGATGGTTGTTCAGCAACTAGTTGCAATTTTGGTGTTCATGCAGGAGAAGTTGAGCACACGTCCTTCTACTCTGCTATTTTAGATACTTATATCTATTATAGTCATAATTAAAATTATAAAGAAGTTATAATTTACAAATATGTATTTTTGTTAGTTTATAATTTTATTTATAGTTTATATAATTTTCACTCTTCCCCCACTGAAATATAAGCTACATGAAGGCAGAGTTTGGTCTGTTTTGTTTACTGTTGTGTCCTCAGTACCTACAACAGTGCCTAGCACATAGTAGACTCAATAACTCTTTTTAAAATAAATGAACAAACTCTCATGATAATCCTACAAGGTAGATCTATTTTTATCCCCTCCATTTTATGAATGAGGGAACTGGGGCTCAGATAGACTAACTTAAATGATACAACTCAGAAGTGGCAGAGATGAGGTTGAAATTAAGGTACACTTTCCTTTAAAGACTACAACTTGGGAACTTCCTGTTGTACCAATGGTTAGGATTCTGCGCTTTCACTGCCAAATTCAGTCCCTGGTCAGGGCACTAAGATCCTGCAAATCATGTAGTAAGGCCAGTCAAATAAATAAATAAATAAAGCCCACAGCTTTAACCACTGTGGTAAAGTGCCTTCTCTATGTCCTTACAATCAATCTTCTTAAGTCCATCACCACTGCCTCTGCCTTGCTCCAAAAACTCTTACCAGGATCTCCAAAACTTTTGTGACCCCCAACCCTAACTGCTCTACCCTTTACACAGAGCCAGAGTGACTTTTCTTTGTGTGTGTGTGTGTGTGTGTGTGTGTGTGTGCGCGTGCACAGTTAAACAGTTTTTTACTATACTCATAGAGTTGCACAACCATCAGTTCAGTCTCTCAGTCATGTCCAACTCTTTGCGACCCCATGGACTGCAGCATACCTGGCTTCCCTGTCCATCACCAACTCCTGGAGCCTACTCAAACTCATGTCCATCACATAGGTGATGCCATCCAACCATCTCATCCTCTTTGTCCCCTTCTCCTCCCTCCTTCAATATTTCTCAGCATTAAGGTCTTTTCCAATGAGTAGGTTCTTTGCATCAGGTGGCCAAAGTATCACCATTATCTAATTACAGTACATTTTCATCACCCTAGGAAGAAATCCTGTATCCATTAGCAGTCACTCTCCTTTTCCCCTTCCCCCATCTCCTGGAAGCTGCTAATATGCTTTCTGTCTCCATGGCTTTGCCTTTTCTGGATATTTCAAATAAATGGAATCTTAAAATATGTGTTCTTTTGTATCTGGCTTCTTTCACTAAGCATAATGTCTTCAAGGTTCGTCCATGTTGCAGCATGTATCTGTACTTCATTCATTTGCATGTGGCTATCCAGTTGTCCCAGTACCATTTGTTGAAAAGATTACTCTTTATCCGTTTTGAATTGTCTTGGCATTCTTGTGGAAAATTCAATGGATCATAAATATATAAGCTTATTTTTGAAGTCCCAGTTCTAGTCCAATAAATGTCTCTCCTTATGCCAGTACCACATTAACTTGATTATTGTACTTTTGTGGTAAGTTTGAAATCAGAAAGTATGAGCCTTCCAACTCTGCTTTTCATTTTCAAGATTGAAATTGAATTTTTCCTTGAAATTCCATAGAAATTTTAGAATTGTTAGTTTCTTCAAAAATGTTAGGTGGGATTCTGGTAGGAATTACCTTGAATCTATAGATCAGTTTGAGGAGTATTGCCATCTTAAGTTTCCTGATCTGTGAATGTGAGTAGTGTTTCCATTTATTTAGGTCTTCTTTAATTTCTTTCAATGAGGTTTTATAGTTTTCAATTATAAGTCTTATACTTCTTCTTTGGTTGAATATCAGCTGAAATCTTTGGCTTGCAATATAGAGACAATATTGAAAATAACAAACAACCCACTGAGCACTGAGAGTGTATAATTACATTTACATACAGTTAAATGTAAACATGATACTACCCTTCTATTTACATACTGATTTTCTGGACTGGGGGACAGAGTGGACAGTGTCTCCAGTGCAAGTATGTGCCTTTGTTGGTATCTCTTAATACCAACTATTGCTGTTGTTTGAGAAAGTTTCCTCAGATTTTTAAAATTTGACAGACTTGCTTCAGATCTCAGTCAGGGATGAACATGGGACTCTTATAAAGATAACCAAATCCTTAATCATCATTATCATAACCATAATGTGATCATTTCCATTTGTTAGGCACTTACTCCCATTCCCATGTATTAGACACTGAAAAATGCTTTATAAGCATCAACTATTTAATTTTCTTAATATAGTTTGCATAAAACTGAGACTTGAAGACTTTAGATAACTTGTCCATGGTGTTATAATTTTAGCAGAGGACCTTGATTCAGTCTCAAATTTGTCTGATTCCAAAGTCCATCTCTTAACCACTGTCCTGATGTCAGGGTTCCTGGCCTATAAACCTGACTTCCTTCTGGAAGGATATAATAAGTTTCTGATTGTGCTTTTAAAAAATCAAGGCCACCAGATTTAAAAATCATGATCAACACAAAGCAGTAGTTGTCAGGACTTCTCTGGCAGTACAGTGATTAAGACTTTGCCTCCCAGTGCAGGAGGTACAGGTTTGACCTCTAGTCGGGGAGCTAAGATCCCACATGCCTGGAAGCCAAAAAACTAAATCACAATAAAAAGAAGCAATATTGTAACAAATTCAATAAAGACTTAAAAAAAATCCGAACAATGACTGTCCCGTTTGTTTCCACTGGTGATTTTGCATCTCTGGGAGCCTCCAGACAGACACATTACTCTAATTCTGGTCTAGCCATGACTCCCTGCAAGTATTTCCAAACATCCTTTCCTCTGTTTTCATCTGCTAGCTCCTCCCTCTTCCATTTCCAACATGCTCCAGCCCACCAAACATCTCCAGAACATGCTTGTTCTTCTGTGTTTGTTGCCACATACTTCACCTGGAACAACCTGGCCTTGTTCTAGAGCAATGGTCAGGAGTTTGATGAGAAGTTCCTGGAGATTTTTAAACAGGGAAATGATAAGATCTAATGTACATTTTTAAAAGATCACTCTGTAAGGATAACAGATGTAGGTGCAAACATGAAATTCGAGAGATTAAGGAGATTTAGCAGTTGTCTAGGAAAAGGTGAAGTGAAGACACACCCAGTGAAGACAGGGAGAAATGGTCAGATATGGAATTTTGAAAATAGAATCGGAATTTCAGATATATACTGAGGGTTGAGCCAGCAAAACTTGCTGATAGTTTGGACTTGGGTTATGAAAGAAAGCATAGAATCAAGAAAGAAAAGCGATGAAGGCCTGAACAAGGCATCTTCTATTTGTGTTATGAGATGTTCAATACACAGTCATCGTTTTACACTGAGACACAACTGTGATTGTGGCTTAGAACATCTTTGACTGAAAGAGTTGTCTGTTTGTCCTCATGTGTGCATTTGGGATATCTTAGCTTTCTTCATATATTAATACATGAACCTTTGAAGTGCAGGATTCTGTGCTAGGTCCGTCACAAAAGTTGTCACAAAAGTTTCCACAAATCCTTGGAAGTAGGAGTTAATATCCCTATTTTACAGAGAAGGAAAGTAAGACAATTTATGATTTCACCGAGGGTACATATTCAGTAAGGGGCTGAGCTGAGATTTTAAGTCAAATTTTACTAAAAGCCCATGCTTATGTCACTGCAATAATTCAAAGGTACAGAATCAGAATTCCCCAAACTTTTCTCCTCATTAACTGAAGCCTCTGTTGACTCTCATGTGTCCTACTTTAGAGCCCAAGGCTGGCAAACAGGACAGCTTTGTTCTGTCTGTAGCCCATCTGCAGACTTGCCTTGTGATTTAGGGCAAGCTTCTTAATTTGATGGTGTCTCAGCATTCCCACATGTTAAGCAGGACTTGTAATTAGTGATGGAGACAATGCTTTGAAATCTGCAGATGAAAGGACCTGCAGCCTTGAGTGCAAATATTTTCTTTCCCATGGTGTTCGTTTTGTTTCTTATAGCTTCCAGGACCCTTGATAAGGAAAGGAACAAAAAAAAAAAAAGAAAGAAAGAAAGAAAAAGGAAACAGGGCAAGTGTAAAACTGTACTTGCTTGCTTGCTAGAAGTCAGTGGAACTTCGGGGTCATAAATGTAGTAATCTCCTTTACTCTTCAGAACTCAATAAAAAACCTTTAAGGTAGACTTTTTTTTTTCAATGTTCCATTTCCTTTAATAACCTCCATTGAAGATCTTCAAAAATGATTTCTATTTTGTTTCTGACTTCTTAAACCTATTCTCCAGGAGGAAGCAAAGGGAGCTAATAATTATCTAGTGTCTGTTGTATGCCAGGTATCATGCTAACTGCTTTCACATGAAACCTTGTTTAATCATTATAATAGCACTATCAGATAGGTGCTATTGTTACCTTCAGTTTAAAGGAGAGGAAACGGTGGCTTGGTATGGTTCTTTGACTTGTCCAAGGTCACAAAATTAAGAAGTTGGACCAAGCTGGGTCTTCCCAGTTCTAAATTCAGCCTCTTCCCAGGGCACTCCGTTGCCCTGAAAAATTAGCAATGACAATTTTGAACTGTCGCATCACACCCTGGGTGTGTGTGGCATTTAAAAATCTCTTACTGCTTGTTCTTTTCAGTCCCTGGCACAGGGACAGTTATTTGTACAACACAATTGTTATTATTGTGCAGCCTCACATATTTTTTCTGCCCTGGGCAAACATGAACAATAATGGACTATATTTATGAAACCAGCAGCTTGGAAGCATGAGCTCCAGATTACCATTATAATTGTAGTTTACTTTTTTTCTTTTTTGGTAGCTTAGCATCATTTATATAGAAGGGCTTTCTCAAAGTCTCATGCCAATATTCTGGTTCTTTGTATATTCAGAGAGCCCCTCACAGTTGTTTTTTTTTTTTCTCTCATAGTTTTGATTAATCATCCTGCATTTCTAAAAGCTGACATCACAGATGTGCAGTGTTCACGAAGAGCTGATATGATAGTCACCTCCCAAAGATGGAAAACAAAGAAATAAAAGCAGCAATCATTGGCTATTAGTATCCAGATGTAAGTAATAACACATAACCTTACCTAGGGAAACAAAGACAAGGATATGTGTGTTAGCTGTTCAAGGCACTCCTAATAGTTAATGTGGCTCAGAGAGTAAAGAGTCTGCCTGCAATGTGGAGACCAGGGTTCAATCCCTGGCTCGGGAAGATCCCCTGGAGAAGGGAATGGCAACCCACTCCAGTATTCTTGCCTGAAAAATCCCAAGGACGGAGGAGCCTGGTGGGCCCCAATCCATGAGGTTACAAAGAGTCAGACACAACTGAGCGACTAACATACAATAGTTAATGTATCTGCAAAACTGGCTTAGTTATTGGAGGGTTGTTTGCTGCTGTTGCTGCTAAGTCGCTTCAGTCATGTCCGACTCCCTGTGACCCCATAGACGGAAGCCCACCAGGCTCCCCTATCCCTGGGGTTCTCCAGGCAAGAACACTGGGGTGGGTTGCCATTTCCTTCTCCAATGCATGAAAGTGAAAAGTGAAAGTGAAGTTGCTCAGTCGTGTCCGACTCTTAGCGACCCCATGGACCGCAGCCTACCAGGCTCCTCCGTCCATGGGATTTTCCAGGCAAGAGTACTGGAGTGGGGTGCCGTTGCCTTCTCCGGGAGGGTTGTTTGACAGAGGGTTAAAAGGTGATCTTGAAGAATGTCATTCTTAAGAGCTGCCACTTCAGGCCAGGTTCTTTAATAAGGCATTTATGCATAATTTCTAGTCCTTACAAAATCTCTACACGGTAGGTAGAGTCTCCAATGTACACATAAGGAATATGAAGGTTACAGACCCAGAGACATTAAGTTGCCTTAAAAAAAATAGGTAAGTCCTTTTTGTCTGCTCCATGAAATTCATTCTCTTTACAACAAATTAGATCATATCTTCCATTAGCTACATTTTACTCTCCTAAAATAGATTTGTGATATGACCCAGTGCTTTGATGAGATCTGGGACACGAATTTGCAAACTGTCACTGGTGTGTCATCTAAAAAAAATCCAGTCCCAGAAGTTCTAGGCCTTTTTGGGAGATTGGACCATCTCTCCCACCCCCTACTTTGTCAAGTTTTTGATTTAAGCCAGAACCAATGGGCAAAAAAGGAAGCCAGTGCAAATTATTGGTGGTCTGGAAGGGAGCATTGGGGCAATTCTCATACAAGCAGTCTTCCCTTGCTTAGGGGTCTGATCTTCACTATTACTATTTTAACCAAGGTCCAGATCTGCTCTAACTAGTCCTTACTTAAACAAGTTACTTATAAAATATTTGTTTCTTGGTTTTTCTAATTTGTGAAATGGAGATAAAATGAGGATTCAAATATTAACTACACATGAGACTATGCATTCATTCAGTTCAACAAACTTTTACCACATACCAATTCGACTCTAGCTGTTAGATGCTATATATAAAAACATTCATAAACTGTGAAAAGCAATATTGTGCAAAGACAATATGCTGTTTTTGACTTAATATAAATCACACAATAATTATAACAATAAATAATTCCTTATATTTCCTCAACATTTTCCAAATCTATTTGCTCATTTTTTTTTTTTTTTAATATGTGGGAAACGGAGTCTCAAACAGGTTGAATGATTAGTCTGAGGTCACATATTGACTCAAATACTCTCCTTACTATCCCATGTTGAGATCTAGGAAACTATACACCAGGGACTCCCAAGAGTCCCTGTCCCCCAAGAGTAATATCTTGTATCTCATATGGTTTGGTGGAGTCTTCTTGAATAGCAAGTGCATTTGTACTCTATGAAATTAAAAGACACTGACTTCTTGGAAGAAAAACTATGATGAACCTAGATAGTGTATTAAAAAGCAGAGACATCATTTTGCTGACAAAAGTCCATGTAGTCAAAGCCATGGTTTTTCCAGTAGTCATGTGTGGATCTGAGAGCTGGACCATAAACAAGGCTGAGCGCTGAAGAATTGGTGCTTTTGAATTGTGGCGCTGGAGAAGACTCTTAAGAGTCCCTTGGACAGCAAGGAGATCAAACCAGTCAATCCTACAGGAAATCAACCCTGAATATTCATTGGAAGGACTGATGCTGAAGCTGAAGCTCTAATACTTTGGTCACATGTACTGTAGTTTCAGCTTCAATGAGCTGTCTCATTAGAAAAGACCCTGATGCTGGGAAAGATTGAAGGCAAAAGGAGAAGGGGGCAGCAGAGGATGAGATGGTTAGATAGCATCACCAACTCAATGGACATGAATTTGAGGAAACTCCAGGAGATAGTGGAGGATAGAGGAGCCTGGTGTGCTGCAGTCCATGGGGTCTCAAAGAGTTGGACATGACTTAGCTACTGAACAACAACAATTGTATTCCCAATAGCAATTTAATCTATGACTTTAAGATTTCTTAACTAAATCTGTGTATCTACAACTTTAGATATTTCCATATGTTATCTCATTCATCCTCACAATAACTCTAAGGTTGTACAAGTAGTAAATAGTTCAGATAGGATTGGAATGTGGATGTTTCTCATGTCCAAGCCCTGTTTATTCCACTATGGTATACTGCTTTGGTTACTGAATGTGTAACCTTGAGAAAAATCACTTGATATCTGTGACCTTCAGTTACCTCATCTGTAGAGTGGATATGATTACTACCTTTCAGAGTTGTTGAGTTCAAAAGTGATAATGTAAATTAGAAAATCAAAGTAGAAATATCAGTGGTGGTTATAGCTGATAAATGTACCAGGTGGGAAAGGAGTAATTTAAAACATTATCTCCCCTCCTCCCTCAAGTTAAAAAGAATAACAGCGGAAGGAGGTCAAAGGAGACTCTCTTGAATAAGTGGTTGCTCACCAGACTTGCATGGCTGGTTCTTCATTGCCTGGACTTTGTAAAAAGGGGTGTGAGAAGAGTCAGGAATTTCTGAGGGCATTTTGGGGATGGTTCGCCTGCGGTGGCAAAGGTCTAAAACCTTATGTGAGGTTAATTCCATTCTTGGCTTGTTCATTTGATTCTCCTTGTGTGTCAAATGGGGACTACTACGATAACGCTAAGAGTGTGTGGGTCTGATAGAGTTATGGTTCGTTGTTGTGGGAAGCCACCATGACTAAGAAAGGAAGACCAGTTCTAGGCAAAAACATTTATTGAGGTCTAGTCTGTGCTAGGCTAAACTGTGAGAGGGAGGTAGTTGTGAGACAGCCCTCTGTTCTCATGGATTTTGCAATCTGTTTGGGGTATAGAAAAAGTCCTCAACTAACTCCAAGGCGGAGGGTAGGGATAATATCAGAGCAACTAAAGGGTGGGGTGGGATTTCCTAGAAGGCTTCCTGAAGTAGATGGCACGTAAGCCAAGCCTTTAAAGATGAGGATTTCAAGTTACTGGTTATTCCAATGGAAGAAGGCAGCATGAGAAAGTATAGGCTGTGTTATGTTTAATTTGGCAGGAACTAAGACCTTATACTAGTACAAAACACATTCCCGGATCTGAGGATATAGACATACATCAGAAAGAGTCCTTGCCATTAAGGAGCCCTCAGGCTAGAGGGTCGGTTCCGTTCAGTTGCTCAGTCGTGTCCGACTCTTTGCGACCCCATGGACTGCAGCACACCAGGTTTCCCTGTCCATCACCAACTCCTGGAGCTGGCTCAAACTCATGTCTATCGAGTTGGTGAGGCCATCAACCATCTCATCTAGAGGGCAGACAGATGTAAAGAGCCATTATTAGGGTGATGATGACTTCATAAGGCAGAGAAGACGTGTTAAGATAAGTGTGTAAATCTGATTTGGGGAAGTCAGGAGATACTTTGTAAAGGCAGTGGTACTTTGGTGGTGTCTTGAGAGAGAGCAGGAGGAGTTTGCCAGGGGGACTAAGGAGGGAGTTAGGAGTGCTGCAGCCCCTGAGGAGGCCCCAGTGCTCTTTTACTGAAGTGGGGTCTAAGTGTGGCAGGCAGCCAGTGAGCCTGGAGAGTATTTATTTCCCTTCTTACCTAGAATTTGACTTAAGATAGTCTTCTCCTTTGATATCACCCCCTAATGTTGTTGTTCAATAGCTCAGTCACGTCTGACTCTTTGTGACCTCATGGACTGCAGCATGCCAGGGTTCCCTGTCCATTACCATCTCTTGGAGTTTGCTCAAACTCATGTCCATTGAGTCAGTGATGCCATTCAACCAAATTTTCTTTGTCCTCCCCTTCTCCTCCTGCCTTCAGTCTTTTCCAGCATCAGGGTATTTTCTCATGAATTGGCTATTTGCATCAGGTGGCCAAAGTATTGGAGCTTTAGCTTCAGCATCAGTCCTTCCAAAGAATATTCAGGGTTGATTTCCTTTAGGATGGACTGGTTTGATCTCCTTGGAGTCCAAGGGACTCTCAGGAGTCTTCTCCAGCACCACAGTTTGAAAGCATCAATTCTTCAGGTGCTCACCCTAATCAGTTCAGTTCAGTTCAGTCGCTCAGTCATGTCCGACTCTTTGCGACCCCATGAACTGCAGCATGCCAGGCCTCCCTGTCTATCACCAACTGCTGGAGTCTACCCAAACCCATGTCCATTGAGTCAGTAATGCCATCCAACCATCTCATCCTCTGTCCTCTCCTTCTCCTCCTGCCCTCAATCTTTCCCAGCATCAGGGTGTTTTCAAATGAGTCACCTCTTCGCATTAGGTGGCCAAAGCATTGGAGTTTCACCCTAACAGCAGACGGTTAAATGAAAAGTTCTGGAGTCAGACTTGCATTCTAACCCACCAGCTATCTGATCAGTTGTAGGCCCTTACATATGACATTTATTTGTGTTTCAGTTTCATTTGTATAGTTTATTTATGTCTCAGTTCCTTCATTTACACAATTTAAAAATAAAAGTGTCCAACACAGATTCTGGCATATAAAAAGTACCGTTATTATTTCCTATCATTATCTCACTTAATCCTCGCAAGCAACTTGGACTCTGGGTATAGTTCTTCCCATTTTTCAGAAGCAGAGGCTTAGCGTGGGTAGGTGATCCGCTAAAGTTCTCAGGACAATCTGGAGTTGCCTCTGTCTCCACAGCCCGTCCACCTTAATTACTTGTCCGCGCCGGGTTTTCTCAGGCGGCCCCGGGGCAGGCTCTGATCCGGCAGCAAAAACTCCGGCGCCAGGATTTGGGCGTCTCCGAGGCCTGTGCCGGGCGGGCGGGGCCAGGCGAGGCGGGGTGGACGAGAGGAGGGAAGTTGTCGAAGTTAGGGGAGACGCCCGCCAGCCCGCTCGGGCCTCGCCTCCGGCCGCTCCCTCCGCCTCCTCCCCGCCCCGAGCCCCCGTCCGCCCGTCCTTCCTTCCCCTCCCGTGCATGATGGAAACACCATGGCTGCGGCGGCCCAGCTCTCCCTGACACAGGTAACGCCGCCCGCCGGTCCGTCGGGCTCGGCGGCCGGTGTCCCCGGCCCCCTCCCCCACCGCCCTACGGTTCACCGACCCGGGCAGTTTCTCTCCGCCCCGGGCGGGGCGGCCGATACTGAGAGCGCGCGCGGGCGCGCCTGTGAATGTGTCCGTGAGTGTGACTGCGGGAGGACGCCATCCTGAGCCGGTACCTCCGCCGCTCGCGCCCCGGCCCCGCCCCACGCGGCGCCCCCTTCTCTCGACCCCTCGGTGCCCCAGTCCCGCCGGATGGGAGCCCGACCCTCTCCTGTCCGCCTTCACCCACCCAGGAAGTTTTCTCCTTCCAGGCCAGACGCACCCCAGGTGAGCTCCTGTTGAGCTCGCGCGGTTCAGCCCCGCCTCTGGGTCAGCCCTCGCCCCGCACGAGGCTCACCCTCGGGACAGGCAGCGTCACCTTCCCGAGCCAGGCTCTCAGGGCCCCCTCCCAGCCAGGCTTTTTCCTCGCTAAACCGGCCTTTTCCCGCTGGAGTCCGACGAAAGCCCTCCCTTTCCCAGCAGTTTCCTCCAGTCAGCCTGTCTTCCAAATAAGTCTCATCCTACCCGAGCGCATTCTTACCCCGCTAGCCCCTTTCTGGCTTCAGCCTCTTCTGCTGATCAGGTTTCCTGCTGGGTGAGATCCTCCGATTCAGTCTTTCCCTCCTCAGTTCTGCTACCACTCCTCCTGGGTGGGCTGTCTATCGCTGTCCATGGGGATAGCCGGGAAACATCCTTTCACAGGTGTGATGGTTCCGCCCGTCTTGGTGCTGGGAAGGACCTAAGAGACCACTCGTCCTGGGGGAACCTTCACCAAAACCTGTGTGCTCTGTCTGTCTTGCCTTTCTGCTTCCTTCAGAATCAGTCCTCGTGCTTCCCAGAAAACCGCTCAGCATCAATCACCCTGGGAAGCTCGTTCCTCCCTCTCCGTTGGGAAAACCAATTGCAATCTTCCGGGGATGTCCTGGATGGAGAGAGGTTGTACACCTGTCAGTCCCTTGGCGCTTCTCTGACCAAATCTCACCCTAATCTCACCTTCTCAGCCAGTTCTCTCCAGAACCGGTGGCCGCGGACCTTCCCCTCGGGGCCCACACCAGCCTCCCTGCCACCTTGTATTCTCCTTGGCCTGGATTTCTCAGCGTTTCTGAGGCAAAACATTGGGATAGGTTATACATTTCGGCTGGAAAGTTTTCTGTTTGAGGAGGAAGAGACTTTGGGGGTGTTTCACCTAGCATCCTAGGATAAACTGAGTGAAAAATGTTCCCCTCAGTAACCAGGAACCACATGTAAACATGTGCCTTAGGTAAAGTAACTTCAACTTGTAGGAATTTTCAGCTTCGTAAGTGCGAAGTCTGTTATTTTCCAGTTTATTTAGTCTTGCTTATCCTGTTTTGACAAGCAGATAAATGGGGAAGAAGACTTGGAATGTGGTGATTGAGTCTTGGTAGTGAATCTCTTTGGAAGGGTCCTCCTGAAACTCAGACTTGAGGAATGGCAACATTGACTTAATTCGTGTTCACTCTTTAATAGTCTAGTTAGTGATATGCATTAAACAAGATCCTGTTGGCAAACTGTTGCTCTTCCGCTCTGCTAGCCAACTCCAGCGAGAGTTCTCCCCTCGAAGATTTTGTTCTCCTGAGAACTTCTACAGATTTGCTTCTTAGTTGTGTGCATACTTTATTTTCTTCCTGGATAAGTCTATGCTTTTAGTTTCTATTTACTGTCATTCCTCTCTGAATATTTTCTTCCGGCTCTGTCAGTTGTATAGATAGTTAAATAATTTAAATGTGTTCTTGTGGCTATATATTTAAATATTAACATGTACACAGAGTAAATACTGAATCAGGAGTATTACCATTCAGTGTTTCACATATGAGAGAACAAACATTGGTGGTTCATTTATATTGAATATCCAGATAAGTCAAGTTAGAGCATTTTGATTTTAAGACGTTTTTGTTTAGTCGCTAAGTTGTGTCCGACTCTATTGCAACCCCGTGGACTGTTATCTGGCCAGACTACTCTGTCCATGGGATTTCCCAGGCAAGAATACTGGAGCGGGCTGCCATTTCCTTCTCCAGAGGATCCTTCCCACCCAGGGATCAAACCTGCATCTCCTGCGGTGACAGGCAGGTTCTTTATTGCTGAGCCACTGGGGAAGCCCTTTAAGACATTATTAGGAGGCAGTAAGATATATTGTAAAGGCACAGGAAAGAGAACATTCCCAAGTGTTTAAATACCTCAAGTGCCTCCTTGTTATTTTAAAATTTGGCTGATTTGTGTTTTTTAATTGACTTTTTAACTGCTTGAGGCAAATAAACTGAGATAACAATGAAGCCTGGTTTCATATTTATTATTGATCTGCTTATGTCACCATAACCCCCTCAAGACACACTCAGACATAGGCATACTCAAGTGAGATCCTGCATGGCAGGGACATCTTTCATCTCTCTCCCTCAGCACATGTCTGGAGGAAAGTTATTAATAATATTTGTCTTATGAATGACTGAAAATTCTGAAGAACTCTGTGACAGTTACAAAGATTAAACAGATGCTGAAGTTAGTTTCTGCTTCTGGTTATTAAATAATAATAGTTTTGCAGTAGGTTGATTCATTCAGCCTGTATTTGTTAAGTACCTATTATGTGCCCTGCTCTAGGCTGGAATTGTCTTGAGTAGAATTTTTCGCCTCTATCAATTAAGCAAAACTGACAGTTGGGAAAAACATCTGAAAACTAGGTTAATTTTCTCCTTCCTCTTTCTCCTGCCTGCCAGCAAACCCTCCAATTCCCCAACCACCAAGATAAGTTATCTGAATTATCATAGTCTAGCCACTGATGCGAAGAGCTGACTCATTTGAAAAGACCCTGATGCTGGGAAAGATTGAGGGCAGAAGGAGAAGGGGACGACAGAGGATGAGATGGTTGGATGGCATCACCGGCTCAATGGACATGGGTTTGGGTGAACTCCGGGAGTTGGTGATGGACAGGGAGGCCTGGCGTGCTGCGGTTCATGGGGTAGCAAAGACACGACTGAGCGACTGAACTGAACTGAACTGAGCTTCTAGACAGGATAGAATGCTAGAATAGTAAAATGTTTCAGTCCCAGCTCTGCCAGGAGGTAACTGTGTCATTGAGTTAAATCTCCAGGCCTCAGTTTTCTTGCTTTTAATATTCATCCAACAAATATGTACTGATCATTTATTATGTACTAGGATTTATTTTAGGTGCTGAGGATATACTTATGAACAAGAGGACAGTTCTTGGCACTCAGAGACAGAAGAAGGCATGGAGCTTAATTCTGGAGAGTTGGAGAGTTTGAATTAGATGATCTAAAGACCTTTCCAAAGAACATTTTTTTTAATAGATCATATTCTGTGATTTGGAGATCTAGTGGTGACTTTCCTAGGGTACTTTATAGGCTTTATAGGCATCGTGTTTTCTGATTTCAATTTTCTTTACCAGGTGTTCTATTTTCTTTTTGGCAATAAGAAGTAAAACTTGAATGAGAAAGATCTTGTGATTTTTGCTTATGGTAGTAGATGACAAAAAGTTATTAATACTTCCTCTTTTTAAACTTTGCTGGTTGCTCGTTTCTTCTTTAAGTCTGCATCTCTACTAATAATAATACTGTTAACTTCCCTTTAAGTGTTACTATATGCTAAGGATTTTACTTCACTTAACACTCCATTTTAAAAATGAGGGAAATAATTTACATAAATTCGTAAGTAAGATCTAATATTTGAACTAAAGTCTATAGGACTTCAAAAGCTGTCTACTATACTTGTCTGTATACTAGATGCTTGACATATCCTTTGCTCCCTTGTATTTTTTAATTTTCTTTTTTAGTATTTGCCTTGTTTTCCTAGTTAGGTACTGAACTTCAAAAGTATGGAAGCAATGTCCTTTGCCTCTGAATCTGTAGTTACCTTTCATGGTATCTTGATAATACAACTGTGGATGCACAAGTAGTGCTTTTGATGATGAGAAAGGTTTTACTTTGTTGAAAGATGGCATAATGGGAGTATTTTAAATAATACTCTGTCAGTTCAGCTTTATGCTGAAGTTTTCTTGTTTTTATTTAGCAAGGATTTTTTTTTAATACTAAAAAGACCCTTTAGAATGGGACTTAAAACAATCTTAATATATGGTTAAAAACAATAAATGCTATAAGGATACTTTTTCTTTTAATGCTTTTTTAAGATTGCAAGAGTGATAGAACTGCATTATAGAAAATTTGAAAATTGGAGGGAAAAAAAAATCGCCCATAATTTCAGTTTTTGGTATTTATTTTCGATTTCATTTAAAAAGTAGGCAATATGTATTAATATGTGTATCCCCTTTGTGGTTTGGTATAACAATCATGATGGTAAATTACAGGGTAGAGTGTGAAAATTACATGTTCTCAGAAACAGAAAAGAAGTATTTATTCAGTATGACTTATTTGAGTTCCTACTATGGGAAAGGCACAATAATGATACTTTTGTCCAGTATACTCAGGAAATCTTTGCTTCCCTGAACAATATCAAACAGTTTTCAAAAATGGCTTGGAATGTTCAGCATTTGGGAGGAGCTGTCATAGTTAAAATTAATTAGGAACAGTTGGTTTGTCCAATAGAGAGTCTCCTAGGAATAACCTGAGTGTATTTTTTTGTTTTCACTGTTTGCAGACAGAACAATAATAACAGACTAAATGTTGTAGAAAAAGATTGAGCATCTTTATTTAGTAACAAATCATAGTTCTGATTTCCCTTTCACTAATAGTCTAATTTAAGGTCTCAATTTAGGGTGTTTTACTTGCTCTTCAATGGGCATGGCAACCCAGTCCAGTATTCTTGCCTGGAGAATCCCCATGAACAGAGGAACCTAAGGGGTAGAATCCATGGGTTGCAAAGCGTGGGACACAACTGAGCGACTAAGCACAGCACTTGCTCTTCAAAGATTTATAAACATAGTTATATGCTTCTTTGTTGTGTGAATTTTAGACTTAATAAAATTGGATCTATGGAAGCCAAAATTAGGAAGATGCCTTGAGAGAAAGAGTGGGAGAGGGAGGGAGGGAGGAGGGGAAAATCATCATTGACCTGGATAATTTGGAGAATTGGTGGAAGTAAATGAAAAAGTAATCCAGACAGAGTTCATTAGGTAAACCCATATATAGGAATTTCATTTTAAATAGTGGAACTCTCATCACCAAGATAAAATATGATTATCTTCATTAAAAATTATGTTTATTTAGGAGCTTTTAAGCTGAGGGATGTTATAATGTGAATGCTGTTTTACAGTAAAGTAGAAACATTTTATTTAAATAAATCTAATCTACTTAATCATACATAGAAAAAAGGCTGGAAGGAAAAAAAAAACCAAATTTATGATAGCATGGTTATAATTTTTAGTTCTCTTCAATAGTAAGCATGAATTTCTTCTGTAATAGCTGACTTAACATTTCTATATGACAATATTTTTGAAAATATACCCTTTTACACTGATACTAGTAATTATATATAATATTAATTACAACTATAGTTTAATTACAAAATAAATAGCTATATGGGAAGTAAAAATGTGTGTTCTAAGATAGCATCTGCATTTACATTCCATCTTAAACATTCCTATCTTCGGGTTTGGAGAAATTGGTTAGAATGATAATTATTATAGTTGGTTTGGAGAATTCAGTTAGAAGACTAATTTATAATTTTGTATGCTACTTTATAATTTATGAAGCAATTTATGCTCTCATTTGATCTTCACAATAACTAATAAGTAAGGCTGTTATTATCATTATTTCAAACTGGAGAATACCAAGGCTCATAATTTGTAACTTATATATTATAGTCAGTAAATGAAGGAACCAGAATAAAGGTCTGTTTTAAAAAAAAACAAACTCAGGGACTTCCTTGGTGGTCCAGTGGTTAAGAATCTGCCTTGCAGTGCTGGGAATGTGGGTTCGATCCCTGGTATGGGAACTGAGATCATACACGCTGTGAAGCAGCTAAGCTCATGGGATGCAGCTGTTGAACCTGTGTGCTCTGGAGTCCATGTACCACATCTAGAGAGCCTGTGCACCACGACAGCTGAAGCCTACATGCTCAGGAGCCCAGGTGCTGTAACCAGAGAGTCTTTGCACCACAACAAAAGATCTTGCATGATGCAACTAAGACCCAATGCAGCAAATAAATAAATAAAAATATTAACAGAAAAAAAATCCTCACACATACCAGTAAAAATCTCCATCATGCTCTTGGCCCTCTCCTAGGGCAATCATTCTTGCTGTTTCTTGTGTGTGTTTCCAGCAATAGTGTGTGCTAAGTCACTTCAGTCGTGTCCGCATCTTTGTGACCCCATGGACTTTAGCCTGCCAGTCTCTTTTGTCCATGGGATTCTCCATGCAAGAATACTGGAGTGGATTGCCATGCCCTCCTCCTGGGGATCTTCCCAACCCAGGATTCGAACCCATATCTCCTACATCTGCATTGACAGGCAGGCTCTTTACCACCAGTGCCACCTGGGAAGCCCCAATTCTGTGTGATATGTATGTAAATATGTGTGTGTATGTTATACACCCGAGTATAAGATATGTGATATATAGTGTGTATGTATATTTCTTTTGAATAAGCTGCATATTTTGCGGCTTACTGTTATTTTTAGCTTAATTTATCTAGGAGATTGTTCTATACAAGCACATACAGATTCCCTCATTATTTCCAAAATTTGAGAATATTCTTTGATATGAGTATACCCTGGTGGCTCAGGCAGTAAAGTGTCTGCCTGCAATGCGGGAGACCCAGGTTCAATCCCTGGGTCGGGAAGATCTCCTGGAGAAGGAAATGGCAACCCACTCCAGTATTCTTGCCTGGAAAACCCCATGGACGGACTCCTCCGTCCATGGGGTCGCAAAGAGTCGGACAGGACTGAGTGACTTCACTTTCACTTTCCTTAAATAGCCACTTAATGATGGATTTCTGTATTGTTTCTAATCTTTTGTTATTATAATACAGACAGTGTTGCAGGGAATATTCTTTCTCACATCTTCATACATGTGTTCAGTTCAGTTCAGTCTCTCAGTTGTGTCCGACTCTTTGCGACCCCATGAACCGCAGCATGCCAGGCCTCCCTGTCCATCACCAACTCCGGGAGTTCACCCAAACCCATGTCCACTGAGTTGGTGATGCCATCCAACCATCTCATCCTCTGTCATCCCCTTCTCCTGTCCTCAATCTTTCCCACCATCAGGGTCTTTTTCAGTGAGTCAGCTCTTTGCATCAGGTGGCCAAGGTATTGGAGTTTCAGCTTCAGCATCAGTCCTTCCAATGAACACCCAGGACTGATCTCCTTTAGGATGGACTGGTTGGATCTCCTTGAAGTCCCAGGGACTCTCAAGAGTCTTCTCCAACACCACAGTTCAAAAGCATCAATTCTCCGGCGCTCAGCTTTCTTTATAGTCCAGCTCTCACATCCATACATGACTACTGGAAAAACCATTGCCTTGACTAGGCGGACCTTTGTTGACAAAGTAATGTCTCTGCTTTTTAGTATGCTGTCTAGGTTGGTCATAACTTTCCTTCCAAGGAGCAAGTGTCTTTTAATTTCATGGCTGCAGTCATCATCTACAGTGATTTTGGAGCCCCAAAAAATAAAGTCTGACACTGTTTCCACTATTTCCCCATCTATTTGCCATGAAGTGATGGGACCGGATGTCATGATCTTAGTTTTCTGAATGTTGAGCTTTAAGCCAACTTTTTCACTCTCCTGTTTTGCTTTCATCAAGAGGCTCTTTAGTTGTTCTCCACTTTCTGCCGTAAGGGTGGTGTCATCTGCATATCTGAGCTTATTGATATTTCTCCCAGCAATCTTCATTCTAGCTTGTGCTTCCTTCAGCCCAGCGTTTCTCATGATGTACTCCGCATATAAGTGTGTATGTGCATTAATTTTTAGTAGGTATAATTTAGGGCTAAGAGATATTTTTAATTTGGATAGATACTGCTAATTTGCATTCAGAAAGTTTATACCAGCAACAGTGTTTGTGCTTTTCCCCCATCAACATAGTATATTATCAAATTTTGATTGTTGTTAACCTGGTATATAATAATGATATCTGTTGAAAGTTGGCCTCATGTACTGTGCTTCTGTATCACACAAAATGTGAGCTTTTTAATATTTTGTATGAAAGTAAAATAGAAGTGAGGTATAAGAAGCTTTGTAATATAAATAATACTTTAACAAATCACCTTTTTAATTAAAAAATAATGGTTGGTACTACAGAGCTACAGTAATCAAAACAGTATGTACTGGCACAAAACAGGCACACAGATCAATGGAACAGAATAGAAAGTCCAGAAATAAACCCATGCATTTATGGTCAATTAATCTGTGACAAAGGAGGCAGGAATATACAATGGATAAAAGACAGCTCTTTCAATAAATGGTGCTGGTAAAAATGGACAGCTACATATAAAAGAATTAAACTATAACATTCTCTAACATCATACAAAAACTCAAAATGATTAAATACATATAGGATTAAAGACCTATATGTAAGACCTAAAACCAAAATCTCCTAGAGGAAAACATAGGCAGAACACTGTTTGACATAAATCATAGCAACGTTTTTTAAAAATCTGTCTCCTAAAGCAAAGGAAATAAAAGCAAAAATAAGCAAATGAACCTAATTAAATGTAAAAGCTTTTGTACAGCAAAGAAGAACATCAACAAAACAAAAAGACAGCCTACTGAGTGTGAGAAGGTATTTGCAAATAATGACTGATAAGGTGTTAATATCCAAATATTTAGACAGCTTATACAACTCAACGTCAGAAAACCAAACAACCTGATTAAAAAATAGGCAGAAAAACTGAATACATTTTTCCAAAAAGGACATGCAGCTGGCCAACAGGTACATGAAAAGATGCTCAGTATTGCTAATCATCAGGGAAAGACAAATCAAAACCATCATGAGATCACTCACCTGTCAGAATGACTGTCTTCAAGAAGAACACAAATGCTGAGGATGTGGAGAAAAGGGAACCCTTGTACACTGTTGGTGAGGTTGTAAATTGATGTTGCCATTGTGGAAAACAGTATGGAGGTCTCACAAAAAACTAAAAACACTACCATGTGACCCAGCAATTCCATTCCTGTGCATATAGCCAAAAAAGCAAAGCAAAATAAAATACTAATTTTAAAAGATACATGTACCCCAATGTTAATAGTAGCATTATTTACAGTTGTCAAGATACAGAAGCAGCCTAAGTGTCCATCAGCAGGTGAATGGATTAAGAAGATGTGGTGTATATGTGTATATATTAATACAATGGAAATGCTACTCAGCCCTAAAAAAAATTGACATTTTGCTATTTGTAGGAAGATGGATGGACTTGAAGAGTATTATGCTAAGAGAAATAAGTCAGAGAAAAACAAATACTATGTGATAGCACTTACACGTGGAATCTAAAAAAATGTACCAAACTAGTAAATATATAGTAAACTGGTAAATATATAGTAAACAAACTAGTAAATACATAAAAAATATAACAAACTAGTAAATCCCCATGGACAGAGGAGCCTGGGGTCCATGGGGTCGCAAAGTCAGACACAGCTGAGTGACTAAGCACAGCACAGTAAATATAAAAGAAGCAGAGTCACAGATGTAAAAATGAAACTAGTGGTTACCAGTGAGGAGAGGAAAGGGGGAGAGGCAACACAGTGGTAGAGGATTAACAGGAACAAACTATTATGTATTAATATAAAATATGCTACAAGGGTATATAACATGGGGAATATAACCAACATTTTATAAATGGAGTATGACCTTTAAAAATTGTGAATCACTATATTGTTCACCTTAACTGGTATAATATTGTACATCAGTTACAGTTCAATTAAAAAAAAAAGAAAGGTTGGAGTGCTTTTAAAAATTTAAAAGCACAACTCTGCAAAGAATGGTAAGCCTCACTTCCTCTTTAAACTGGGAATTTTGTAATGGGTATTTAGCAGTACCAGGAGTTTCCCATCTGAGATATTCAAGCTGCTTATTTCTTGTTATGTCTTCAATGAAAATTTGGCCAAGAACATACTTTTGGGGAGAAAGCTTCTATATTATAACATTTTGATTTTTTGAAGATCATGGTTTCTCACTCTTGACATTTTGGGCCTGTTAATTCTATGGTGTGGAGGGGGGCCTGTCTTTTGCATTGTGGGATGTTTTGCATCCTTATCCACAAGATGCTGCTAGCACTGTTCTCAGCTGGGGCAATCAAAAATATTTCCAGACATTGCCAGATATTTCCTGGGGGACGAAATTGCTTCAATTTGAGAATCGCTGATTTAAATAACACTTTTTAAAGTTAGTGATCCACTAAGTCCTTTGGGAGTTAGAGAAGTATGTGTGTTCTTGGGATAGGGACAGAGGGAATGGTTTATCTTCATAGTTTAATTTCTAAATCTGTCACGAGCCCTGAATGCCTAATTGTGCATGGATATTGAACTTAAAAAACTTAAATGATAAATTGTAAGCTTAATTTTACGTGTGATTTCACTGCCTTTCTTATTGTGGTCTTACTTTTAATTGTAGAACAATTTTGTCTAGTGGGCTAAATATTAATGCAAAGATCTTGGAAGGAAAACATTCTTATGCAGCCATTGAGAAGGAAGAAGAGTGATGTTACTTAAACTCCTAATAAGCAGTAGGTACTTTGAGATGATTTACATATATTATTTCACTTAATATTCACAACCTCTCTATAAGTTGAAATTAATCTTCTGTATTATTTACTGAGGTTGTGTTGTAACAGACTTGAGATTCAAATCTGGGCACATCTGATCTAAAGCACATTTGCTATACGTTGCTTCCTGCAGACAGTCATTGACAATATTTCAGACAAATTTTAGGGATAAAAATGAACATTCACGTGATATTGCATTCCTCTGTTGTTACGTAAACGGAACAAATCACTCAGAGTGGAATTTGTGTGTGCGTGTGTGTGTGAGAGAGAGAGAGAGAGCGAGCAAGAGAAAGAGGTCAATTTGGGGAAAATAATCAGTTCGGTCACTCTGTCATGTCCAACTCTTTGCGACTGTAGTAATTATTAATACTTATTGAACGCATGATTTGTCAGGTATGATTTTTCAGTAATCCTTACAACCTGATAACCAGATCCTTATTATTCCTGTTTTAGAAAGAGAAAACTTAGGCACAGAGGTGAAGTAACTTGTTCAAGATCAAACTACTGCTAAGTGGTAGAGCCAGTGTTATAACTTAGGCAGTGTAAACAACTCATAAATTGAATGAGTCTGTATTTCTGAGTGCAAAATAGCTCTGACAGAACTAATTATAGTGCCATTCCTTGGTTATAACTGAACATATGTTCTAGGTGCAACATCTTATGTAAAAATCAACTTTTCGTTAAATAGACCACATCTCTAGAAAATAATTGTACCAAGTTATAGTGGAGGGTTTTTGTAGACATGATAGAATGTAGTTTTACATTTTGCAGCCTCTAGGAATTTATTACTTATGAAACCTAAGCTTCTCTGGGTTAGTGTATGTCATGTCAGTATTTGCTTTTAAGCTAATATTTTCTTGAATGTGGTAATTTGGACTTGGAATTCCTTCAGTATCTTATTACTGAAGATCATGCTGTATATCAGAGAAAATTTTCCCTAAAAAGCAGACTATTTACTAAGAAAAACTTAAAGAACTGCTATGTGTAGGAATTTCTGATGCTCCAGATTTGAACATTGTCGAGAGCTAGAGTGAAATACTGGGAGATCTTGGACTTTGCAGTCAGAATGTCTTAGGTTTAAATCTTTCTTTTGACTCTGTAACAAGTTTCTTAGTCTCTTTCTTTTTTAGCTTATAAAATGGTGAATAAACTTAACCTGCAGGATTTGTTGTGATGAATATGTGAAATAATGGTTATAAATGTCTGGGATCAGTTTAAATGGTGGTAGCTATTAGTAACAACAATAACTATTATTACTACTGCCATCTCAAGCCAAATACTTACAACAGCTAGATTTTATTATAGGGCTGTTAATTTTTATGAAATATTACACTTTATTAGAATTTTCATAAATCACTGATACCAGGGATTATTGGTAACTTCTTTCCATCTTGTATTCACTAGGTACAACACATTTACATCATTATGCATATATTAAAAATATAAGATTACATATACTAAAAGTGCTTCCTTTATTGCCATTCCATCCTCTTTTATTTCAGGAAACATTTGTTGAATGACTCCTGTGTCCCCGCTATATTAGGCCTTGGACATACATGGAGACTAAGACCTAGATTCATGCACTAAAGTACCTTTTAGTCTTCTAGGGAGATAAACATTGACTCTGGGGTGATGAGTACTGTGATGCAGGATAATAGAAGAAAAGCACTTGGGTGCTGTGGTGTATCCTATGATTATAATGGAATTTTTTGGTGGTAATTTAGTTCTTAAATTTTTCATTGTTTTACAGTGCCCAAGATTGATACTGTAGGTGACATTTTAAACTGTAATTAAAAGGATAACATAAAATTGTAGGAGTGTTTGATCCAAGTTAAATAGTATTTTGGTGCATTGGGTCCACATGGTGGGATATATCTGTTTTCTTACGATTTATTCCCTTTGTAATAAAGCAAGAATTTTTAACCTAGAGCATAAGGCATTAGGCAGGGGTTTCAAGGATAGGCTTAAAGGATCTTTAATCGGTTCTAAAATAGTATGTAAAATAATGAATATCACAATTTAGATAGTGGGAAGGACACTAAGTACAAGACCAAATTGGGTTTGAATTCTCCCTCTGCCACTTGTACTCTCTCTGGGTGACCATGACAAGTTATTTAGACTCTCTGACTGCCTTTTGCTTATGTATGATGTATACACAGTGTGGATAAGAATATATAAGAATCATTGAATAAATAGCAGTGATGTTTTTAGAATCCCTTTGCCAGTTTCTACAAAGAACTAATTTGGAATTCTCAGAGAGATTGAGTTGACTTTGTGATTAGTGGGAGTGTTGCTGTTTTAACAGTGTTAACCCTTCTGAATCCATGAACATGAGATTTTGTAACTTTCTTGAACTCAGTTGTTAGTTCTAATAGTTCTTTAGTAGACAGCTTGGGATTGTTTTTAATATTAGAGCATGTCATCTGTGAATAGCGATAGTTTTACCTCCTCTTTTTCCAGTCTGATGCTTTTTATTTATTTATTTATTGTTCTTGTGTAATTTCCCTGGCTAGTCTCTAGTACAGTGTTGGATAGAAGTGTTGAGAATGGACTCTTTTTCTTATTCCTTATATTTGGGGAAAAGCATGCATATATATATCCCTGGAGGAGGCCACAGCAACCCACTCCAGTATTCTTGCCTGGAGAATTCCATGGACAGAGGAGCCTGGACAGGCTACAGTCATGGGGTTGCAAAGAGACATGACTGAGTGATAACAGTAAGTATATGAAGCATGTAATATTCTAAAGACTGCTTATAATAGGTTTTTCTTTCCTCCCTCCCTCCCTCCCTCCTTCCTTCCATGAAAACAACCCAGAGAGGTTGTCAGTTTCCTGTGTTTGGAGGCCAGTGGTCAAAAGAGTGAGCTCTGGCCTTGTCCTGCATTGCTTGGAATTCTAGTTCTGCCATCTGCTAGCTTTGAGTTTGGGCAAGTCGTTTACTCTCTTTATGTTTTTCTTCATATGTAAGGTATGAGTAAGAGTATGTACTTTAAAGAGTTGTGAATGTTAGATGAGATTGTACAAGTAAAGTGCTGAGAATAAATAGTGCCTTGTCCATGGTAAATCCTTAATAAATATAAGTATTTGCTACTACAGTTATTATTGGTCAGGAGCACCCAGCCATCACCCATTTCTGAAAATTTTGTGCTACATATTTCTTGCTATACCTGAAATTCATTGCTTCCCTTGGCTTCATTCGATTAATACTCAGTGCCTACTATCTGCAAAGTACTATATAATTAAAGAAAACATATGGTGAGCAAGACAAGTCACAGGCCCCATGGGTTAATATTTCTAGTCAGGGAGACCAACAGAAATAAATAGATAATGAAAATTGGCTTTCATTGTGCTCAGATGGTAAAGAATCCACTTGCAACGTGGGAGCCCTGGGTTTGATCTCTGGGTTGGGAAGATCCCCTGGAGGAGGGCATGGCAACCCACTCCAGTATTCTTGCCTGGAGAATCCCATGGACAGAGGAGCCTGGCGGGCTACATTACAGTCCATGGGGTTGCAGAGAGTTGGACACGACTGAGCGACTAAGCACTGAGTACCCTGAGGTGTGAGATAGTGATAAGAGCTAGGAAGAACAATAGGACAGATTAGGTAAGAGTGCCATGAGGTGACACTTCAGATAGCGTGTCAGAAAGGCCTCTCTGAGGATGTTACATTTGATCAGAGATCTGAATGAAATAAAAAGTGAGCCATATGATTATCTGTGGAGATATTCCAGGTGGAGGCAACAACAAGTATAGGAATCTTGAGATAGGAGTGCTGTTTGCAGTTGCTTGACTGGCTCCTTTGATTTAGTTTAGGTGTCACTTGTATCTTCCTCAGCTTTTTCTTAGTTTCTTATGAAGTAATTCAGACATGACTTTTATTGACTTTTCTGATTATGTCTCTCTTAGATATCACTGATCCCATGGCAATAGTGTTTGTTCCCTCTTGATGTACTTACTACAGTGGAGATATACTTATTACAGTGGATTGTTGTTGCTGTCTTTTTTCCCCCACTGGACTGACTTCTCAATGTCAGGGACCATAGTTTCTTATTTTATTATTCCCAGTATCTAGGCATATAGATGTACAAGAGATGTCTAAATGAATACAATGTCTAAATGAACACAAGAGATGTCTAAATGAGTAATGAATGAACAGCCAAGTTTTTTTACTTTTTATTTCCTCAGTATATTTCTCTTTGTACTTGTTTGTGCCTGATAATAATGATAGTAAGTACAGTTTATTTGAATAATTTCTTGTCTGACAGTCAGCTTAGTGCATCAAATACATTTTTGTATTTAACCATTGTGTTATAATTTCTTTCTTTTTTTTCTCTATCTGAAGACTAAGGTCCCGGAGGGCAAAAAAGTTGTTTTGTTTGTTCATCTTTGTATCAGAAGTGCCTAGTGTAACAACATATCAGCAGTTGTTTGAATGAATGATATGTTAGTATGTTAACCTTGAGTCTTCTACTGAATCACATGGATGATACAGTATAAATCATATTTGTATAATACTCTGATAGACCATGAACTAGGAGCTTTAAGCAAAACAGGTCATATTAGATGTTCTTAACCCCCCTAACTGCTTTCCCTCAGCAGTACCACATCAAGTGTAATTTTCATATAAGTGCTTTGACTAGAGCTACATTTTCTCAGCTAGAGGCTGAGACATACGGCCTAATAATTACACTGAATACTTGAAATTCAGACTGGATAAGTATTATCTCTATACACATGTGCCAAAATTATCCCTTCCTCCAACTCCATAGTAGAAATTCTTATTCCTACTATCTTCCAGCTAGATGTTAAGCAATTGCAAATCCTGGTGTAGATAATTCTCTACATAGTCTGCATGAATGATCAGTAGACAACCTCTAGAGCAATATTTGCATTTTTTTTAATTGAAGGATAATTACTTTATGGTCTTCTCTTGTGGCTCAGTGGTGAAGAATCTGCTTGCCAATGCAGGATACACGGGTTCAGTTCCTAGGTCAGAAAGATCCTCTAGAGAGGGATATGGCAACCCACTCCAATATTCTTTCCCGGGACATCCCATGGACAGAGGAGCCTGGTAGGCTACAGTCCATGGGGTCACAAAAGAGTCAGACACGACTTAATAACTAAACAACAACAGCAGTTACTTTATAATGCTGTATTGGTTTCTGCCAATATTTACATTTTAAAAAAGAAGTTTGCTTTGTTGTTGTTCAGTTGTTCAGCTGTGTCCGACTCTTGCATCCCCATGGACTGTAGCCCTTAGGCTCCAGTTTGCTAAGTAGGCCAAACAGCAGATGGGCGGGATGTGTATGGTTGAAGGTAACACGCTGCTACTTTTTTACTAAACTATGGATTGAAAAGCAACAAATCTTCTCATGATATGGTATAGGTAAGCTGACCATATTTTTCCAGTCAAAGATTCAGTTTGGCTGAAAAAGGATGCTTTGTATTTCCTGACTTTTCAGTTTATTTCCAGGAAAAGACAATGAAATAGTTGTCAGGATGGTTCATCATATGAAAGTCAGTCAATACAGCAGTTTAATAGAATAAAGGGGAAAAAAATCTTGATAATCTTGATGCAGAAATGCACTGACAAAATTCAGCACTCTTTCTTGATGAAAATACTTAGCAAACTAGAAATAGAAGGGAACATCCTCCACGTGATAAAGGTCACATGTGAAAAACCCACAGCTAGCATCATACTAAACAGTGAAAGACTAAAAGCTTTTACCCTGTGATCAGGAGCACAATGAGGATGCCTGCTTTACCAACTTCTTTTCAGAGTGGTAATGGAAGTTCTAACCATAGTAGTTAGTCAAGGAAAAAAAACAAAAAACGTTCACATTAGAAAGGGAAAAGTAAAATAGTGTGTTTGTAGATAACATGATTTAAAAAAAAATATATTGTGGTAAATAACATGAGATCTGTCTCCTTAACAAGATTTTAAGTGTGTGTTAACACACTTAACAACACTGTGTTACAGTGTTGTTAACACACAATGTTGTATAGCAGATCTCTGGTACGTGGTTTCTTTGATAACCCGATATCAATTCTTGTGGGTAAACACCGAGAAGTGGGATTGATGGCTCATATGGCAGTTCTATTTTTAATTTTTGAGGACCCTCCATACTATTATGAATTTTTTATACGTAGAAAGCCCTGAAGATTCCATGAAAACATTCTTAGAGCTGATAGACAAATTTAGCAAAGTTGCAGAATACAAAATCAACACATAGCTGCATTTTTATACACTAGCAGTAAACAATTCAGAAAGGAAATTAGGAAAACAATTCCAAGGACTTCTTTGGCAGTCTAGTGGTTAGAACTCCCTGCTTCCAATGCTGGGGGCATGGGTTCAATCTCTGGTTGGGGAAGTAAGATCCCATATGCTGTATGGTACAATAAAAAAATAAAAATAAAAACAAGTACATTTATACTACCATCAAAAAGTATAAAATGCTTAGGAATAAATTTAACCAAGGAGGTGAAAGACTTGTACAGTGAAAACTGCAAAACACTGCTTTGACTTAATGTTTGATTGTGATACTAGAGGGAAAATAGTGGATAAATGTGTGCAATTGTAGGTTCATAATAAAAATTGTTCTTTTAAGTTATCTTTATTTTGATATTAAGTTGTCTTAAAGCTTCCCTGGTGGCTCAGCTGGTGAAGAATCTGCTTACAATGTGGGAGACTTGGGTTCGATCCCATGGTTTGGAAGATCTTCTGGAGAAGGGAAAGGCTACCCACTCCAGTATTCTGTCCTGGAGAATTCCATGGACTATACAGTCCATGGGGTCACAAAAAGTCGGACAGGACTGCGTGACTTTCACTTTCACTTTGTCTTAAATGGAAGGTGGGCCTTAAAACTAAAGGTGTCTTAGAATTGGAAAATACAGTAATACTTCTCTGTTGTGGAGATTCAAATGATAGAATGCATATGAAAGATGCTGTTAAATGATGGTAAAGATAATAACTTGATAATAGAGGAAACAACCTAACAATTAAGGGTTAAAGTTCTGCAATCAGGCTTCTTAGATTTGAATACTGGTGCTAACTCTTAAATAGGTATGTGCCTTTGAGTCAGTTACTCAACTTATTAATGTCTCATTTTCCTCATCTGTAAAATGGATATAATTTTATGTGCCTTGTCGGTTTAAATGAACTCAGTGGGTAAAGTGGTTAAGACTACTACCTGATGTATAGGAAATGCTCAAAAAGGATTCAGTATATGTTATTTACTGTGAAGCTGTAAAACGACAATGTTTGTATATATATGATTTTAAAATGTTATGTATTTAAGTCTGTACTTTATAATTTAACTTGCCTTTTAAAAACATTTAATTTTATTATTTTTTGGCCTCACTGCATGACATGTGGGATCTCAGTTCCCTGACCAGGAATCGAACTCATGCCGCCTGCATTGGAAATAAGTCCTAACCACTGGACTACCTGGGAAGTCCCTAACTTACCTTTTTTAAAAGCAGCATTTCATTGCTGATTCTTTTGGGTCTCTTGGAGTGCCATTAACTGTGAAAAAAAATTTTTTGTCTCATTTGTGCAAAGCTTATATTTTTTTCCCCTATCTAATCTACTCTTCATTTGACTGTATTAAATTTTAGCATGCTTGTTTACCTTCAATTTAGTACAGGTCAGTGTTACTAATCAAATCTGTCAGTTCTGGCCTGTTAAATATCCCACCCAACTGGATATCAACAGTAAACTCTTGAGAGTTTGCCCTCTCCTATTTTGTAAGTTATTACATTGATGAAAATTCTTTTTACCAAACTCTTTGCTGTTTCGGAAATGAGAAATGGAACAACTAATAAACATGTAAAAAGTGTTTCATAATTCATTTTAAGAAACTGATTTATTTATCAAATGGTGTTTATTTCAAATTATGTTTGAGATAAAAAAGGCTGTGTGGATATATTTTTGAAAATGTTAGGTCTGTAATATGTAAGGAATTGACAAGCATTTCTTTTGGTTTATATTCTTTGGTTGGATCTCTGTGGCACCAAATATCAGTCAGGAAGTATAAAACTCACTTTATTAGCCAGTTTTATTCATTCTTACATCAGAATTCTTTTCATGCAAGTGGCAATTGCATGGAATGGTAATTCTGTCTTAAGTGAGAAGGAAGTATGTTAGTTTATCTAATTGATAGGTCTAAGAGTAGAGCTGGCTTTAGATGTATTTGGGTCATAGTGATACCACTACTCAGTTTTTCCTTCATATCGTGTCTCCAGTCTCAGGTAGGCTTTCTCATTATAGCACTAAAATAAGCACAAAAAGCTTCAGGTTTATACACTTTGTAACTCCAAGTGTGGTGGAAAAGAGGCCCTCTCTTCTGGTAGCTCCCACAAAGGAACTGTGATTTTTTTCTGGTTGGAGTAAAATCACATATATTTTTGGAATAGTCATTATGGAAAGTGGGTTGAAGAGTATGTTTGGCAGAAGAATTTGAGGTTACTAATTGTTGTGGGTTGAATTGTGTCCCCCTCCCCCAATTTTTATGTTGAAATCCTAACCCCCCAATACTTCAGAAATATGACTTTACTTGAAAATAGAGTCACTATGAATGTAATTATTTAAGATGAGGTCATAAAGGAGTAGGGTGGGCTGCTGATCCAAAATCACTGACGTCTACATCAAAAGGAGAAATTTGGACACAGACACACATGCAGGCAGAATGTCATGTGGAGGTTGGACTTGAGCTGCCACATGCCAAGGAACTACCAGAAATAGAGACGCCTAGAGCTGATCCTTCCCTAGTGCCCTCAGAGGGAGTTTGGCCCTGACAGTATCTTGTTTTGGACTTCTGGCTTCCAGACTGTGAGAATAAATTTCTGTTCTCCAAAGCCACTCAGTTTTTGGTACTTCATTATGGCAGCCCTAGCAAACTAATACAGTGGTCATGAATTTATAGTTATACCAGTCTATCCTGTTGAGTGACTTTTTTTAGGCTCAGCCTCAAAGAAAGAAGATAGTTGGGTTCATCCAGGTTTGGAGTTTTGCTGTACTTGTGTGTTCTAAAAGAGGAACAAGAGAATTTAGATTAATGACAAGAGGATTATTGAAATGATGCACCATAGGCTATAAACTGAATGATGAGGGACATAAAGCAAAGAGATGGTCTGGTGATGTTCAGTTCAGTTCAGTTGCTCAGTCATGTCTGACTCCTTGCGACCCCATGCACTGCAGCACGCCAGGCCTCCCTGTCCATCACTAACCCCCGGAGTCCACCCAAACCCATGTCCATTGAGTCGGTGATGCCATACAACCTTCTCATCCTCTGTCACCCCCTTCTCCTCCTGCCCTCAATCTTTCCCAGCATCAGGGTCTTTTCCAGTGAGTCAGCTCTTTGCATCAGGTGGCCAAGGTATTGGAGTTTCAGCTTCAACATCAGTCCTTCCAGTGAATACCCAGGACTGATCTCCTTTAGGATGAATTGGTTGGATCTCCTTGCAGTCCAAGGGACTCTCAAGAGTCTTCTCCAGCACCACAGTTCAAAAGCATCAATTCTTCAGCGCTTAGCTTTCTTCACAGTCCAACTCTCACATCCATACATGACCACTGGAAAAACCATCGCCTTGACTAGACGGACCTTTGACTGGTCTGATGGGTCACAGTCAAAATGAAAGGGTCCATGGATAAGAAGTGTTATAAAGGTCAAAGGAAGATCACTTGAAAGAGAAGGTTATGGTTGGAGAACAAGATGCTTGAAGTAGTGGTTTGGGATATAGAGCAGTTTGGATAAAGGTAGAAGAGCCAGGAGTGAGGTTACTATGGGAGTAACAGGATGACTGGGCCATAATATATCCACACTGGTGGTATTTGTAAAACTGTTTTGGGCTTCCCTGGTGGCTCAGTGGTGGAGAATCCGCCTGACAATGCAGGAGACACAGGTTCGATCGCTCAGCTGGGAAGGCTCCACGTGACTCGGAGCAATTAAGCCTGAGCTCTGCAACAAGAAAAGCCCCCACAGTGAGAAGCCTGTGCGTCACAACCAGAGAGTAGCCTCTGCTCTCTGCAACCAGAGGAAAAACCACACAGCGGTGAAGACCCAGCGTGTCCAAATAAATAAAATTATTAAAAAAAAAAACTGTTTTGAAGAGACCATTGGTGTTAAGGGTGTCAAGGAAGTAAAAATCCAGGTTGTTTAATGGGTTATCCAAGTCTATGGTGAAGTCATCCAGTTGATGGACGTTTAGGGTGAAGAAGAATACAATGAGTCATGTGCCATAGCCTTAGGTGAGTGAGGTAGAGGGAACCAGGAGGTTAAAATATAACAGTGATAAGGAAAGGGAGATAGTAATTTTGCTGAAAAGGAAACACCTCAAGAGAGCAGAGTTTTATTTTGCCTTTGTTTTAAAAACAAAGATAATGTGGACAAGCTTCACAGGGAAGCAGAGGGTTTTAATCCCATTTCTGGAACCTGAGATAGTCAGGAAGTTAAAACTGGACAGCAGCCATTTGAGAGGGCTTCAAGGGAGGTAAGAGATTGTTTCAATTAGAGCAGGGGGTTGGAGGTACCATTCTGAGAAAAGGCTGACTTTTCAAGAGAGGACCAGGTGTTATTTAGAGAGAACATTCTCACAAGTTGAGGGAAGAGGGACTTGCTTACTTTTTTCTTTCTGTACTAGACTAGTAAAGCCCTTGAGAGCAAGGACTGTATAATTCATCATGGTGCCTGTACTCAATCTTTGGCAAGTATTAGGTTATGAATAAATGTGAAATTAATTTATACTCCCAGCAGTATTTGAGAATGTGCTGCAAGAAGGAATTTCACTAATAGTGATTCATTCAGCTCATAAATTGTATTTTTTGAGGGCTTTCATATGTAGGTATTGTGGATTTGATGGTGAATAAGATAGACATGATTTTCTACTCTCATGGAGCAAATATTATAGTGAGGGAAAAAATAATGAAAAAGCAAACAGACAAAAACAATATATAACAGGTCTCTGAAGGAAACAAGCAAAGCTGAAGAAGAAAATTTTAAAAAGGGCCTATTTTATGATGATCCAAAAAGGACTCTTGAGTGGGTAACATTTAAGCTGAGTCCTAAAGAAAATGAAGACACCACCTATGTTTTCAGGAACAAAGAATGACATGTGGAAAGACTGAGTTGAAACAGAACTTGCTCTTTTAGAAGAACTGAAATATCAGTAAAGGTAGTGGCCCTAAGTGTATCTGGAGAGGTGAGCAGAAGCTGAATCATGCAGGGACTCAAAGCCCTGTCAAGGAGTTTAGATTTAATTTTTTGTCGAATGAGAAGCCATTGAGGGATTTAAACAGAAGAATGTTATGTTCTTATTTATATTTATATACACTCTGCAATCTGTGTGAAGAGAAATAGATAATAAAAGCAGAGAGGATGGATTAAATGTTCTAATAGTCAAGTTGAGATATGAACCGCAGTACGGAGAGAGGTGGATAAGTTCAACGTATGTTTTGGAATTAGAGTTGATAGTATTTGCATATGATAGATTGTAAAATTGAGAATGAGGGACATGCTGACAGATTATTTGGCTTGTGCATCAGTGGTTGGTGGTAGGAGAGGAATAGATTCTTGGAGAAAAAAAAATATACAAGTTCTGTTACGTGTTTGGGAAACATCCAAGTGGAGATATAAAGTAGATGGTATATAAGTTTAGAGTTCAGAGATGAGATCAGAACTAAAGATATGATATTCACCAACTTAAGTGTAGTATTTGAACCAGGGGGATTGATGTGGTCATCTGTGTAGAAAGACATGAGAGAGGAGGCTACCTCCTTTGTAGAAGGTAAAGTGCTGTACAAGTGCAGGAAGTGATTATTTTGTTCCACTTGTTCCTTATTTGAATTTTTATAAATCCACATATCATTCATGCTTAAAGATAATGCCTCTCCCAGTGATTTCTGTTTATTTGGGGCTGGCTAGAATAGCATATATAGGACTCCCTGTCTTCTGATGAGAGACCCAAAACTGGTCTTTGTATTCATTCTTTGTCACTCTGCCACCCAGATTTTTTGGTCAGGTTGAATTGGATTTGTCAAAAGCTACTCCTTTACTGGTTTGAGTTGCTGGTATGGTCTCTTTACATCCATCGTTTTTCAGTAGTATATAGCTGTACTTCTTTTGAAATTCTTTTGTCTACTTAAGGTCCCTGTAATCTTTTTTTTCTGATAACCTCCAAAACAGATGTATTCTTCGTTTCAGATTTTGAAAACTTTCTTTAGAATACTGTTCTTACAGTGTTCCTAGGTCTTTGCTTGCTGACTCTTATCAATTTATAATGATTTGTTGTGGAACAAACAGATGTTTGCAGAAGAGAGCATTGAAGATTTTATTAGAATATAAGCAGTTTCGAGGGCAGAGGCCCTATATAATTTTTGTAACCACAGGTACCTAAACCTATTGTTCTGTCTCTAAAAGGTCTCCAGTCCATGTTTATTAAATTATTAAATGAGTTACAAATAACAGAGTTGAGGGTTATACTGTATGTTCTCTAAGGGAACTGCTCGGATGGCGGCTTGTGTTTTCTTGGGCCTCGCCCCACCAGCTCTAAAGTGAGGACTGCTCAGATGACTTGCTTCTCTCCACCCTCTATACCCAGCTCCTTTTAAGTTTCTTTTTTACTGACTTGCTTTTGACTCTTCAGACAGCTTCTGATTGCTATTTCCTTTGTCAGTTTGGATTGCTGTTGATCACTACTGCTGTTTATTTTTTTATTCTTGTCCTCTTCCTTTTACTGTTTGTTGCCAGCCTGTTTTCCTTTATATTGTGAAATTCATTAGTCTTTTTAAAAAGACATCATGAACCTTCAGAAGGTTTTAGTCTGCTTCCCTGTGGGTCAGTCACATGTGAACATAGGTGTGTAAAAGCACACGCTCTTCTGGTTGTATTCATTTGGTACTTTGGTTGTAGGAGTTGCTGTTCCATTATTTGAGGGGTGGTGGTGGTGGTTGTGGTGGAGTAGTTAAAAGGATGTAGGGGTTAGTTCTTCTGGTTCCTCAGATCTCTTGAAAATGGAGTATTAATTAGATGGCTGAATTAAAAGTAACTGAAATTTTTGGTGTTAATATGTCAAATATACTTGCATGGCAAGTTACTCAGAAAATCATGTGCTTTATCACACTTTTAGAAAATGTTCACGAGTGCTAAATTGTTAGTCATTTCTTAAATTTTTATAGGGAATAAAAATAAAAAGATTTTGAGTGGCGCTTTGCCTGCAAGGGTCCGTATAGTCAAAGGTATGGTTTTTCCAGTAGTCATGTATGGATGTGAGAGTTGAACCATAAAGAAGGCTGAGCACCGAAGAATTGATGCTTTTGAACTGTAGTGTTGGAGAAGACTCTTGAGAGTCCCTTGAACTGCAAGGAGATCCAACAAGTCCATTCTAAAGGAAATCAGTCCTGAATGTTCATTGGAAGGACTGATGCTGAAGCTGATGCAAAGCTCCAATCCTTTGGCCACCTGATGTGAAGAACTGACTCATTGGAAAAGACCCTGATCCTGGGAAAGATTGAAGGCAAGGAGGAAAAGGAGACGAGAGAGGATGAGATGGTTGGATGGCATCACCAGTTCAATGGACATGAGTTTGAGCAAGCTCTGGGAGATGGTGAAGGACAGGGAGGCCTGGTGTGCTGCATTCCATGGGGTTACAAAGAGTCGGATATGACTGAGCGACTGAACAACAACAAATTGGAAGGTTACAGGTTCCCTAGTAGTCAGCTTTGGTACTATTCCGTGATTCTTTTTCATTTTAAGATCCAGGCCGAAGGAGTACCCCCTCTTTATGACTTACTGTTCTCTTGGCAGAGGGAAAAGAGCAAGAGCTGGTGGAAACACACAATAGCCCTTAAAACTTCCATCTGTAACTGGAACTTCCTCATATTTCATTGGCCAGAGTAAGTCACATGGCCAAGTCAATAGTAGGGTATTCACAGAGAGGCGCTGTAAGTCACATGGCAACAGGCAGGCCTGTTAATATTCTTGTAAGAGGAGAATAAATGAGAATTATAATACAACCTACCATACCTTAGGATGATGTAACAGTTTTGTAACAACTTTTTTCTTAGTAAAATTTATTTTATTCATTTTTTCTGTAATAAAAATAGCAGCCACCTCCCCTTTTTTTGGTTTTCATTGCATTAGTTAGGATATTGGTTTAAGCCAAATTCTCAGTGGCTTAAACAGGAGAGAATTTACCTCTCTCAAGTAACTGTCCAAGTAAGATAAGTAATAGAGGGCTGATATGGCAGCTTCATGACAGTGTCAGAGACATAGACCCTTTTTCTCTGTTGCTCTTTTATTTTCAACCATGTTTTCCATCTCACAGTCTGGGTAGGTCCTCCACGTTTCACAGCCGTATCTACCTTCTGGAGAGCTGGAAGATAGAGCTGGGAGGTAGAAGACATTCTCCTTCCCTGTGGTGCACAGCCTGGGAGTTGGGCACGTTATTTCCTTTCACATTTCACTGAGAGAAACTGAGATTGCAAAAGATGAGAAATGTACGTTTCAATAGGTGTCTGCATGTTTGAGTAAGGTTTAGGGGTATTATTATTAAAGAAAAGATTAAAGGATATTAGGGAACAGTTAGCCATCTCTTTTTAATTCAGTTAGTTTAATTGGAAACCTATGAAGAATAGATATTATTAGCACTTTACAGATAAGTGGACAGGCTTTTCAAAGAGGAAATAATTTGTTCATGATCTACCTAAGTATCGGTGTAATGGGCTTTGAACTTAGGCCTATCTGATACCAAAATGTGAGGTTTTTTTTTTTTTTAATAACATTTTGTTGGCTTCCTAATGTCTTATTTTCAAGCACTTACCATTTTTTTCAGAGTAGTAATAAATAGCTATTGACGCTTTAGAAGGGATTCTTCATATATTTATGAATATTTTACTTTGTGAAAAATGATGAGTGTTTATGACCTAGCCAATGAATAAATAATTGCTTCAAATTATAATAGTATTAGAAATTTTAACTCAGGTTTTGACTTTTGATAACTTTAGTTTAAAAAGTTTTCTTTTAGAAATTAGTTACTAAGTATTCATATATAATTTCTCATTCTGATGGCACATTTTTGGATTTTACATTTTTTCCTAAGTTAAAAATATCTTAATTGTTTTGTTCTGCAGAATTAGGGAAGTGCTTATTATAAAAAATATTTCCAGAGAACACAGAATAGTATAAAGAGGAGTATAAAAATCATTTGTAATTCCATTATCCAGAGATCATCACTGTTATCAGTTTAGCTGTGCCTTTCAAAATTTTTCTCTGTGCATTCATTATGTGTGTTATATCTATGTGGTTTTTTTTTTAAATCTAAAATGATCATATTTCAGTAAAAAAAAAAAAAAAAGATGATTTTACCAAGATGCACCAAACACACTCTTTGATCATCTTACTTAATGAATGAATTGGCAATTTGGATGACTTTTTTCCATTCTCACTTAGCTGTATTGTATTAGTATAGTTGATCAGCACAGGATATACTTAATCACTTACTGAGCTAATGCCTTCTCAAATGTATTTATGTAGTAACAAATGAAGCTGTTTTCTTTAGCAGAGTATTTAAACATTTCTTTGGGAATAGGGTGAATATATAATTTTTTATTCATACTGGGACATGTTTGAGAATGAAAGGGACATTACAAGTATTTAAAGTTTTTTGAAATTTTTTTTTGCCATCAAAATGGTTTTATTATACTGAAATGTAATATAGATCAGTAAAATAGTTCTGTTTTCAAAAATAAAAGTTTATAAAATACTTGTTTTATAGTACAACAAAATAAAGTCTTTATCAGATACACAGATGACACCACCCTTATGGCAGAAAGCAAAGAACTCAAGAGCCTCTTGATGAAAGTGAAAGGGGAGAGTGAAAAAGTTGGCGTAGAACTCAACATTCAAAAAACTAAGATCATGGCTTCCAGTCCCATCACTTCATGGCAAATAGATGGGGAAACAGTGGAATCAGTGACAGACTTTATTTTTGGGGGCTCCAAAATCACTGCAGGTGGTGACTGCAGCCATGAAATTAAAAGACGCTTGCTTCTTGGAAGAAAAGCTATGACAAACCTAGACAGCATATTAAAAAGCAGAGACATTACTTTGCCAACAAAGGTCTGTCTAGTCAAAGCTATGGTTTTTTCAGTAGTCATGTATGGATTTGAGAGTTGGACCAGAAAGAAAGCTGAGTACTGAAGAATGATGCTTTTGAACTGTGGTGTTGGGAGAAGACTCTTAGATCCAACCTGTCCATCCTAAAGGAAATCAGTTCTGAATATTCATTGGAAGAACTGATACTGAAGCTGAAACTCCAATACTTTGGCCATCTGATGTGAAGAACTGACTCAAGACCCTGATGCTGGGAAAGATTGAAGGCAGGAGGAGAAGGAGAGGACAGAGGATGAGATGGATGGATGGCATCACCAACTCGATGGCCATGAGTTTGAGCAAACTCCCTGAGTTGGTGATGGACAGGGAAACCTGGCGTGCTGCAGTCCATGGGGTCACAAAGAGTTAGACATGACTGAGTGACTGAATTGAACTGATACTGATTATGAGAATATTTAGAAACAAAAGCAGGGTAGTTATTCTGGGTAATAGTCATATTTTTTACCAGCTTCTTAGATGTATCTGTCTCTAATATGTTGTTAGAAACAGATATATAACCATTATTCTACATGTTTCTCTAAATTTAGATGCTGTAAAATCATACTCTGTCTTTAATTCCAGTACAGAATATAAATTTATATAGTTAAAAATAGGAAGACTTTTGATGGAACTTCTACAATTCATTACTTTAATTAAATCTCATGTTCTGTTTGAACTCATTCAATTTGTTCAGTACTTAACATTGCTTTTGAGGGATGTTTCAATGCCTTGGTAAATTTTCTTTCTGCTGCTGCTAAGTCACTTCAGTCATGTCCAACTTTGTGCGACCCCATAGACGGAAGCCAACCAGGCTCCCCCATCCCTGGGATTCTCTAGGCAAGAACACTGGAGTGGGTTGCCATTTCCTTCTCCAATGCGTGGAAGTGAAAAGTGAAAGTGAAGTCGCTCATCTGTGTCCCACTCTTAGCGATCCTTGGACTGCTGCCTACCAGACTCCGCCGTCCATGGGATTTTCCAGGCAAGAGTACTGGAGTGGGGTGCCATTGCCTTCTCCGAATTTTCTCTCTAATAATTGGTATTTTCTAAAAACTTCAAGCTGAAGTTTTTTTTTTTTTAATCTTTTTTCATTGAACTTTAGTCTTTGATTAAAGATTTCCCACTGATTTTGAACAATATGCAACCAATCATTAAAGGACTTGCCTTCAAAAAGATTCAGTAGTGAGACACTTAGGTTGGGTTTATAAAGTCAGTCTTTGAAAGATTCCAGCCTTTAAAATCTGATGACAGGTTGCAAGTAGGGAACACATATTTCCATGTTTAAGTATATTTTTGTTTTGTTTTCAATACCATTTTTATCCTTACAATTTTAACTGTGGTTATATGTAAACATTTGTAAGTTTTGGCAGTTGCAGCTAACTCATTAGTACTGATGCCACTAGAGTGCCATGATAAATAGAAGTAGCCTCAAAAGTTTTATGCAATTTTCTATTTTCTAGAGAAATTTTAGTACGTAATTTTGTATTAAACGTATAATTTCTTCTCTTTAGCTCATTGTTCTTGAAAGAATTTATCGGGTGATAATAAAGATTGTCAAGCAACAAAATAAACAGTTCTAGAATTATACCATACAATAAATGGCAAAACCACCTTGAGGTTTTAGACTATGGACTCCTCACACATACTTCATTTGCACCTCACTTGTAGTTTCTCACTTACTTCGCTGGCTAGTGGCCTGGTGCATGTTGTAGGTCATTGCACATCTCACTGAATCAACTGCGTCAGCAGGAGCACCAGTATTAAATATTCCTTCTACTGTCTCAAAAGGATATAAAGAGTTAGCTGTCCATGGTTGCTTATGTCTGAGGATACTTTTCACTGTCTTCTGTATGATGTCCTTGAAAAGGTGTTATGTTTTATCTGTAAAGAGTCAGGGGAAAGATGGAATTATCACTGGTCCTTTTTACGATTTCATCACTTGTTCAAGTGGTTAGAACACTTAAGACACTGTTAGCTTGGCCAGAAAATAGGTGAATACAGTAGAGGTGTTCTAAATTCATCTTGGTTTATTTTAATGTGGTGATTAATGAAAAATACTTCATTCAAGGAAGTGAAAACTGTGAGGCAAGTGGTAAACCACATGGGATGTTGAGACAAGAGATTGTACTGTCCTGAGCAAACCAGGGCATATGAGAAACAGCATGGTAATGTGAAAGAGTATGGAACTTAGAGTAGGACAGACCTGCATTTAAGTCCAGGCTCTGCCATTTAAAAACTTGGACAAATAACCTGTCTGAAACTTGGTGTATTAGGGTTCTCAGAGAAACCGAACCAGTAGGACAGACACTCACACTGACCAATTTAAATTTTAAAGAATTGACTCATGTCTTTGTGGAGACTGGCAAGTCCTAAATGTGCAGGGCCTGTTGGGGACTGAGGGGAGAGTTGATGTTGCAGTTGAGTCTGAAGGTGATCTCGAGGCAGAATTACTTCTTCTTTGGGGAGATCAGTCTCTCTTAGGACTTTCAACTGCTTGGATGAGACCTCCCCACATTACGGAGGATAATCTGCTTTATGGCTTTAAATGTTAATCACATCTAAAAAAAATACCTTTACAGTAACATGTAGACTGGTATTTGACCAAACAACGGGGTTCTCTTGCCTCACCAACTGACAAGTAAAACTAACTTTCACATGGCGTTTCTTTATTTACTTATTGGTAAGATAATATATGCCTCACAGGATTAAGTGTGGCAGTATTTATAAAGCACTTAGTATAATGTGTTCTCAGAATAGGCACTGCGTGCATGTTGGCACATTAAGACTATAAGCCCAGCTTTGATGCTTGAAGATCTTTTTCCCTGTTTATCTTCGTATTTCTTACTGAACTTCTCCTGTCTCTTCATCTGCTTAATAAGTCTGTCAGATCGTCTTCAAAACGTTTTCTTCAGCCAGACCCTTCTTTTCCACCCTTGCCGGTGTTTAGGTCCTCTACAGGGCCACTAAAATTTTGTCCTGAGTAACCCTGTGCGTGCCGTCCTGCTTTCCCTCTTCACGTACAAATAATCACTTAGTTAATTAGTATTAACTAGTATTAGGCTCTCGAGTGTGTCCTCTTTTCCATCCTTATTTTCTTTACTTTTACCGTGGGAGTTGAAGCCCTTCATCAGTTGTCTTTTGTAACAGTGGTCCCTAACCTTTTTGACACCAGGGACCAGTTTCATGGAAGATAGTTTTTCCATGGACTGGGGGGTTGGGTGGAGGGGACAGTTTCAGGATGATTCAAGTACATTATATTTATTGTGAACTTTATTATTATTACATTGTGTTATATAATAAGGTAATAATACAACTCACCATAATGCCTAATTAGTAGGACCCTTGAGCTTGTTTTCTTGCAACTAGAGAGATTATAAACACAGATGAAATTTCGCTCCCTTGCCTGCCCCTCACCACCTGCTGTGCAGCCTAGTTTGTAATAGGCCATCGACCAGAATGTGGTTGGGGTCCCTTTATAATCTTATCTCTAATCCTTATCACCGTTTAGAACTCCTTACTATTCTCGACAAATGTAACTGAGATTTCTGTTGATTGCATTTATACCTTTGGGTGGAATCACCGTCTCCCCTACTCCCCTATACCTCAGATTTCTGCACTGGTGTCACCCTCATGAAACTTTCCTGTATTTCCTCCCAATTCCAGAACATTCTTACACATTTGTGTACAATGAACCTGAGCCTTCAAACATTGATACTCCTCAGCTGCCTTTCAGATGAGATAATATATCTCTTCATCAGCTGACCTAGGAACCGTTTAGACTGTATTATGAATTGAATGGACTTCCCAGGTAGTGCAGTGGTAAAGAATCTGCCTGCCAGTATGAGACATGCGGGTTCCATCCCTGGGTTGGGCAGATCCCCTGGAGGAGGAAATGGCAACCCGCTCTAGTACTCTTGCCTGGAAAGTTCCATGGATGGAGGAGCCTGGTGGGTACAGCCCATGGAGTTGCAAAGAGCCACACACTAACGTGGACTGAACACCACTCCGTGCTACACGCATTTCAGATCTGATATTAATACCATTTTTTTGTTCATTAGTTTGTATATTCACTTGATTATTTTATTGAAATGGTTTTTTAATTTTGTTCATAGGTACTTTGGGGACTTGGGTAGAGGATGAACTCTTAAGGTTTTGGGCTTCTCAGTTGCTTTTTAACCAAATCATTTCACCATAATTTTTTATATGTTGAGTTTCTGAGTAAAATTTTAGGAGAGGAAAAGAGTTCTGATATCAAAAACAATTTTAAAATTCCTGTTTTGTTTCTTGTCTACCCAATTCTTGGTAATCTACATGGCTGCCTTTATTTACTCTCCCTCCCCCCCAAAAGAAACAAAATTGAAAATTTTGAAATCGTGGATATATTAATTGTATTTATCTTCATTTCATGTATCTGTTAAATGAATGTAATTATATTAATAAAAGTCATTGAATAGCATTTAATTTCTAATTATTTATTTATTTTAGTTATCAAGTGGAAATCCTCTTTATGAGAAATACTATAGACAGGTAAGATGATTGTTTCTTATAGAATATACTTTCAACTCCTGATTGTATTCAGCCAGCTGAATAAATTTGACATTTCTTGTTTTCATTTTCTTGTGCTTTAATCTCCTGCTTTGATTAATGTGTTTAACAAGTTTTCATAAAAATTAAGGAAAGATAATTAAGCCCAAACACTTGTCTTAAATATCTATCTTAAAAATCAATGTAGCATTAGATATATTCATCCAGATACAAACATCCAAATTAATTTAGAAGTTATTTAGAAATGACTTTTTTATGTTATTTTAAAGACATTTTAAAGATTAATTTTCATCAAGTTGAAGCCATACACTCATATAAATATAAAATGAACATGTATCAAAGATTTTTCTTCAACTCATTAAGTATTGAGAGAACCAGTGAGATATAAAAATGAGAATATGAGTTACAGAGATTTATATTCTCCATCAGAGAGAATTAATTTCATTGGTATGGATAGGAATCATTTGCATTACTATCAGTTTTATATAATTTAACCTGTTCCCCTACAGAGTATAAAATAAATAGCTTAGTTCATAGAAGTCAAAGGTGCAAACTATAGATCAGATAATCTTCTGAAAGCATAGATGGTATTATTTACCCATTTCCAAATATCAGATCATTTTTATTTATAATTTCTTCACTTTCTGATCATGATTACTGAAAAGGCTGATCTCATAATATTTGATCCTATTTTCTACGTAATTGCAGCAAGTTTTAATGAACCACTGTAGGTCTTCTTGTGTGACTTGCAAGCCTAAAGCCATATACTTTTTTATACACACACACACACACTTTTATATACGTGTATTTAACAACTTCTAAGGCCAGGTAATTAGTTTCTGCTTAAAGCCTTTGTTATTTATACTTCTATTTTGAGGCTAGAATCCAAACTTTAGAAATTCACCTCTTCATATTTCACATGTAATTTGAGTGAATTTACCTCATCTTGGGATTTCCCATATTTGCTAAGGTTCCTGGCCTTCTGAGTAACCTTGCTTTAGTGCGTGAGACACTCGGGATCTTACAGACCACGGAGCAGGCTGGTCTTGTGGGGGCCTGGTAGACTCTGGCTCTGCATAGAGTCAGCCCCTGATCCTTAATAGTGTCTTGTTCTATCTGAATGAAAGAGAATCATTTCAAATATAGCTTGTTTTTGTACAATTGGTTTACTCAACTATATCCTGATAAAAAGGAGAATAAATTGTTAATTTAGCTTGTAACTACATGGCCATAAAAGATAAGGATATTCATTAAAGGTTTTTGATTTCTGAAGGGTCAGTGCAAATCAGATACCGTTGAAAATTATTTCATTCGGTTTACCAAAGCAGCGCCTGCTAAATTGAGGGATAATTTAGTAAAAAAGGGCTTTTCCACATATCCATTAGAAAATAGAATAGTAAAAATAATACCAGCAGTATTGCATGTAAAAAATCATAATTGAGTTTTCCTTAACACTTCATTCAGCTCTGTGTGATTAATTTGTGTTCTCCTGCATCTTGGGTCAGGAGTTTGCTTTTATGAGATACATCTACTTCCAGTATGCAGAGTCCTGGAATTTTGACTTGGTCTACTAGTATAGTCTGAAAGTTGTCTAAGTGATGTCAGCCTAGAAGTCTTTACCCAAAAGTCTATATTTTAAAGTGTTAATAGTTCAGAGTATGTGGTATTGTTCTTTCCATGAGACTCTGAGACTCTTCCTTTGTTGAAGAGGTGCCGTGTAGCTTATGCCAGAGCCTTTAGGCAGATACCAGAGTACAACAGAAACTGCCTGTAGATGACAAAGACTGAATGGCTGTGTTTAATTATTATAGTAGCCAAAAGAATGGAAGATAGCAAAATTGTTTACTGGAATAGAGTGCATAAGTATTTCTTCAGAGTTTGATCAGTGTTTCCCCTCAGTGCCTCTGTTTTTGGGCTATCTGGGGAGAGAGATGATTCTTTTCTTCTTCAACCCTTGTCAGGGAGTAGGCAAAGAAAAGGAGTTGTGGAGAATTCTAGAGGCTGATTTCCTAACCATTTTGTTCTTCCTTGTTACCCAAAATGTGGATTGAGCAATTCTTGTTTGCTGAGTGCCTGATTTATCCCATGTTTTAGCACTTGAAAGAAAGGATTTCTCTTTTGCTTCTTTGCCGGGTTTGGTCTGTCTGGAATGCTTTGTATATGTTTTAGTAAACTTAATCTTTTAACTAAAGTGGAAAAACAGCTAGCTCACAAATATCCTAGTATCATGTTATTCTTCCCATGACTTTTTAAAATTTGCTTTTCATTTTTTACAAATAAAACTTTACTTTAGGAAATCTCTACAGAAATGAGAGTCCTTTTTTTTGTTGTTTTTCTGTTCTTGGTGACCTCATTCTGTCTTAAAGCAAAGTCCCCATCAGTTAAAATGATGTGTTTCCCTTAATGTGCTTTAGGAACTTAGCAGTTTTTTAAATGTTACTTAAAGTTTATATTAGAATCACTGCTAGTTTTAGAACTGATATTGCTTTGATTTTTTAATAAAGTGTTGCAGTTTCTTAAGAGTAAGTATAAAAGTAGAAGTTTATTATTTAAAGATATTAAAAAAAAAAAACCACCAGGTAACTGTGCAGCTATTCACATTTATCAGAAGACCTCTTCAGAAATTATTGCTCTTTTTCTCTATTGCCATTCAAGTTTATTGGAATTTAAATGGCACCTATAGAAGACTTGGAATTAGAAGATATGTGTTAATATTATGACTCCACTAATTTGTTCTACATCCTCTGAGCTTCAGGGTCTTTTTGTTGTTGTTTTTGGTTTTGGTTTGGCCAGACTGCATAGCTTGTGGGATCTTAGTTCCCTGACCAAGCATTGAACCCAGGCCCCAGAAATGAAAGTGCCAAGTCCTAGCTACTGGCTCCCCAGGGAATTCCCCGAGCTGCAGTTTTATCATTTGTGTAATGGACATGCTAAAAAGCACATTGTAGATGGACAGTGCTCTCTAGATGGTACTTTTCTCATATGGGTCTCCAGTATTACATTACACCTGATGCAAATATTACACCTGATGTGAAGAACTGACTCATTTGAAAAGACCCTGATGCTGGGAAAGATTGAAGGCAGGAGAAGGGGATGACAGAGGATGAAATAGTTGGATGGCATCACCGACTCAATGGACATGAGTTTGAGTAAACTGTGGGAGTTGGTGATAGAGAGGCCTGGCGTGCTGCAGTCCATGGGGTCGCAAAGAGTGGGACACGACTGAGTGGCTGAACTGAACTGAACTGAATATTACATGGCCTTTGTTAGTGAGAGGATTCCTGCTCTCTTTTTGAAAAACTCAGTTCTCAAATCATAGGGAAGGATGCAAGTAAATAATCATAATTTTGTCTTTATGTTTTTTGTCAGCTTATGATTTGTATTTTTTCAGGTTGATACGGGCAATACTGGAAGGGTATTGGCTTCTGATGCTGCTGTATTCCTAAAAAAATCAGGACTTCCAGACCTGATACTTGGAAAGGTAGTATTTGTTCATTGTATCCATAACTAGATATAATGAATATTATTAGTGTAGATAAATTGGATACAAATTCAAAAGACATCTTTAGAAACTTAGAAGTTAGAACTGAGTCATGAAAGCAGTTTCAGTAATGCAGTGGAGGGAATTTCTGGTGTAGTGATTTATCCTCTTGAAAAATATGGTATTTTTCAGATTTTTAGAAAACAAATTACTTTTTAGTAGAATGAAATGAGGAAGTAATAGTACATTTGAGTGTTGGGGTAGAAGCAGTGCAGACTGGGAACCTTGCCACCCACTCAGAATTGGCTGTTTCCCTGCTTCCTCTATGAGAACTGTCTCTTAACTGTGTTTAGTATGTGGTAAATAGAGTAGGAGATGAGAGGCTTAGGAAAGAGCACAAAGAGGTGGAAAGTCCCTCTCTTGGCTTGGTGTCCTTATAAATCCTTATGTATGGTATTGATATATATTCAACCCTGAAAAATAGTCATTAATAATTTAATTATTCACAAATAAACATTAACTATTTCAGCTTACCCATAAGAAAGAATATCATCTTAATAAGGATCTAAAATCAAGGTAGCATGTTCTAGTAGAAAGAGCATTGGACTTAGAACCTGGGTTAATAAAAAAGTCATTGGACTGGAAGTTAGAACCTGGGCTTCAGTTCTTTCCCTGATGCCTTGGATGTTCGTGAGTAAGTCACTTAACCTCATTGGACCTAAATATCTTTGTGTAGGGTTACAGTAAGTGATCGTCAAAGTTTCTTTCCGCTTTTAATTCTACAATTCTTAAATCTGACTATCAAAAAGCATGAGGTTGTCTGTTGCAGGAATTTTATTTTTCTGTAAGATGATTTTTGTTTTAAATATAGATTGATACTTTTCTTTTCTTCTAAATTTCAGATCTGGGATTTAGCTGACACAGATGGGAAAGGTATCCTGAACAAACAAGTAAGATTCAGAGACTGACATGAACAATTTTTGAGTGATTCAGAATAAAAAATAGCCAGCAGTTTTTTGTATTTTTAAACTAAAAATTTGTTTTTGCAAAATTAGGGTTTTGTAACGACAAGTGTTATGATAAGGAAAATACTTCCAATAACTAGACATTAATGTACCTAATTCCCAAAGATTAGAGTTAGTTTGGTGACATTAGTTCTCCTAGAGTATCAGTTTGGGCTGCTATAACAAAATACCACAAACAGCAGAAATTTATTGCTCACAGTTCTGGAGGCTGGAAGTCTGAGATAAATTGCCAGCATGATTCTAGTGAGAGCTAGCTTCTGGATTGCAGAGTTTTTCTTTGTCCTTACATGGCAGAATGTGCTAGTGATTTCTCTCAACTCTCTTCTGTAAGGCACTAGGCCCATTTATAAGGGCCCTATCCTAGTGGTCTAAGTACTTCCCAGAGGCTCTGCCATTTTTGGGGGGAGTTTAGCTTTCAATATATGAATTTTGGGGGATACATTCAAATAATAACATGGGATTTATTTTTCCTAGTTATTCAGGGAGACTTTACTCTTTGTATCTTACTAAGTTTCTTATGTGTTCAGGGTTATAAATAAAAGTGGGTTTTATTATTTATGTGTTAAGATGGTATTGCCTTGTACACTTGAAGGGAATCTCTTGGCTAATCAAATCTAAGTATGGTGTATTCTGGTCTAGGTTCTATTGCTAACATATAAACTAAAAAATGGTTTACAGTCCAGAAGTCAGTCTTGGGCCAGAAATATGTGAAGGGGTTGTGGGTATTAGACACCGTTAGAGTACTTTAAAGTTTCACTTGTTGGAGATAGATTTCAGAGTTCTACAGGATTAAATTCAAAGCTTGCTACATGCTGATACATTAGCTGAGTATTACTACTCAAAGTTAATTCCCCCTGTAGGGATAGCTGAAGCTGACTGAGAAAAAGGATGGAAAAACTAGGTGAGGGGTCAGAATACCCAGTCTCTTATTTAAGATTCCAAGGCTAGATTGTGGGTCCTCATTGGACCCCCTGGCCAGAAGAGCCAATTTGGTGCCTTGGAGACATTGGAAAACTAAATTCATGTGAGCATCTAGGGTGATCTAGGCTCAAGTCAGCAGATTATTTGTTGAGTACCTCTTTTGAGCCAGGCTTTGGAGATACAGAAGTAAAATGTGATGGAATGTGATCCCTGTCTTAAGGAACTTAATAGTAAAATAAATTCTTCACTGATACTCCTAGTCTTTGGATGTTTAGTTTGAATTGCCTTTGTTATATCCAGGTGGTGGGATTTATGGATCTGCAGTTAAACTTTGATGTTTGCATTGGAGGAATAGATTTTTGAATTAACATATGAAATTAAGGACATAAACCAATACTTACTGAGTTTTTATGAGCCAAAAATGATAGTGCTTTCTTCCTATAGTGTGGTTTTTAATTTTCTTCCTTACAGTACATTGTAAGAAATTAGCCCCCCTTTTAAAGAGGTGTTTTTTGTTTGTTTTTTTTTTTTAACTTGCCTAAGGCCTCATAACAGGTAGCAGAACTAGAATTGAGTGCAGTAGCATTTCACTTCAGAGCCCATCCATACTACCAGGGATGTGGATGTGATTATCTAAGAGAATTGAATCTCATGCAGAATGACAAGAGAAGAAGGGTTATTTATAGAGTTCAGCATTTAAAGGATGGGAGGAGACAAGACTCCACCAGAAGATACTTGGAAGGTCAGAGCAGAACTCGGACAGCTTTACGAAGCTGTGCTGGTAGAGGAGAGCTTCAGGGAGGGTCACACTGTCCAGGCCGCCAAAACAAGTAGGTTGAGGTTTTTTCTTTCTTTTTTTTTTTTTTAAGAGTCTGTTGTATTTTGTAGCTATGAATTTGTGACAGTTGTTTCTCTGGCTAATGGTGGGAGTTGAAGTCAAATTGCATAGAAGCTTGTGTGGTGAATGAGAAGAAAAGGCGAGATCTTGAAATAGCATTTTTTCAAGATATTTATTAGTGAAGGCGAAGTACTGTATAAACAGACAACCTGCAGGTTTCTAGGAGTAGATTACGAATTGAGTAAGAAAGTTGTAGGTGAGAACAGGAGATTTGAGAAAAGCAGTAAAGGGTGGATTGCATCAGCAGCTGTACCTAGAGTACTGGCAATTGTAAGTAATCCCGACTGGAGTAAAAAGCTTTTTTTATGCCTATTCTGAGACTTGATTTTAACTGAGAACAGCTGAAAACAAGTTGCTTCAGTGTCTTCCCCACTTACTAATTAAATTTTGAACTGAGGCTTCAAATGCCAAAAATCCAAGGACTTTTGGGAGAGATTTATAAGTATTTTGAAGTCAAGCAGTTATATAATTGTTTCAGATGTTGCATAGTTATTCTTTGTAGCTTTTCTGGAATAACAGTGACTGAGTCATTTGAATGATTGATCTAGTGTCAAAATTTATAATCTTAAATCCAGATATGACTTTTGATAACCTTTTATTTATTTTCTTCTAGGTGTTATTTTCTTTTAGACTCTTTTCTAAGGTTCTTTTTCTTAAGTGATAAAAATAATTTCTTACCATTATTAAATATTTTTTGGAACATGATTATTGATCTTGGTATATTTCCCATATTGTGTATATCAGTTTATTTTCTCATATATATTAATATTTTTTGCTGTTTATTATATCAAGAATATCTTTGTACATAGAGCTCTTCTTGATTTAGAGCAAGTGTTTTTTTAAAGCAAGTGTGTTATTGTATTCACTGAGACATAAAAATTTTGGAGTATTTGTGAATTGTTTTATATTTTCAGATTAAAGATATATGTGTAGATAGATGGATGGATGGATGAATGGGTAAATGGATAATGCTCTTAACATTCATACTTTTCTTTCTCAGGAATTCTTTGTTGCTTTGCGTCTTGTGGCATGTGCCCAGAATGGATTGGAGGTTTCACTAAGTAGTTTGAACCTGGCTGTTCCTCCACCAAGATTTGTAAGAAATGCTTTTAAATTGTATTTTAAAAACTGATACCACATGATTAGAAAGTAGTATTTCCTTGCTTATGTTTACTTTTATTTATTTAACTTCCTATTGATAGGCTTTTAGCTTGTTTCCAGTCTTTTATTATTTAAAAATTGCTGCAGTAAATAGAAACCTTGAATCTGTCACTTTGCATGTGCAGAAATATATGTATAAATTCTCAGATGTGGAATTGCTGTTTCAAAAGTTTGTGCGCTGTAATTTTCACTTACAACAGCTTGTCTTCCATAGTGGTTGTTCTAGTTCACAGTCCCACCAGCAATTGGCTCAGTGTACTTTCGCTGGCTTACTGTTGTCAAACGTTTGTTTATTGTCAGTTTGGTAGGTGACCAGTGGAATGTAAGTGTGGTCTTAATTTATCCTTTTGGTTTTATGAAGTGAAGTTGAGTAGTTTTTCTCATGCTTATGAGCCATTTACATTGTCTTTATGTGAAATGTCTGTTAATGACTTTTGCCTATTTTTCTTTGGTTGTTGGTCTTTTTTTACTGAATTCAAGAGGTTCTTAATATATTAGGGAAACAGTTGTTTGTCTATATGAATTGCAAATATTTTTTCCCAGTTTGCTATTTGTCTTTTGACTTTGTGGTGATTTGTTTTCCCATAAAGAAGGTATTGTATTTAATGTAAATGAATTATTTGAATTTAAGTTTTTTATGGTTTTTTTTGTTCACATTGACATTAGTCCTGATGTAAGGTGTGTATGGATTCAAATTTATATTTCTTCAAGATGACTACCATGTTTATTGAATAATCAGTCTTTTCCATACTGATTTGAAATGCCACCTCAATCATGTCATTCTCATATGTATTTATTTTTTCTGCATTTTTCTTTTATATCCATTGATCTGTTTATCCATATGTTGATTTCACATTGTTTCAATGATCATATTTGATAATTTATATCTGATAGGGCTAGTCCTCCCCACCTTACTGCTTTTTTCAGAAGTTTCATGGCTCTTCTTGTTTTTAAAATTCAGTATTTTAAAAGTATTTGGTCTAAGTATTATGAATTTAACTTCAGTTTTGAGAATTTCTATACTTCTGAGTTTAATTGTGGAGTCAGAGGGTTGATTTAAGGATTTGTTGCCTAACCATATACTGTTAGTAAAAATTTTCAAATATATCTGTCTCTACAAGCAAATAAACATAATAACTTAGACATGCTATTGGTAGGTTCCTATACTTGTCGCTTAGAAATCTTAAGTTGTGCTTGTCCCTGTCTGCTTTCCTTAAATATTGTGGGGAAAAGTCATCAGTTAACAGGGCCATAAATATTTTTGTTACATTCAGATAACTGTATCTTCATTTTATTTTGATTTCAGGTGTAATAGGATTTATTCTGTAAGACTTAACATGTTTTAGTTAGTGCTCCACAGTTGTTTATGCAGTTAACACAGCTAATTCAGTTTTTGTTTCATTTGTACTTTAGTAAAAGTCTAAGTTAATGTTAAATAATGTCCTTAGTGTATTGAGATCCAGCATTTTGTCTGAGTGTTTAAATCCAAAGACAATTTCCTCTTCATTTTTTATTGATATGAGGATTTCAGCCCTTCGTGTGGTATATTTTCCTTTTTAGCATGATACCAGTAGTCCTTTGCTAATCAGTGGAACCTCTGCAGCTGAGCTCCCATGGGCTGTAAAAGTAAGTAAACTTTTTGACAATTCTTTTACCACACTTTACTTCTTACCTACATAATCCTCTCCCCCTTCTTTCAAAATATATTGCAGGGTGTTTTAGACTTTCATTTTTTACTGTGGAGGAAATGCTGATACTAGAAATTGCTTGAGTCATGTTATTCTCTGTCAGTCATTTTTTGACCGCATTGGCTTAATCTTATTTCTGTTGTAGTGTAAACTAAAAATGGTGATATCATAATCTGGTATTAACTAAAATATTTGATGAATATGTAGTTTACCCCACTGGTATTATTTCTTATTTGAAAAGTTCTGCCTAACTAAATATTTTCTTTATGACTCTAAAACAATTCTTTATGAAATCTTTTTCTGAAATGTGTATATTACCTTATAGTTATTTAGAAACACCAAAATGGTTACAGCTATCTTAGCAGGTTTTAAAAATTGTAATTTAAAAATAGAATGTAGCCGATCAAATAATCTGTCATAAATGTATAGTTTTGACAGAAAACCATTTTGGTTTGTATGCCTTGTGTGCTACTACTGTGTAAGGATCTGGTCTTGGCAAATCATGAATGATAGTTTTTATGTTATGCAGATAATTTCTAGAGATTTTAGGAAATACCTTGTTACTGATAAGAAAAAGAAATCTTGCTTTGGAAAAAATGAGGGAAATGATGTTTATATCTTTGGCAAGGATTTCTTTTAAAAAAATAATAAATTGAGTTTGAAATGTAATCAATGCCATGTTTAGAAAGTCATAGACACATAAACACATAGCTGTGTGTTCTTATAGAAGTTATTGCTTTGCTTTGGGTCTGTTTGAGAGGGTTGGACTAGGTTCTCTTCTCAAAGTCCTTCGGTCCCTGAAATCTTTTGATTTTAAAATCCCTGACTTCAACTTAGCAGTAGAAAAGGCAAAGCCGATGTTTCAGTTACTAAAGGAATGGAAGGGATACTAAACTTTTGAGTGGAATAACTTAAATTACTATTTATTACAAAATATTTGGATGAAAGTGAAATATGTTTTTTAAATGGTCATTTTAAAAATGTTGCCTAGTCTTTGAGGACTTAATGTTTATAATTGCAGTTATGTTCCTTTCCCCATCATTTAACTTGCAAACTTTTTTTATATTATAGCCTGAAGATAAGGCCAAATATGATGCAATTTTTGATAGTTTATGCCCAGTGAATGGATTTCTGTCTGGTGATAAAGTGAAACCAGTGTTGCTCAACTCTAAGTTACCTGTGGATATTCTTGGAAGAGTAAGATGCTAAATTCTAAGTGTAACTTTTATGTATTTTAATTTTACTTTAAATAGAAACAGTTTCAGTTCAGTCGCTCAGTCGTGCTCAGTCGTGTCCGACTCTTTACAACCCCATGTTTAGCTCACTGTTAAAGAATACATAAATCCTATTTTGAAGTTGTGGTATTATAGAATTTTTTGTGCTCTCACTTAAAACTATTGCCAATTTCTTTCTTTCTTTGATTAGTCTCTCTAAAATATGAGTGTTTGAAATTAGTTGTCATAATCCTCTAGGTAAGGCCTTTTGTCTTTGGGTTGTATGCTCTGACCTCCCAGTTCCTTGATTTAATTTCCAGAAACCATCAGTATTCTACATCTCCCTTTACTCCACGACTATATCATGAGGCCTGGTTAAAGGAATAGTTTCATTTCTGAAATCATAAATTCTACTCTCTAAAGAGAACTTCTTGGCTTTCTAGATTTCTTTCCTAGATACTTGCAAGACTAATTCTTTGACGTCATCAGGACCTTTATATCAGACTCTTATTGTCTCTGTCCTTTGAATTTACTTTTTCCTTCATCCATCTTGGATTCTTTTGGTTCACAGTTTCATGTCAGTATCCTTAGCTTTCTTTGCCGTGTTTTCTAATCTCTCCTGCCTGATGAAAATCTAACCTTACATGAAACTAATTATTTGCCTTTTCTCTGGTTGCACTTGGACTATTGAGAAGGTCTCATGAGATTAGTATCCTCACAGTTTTGTGATCACCGGCTTCACCTGAGCTTTCTGTACTGTAGGCTCTCTTGTGCTGTTTGCATAGTGACTTCTTAATACACTTCTTTATATTTCAGACCTTGTCTGCTCTCTTTACTAGTCTTTTCTTTTATTTCTTACTTAGACTATATAGGGTTGAATCATAGCTACACTATTTCTAAACTGTGTGACCTTGGGCAAATTATTAGAAAACCATGTCTCAGTTTTCTGATCTTTAAAATTAGCCTGTTTTCTAGGGATTCCCTGGTGGCTTAGATGGTAAAGAATCCACCTGCGGTGCAGGAGACCCCGGTTTGATTCCTGGGTTGGGAAGATCCCATGGAGAGGGGATAGGCTGCCTACTCCGGTATTCTTGGGCTTCCGAGGTGGCTCAGACAGTAAAGAATCCTCCTGCAATGAGGAAGATCTGGGTTTGATCCCTGGGTTGGGAAGATCTCCTGGAGAAGGGAATGGCTACCCACTCCAGTATTCTTGCCTGGAGAATTCTGTGGACAGAGGAGCCTGGCAGCCTACAGTTCATGGGACGCAAAGAGTCAGACATGACTGAGTGACTTTCATATCACACCATCCTGTTTATAGAGTATACAAATTAAATGGGATAATGTATATAAAGTACCTAGCACAGAGCTTGCTACATACTCTTTGAATGTTAGCTGCCATGATGATGACGATGACAACTTATCATCACAACACCAGTACTGCTGGATCAGTTTGTATAGTTTAGGTGCTAAACTAATTTTCTAGTCTTGTTTTCTACTAATTATTTTTATACCATATGATCAGTATTAGAGTTCTAAACTATAAATGTAATCTTGTTATTTTTTTACTTGAAAGTTACCCTCTTAGGTAGCTTCCTATTGCATTAGGATAAAGTCTAAACTTCAAGGCCCTCAGCAACCAGACACTTGCTTATATTCACTCCTGTCTCTCATCAGCATACCTTCTCTTTCTGCCCCAAATAAAATTTTGTTGACTAACTTAAATACCTTCATTTCAGCAATTTTAAATAGTTTATAGCTGGTCTAAAGCTATGGAAGATAGTCTAGTTTTAGACCAGATATACCAGGCCTTTAAGGTTTATCAGGCTTCCCTGGTGGCTCAGATGGTAAAGCATTTGCCCACAGTGCAGGAGACATGGGTTTGATCCCTGGGTTGGGAAGATCCCCTGGAGAAGGAAATGGCAACCCACTCCAGTATTCTTGCCTGGAGAGTTCCATGGACAGAGGAGCCTGGTGGGCTACAGTCCATGGGGTTGCAAAGAGTCGGACACGACTGAGCGACTTCACTTTCTTTCTTTTTTTCTTTCTTTAAGGTTTATTCTCTGTATGCTCTGGACATTAGTTGACTAATGATTAATAATACAATGTTCATTGAATATGTATTTCAGTTGATTAGCTATTCTGTATTATAGGGAAAACAACTAATGGACTTGGTTGAAAGTCTTCAGATTGATGACTGATTCTGTTACTTAATAATAGTTACATGATCCTAGAAAAGTCATGTAGTCTCAGGTCTGAAATAGTTTTATAGTACCACATGAAGTTGTTGCATGCAGTAACTGAGATGATGTTTTTCAAAAAACGTAATTGTTTAAAATTGTTGTTCAGTGGCTCAGTTTCGTCCGACTCTTTGTGATCCCCCTGGACTGTAGCACACCAGACTTTCCTGTCCTTGACCATCTTCTGGAGCTGGCTTAAATTCATGTCCACTGAACTGGTGATGCCATCCAACCATCTTATGTCTGTCGTCCCCTTCTCCTCCTGCCCTCATTCTTTCCCAGCATCAGGGTCTTTTCCAGTGAGTCAGCTCTTCGCATCAGGTGGCCAAAGTATTGGAGCTTCAACTTCAGCATCAGTCCTTCTGATGAATATTTAGGAGTGATTTCCTTTAGGATTGACTGGTTTGATGTCCTTGCAGTCCAAGGGATTCTCAAGAGTCTTCTCTAACACCACAGTTCAAGCATCAAAAAGTTGTTTAAAGTACTGTGTTACATAATTGTTTTCTTAGTTGAGAGGAGCAAAATATTTTCTTTAAAAATTTGCAAAGTGATTTCTGTTTAAAACTACTTGGTATTAAGAATTATTATTAATTCTTTTTTTTACAGAAATTCTATTAGTGATATAATAATATGCTCGGCATAATTGAAATTTCTCAGAAAAATAGATTTTATGTTTAGGAAAAACTTTTTCCTTCAAATATATATTTGATATATACAGTTAGCACATGAAATGATGTTAATCTTACCCAATTCTTTTCTTTTTAAGGTTTGGGAATTGAGTGATATTGACCACGATGGAATGCTTGATAGAGATGAGTTTGCTGTTGTAAGTAATCTAAAGCTTTTGAAGTTTTAAACGTCTAAAAAAAAAAGAAAGAAATTTTAAAGATCTTAATGGTTTTCTCAAGTGAAAATTTCCCCTTTTTGTTTATTTTTAGAGGAAAATTACATTTCTCTTAAAATTGATGGTATGACTATTTTTACCTAGAATTTGTCAATAAATATTATTAAGCAAATGGGTAATGGAGAGTGAATGTTTTTGCCCTCTTCGTTTTATTTGACTTTAAGTTACATAAGAATACATGCTTTGGATAATGCACACTGAAGATGCTGAGTATAATCTTTTGAATCCCATCTTGACCAGGCATCTTAGTGCCTACTTCTGCTGTGAAATGTCTTTATTTCAAATATACTCCCAAATTTTCACATTTGTTTCATTAAAGGAAAACATGAATAATACAACAGTTTCACCTCATTTATGGAAGCAGAGAAAGTTGAGACTTCTTATCCGAAGATATATTATCCGTAGTAAATGGATAGTTAATTCTTCAGAGAGCTGTTTTCATGTCTTCCTTAAGGGTTACATGAAATTTTGCTGTGAACTCAGGAATGATAAATCTCTAATCCCCCTTTTAATCTCTTATTTGGAAATTAGTCTTTTCAAATTTTCTCTATTTTGCTAAGAAATTGTTTCTTTGACTTTCAGGTCTGCCACAAAATTGCACTATTCTTTATTCTCTTACTGGTTTGGGTGTCTTTCTCTTTCCAAATCTTACTTAGTTTTGCTTCTTGTTTTTTGTTTAACTGAATTTTTGTGTAGCCTATTAATCTTTTTAAAAAGAGTCATCTTTTCTGGTAGTGTCTTTAGGATTTTCTATGTATAGTATCATGTCATTTGCAAACAATGACAGTTTTATTTCTTTTCCAGTTTGAATTCCTTTTCTTCTTCTTACTGCTATATTGAATAAAAGTGATGAGAGTGGACATCCTTGTATTGTTCCTGATTTTAGAGGAAATGCTTTCAGCATTTTACTGTTATGTTACCTGTGAATTTGTTCTATATGGCCTTTATTATGTTGAGGTAGGTTCCTGCTGTGCCCACTTTTTGGATAGGTTTTATCATAAATAGATGTTGAATTTTGTCAAGAGCTATTTTGGCGTCTATGAGCTGTTGAATTTTGTCAAGAGCTATTTTGGCATCTATGAACTGATCATACAGTTCTTATTTTTTTGTGTGTGGTGTCTTCATCTGTTTTGGGGCTTCCCTGGTGGCTCAGATGGTAAAGAATCTGCAGTGCTGGAGACCTGGGTTTGATACCTGGGTTGGGAAGGTCCCCTGGGGGAGGGCTTGGTAACCTACTCCAGTATTGCCTGGAGAATCGCCATGGACTGAGGAGCCTGGCAGATTGCAATCTATGGGTCACAAAGAGTCAGACACAACTGAGCAGCTACGCACACAGCATCTGATTTTGGTATCAGGGTGATGGTGGCCTCATAGAATAAGTTTAGATGTATTCCTTCCTTTGCAATTTCTTTGAATAGTTTCAGAAGGATTGGTGTTACTTTTTTTCTGAATTGTTGGTAGAATTTACAGGTAGAACCTGTAAAGCTATCTCATTCTGTTTTTTGTTTGTTAAGAGCTTTTAAATCACAGATTCAAGTTCAGTACTTAAAATTGGTCTGTTCATATTTTCTGTTTCTCCCTGGTTCAGTCTTGAGAGATTGTGTTTTTCTAGTAATTTGTCCATTTCTTCGAGGTTGTATGTTTTATTGCCATATAGTTGCTTGTAGTAGTCTTTTATGGTCCTTTAAGTCTCTTTCATTTATTTCTGCTTTGATCTTTATGATTTCTTTCCTCCTACTAACTTTGGGTTTTGTTTGTTCTTATTTCTCTAGTTGCTTTAGCTGTAATATTTGGTTGTTTATTTGAGATTTTTCTTGTTTCCTGAAGTAAGCTTGTGTTGCCATAGACTTCCTTCATAGAACTGCATTTGCTGCATTTGATAGTTTTTAGATCATCATGCTTTCATTTTCATTTGTCTCTAGATATTTCATTTCCTGTTTGTTTTCTTCAGTGACCCATTGGTTGTTTAGTAGCGCTGTTTAGCTACCACGTGCTTGTGGTTTTTGCAGTTTTTTTCCCTCTTAGTTGATTTCTAATCTCATAACATTGTGGTTGGAAAACATACCTGATAAAATTGCAATTTTCTTAAATTTACTGAGGCTTACTTTATGGCTCAGCATGTGTTCTATCCTGGAGAATGTTCCATGTGCACTTGAAAAGAATGTGTATTCTGCTGCTTTCAGATGGAATGCTCTATTAATATTAGTTCCATCTGGTCTAATGTGCCATTTAAGTCCTGTATATCCTTACTGATTTTTTGTCTGGATGATCTGTCCATTGATGTAAGTAGGGTGTTAAAATTCCCCTACCATTACTGTGTTACTGTCAGTTTCTCCTTTTATGTCTGTTAACATTTACTATATATATTGACATGCTCCTATGTTGGGTGCATTTATATTTATAGTCGTATCTTCTTGATCCCTTGTTCATTATGTAGTGTCTTTTGTTGTCTCTTATAACAGTCTTTATTTTGAAGTCTGTTTTATCTGATTTGAGTATTGGTACGGCAGCTTTCTTCTGATACCCATTTGCATGGAAGACCTTTTTTCATTCTCTCAATTTCAGTCTGTATGTGTCTCTAGATCTGAAGCGAATCTCTTGTAGACTGCATATATGTGGGTCTTGTTTCTGTATCCATTCAGTCAGTCTGTGTCTTTTGGATGGAGCATTTAATCTATTTTCATTTAAGGTAATTATTGATATGTATGTTCTTATTGCTGTTTTATTGTTTTGAATTTGTCTTTATAGGTCTTTTTCTTCCTTTCCTCTTTTGTTCACTTGTGATTTGATGACTTTAGTTGTGTTTAGATTCCTTTTTTGTGTGTGTGTATATATGTATTATAGTTCCCATAAGGTTTTGATATAGCAGTCTATATATATTTCCATGGTTGTTTTAAGTTGCTGATCTCTTTAGTTCAAATGCATTTCAGATACCTTGCTTTTGTACTCTCATCATGATTTTTGGTTTAGATACCGTATTTGTGTGTGTATGATTTCCCACCTTTACTCTAGGTTTGCCTTTACCAGTGAGCTTTCCCATTTCATAATTTTCTTGTTTCTCATTGTGGCCTTTTCTTTTCCACCTAGAGAAGTTCCTTTAGCATTTGTCATAATGCTGGTTTGGTGGTACTGAATTCTTTTTTGCTTTTGCTTATCCATAAAGCTTTTGATTTCTCCATCAAATGTGAACAAGAGCTTTGCTGAACAGAGTATTCTTGGTTGTAGGCTTTTCCCTTTTATCCTTAAATGTATCATGCCACTCTCTTCTGTTTGTAAAGTTTCTGCTGAAAACTCAGCTGATAACTTTGTGGAGATAGCTTGTATGTTATTTGTTGCTTTTCACTTGTTAGTTATAGTATTTTTTCTTTCTCTTTAATTTTTGTCAGTTTGATTACTATGTCTCAGCGTGTTCCTCCTTGGGTTGATGCAGTATGGTACTCTCTGTGCTTCCTGGACTTGGGTGACAGCTTCCTTTCCCATGTTAGGGGAGTTTTCAGCTGTCATCTCTTCTCAGGCCCTTTCTCTCTCTTCTCCTTCTGGGACCCCTATAATGCAAAGTTGCTGTGATTGACATTGTCCCAGAGGTTTCTTAAACTGTCCTCTTTTCTTTTCCGTCTTTTTTTCTTTATTCTGTTCCATGGCAGTGATTTCCAGTACTCTTTCAGCTCCCGTATCCATTCTCCTGCCTCATTTATTCTTATGTTGATTCCTTCTAGTTTATTTTTTATTTCAGTTATTGTATTCTTCAACTATCTTTGGTTCTTCTTCATTTTTTCTAATTATTTGTTAAAAACTTATTGTAACTTCTTGCTTTATGCTTGAATTCTTTTCCCAGGTTCTTGGATTATCTTTACGATCATTACTCTGAACTCTCTATTGGGTAGATTGCCTATCTCCATGTCACTTAGTTGTTTTTATGGGGTTTTATCTTGTTCCTTTGTCTGGAACATAATCCTCTGCCATCTCCTTTTGTCTAAAGTTCCATTTGTATTTTTATGTATGTGGAAAGTTAGTTATGTTTCTCGACATTGGAGACGTGGCCTTCTGTAGAGAATGTCCTTTATGTACCAGCCGTATACTCCCCTCTCATCACCCAGTGACCAGGGATCAGTTGGTCCCAGGGTAAGTTCTGACCTGTGTTTGCAGACTCAGTTATGTAGGCTGTGGCACTGTATATTTCTTGCTTCTGGTGTTTTCCCCCTGTTGGGTGAGGCTGGTCTAGCTTCCTGGTGGTTAGGGGCAGGCTTCTGCCCACTGATGGGTGGAACTGAATCTTGGTTCTTTGGTGTACAGTGCCATGTCAAGGAGTGTGTCTAGAGGTGGTTGTGGTCTCAGGAAGTCTTTAGGCAGCCTATTTTTTGATGGATGGGACTGTGTTCCTGCCCTGTTGGTTGTTTGGCCTGAGGTATCCCAACACTGGAGCCTAGGGTAGGCTATTGGCTCGGTCAGGTCTTGGTGCTAATGTCCCAAGCAAGATATCTTCTGGGTGTATTTGAAAGTAGCTTTTGCATTCTAAGAGAGAGCCACACCCACCCCCTACCTTGGTGGGAAACCCTCCAAGACCAACAGGTAGGTCTGGCCTAGGCTTCTATGAATTTACTGCTTTTCCTTGGTTCCTGGTGCACATGAGACCTTGGGTGCACCCGCCAAGAGTGTAGTCTCTGTTTCCCCCAGTCCTATAAAGTAGGATCGCTGACCTTCTAAGCCAAGGGCTCTGGGGGCTCTTCCTACTGATGCCAGACCCACAGACCAGGGATCCTCGTGTGGAGCTCAGAGCTCTCTCTCCTCGGGAGATCTGCTATATGATTATATTCAGTTTGTGAGTCTCCCATCCAGAGGTGTGAGATTTGGTTATATAGCAGATGTGCCCCTCCTACTGTCTTGTGATTTCTTTTTTATCTTTGGATGTAGACTATTATTTTTGGTGTGTTCCAATCTTTTTTATTGATGATTTTGTTCAGTGGTTAAGTTGTCATGTTGATGTTCTTATGGGGGAGTAAGCTCAGGCTCTTCTATTCCAACATCTTGTCTTCTCTTCCTCGCTGGGGGCCGAAGCAGGAACAGAGCACAAGAGGTCCTGAGAGTCCTGTTACCTAGTCTTCCTAATGCAACCTAGATACAACTATCTTTGGCAAACCCTGGGAAAGTAGAGAGTAAACCACCTGAGAGTGTTCTGAAAAGGAAGGCTTTGTGCTGCTATTTAAGAAAAAAACATCCAGATAAAAGTCTGCATGGCCCCTACTCAGATGTAAGGGTGCAGACCACATGCAGGCAATTGTCCCAAAGCCAAAGTGTGTGTTTATTTTTTGAATGGGAATAAATAAAAATGAAGTTCATAAGAAATTCTAATTTGGTTTGTTGAATTACAATATGGATTTTTAAAAACAATAACTTCTTATTTCATTAATGAACCAAAATCTGGTTGAAGCTGAGTCTTTATGTTCAAGACTTTAATCTTTAAAATTCTTAACCAAACCAAATTCTTTCTTTCCTTTTATAGCATAGGTGGGATTTTGGGGTTGGTTTAGTTTTTTAATTAGAATAAATAAAGTTGAAGATAGTGAGATATTCTAACTTCTATAACTTCTGTTGTATGTGAACCTTTAATCAACAGTACTTATTTCTTTTCGAATGTAAATGCTTTTCATATTCTCTAAAATCTAATGCTTTAGTTAAAAACCCAGAATATAGAGTATCTTGGTGGAGTTTTTCTTTTTTTCTTTTAACTAAATTTGTAAAGGTTAGGCCTTGGCTTGCCTTGGGTGTTCTGGCCACAATTTAAATTACTTTGTAAACTACTTTCAGGGGTTGTTTCTGTAGTTCATAAAATGACTTTTGAGATGGGTATGTACGTGTTGTTGTCAAGTTGCTAAATCGTGTCTGACCCTTTGCAACCCCATGAATTACAGCACACCATGCTTCCTTGTCCTTCACTATCTCCCAGAGTTTGTTCAGATTCATATCCATTGAGTTGATGATGCTATCTGGCCATCTCATCCTCTACCGCTACCTTCTTTTGCCTTTAATCTTGCCCAGCAGCAGGATACTCTTCACATCAGGTGGCCAAAGTATTGGAACTTCAACTTCAGCACCCACCAGTCCCTCTAATGACTGTTCAGGCTTGATTTCCTTTAGGATTGACTGGTTTGATCTCCTTGTAGTCCAAGGGACTCTTAAGAGTCTTCTCCATTACCACAGTTCGAAGGCATCAATTCTTCAGTGCCTCGCCATTTTTATGGACCAACTCTCACATCCATAGCTGACTACTAGAAAAACCACAGCTTTGACTATATGGACCTTTGTCTGCAAAGTGATGTCTTTGCCTTTCAATACACTGTCTAGGTTTATCATAGCTTTCCTTCCATGGAGCAAGTGTCTCTTCATTTCATGGCTGAAGTGCCAGGCTGCAGAATAATTGCTGACGGTGACTGCAGTCATGTGTGTATGTATACACACAAAAATAAGATGGCAAAAAATAATTTCTACATCCTTGAATGCAGATTTTTTTAATGTCCATGACTATTATCAGTATTCTGTTTGCTCATGAATGAATTATATGACTAGAGTATAAGGATATTGGAAGTACATCTTCCTGAGTTTTACTTCTGACTTACTTAGCTGATGAGAATATGTCTGATAGGGCCTTAAGGGGACATTTTGTGAAAGAGTCAAATTTTCCTCTCTGATATCTGTTTGAAAACTCAAAATACCATATTATATAAAATTGTGGGAGCTTCCCTCGTGGTACAGAGAATAAGAACCTGCTTGCCAATATAGGGGACAACACGGGTTTGATGCCTTGTCCAAGAAGGTTCCACGTGTCACAGAGTAACTAAACCCAGGTGCCACAGCTGGGTCTTGCTACTGAGCCCACACTCTAGAACCTATGAGCTGCAACCACTGAGCCTGTGTGCCACAAATCCTGAAGTCCGTGTGCCCTAGAGCCCACATGCTGCACTTACTGAGCCCATGTGCTGCAAAAGATCCAGCGCAACCAAAAATAAGTAAAAAATTATGATATTGGAAAATGACTGATAATTATGTTAAAGTTTATTGTTTCCTTTGTTGGAATGAGTTCTATCAGTGTGCAGTCCTATTCTGTGAAATACTTCTTCGTTTTATTGAGTCTGAAACCATGGCTTTTAAATTTAAAGTGAAGACCCTTAAATTTAATAACTTAATATTTGGTAAATGAGCTTATGCTTTATCATAGATTTTAAAGTTGAACAAGATCCTGTAATTTAGCTCCTTTAAGCAGATCGGTTAGTGACAGAGCCAGAGCTGAACCTGGGCCTTCTAGATCATGCTGATTTTGATTCTGTTTTTATGTTTGTTAAATTTTAGAATGGCTTTAAATTTATAGAAAAGTTGCAGATAAAATACAGAGAATTCCTCAGTGCCCCTCACCTCACTTCTCTTATAATATTAACGTATTACACTGTCATGGTACTTACATCAAAACTAAAACCAGCATTGGTACATTACTGTTAATTGAACTCTAGACTTGATTTGCATTTCGCCAGTGTTTCCTTTCAGTCCTTGGATCCCGTCTAGGCTGCCACATTACATTTAATTGCTATGTCTTCTCAGTCTCTCTGGTCTTTGATAGTTTATCAGTGTTTCCTTTTTTCCTATAACTTTTAACAGTATCTAAGCATACTAGCTAGGTATCTTGTGGAATGTCTTCCAACCTAGAAATAATCTGTTTTTCTCATAATTAGCCTGAGGGTATGAGTTTTTGAAAAGAATACCACAGATGTAGACTACCTCTCTCATCGCTTTTATTGGCACGTGGGGCATGGGGTACATGATGTCCACGTAACATCACTGGTAACATTTACTTTCATCACTTGGTTAAGGCTGTGTTTGCCAAGTTTCTCTACTGTAATTTCCCCCTTATCCTTCTCTCCTCCTTGGAGAGAGAGAGACTCATGACCCTTTTATCTTATATTCTGTTTTCCTATCTATTTATTCATTTTTACATTCTTAAAGCCTTAAATTTTTCTGTTAGATAAGTTCCTAGACTGAAAGTGGTGAAATTTTTGTCCATGTTATTTGTTGGATTGTATGAAGTTTTTGGGACTTAGTCATTAAGAATCTTTCTCAACTTGTTCACATTGCATTGAAATTTACTTTTCATATGTTTGCACCTTCTTCTGTTGGATTGTTTAAATGAGAGATCCCTAAACTTTTGTATTTGTAATGCCTAGCACAGTGTCTTGTGGCAAGAAATTTTTCAGTAAATGATTTATTGAACTAAATTGATGAGGGAAGCATGTATTACTTGGAAGACATTAAAAATCACCTGATATTTTCATCCTAGATTGCTGTTATTAGATGTTGGCAGTTCAGCTGATTGAGTAAACCAATGAACAAACAGAACTCCTCAGGAAACTCCTAAAATACTGATTCTCAAAGTATGGTCTCCCATAAAAAACATCAGTGTCACCAGTTAACTTACTAGAAATGCAAATTCTCAGGCGTTAACCTCAGACTAATTGAATAAGAATCACTGGGGTTGGGTTGAAAAACCTGTGTTTTAACAAACCCTCCAGGTGTGGCCACTAAAATTTGAGAAATACTCCCTAAAAGCATAGAGGATGAAAAAAATCAAAGAAAGTGAGCCACTAGTGGTAATTGACTGCAGCAGTGAAACAAAGTACCCTCTTTTCCTGTTGTCTATATCTCTGAGTAAACTTAGGTTTATTTTTGATGCTTTTACCTAGAAATCATCAAAAAGATGTTTGAAATGCTTCTTAGTTAAGTGTCTGTCTCTAGCTGTGCAAATGCATTTGCTAGTACCTAGAACTTTTCAGTTTAAAAACTAGTTGCTGGCCAGATTTGAGGGGAAGGAGGTTTTGTTTTTTTGTGTGTGTGGGTTTTTTGTTTTTGACAAGTGTACATCATTTGATTCACTTGCCGTCTTTGTTTCAGTTTGATTAAAATAAAGTACAATATAATAGGAAATCAAACAATCATAACAGCATACTGTTCACTTTTTCTATTTTATTTGGTGAAAAAATTTTTTACTTTAGTTGTCAGGAAAACTATTTTCAAGGCAACATGAACTTAGCAATACTTTTTTTAACTTTAAAAAAAATGTGTTGTCTATTGGCAGCAGATGGCTGACATAAGCTTTTTTTCTTCAAGTGTCCACTTTTCCAGGAAATGACTCCCATCTGTACTAGAGGAATGCTGACCTTTAATGTGCATGTTATTCACTTCTTTTAACTCAGTGCCAAGCTAATATATTCATATATATTGTGAATTTGGTTGGAAGTATGTGCTAGCCAGATTGTTTTGCTTCTGGCGTTTCAAGCTTTTGAAAATAGTTTGTGGGTTTTTTTTTTAATTTTATAATTAAAAATAACTTTTAATAGGTAAAATATTCTCATGGTTCATAAATCTGTTCAATATAAAAGGATATTCAGTGGAAAAAAAATCAGTCTCATCCTTGCCCTCAACTGTTCCATTTACACCTACTCTATATATTCTTATTTATCCTGCCTTTGTTGATCCCCCTAGAATTTCTTAATGCAAACTGAGACAAATTTGAGTAACTATTATCCTGTTACTGCAAAGATTATACACGACTGTACATACCCTCTGTTCAACACTGTACTTTTTTTCATGTTAACATTGTATTTTGGATATCTTTTCACACAGAGTACTTCATGATTTTTTTGTCTGATCAGCTTTATTGAGGACTACTTTACATACAATGAATTGCATTCAATTTAAATACACAATTTGATGAGTTTTGACAATTATATTTTTTTGTGAAGGTACCACTGCAGTTAGGATACAGAATATTTCCCAGGGGTTTGGTGTTTTTTGTTTTTTTAAGGTTTGATAGTATTTCATTGTATGGATATACCAGTCTTTTAAACCAGTCTTCTGTTGATGAGCACTTAAGTGCTGATACAAACAGTTATTTAATTAATAACCTGTTTGATACAGCCTTTCCTATGTAGATAAGTAGAGAATATGTAAGGATAGATTCCCAGATATCAGATTGCTGAGCCAAAAGGGAAGTCAGTATTTTGGTAGATGTTGCCAAAATGCCTTACAGTAGACTTGGTACTAGTGTGAGCTTTCACTAGCCATGTACGAGAGTGTCTGTTTGCCCATTGTAGCTAACAAAATTGTGTTATGATTTTGCTGATAGATGGGAAAGGGTGTTTTCATGTAGTTTTAACTTTCTGTTTTCTTGTGAGTGAAAGTGAGCATATTTTTGTAAGTTAAAGGATGGGCCATTTGTAGTATTTACTTTTCTATAAAGTATCTGTTAATCCTGTTAATCCGTTTTCCTACTGGATTTTATGTTTTTTTTCTGTTAATTTGTAGGAATTCTTTATATATTAGGGAAGTTAGTTCTTTCTTTGCAAATATTTTTTTCCCCAGGTTGTTTTCATTTGACATTACAAGACTTTTAGTTGAAGGGTGTGTGTCTGAGTTTTTACTGCTTAGAATATCTTCCTGAAAGTTGCTTAGTTTTAATTTATTTCCTTTTATCCCTCCTTCCTTTCACCTCTCCCTTTTTTTCTCTTTCTTTCCTTCCCAGCTTAATTTCTTTCTTTTTTTTTTTCCATTTATTTTTATTAGTTGGAGGCTAATTACTTTACATCAAGGATTTGAGGCAGCTTGAAGATGCTTTTTTGTTGAATAGAAATTAATTTGTAGGTGGATTTTGTTTAGTGATTTTAATATATATGACTCTGGTTCATCTGTTTTGAAGGCCATGTTTTTGGTATACTGCGCACTGGAGAAAGAACCTGTGCCAATGTCCTTGCCTCCAGCCTTGGTGCCACCTTCTAAGAGGAAAACGGTCAGTATATCAGGCCCTATGCGGTTGATCCCCTCTTCAGCATCAGCCAAGGAATCTTACCACTCCTTCCCACCAGTAGGCATTTTACCTACCAAAGCACCGTTAAGACAGGTATAGATTTATCATTGTTAAAGGACTTTTTAAAAAAAACAAAGTGCATGGCATTTAACAACTGATGGCTTGGTGAAGATAGGAGGAACAATCAAAGGGATCAAACTTCAGGGCTCTCTCCTTTTGAACTTGTCTAATGTGATGTCCTAGAGAAAACAGATAATCCTCTCCTGTATGGCCTTACTTAGTATGGATGTTTTGTTGGCTTTGCATTGATCTACCTGGAATTCAAGTTGGAGATAGAAGATACACTGTGTTAATCTGGCATGCTTGCCCTGGCATAGTTAATAGATGTTTTGTTTGTTTAATCTCAAGTTAACTCTTGATTCTTTGGGGTCAAATTATCCAATTTTATGTTGTCCAAGGCCTTTTCCTGTAACCAGCTTCTTATTAGGTTGAGTGAAGGAAAATAATGACAGAATATGCAAACCAGCCCCCTGATTCGTACCTATTTGGCTACAGCTAAGAATTCAGAATGTAACTGTAAAAAAAATGGAGATTTAGAATTATCTGAGTCTTATTTATACAGACTCTCCCAGTTACATATATTAATATGGTCATTCGTAAGTCAAGAGTTAACTATGCTTGAATTTACACATTATTTAAAAAAAATAAAATGCGCATCTGTAAATATAGGCCCTGTAGCTAACCTATATTTTTTTTCTGTAATTTTCTCTTCATCACAGCATTTCAGTTGGGGTGTGATGGAAGTGACATACTGTTGCTGTAGTTAGTGGGATAGAGTTGCTGAGAATTTGTGACACATACTGTCGTGACTTGAAAGGGGACACTTGAAAGTTTGTTTCATTTTGGCAGAAATATATTTATATATATGTGTTTTTTTTTCCTGTAGTGGATTGTATCCCCTGCAGAAAAAGCTAAATATGATGAAATCTTCTTGAAAACTGATAAAGATATGGATGGATTTGTCTCAGGATTGGAAGTCCGTGAAATCTTCCTGAAGACAGGCTTACCTTCTGCCTTACTAGCCCATATTTGGTAAGACTTTAAGCTGATTTAAAAACAAATAATGGTTTTGTATCAGCTCTACTTTTGTAATATTTTTAGGCATTAGTAACTAGGACAGTTTTTGTTTTAGAACTTTATAGTGAAACTTTTTTCTGATGATTTTTTTATTAATAAATTTATTTTTTTAATTGGAGAATTGCTTTACAGTGTTGTATTGGTTTCTGCCGTAGGACAGTGCAAATCAGCCATAATTATACATATATCCCCTCCCTCTTGATTTCTTCTGAGCAGTAGACAAAAGCTTGTGGATAGGTTACCTATAATTTTATTAGGTTGACAGTGTCAGTTATTAGAATGTTAAAATCCAGCATTGATTTATATCAGCTATTAAACTTCAGCTTTTAAAGGAGAATCCAAAATTCCGAAATTTAAACAGTATTAAAAAGCAGAATCTTGAAAGCATTATTTTATAATTCTGTAGAGTATATGTATACTTATACTTTTACATGGGAACTACACACTTGGTCCTTAAAAGTGACAAACTTTAGCGTCTTTAGTGAATTTCACATTAAATGAGGTAATATATAATGAAAATGCTTTATAATGTGCCTGCTGCTAATCTGTCTCATTATACTGAGGTTAGTTATAATGAGGTTTCACGGGGCAGACATCAAAAATGGTACCACATAGCTGCAAAGAGGAACACAGAAAAGAACAAAGGACTGTAGATCTGCCTTAAAAAGAATAAGAACTCAAGACTGGAAAAGATTAAATATATATAACTAATGGTAGCTTCCACTTTCTAGTGCCTACGCTAGGCACTATACTGAATAAATGGCAGCTGTCATGGGTTTCCCATTATGCCCAAACTTATTATATATTTTGTCTTTAATTCTCACAGTAACTTTGCAAGATGGATGTTATCTCCACTTTGTAGATTAAGAAACTTAGTCTTGGAGAGGTTAAAAAATACAGCCAGTGTCACAAGAAGAAATAGTAGAAAAGTGGAATTCAGGGTTTCTTGACTACGCCGTAGTCTGTAGTCTTTTTGTCAGGCCACATTGGTTTTCAGTGAATCTTTCAGGTCAGAACTTTAGAAAGCTGAGTTTAATAAAATAGAAAAAGGAGAAAGCAAATAGAATAAAACGTTGCTGTTTCTCTTCAAGTGATTTTGTAAAGGTTTCCAGATTGCTGCCTTCTTTCCACACGTGATCTCCATTTGCAGCTGTTGTTTTTCTTTGACTTGGGGATCCTTATATCCTCCTACTTCAAAAGTTGCAGGAAACAAGCTGACACGGGGTATTTTGCTTGTTTTATAATCATTCTAATGCCATGAACGAACCAAATTTGTCGAAACTTTAGGTTTCATTTGACATCTTTTAATGTTTAAAATGTTGGGAGCAGAGAATATTGGCCCACCACAACTTCTACTCTGTAGTGATTCTAGAAATCAGTAAGAAAACACAGAGCAAACCGGAATTATAGACCCCCCTGATCAGCACCAGGGTGAATGGTTCTCTTTTTCTTACCATTATTATTAACAGTTAATATCTCTCTTCTAACATGTTGGTGAGTTTTGGGCCAGCCATGAGTTGGTGTGACTTTCTTTTTTAATTCAAATGATGATTATTTTAGAGCTACATAGTCATATTAATTTTCCCCTGGATTTTTAGAATGTTAGTTGTGGCATTTATATACTGTTCATTTTGTTTATTTGCACAGGGCATTATGTGACACAAAGAACTGTGGGAAGCTTTCAAAAGATCAATTTGCCTTGGCTTTTCACTTAATCAATCAGAAGTTAATAAAGGGCATTGATCCTCCTCACATTCTCACTCCTGAGATGATCCCACCATCAGATAGGGCCACTTTACAAAAGGTAAGACAACGTAAAACCTTAATACAGTTAATAGAAAGAAGCAAATGCTGTGTCAGATGACAAACTCAGTTTGTATGGAATAGTGGAGAAAATGTATCTGGCTAGAAACAGAGCAGTATACTGTTTGTAGTTTAATTTGTACCTATAAATATGTTCAATGCCTTGTATGATACCCTTGGGCTATAGCTCATTTTTCCTGCCATTATTACACGTATTGCAAACCATGTTTTCCAGTCTGAAAATTGGAAAAGTTTGATCTTGTTTTTTCCCTCGTGGATTTGTGAATTAATTTTTATTAATAGTGTTGATTTTAAATGAAATCTATAAGAATTAAATTATTATGTTTCATTTGATAATTCACACTTGGAGAAAGCAATACAAAGTTGAAAACAAAACCTAAGAGATTATGATTACTTGTTGATTTTACATAAAAAGAAAAGAAAAACTTTTTGAGGAAAAACCTGTGTGGCTTTTGCCATATGGATGACCTCTATTCCTGAACATACAACCACATTTCATGTCTGAACAGTTAGAAACAGGTTTTAGGTACTTTTGGTTCTGGCCAACAGTGGGGATTTTCAAAACTACATGTTTTAGTAATATTGTATCTTGATTTTTCTTTTCTCATCTAGACACACTTCCTAATATTGTGGTTTATAATACCTTGGCCTTGTAATAGAGCTTTAAAAGATCCTGCCTACTCTAGTGTCTATTTGCCTTAAAACTATGTACTTGTATCTTTAAATTTCTTGTGACCTACAAAGTAACCATGACTGTGGTGATTCTTATTTAAAGTTATATATATAAGGAGTTGTCACATATTTGATATGAGGCGAGTTCTCTTTAAAATGTCAGTAGACTATTTTGGTTTTACATTAATTTGGTTGCATAGGTTAAAAAATCCCATTTTAACAAATTAAGTTTAAGTCAAAATTGGATTATTTTCTCTAACTCAACTAAACAGAAATTTGTAGCCACTAAGTATAGAAGTTATGTGTAAGAATTTTTATTCTTATTTTCAAGTAAAGTAACTATTTGATAATCTGCCTTGTCAGTGTTTGGGGAGGAGCATTTTGTGAATTTTTGAGATTTACTTTCATGTAGGACATGGATTCCCTAAGTTGTAGAGAAGGCTAAAAGTGATGTGCCACCTGGAAAGATAAAGATTACAAACTTGTATTTATGCCCCCTGCTATAACTGTACCTCAGTTATGGAATGTTGTGTTGTTTCATCTTCTTTCACCTATAGAGACTGTTTTTTTGCCTTGCCCCTTCATTTTATATCCACTGAATCTCCCACCAACACAAAAAAACACATACAGCAGAACTTTCTGAAGCAAATTATGTTTGTTCATCAAAGGCTCTAATTAGTAGACACTTTGAGTTGTGTCTGCTGTACAGAATTTTCAGTTTAGTAGATTTAGTAAAGTCCATTCACTAGAGCATAGGTACTTCTATGTGAGATATCAGTATTCATTAAAATGGGATTTTATCACTGTTGTCTTACCTATAACCAATAATTTTAACCTAAAAATTAAAATTTGCATTTGTTTTGTCGTTCAAATAATCTATTTTCTCTTTATAATATAATTTTTTTAGAACTGCATTTTTGCAGCTTTGACTAATCCTTTTTTGAACGTTGCTTTCCTTTCTGTGTTTTTTCTAGTTTGGACTATTTTTTCCATTCTGCAGCACTCTGCTTTTCGCCTTTCTTGTACTGTCAGTTTCTTAACTCTACTCTCTCAAGGTTAGAGCTTTACTTTATGCCTTTTTTAGCATTACAGTTTTTGGTTTACAAGATACATTTTGAAATTAGAGGTTTTTTTATGCAGCTAAGTTGATGCAGAGAAAATACCTAAACAGCATGCTTTTGTCACCTGTCTATCACTTGGTCCTTGTGTGTGTTTTAACTTGCCTTCCTTAGGCTTTCTGATCCACTTAGAATTACCAAAGTGGAACTTTTCTGTAATGCACAAAACAGGGTGAGAGAAAGTATTCTGTGACTAGGGAACATAAAAAAGTACATTTTTCTTCCTGTGCCTTATATGCTGTTAGCTGTACCTTTCCATGCTTCCTGATTGAATGTCATTTTATTGCTCTGGAATGGGAGTTTAATTTTTGTGTCAGTAATTGAGGCACACAAGCACACTGATCTGTACCAACTAAGTAAAGTAATCTTCATTCTGGAGTCATCTGTGGTATTACTTTATAACTTGCTTGACGTTAAACTTATTTATCTCACTCTTATTTGATGATATTTTTAATAGTGAAAGACTGTCAAATGTGAGTCACTTTTTTTGAGTTAGAGTGACAAGAAGAGGTGTGGGAGTCATGAGTTTCTTGGTTTGCTTGCACCTCTGATAGCAAAGTTCTCAGTAGCTTTTAGGTGATGTATAAGTTACTCTTGGTGATGAAAGTGAGACTAAGTGCTTATTTTTCATTTTCTTCACCTTTCAAATTGTCTGGCCAGGCTTAGCTCATAAGTTAAAATTCTGGTAAATACTTGTCACATTTGGAAACTCACTTTAAAATTTCTAATTTAATATGGAATGATAAGGGTCTGTGTATTAGTGAAACACGTAGTAGAACATTGTAAGAGGTATATTTGGTATAGATCTGTAATTAATATAAAATTGAGACTAGCATTAATTGAATCCTAATTGATCCTAATTTTGGTGTTGATAATCAAAACAAAGCACATGAGGACTGTTATGCAGTGTAGCGTAAAGAAGTATAGAAATGATTATTTGCCACATTTTATGGATGTATCTGTTCATTGAGTTGGCTTTTAGGGTAATAGTTTTATTTAAATGGTCTTAGTTTGCAGGTGCTGAGGGGCATAATGTGAAATAGCATTTGAATTTAATTAGAAGTCTCCTGACAATATTGCCTATTAGCTGGGTTCAACTTTAAGCAAGTCCTTTAGTATGTTTCCTTAATTCTAAAATGAGATTTATAATAATACCTGCCTTACCTACAGCTCTACAGTTTTCAGGTTAGTACTTAAGTTATTTGTAAACCTTTATGATTATGAGCAGATAGGATATTGTGAACTTTCCAGATTTCTTCTTCTATTGTGCAAGTTGGTGACGTAACATTACATTCATAGCAACATAAGTATAATAGTAAATTTTATGTTCTGCTAATGAGGTCCTCTATATATCTTAGTTTTACCTGTTTAAATCTGTTTTAACATTTCCTAATGGTGATCATCCCGTTATTTGTCAATCTGCTTGTAGCACAGGGTGTAGACCAAGTGTTTGAAGGAACGATTATCTTTTTGCCCTGACTTCAGCCGGTTATGTAAGGTGACAAAAATGGTTCACAAAGGAAATTCAGCCAGAGTGGAAGCAAGTCATTGCAAGGCTTTCTCTCTAAAGAGAGAAATTTAAAGAGCATTTTCTGTTGAGGAAGTTAATTATAATAGCTTGTATTTATAAAATATCATAAAGTTTGTAGAGTGACTTCATATGCAATATTTAATTTTTGAAGTGGGCAGGCAAGAGATTATTTCCCTGTTTCACAGTGAAATCATGCAGCTAGTAAAATAGCAGTACCCAGAATGAATCAGCTGGGTTTTCTAAATACAAATACCATTCAGAGACTAATTCTGATATCTTCATTATCAAAAGAAAATCTTATGTAAATGATATCATATGAAGATAGTTTCATGTATGGTGATATTAATATTTACTGTGAAATATGCTGGGTGGTTGGCTTTAGTTTAAATAGAGGAGACACTGAAACTATTTAATGAAAGTAAATATTTGTTTAATTAAATAAAATCAACCATCATTTATTTGATACAAATACAAATAAATCACCATTCATCTCCCCAAGAAATTTATGCTTCAGTGGAGGAATTAGTTTATAAATCTGTTACCTTCTTTATTGCAGTGTTCTAGACAGGCTAAGATCAAGTGATGAAGACATTGAGATCTCAAGTGGTGGTTTATATTATAGAACAACAGCTTTTAGAGAGTTTAAGGGAATATGTCTTAGTATATAGCTCTGTATGTATTATGCTAGATAATGATAGTTTTCTTAAGTGAATTAAAAGTGTTAGTTAATACCATAAAACATATATCCATATAGTACTTTTAAAGATTTTTAATGTTTTTCCACATGCAATTTTATAGTAATAATGTTGTAATTGTGAACTCTTTGTTTTTAGAACATCATAGGATCAAGTCCTGTTGCAGATTTCTCTGCTATTAAGGAGCTAGATACCCTTAACAATGAAATAGTTGACCTACAGAGGTATGTAAAGTAAAATTATACCTGACTATATAAGTACACACACACTCTTTTCTGTTTCTAATGTAAATCTTAGTAAATACTAGTTTATTTGGTTAAGTACTATAGTTCTTAAAATGGGAATCAGTGTACCTTATTAAATCTAAGGCAGCCTTTAATTGCAAGATGTACTATTTTCTTGTGTAGCACTGAATAAAGAAAGTCACTTCCAAATAAATAATGGCCTTCCATCAACTGTAAGGTACTATTTGATTATGGACAGTGAAATAAGTATATCCTAAAAATTTGGGTTTTTTTGGAAGTATGGTGGTTGATTTACAATGTTGTGTTAGTTTGAGGTGTATAGCAAAATGATTCCTTATATATATGTATATATATTTCTTTTTTATGGAGAAGGAAATGGCAACCCACTCCAGTACTCTTGCCTGGAAAATCCCATGGATGGAGGAGCCTGGAAGGCTGTAGTCCCTGGGGTTGCAGAATCGGACACTACTGAGCAACTTCACTTTCACTGTCTTTCCTTTTATATATATATATGTATATATATATTCCTTTTATATATACACACACATACATATACACATGCATACACTTGTTCTTTTTCAAATTCTTTTCCCTTATAGGTTATTACAAAATATTGAGTATAGTTTCCTATGCTATACAATAGGTCCTTGTTGTTTTTATATTTTAAGTATAGTAGTGTGTATATGTTAATCTCAACCTCCTAACTTTGTCCCTCCGTTTCCCCAAAATAATTTTCCCTCAAACTTTAGGTATTTGAATAACACATTAGGAAAACATTATTTAATATATTTTATTGAAGGAATTTTATATGTAGACATCATGCCAAGAGCTTTTGTAACTGTTGCCCCATTTGGTCCTCACAGAAACTTTGTAACTTGAGATAGATATTACTGTTCTGTTTTACAGGTACAGAGTTTAGATGCTTAGGTTATTTTACTGAAAGTCATACAAACCTATAAGCGGTAGAATTAAAAAAAAAAAAGGTGGTAGAATTAATACCTGGTTTCAAGACTACTTGATTTGGAGTTGAATTTTCTTTCTTATACACATGTACTGTGTAGAGATGGACTTGAATGCAATTAGATTTGAGTCTAAATATAGCAGGTACTCTTTGATATTTCCTAAGCTCCTTGTCCCTAGAAACTTTTATAGTAACGCATATTGTAAAAATGACTTCCTAAAATTTCTTTTTAAAAAGTGAGTGCTTCCCTGGTGGCTCCTTGGTAAAAAATCTGCGTGCTAATGCAGGAAACATGGGATCAATCCCTGATCTGGAAAGACCCCCACATGCCGCAAAGCAACAAAACCCATGTGCCACAACTTTAGAGCCTGTGCTTTACACCCTGGGAGCTACAACTACTGAGCCCATGGGCTGCAACTCCTGAAGCCCCCCTTACTCTAGAACTTTTGCCCGACAGCAAGAGACATCACCTAAATGAGAATCCCATGCACTGCAACTAGAGACTGCCTCCTGCTTGCCTCAACTAAAGAAAAGCCCGCGCAACAACAAAAGATCCATCATAGCCCAAAATAATAAATAAATAAAATTATAATTTTTTAAGAAGTGAGACCACTTTTCCATCTATAGGGCGTTGGATTTAAATATCATTTTACTTACACAAACTTTTTTTTCAACCTTCACAACACTTTAAAGCAGATAATGGCTGATACTTTTATCTTGATGCTACTGAGACATAAGGGAATTAAATGATGCAGCCAGGCTATATGGCAAGAACTTGGGAAAGATCTTTCCTCATCCATGAGACTACATTGAGATTATTGTAGAGAAAGTTATGATTTTTTTCAGTTGCAAGAAAGAATTCAACCCAGGCTGAATAAGTGAGAGTGAATTTATTCACTGAGGCCTCTTAGAGGTAGGGATAGCTTCAGTTCAGTTCAGTTCACTCAGTTGTGTCTGACTCTTTGTGACCCCATGAATTGCAGCACCGCCAGGCCTCCCTGTCCATCACCAGCTCCCGGAGTTTACTCAAACTCATGTCCATTGAGTCGGTGATGCGATCCAGCCATCTCATCCTCTGTCATCCCCTTCTTCTCCTGCCCCCAATCCCTCCTAGCATCAGGGTCTTTTCCAATGAGTCAGCTCTTCGCTTGAGGTGGCCAAGTATTGGAGTTTCAGCTTCAGCATCAGTCCTTCCAATGAACATCCAGGACTGATCTCCTTTAGGATGGACTGGTTGGATCTCCTTGCAGTCCAAGGAACTCTCAAGTGTCTTCTCCAACACCACAGTTCAAAACCATCCATTCTTCGGTGCTCAGCTTTCTTCACAGTCCAACTCTCACATCCATACATGACCACTGGAAAAACCGTAGCCTTGACTAGATGGACCTTTGTTGGCAAAGTAATGTCTCTGCTTTTTAATATGCTATCCACATTGGTCATAACTTTCCTTCCAAGGAGTAAGCGTAGCTTAAAGCATAGCTTTGCCCTGGGGCTAAAATGATATAATCAGTTCTCTTGCTCTCTCCATTTCCTGTTTCCACCTCCACTAGGTGGTTCCATTCTCAGGTAGACTTTCCTATTATGCTGTCACGGGGGTTATTGCACATCTGAGTTTCATGTACCTATTATTTAAAATCTAGTGGAGTTACTCTCTTCTGGCAGTTCCTGCAAAAGCCCTCAGAGTCGATCTGATTGGACTGGTGTAGGATTATACTGAAGTCAGTGGCCAGGGACATACTGTTTGCTGATGTGTCGTGAACTGTCTCCTGGACGGGTGGGGGTAGTTTGCCGCTGAGACCAAATGGAGGAGGGCGTATCCCCAGATGAAAATTCTGCTAGCAGGAGGGGTGAATTCAGGGAGTGAACGTCTATAGAAGGCAGTATAGCTTCAAATCCACAGTAATGTCAATGATTGCCCTTAGTATCATCTACCTCTTTGAACAGTATGTCTTGACATTTTATAAACTTAGTCTGGGTACTGTCTTAAAAAATGTTTTCTATTTGATAAATTATTGTTTTAATGATGAAAATAATTATATTTTAAAAGCATTGGTTTTTCAAATGCATAGCAAATACTCAGCATAATACTAAATAAAAACAGTATTTTTCCATTCAGTTTTATCTTTAAAAAATTCTTTTAAAATTTTTAAATGGAGAGTAATTGCTTTACAATGTTGTGTTGGTTTCTGCCATACGTCAACATGAATCAGCCGTAGATATACATATGTTCCCTCCCTCTTAGACCTCCCTCCCACCTTCAACCCTATCCCAGCCCTCTAGGTTGTCAGAGAGCACTGGGAGGAGCTCCCTGTGTCGTAGAGCAAATCCCACTGGCTGTCTTTTTACATTTGTTAATGTATATCTTTCAATGCTCTTCTCTCAATTTGTCCCACCCTCTTCTTCCCCCACTGTGTCCACAAGTCTGTTCTCTGTGTTTGCATCTCTGTTGTTGGTCTGCAAATAGGTTTGTCAGTACTGTTTCTAGAGTCCATATATATACTATAATATATGATATTTGTTTTCCTTTTTCTGACTTAACTTCACTTTGTATAACAGGCTCTAGGTTCATCCACTTCACTAGAACTGACTTTAATGCATTCCTTTTTATGGCTAATATTCCATTATATATCTGTGTACCACAGCTTCTTTATCCATTCATCTGTCAGTGGACATCTGGGTTGCTTCCATGTCCTAGCTATTGTAAATAATGCTGCAGTGAACATTAGGGTACATGTGTCTTTTAGAATTGTGGTTTTCTCAGGGTATATGCCCAGTAGTGGGATTGCTGGGTCCTATGGTAGTTTTATTCCTAGTTTTTTGAGAAACCTCCATGCTGTTCTCCATAGTGGCTGTATCAGTTTATATTCCCACCACTGTGCAAGAGGGTTCCCTGTTCTCCACATCCTCTCTAGCATTTATTTTTTGCAGATATTTTGATGATGGCAATTCTGACCAGTGTGAGGTGATACCTCATTGTAGTTTAGACTTACATTTCTCTAATAATAAACAATTTTGAATATCTTTTCAAGTGTCTATTAGCCATCTGCATGTCTTCTTTGGAGCAATGTCTCTTTAGGTCTTCCTCCCATTTTTTGATTGGGTTGTTTGATTTTCTGATATTGAGCTTCATGAGCTGCTTGTATATTTTGGCGATTAATCCTTTGTCACTTGCTTCATTTGCAGTTCTCCCATTCTGAGAGTTGTCTTTTCGTCTTATTTATGGTTTTCTTTGTCGTGCAGAAGCTTTTAAGTTTAGTTAGGTCCCACTTGTTTATATTTGTTTTTATTTACATTACTCTAGGAGGTGAGTCACAGAGGATCTTGCTATGATTTATGTCATAGAGTTTTTTGCCTATGTTTTCCTCTAAGAGTTTTATAGTTTTGGGTCTTAAATTTAGGTCTTTAATCCATTTTGAGTTTATCTTTGTGTATGGTGTTAGGAAGTATTCTGATTTCATTCTTTTACATGTAGCTGCCAGTTTTCTTAGCATCACTTACTGAAGAGACTTGTGTTCTCCATTGTATATTCTTGCCTCCTTTGTCAAAAATAAGGTGCCCATAGACGCATGGGTTTATTTCTGGGCTTTCTGTCTTGTTCCATTGGTCTATATTTCTGTTTTTGTGCTAGTACCATACTGTCTTGATGGCTGTAGCTTTGTAGTATAGTCTGAAGGTGTATTCCACCAGGTCCTCTTTCTTTCTCAAGATCGCTTTGACCTGTTTTGGGGACAGCTCAGACTCTAATCTGGCCCTGCTCCTGTGTGTTCTTGCCTCCAGTGTCCACAGCTGCTAGAGCTAGGCGTTTTCTTTTGTGGGAACACTCATTGTCCTTTTATATATGCCATAGACACAAAGTCTACGCAGTTGATTGTGTGGACTTATCTGCAGCTTATACCACTGGTGGAAAGGTTTTTGATCCTCTTCCTTAGCCATTCTGCTCCTGGAGCTCAATTGTGGTTTTATCCTTACCTCTGCATGTGGGTCATCCACGGGAGTTTGCTCCTGAGGACTTCCCTGGAGGACTTGGGTCTGCCCCAGTGAGGAATGGGCATGGAGATGTCATGGCTGTTTGGATCACAGGAACCCTGGCAGCTCATGGACACCAGTAGCCACAGGCTCAAGAGATATGGCATTGTTAGGGTGTTTTCCTAGCATCTGGCTACTCTGCCCCAATGAGGACCGAATGTGGAGGTAGCACGGCTGCTTGGATTGCAGAGACCCTAGCAGTGCCAGGTGTGCAGTGAAGCCAGTTGGCCACAGGCATGGAAAATATGCTGCTCTTAGAATCCTTTTCTAACCTCTGCCAGCTGGTGTTCAAAGGCCTCTCTGGCTGGTCCTTCTCTATGGCTCCGTGTGTCTGGCACTGTTAGGACCACCCTCTCTGGGGTCTGTCTCTATTGGTCAGCTGTCGGTGTTTGCATATGGAGAGAGAGAGGCTACAGTGATGGGCTCCATCCCCTCCCTGTGACTCAGCAGTAGCACCATGCCCCCTCCATGGCTTCCTGGCTTTCCTCCAAAGACATTCCCTGCCACACTCTCCTCCTCCTCATCTTCTCAGGCCATCTCCCTATGGTCAACAGCAGTGCTTGTCCTGGAATTGCTGTCCAATCTCTATTCTCCATCTCCCAGTCACCATGCATTCTGGTGGACGTGCATCCCCATCTTGGGTGTGTAGGGCCATGGCACAGATTGTCTGTGTCATTCTCACTCCATTCAGATGGTTACAGATCACCTTCCCTGTCCAACAGCCTCAAATGCTTCCCTTCTGTCCCAGCCAGTTGCCCTGATGTGGATATCTCAACCCTGGTTCAGCTCCCCAACCCCCCAGGTACAGATTGGTCCTGTTCATTATCTTCCTCTGTTTCCCTTCCTTCCTTCATTCTACCAAGTTTTGCGTGGACCTGTGTATTCCTTTCCGATGGTCAGGGACTCCTGCTAGCTCTCAGCTGATTGCTCTGCAAGATCTTCTGCATCTGAAGATGTGTTCCTGATGCATCCATGGAGAAAGATGTAGTCCACTTCCACCTACTTCTCTGCCTTGTCTCCCTTGGGCACTTTTTTTAAATGGGAGTGTTTAGTTTTGACATATCTGCCTTCTACTGAATTCTATCAGATTCTCATTTCCAGCTCAAAAAAGTGAGCCTTTGGCTATTACATAAAGCTTCTACTGTTGGAATCCTAGAAAGTAAAACACAAATAAAAACAAACCCTTGGAGATTATATAATCTAATTTCTTTCTTACTCTTTGGGGAAAAAAATCAAAGTCATACATCAGGTCAGCAACACTGCTGACTGGCACCCAAACCTGGTTGTATAAGTTGTAGTTCTGCATTTTTCCTCTTATATAATATAGCTTTTCATTAAGATTTAGAACATTTTTACTTTGGTTTGAAAAAAATAAACATTGGATTAGTCTTACTGGTGTATAGACTGCATTTTTGCTTGTGTTATGAGAAATGTGCATTGAATGGTAGCTAGATTTGAAAATACTTGTCATCTATGCCTCTCAAGCCTGTGAAAATAGACACATACCCCAATATTCTAGGGCTTGCTCGATTTCAACAGTAGTTATTTTACATATGGAAAGTCTTTGTAAGTTTTAATAGGAAGTAGAGCATTGTACATTAAATGTTCTTGCTAGTACAAACTTTTGTAATATTAATTACATTTTGATAAACTGAGCTTTCACTACTTCTAGTTACCATAATGTTAAGTTGTACTGTCAGTCTTGTATGGTGAATTACAGCTAATCACAAAAAAGAACATATGTAACATTTTATGACTGTCTTATTAAGAAAATCATAGAGCCTCAAAACCATATTAAGTTTTAAATTATAGTCACATTTTATAAATTTGAAATACATTTATACTTGATTTGACACTTGTGAAAATATTTTCCCTAGGCTTTTACTTTAGGTGAGAACTACAGTGTAGGCAAACTTCCATCATCTGTCAACTTCAGTAATGTCATAATAAGAGTCATTTACCCCTGCTGAAATTACAGTTGTTAAAATTCAGTTTGGTAAATGGTATTAGGTCACTTCCACCAAACCTTTGAGATATTACATTATAAAGCTTGGCTTTTGTTACTGTGAATAACAGTTTTTTCTGTGCAATGGTATTACTCTATAGCCTTTGAATCAAATCTTTTATTAATATGTCAGACTGTGATGTGTATAACTACTAAACAGGAAAAAAGAATTTAAACAGATTTTGTTGTGACTTTTACTAAATTGTTATCTGACAAAAGATTTGCTCCTTCTTATTTATTTGGTTTTCAGATGAAGATACTTAATTTTAGTCCAGGGACCAAATCTGCAAATAAACAACATACATAATATGAAATTGTAATGAGTGTGTAATGAGTACGTTGCTTTAAAAGATTTTTTTTCCCCTCAGTGGTGGTTATAATACATAGTCATTAAAATTTGGAAAATATAGAAAAGCGTAATGAAGAAAGTCTTAGAATAATAATTTGTTTTGAGCATTGAAAATCAATAGAGATGTAAAAAACTATTAATTTATATAACCTCAAGAGTTGGTTAGGTAAAGAATGTTCTTTGATATCAGTCAGAAAATGAGATGTTGTTTTCTTCTCTAGTTCACCAAATTGTTTCTCGTTGAAAATATAGGACATTGGTAGCTTGAAGCAGGATAACTTTTTGTCAGCTGTTTCTTCAATTTTTTTATACAATTCCTTCAGCACTTGCTGTATTGGAATTTAATTATATCAATCAGCTTAAATTAGTATAATATTTTTAACTTATGGGAAAGCAGTTGTTATAGTAATCTAATACCTGGATCTCTCACCTGAACTGAACAGCTGTATTTTTCATTACCCAACTAGTATTTTCATCTGATCGTTCAGTAGGACATAACTTCATAAGCTTGCCCTGACCACTATGCTAGTCTCTTTTATTTCCGTTTCTCAGTGACATCACCACTTCCTATAACTCAAGCTAGAAACCTGAGATTTATCTTCTCATTTTTCTTCTTTTATTTTTGAAATGTTTCTTGAAACCTTTCCTACCTTTTCTTGTCCTTTGCCTGATCAACTCCTCCTCATCCTTCAGATCTTACCTTAGATAACATTTTCACTGAAAGGGAAAGCCATCTCTTGACTGCTTTACCTCTCAACCCCTATACCTACCAAATCTTACTTAAGAGCTTATCTTACATAGTTTTTAAATTTACGCTTGTCATAGCACTTACCATGCTTCATTATAATTGTCTGTTTTATTTGGATACCTCACTAGAGTGTGTGCTTCTTAATCGTAGGGACTGTGCTTGTTCACTGTTAATCCCTACTGCTTAGGTTATATGACTGTTTGAACTGGGAGTGGATGCTTAGTCGTGTTCAAGTCTTTGCAACCCCATGGACTGTATGTAGCCTGCCAGCCTCCTCTGACCTTGAGATTTCCAGACAAGAGTACAGGAATGGGTTGCTATTTCCTTCTCCAGGGGATCTTCCCAACCCAGGGATCAAACCCCCATTTCCAGCACTTTACCACTGAGCCACCGGGTATGTAATAGGTACCATGTATATCTATAAAATAGATACCATATATATGTGTGTGTGTGTGCATTAGTTGCTCAGTCATGTTTGACTTTGTAACCCCATGGGCTGTATGTAGCCTGCCAGGTTCCTCTGTCCATGAGATTTCCAGACGAGAATACTGGAGTGGGTTGCCATTCCCTTCTCCAGGGAATCTTCCTGACCCAGGGATCGAACCTGTGTTTTCATACATTGCGGGTGGACTCTACCATCTGAGCCACCAAGGAAGCCCATATGTGTGTGTGTGTGTGTGTGTGTGTGTGTGTATACACACATATATATATATAGAGAGAGACGTAGCTTATTGATAAGTATATAGAGAAAATAATTTGTTCAGTATTGTTAAAATCAGTCCTGTTCTTTCTGCTTTTTCTGTCTTAGAATTAGCCTTTACCTCGTACCTGGATCACTGCTGTAACCTCCTAATAAACTGTGTGCTATGAGTCTCTGCTCCATTCCTTGAGACTGTCCTTCTTCCAGCTGATACAGAAAGTACAACCAGGATCCCTTAGGACTCCAACTCCCCAGCATGATCCGTCTCACTTTTCTGAGTATGGCATAAAGTCTCTTCCTTTGTGGGGTTCTTTTGGCATCCTGACCATTCTTTTGTCTTCGCTACTTCCACAGTAAACCTCCTAGAACAGATATTGTGTGTTTGCTCTTGGCCCCTCTCTCAGTGGTCAACATAATGCTTTAATCTGCCATTTCAGTTTCACTCCTCTTCTCGAGCCATATGGTGGGTGGGCTTATTACCTCTCAGCTCAATATGCCACCAGTTTTTATTCTTCTGTGTCTGTGATCCTACTGTTTTCCTTTGCTGGGTGGGCTTATTACCTCTCAGTTCAGCATGCCACCAGATTTTATTCTGTGCCTGTGACGTTGGTATTTCCCTTTGTCTGAGCACACCTTTACCTTGTAAACTTTATTCCCGCTTTAAGGCCCAGCTTAAATATCATCTCCTTTGTCAAACCCTTCCTGAAACCTTGATTGCTAGTTCTTCTTTCCTTTCTACTTAGAGAGTCTTCATTCTTTTAGAATAGTACTCACCACATTTTAATGTGATCTTTTTTTTAATATATCCTTTTTTAAAAAAATTTTAACTCCTTCAGGGTAGGGTCTGTATCTTATTCATTTGGATATGTCTAGAAATTAATGCACACAGTGCCTGACACTGCAGAATTTTGGTACAGGTTGAATAAATCAAAGAATATTATAAATATTAAAGTAATTTCCAGACTTAATTCCTGAAAAGCTTATGGCAGGCTAGAAACCATCCCTAAAAGATGAAATAAAGCAAAGGATCTTCTGAATAATAGTTTATTTTGAAGACTATAAAAGAAGATTTTATAGACAAAAGGAGTTTTAATTCTCACAGGAACATTAAGGTTAATAGACTTTTTTTTTTTTTTCCTATTTGCCAATCTGTTGTGTAAGGGATTTCCTTTGAGAATCTGAAGGCTGTTAGACACTACCTCCAGAAAAAAAAAGAACATATTTATCCATGTAACCATCTTGCATTTGTTTCAGGAGTTCCTAGACCCTTAAAAGCTATCCATGAACCAATTTTTAAGAACCCTTGCTCTGAAAGTAAAGTGGTTCAAATATTTCAGAAGGTCTTGGCACTGAAAGGTAAAACATACCAAGAAATTGCTTCAATCACTTAGTGTGGTGGTGGTGGTGAGGCAGGAGTTAATATTTATTTGTCTTCTCCCAGCTTTTACTTCCTTCCTGTCTCTGTCTTTTTAGCAAGAACATCAGGAAGTAGAAGCTACATCCTGTCAGGCCAATTTGTTGACCTCGGGCCAGTAAACAGGATAGATGATTACAGTAGTAGTTATTAGGCATTGTGCTACGCCTGCCTAAGTTCTCCTATTTAATTCTTGCAACATCACTGAAGGGTGAGCAGTCTTATCCTGATTTTTCAGATGAGGAATGCACAACTTTTCTAAGAAGTTTTTCTTGATATCCACTTTAGGTCAGAGAATACTTAATATCCTTCTCTGAGAACATGTGGGATACTGAATTATATGTCTTTCCCCAGTAGTCTCTGAGCTCTGTGTGACAGTACCAACTGTCTCTTATAATTTCTAATTAGTCAATATAGTATATATTTCAGAACATGGGTGTTCTAACCAGGTTGCCTGGTTTGATTCCTGACATGACTTAGACAAGTTACTTAACTATCTGTGCCTCAGTTTCTTCATCTGTAAAATGAAAATATGAATAATACCATGTAAAATGCCTAGTACAGTTCCTGGAACATGGTAAATTCTCAGTGCTTGTTAGTAATCGTCATCATCATCATACCCAAAACCTAGCTCAGTGCTTAGAGCGCAGCATTCACTGAAAGGTGCTAAGCAGATGTTGGTTGGAGTGATGGAATGAGCAGTTGCTTCCCTAGTTGGAGACAGACTGTGTAGCTGGGCAGCCAGAATCTGTGTCCCTGAATATGTAGCTCTCTACCTCAATCATACATAGGAGCTGATTTTTTAAAAGTATTTTGGGCACTATTAGCATGTGACTTGACTTTTTAAAAAAAATTATATGGTTTTGGTTTAGTTCAGTTTAAATACTGTGAGAAAACATTAGCTCTGGAGAGGCATTGCTTATATTATTGAATCTGGAATTCTTTTGCTTGTAAAATCCAATCTGATCTGTTTCTGGCCCCGTGGTACTGATTCTAGAAGGTCTCAGTTGTGACTGCCTCAACAGTCCATTAGTGATTGAGTCATCGAAGCTCTTAAGTTGTAGCGTTTGTTTGTTTGGCAATAAGGAGAGGCACCTTAATTTGTATTCACATAAAGTACATGGCTCATCATTTAAAACCTCTGCTTAGGGAAACTTCTCTTTTTTGAAACCCTTCTTGCTCAAGTCTGAGTCTGTGTTAATACAGCAACCACGAGCTACATGTGGCTACTGAGCCCTTGAAATATGGCTAATCCAAATTAAGATGTGCTGTTAGTATAAAATATACTGGATTTCAAAAGAAGAATGTGAATTTTTTTATATCTTGGATTAAATAAAACATATTAAAATAAATTTCACTTGTTTCTTTTTACTTTTTAATATAGAGCTACTAGACCATTTAAAATTACATGTGTGGCTTATATTTCTCTTGAACCTCTGCTCTGAACCTGTTGTTTCCTATAGAAATGACATTTTATTTGCTTGCATTATTTTGTGAAACTGATAGCTTATTAAGGGGAACTTAGGTCTTTTAAGAGCAGCACATTTTAGAGAATATGTTTCAGTTTGTTTTGGGGAAACGAAAATGTCTACCAAGAAATTTCAGATCCTGAAGGATTTAGGAGTCAGTCTCTACCAACATATTTAAGTTCTAACTGCCATCACTCTGGATGCTTGATTCAGTTCAGTTCAGTCACTCAGTTGTGTCTGACTCTTTGCAACCCCATGGACTGCAGCACACCAGGCTTCCCTGTTCATCACCAACTCCTGGAGCTTTCTCAAACTCATGAACATTGAGCTGGTGATGCCATCCAACCAACTCATCCTCTGTTTCCCCTTCTCCTCCTGCCTTCAGTCTTTCCCAGCATCAGGGTCTTTTCCACTGAGTCAGTTCTTTGCATCAGGTAGCCAAAGTATTGGAGCTTCAGCTTCAGCATCAGTCCTTCCAGTGAATACCCAGGACTGATCTCCTTTAGGATGGACTGGTTAGATCTTCTTGCAGTCCAAGGGACTCTCAAGAGTCTTCTCCAGCACCACATTTCAAAAGCATCAATTCTTTGGCACTCAGCCTTCTTTATGGTTGAAGTCTCACATCCATACATGACTACTGGAAAAACTGTAGCTTTGACTAGACTGACCTTTGTCGGCAAAGTAATGTCTCTGCTTTTTAATATGCTGTCTGGGTTGATCATGCTTTTTCTTCCAAGGAGCAGGCATCTTTTAATTTCATGGCTTCAGTCACCATCTGCAGTGATTTTGGAACCCAAGAAAATAAAGTCTGTCACTGTTTCCATTGTGTCCCCATCTATTTGCCGTGAAGTGATTAGGTGCTTGATTAGAACTTTCCAAAAAGCCAGTAAATTTTATACTTTTATGCTAGTAAATTGGATGATGATGATGATTGCTGGCGTTTTACTAAGCACTTATTGTGTGCTAAGCATTGTGCTGAAGTACTTCTAGGTGGAATATAAATGAATAATCTCATCAACTTTATTATCCATTGTTCTCTTTAAGAAAATTAAGTCCTAGTCTTATATTTCTTTTCTTTGAGTTTTTTCATCTCATTTTATCCTGCTAGGCAAGTAGAATAAATTAATTATTTGGACTTTGCAAAATAAACTTTCTTTTCTCCTTTAAAAAAAAAATGAATCGTCTAGTTTTGGAATCTTTCACTGACAGGGCAGTGGTCATGTGAGCCACACTCCAAAGTTTGTGTTTTTTCCTGTCTCCAGTTGGCCTTTCCTTTCAACAGTCTTTGTCAAAGAATACATTTGGACTTACTTTCAAAACTAAAACTCATTTTAAAAAGCCAGCCTCTCAAAACGAAAAAGTTTTGTTTTTTCCCCATAGGATCAAATGCACTTAAGTTTTTATAGCAATTATCTTAACAGTTTTATCATTAATGGCTGTTTTCGTTTTCCCAGCAAACTATAAGTAGGGGGCCAAGTTTAATCTTGTTTGGTATATAGTAGATACTCAGTGGGCTTCCCTGGTAGCTCAGTTTGTCAAACAGGAGACCCCTGTTTGATTCCTGGGTTGGGAAGTTCCCCTGGAGAAGGGCTAGGCTATCCACTCCAGTATTCTGACTTCTCTGGTGGCGCAGACAGTAAAGAATCCGCCTCCAATATGGGAGACCTGGGTTCTATCCCTGGGTTGAGAAGATCCCCTGAAAGAAGGCATGGCAACCCACCCCAGTATTCTTGCCTGGAGAATCCCCATGGACAGAGGAGCCTGCAAGACTGCAGTCCATGGGGTTGCAAAGAGTCGGACACGACTGAGCGACTAAGCACAATATAGCACAGATATTCAATAGCTATTTGTTGAAAGAATTAAAATAATACATAGTTGTATAGTGATTATATATTTAAGGCAAAGAGAAATTAAAAACTTAAGGTACAAATCATTGTCTTTAGTCTCAAACTTGTTTTTATCAACTAAATATGAATTCTTAGAGTCTAACTTTCAGAGTGGTTTGAATTACAAGCCAAGACTTTCTTATCAACTGTCTGCAGTTGTTACTCTAATCCAGCTCAAGACTTCTGACAGTTCCCAAGATAAGCAGAGTCAGAGTGTTCTGTTGCCTTTCTAGCAACTGTCATCAGCTTTCTCAATAATAAGAGCCTCTGCTTCCTCTCTTTCCCAATAGAGCAGAAACCAGCAGAGAATGAAGAGCTATGTTGTTTAATGCCATTCAGGAGTTCAGAAAAGCACAACTCAGATCTTTGGGGACTCACATTGTCTGCCTATATTAAAAATCTGTGTGTCTTTACCTAGTACTGAAGTTGTTTTATAATCATAACCTGATCTACCATTACAGCTTTATTTACCACACATAACCCTCCATCTTAGATAAATTAATCTGCTATCTAGAGTTTTCTCATCTCTGTGCTTTCCTTTTTATTAACTTTTTTTATTGTGGTAAAATATGCATAGCAAAAAGTTAACAGTTTTAAAACCATTTTTAGTCATACAGACCAGTGGCATAGATGTATTTGCACTGTTATGCAGCTGTCACCACTGTGGTATATTTATCATATGGTATTTCAACAGGAATTATGCCAGCCTGGGAATCTCCAATACTTTATCACCCAAACTGAATGGTTTAATTGGACTTGATACCAACTTAACTTCAATTGTATACAAAATCCTGCTTCTGTAAAATCTAATTCATGTTGTTGTTTTCTATTAATTCCAAATAAAGGCATCTTAGATAAAGTTTGTAACTACCTTGGCTTTGATCAGGGACCCTATCTTGAGGTAATTCCTGTGATTATGATGTGGGAAGCTATGACTGGTTGAGCTTTGGTTGGAAACTAATCATTGGCTAATTATTATTCAGAGAGGTTAAAAAGATGAAAAAGATGGTATGTTCTATTGGAACTATATGGGTAGAAAGATAATAGGGAGAGAGGAGCGGTCTCCTAAGATCGCTGAGTCCTTGAAGAAGGGCGGGTCAGCTAGAACAAGGAGCTGTTACGTCAGTGGTTTTAACAAGGATGACTATGATGGAGCCAGTATTTGAATTTTGGACTATTTTACTCCAAGTCTTATGCTTTGAAAACCATATAATGAATTTCTAAATGTAGACAGTAGTTATTTTGAATATTTAGACAATATCAGTGTTTTATAAACTTTCTGATATCCCATGATTCTGTTTAACAAATTTAAAAATTACTCCACCTATATTATTTAAAATTCTAAGTAATATTAATATTATAGGTAAAACCAAATCAGCATAGGCTCAGTGCCTACTTTTTTCTTAATTACATGCTATCTTGTGCATTTCACTGTACAAATCTTAAGATGGTAGAGATATTAGCATCTGCAGAGTGAAAAATAATACTGAAGCTCTGAATAGTTGTATGACCTAATCAGAGTCAGAAGAACCATTTCGTGGCAGAGCCAGATTAGAATCCAAGCCTCCAGTCCTTGGACGGATGTTTGACTACTTGATCATAAGTTTATGCAGTTATAAACTTCAGATTCTGAAAGCTTAGCTTGTATTTTGCTTTTCTTGCTGGTTCAGATTCCAGGTTCCATCAACCTTTGAAACACTAGGAAGCTCTTTTTCTGGCCTTTCTTTACAGCTTTGCTATTTGTGGATTCTTCAAGATGTGCTATAATCTTGGGAGTAAATAGGGCCAGAGAGATAGTCTAAAATGGAGGGTGTGTAGGATCGTTTCCCTTTTTCAGAAGTTGCTAAGGTGAAGGCAGTAGCTTTTCCCGACGTCTAAGATAAGCAACAAAATACTCACACACCTGTCTTTGAGATATGTATGTCTTATCCACATGTATTGATGGACTCCTTAGGAAACTGCATCTAAACATCTTTTTATTGTGGCACAGAGTCTTAAAAATAATTAAAATTTTAAATTACTAGTGTTAAACAGAATGCTTGGATGTTCTTGTATTGACTATGTGTTCACCTTTAGAAAAATACACCTGTTGTTTGAGAGTGAGGAGAATGTAAGGAATATGGCCTGCCATTGTTAGTGTACCTAAAGTGTGTTTACATATTTTTAGTTGCCTGAAATGAGAAAGATAGTTACAGAGGTTAAATGCCTGTGGAATACCACAGAATAACAATTTGGTATCTCTGAAATTATCATCTAAATTAATGAGAAAATTATTTGATTTTCAGTCTGATTTTAGGAAAGATTTTCATTCATTAATTTTTAAAAAATTTATTTAGTTTTAATTGAAGGATAATTACTTTACAATATTGTGTTGGTTTCTACCAAACATCAACATGAATCAGTCATAGGTTTGGTATAGAAAGTACTGTAACTGGTCATTTTATTCTTTTTAAAGTTTTCTGTTCAGTAATTATACTACTTGATTTTGATAATAAAAGGAGTTATATTATGAGACCAGAATTTGACTAGATAAATATGGACTGAAAGTTAAATTTAATTGATCTCAGAATAAAGAGAAATTAATCCCTAAAGATTCCTATATTTTTGTTTAGTTCGGAATGGTCTTCAGGGCGTTTGATATCACCACCATTCCCCACCCCTCCCACACCCAAAATCATGAATTTGTACTTTATGTTCTTCTTCCATTTTACCCAAACATCAACGTTGTTTGCTGGTTAGAGCTGAGAGTACTTTGTAATCTGTTTTCCTTTTTCACTGAGTGACCTTCCTTCTTTTGCTCTCCCATTCTTATGTCTTAGCTGTGTTAAAGCAGTTCACTGCTTTCTTGCACCCCGTTTTCTTTCATGCACACTTGATCTGAGCAGACATGGCCAGTATCAGCAATTAACAGCAGAGCAAGAAAAGATTGAATACAGACATGCATATTAGTGTGTGCATGTTTGGTCTGTGATACTATGTTGCATTTTCTGTTTTTGTTATTATCTACTGTCAGAAACAAGGAACTGAGTTGGTACTGACCTTGTGTGGAATGCGTGTGAGGATTTGGGATGAAGGGAGGAAGCTGGTGTTTCATGTGACTGATTTTTGACATGCTGCAGCAGGACTGGAAACACTCCTCTGCTCACATAAGGTGGAAAGAAAAAATTTCTAAGATTGAACTTGCAGAATTTGTGGAGTATATTTAAATTTTTCTTCCTGTATTTTTTTTTGTTTTTAAATTTTACCTAATTTTTTAAGGACTGAGAGTAAGGGATGACCTTTGCTTAATAAGTAGTTTGAGGTATGGGAGTAATGGGCTGCCACAGTGATTCGTATGATAAGAGAATGTTTAAAAACCTCCACTACATCTTGAATCATATTTTGACCCATCTGACAAACAGTTAGTGAGCTCCTTGGTCATCTTTGGTATTTAAAAGCAGCATTACACAAATAGCTTTATTATTGTCCTTTTTCCCCCTCATACAAATCTTAAGAGCATTGCACCTGTGTATCCAAAACAGTTGATTTTTATCTACACTGGTGAGAAATTTAAAAGTGGCATGTAGGTCCCTTAAGTATCTCCTGTGATAAAATTTTCTCACTTTATTTTATGCCTCAGCTTAATGGAGCCTGAGCCTCTGTTTGGGCTATGTCTTAAGCTGAAACTGAAATACAGTCATGAAGCTCTAAGAAAAAACTCTGCAGTGCTAATTTGAAGGACTTCTTGAATGGCATCCTCCTTTCTTGTTGGTCTTCATTACCTTCGCCTCACCCCAAAAGTGTATTCTTGCAGAATTCTGTGGCTTTTTCTTCTCATTTTGTGGAAAAAGAAAGTAAAGGGAGCAGTGGGGAGGGGAGAGATTTCAGTACAACCAGGCATTTAAATTTTTTACTTAAAAAAAAAAAAAAAAACCTCTGTTTTGTAATTCTGAATCTAAGATTGCTTAAGAGTCCCTTATTAGGAATCCAGTTTTGATGGACGCATATAAGAATTTAGAAAATGATATTTCAATGTAAATGTGGATCCTAACATGTATGACCTGAAGAGTAGAAAGAGATAAATGCTAATGTGATTCTTTTTTTCACTCAGTGCACATTATCTTATATATTTGATCAATTGATATTGAAAGGTGGTTCTAAAATAGCTTTTGAGCAGATACAGTATTGAATAGATCAGATGACCTGTGTATTGGCAGTCTTTTCTATTTTCTCTGTTGTTTCATTCTAAAATTGGTGCACACAAGGGATTTAAGAGGTAATTAGCACTTAAGTAATGTCCTTTTCCTTAATATTGTTGACTGTTTCTCTTAGCCATTTTTATTTTATTTAACAGTGGTATTTAAGGGTTAAGCTCACAGAGCTGATGCAACCCCTCCTTGTTTTTCACCAGTAATTTTCATTGGACAGCATTTCCATAGCAACAGTGAGATCAGTGAAACCTTAATGTTTCATTGATTATTTTTCTCCTCTTCCTTTTTTAATCTATTCTCTTTTCACCACATTTTAGTGAGAAAGCGATTTTTTTTTTTTTACTAATAGAGCTGATATTGATTTCTATTCCATAAATAATTAAAAGAGGGTAGAAAAAGCTGCCCTTCATTTAAAAATTGAATGTTTCACCATGTATTTAAAAAGCGATTCAGGATTAGGAGGATGGATAACCATACCGGCTGTAGCTGATGTTCTCAAATATTCTTGCATTGTTTGCTGGTCTTCTAGGGAAAAGAATAATGTGGAACAGGACCTTAAGGAGAAAGAAGATGCTGTTAAACAGAGAACAAGCGAGGTTCAGGTATGTGAACTGTCAAATTCAGTATTCCATTTCTGATTTAGCAGGATTCATTTTAAATGTAGAGGGGCATTTACAGTGTGATGGTTGTGGTATTGGTGAGTAGGTAAAGGGAATCCCTGTTATTTATGTGATATGAATCCTTATCTTTGACAAAATTATTATTTTTCTCCTCACTCTGGCCTGCAAAGATTACACTACAATGATAAAGCAGTATTTTTCAGCATAAATTTCTCATTTTAAAAGTATTTTTAAGATGATATTTATCTGCATATTATAGCCTTAAAGGTAAGTTTGAATGACTTGTCATATAAATATTATTGCACCAATAAAACTGAATGAATGAGAGCATCATCATCATCATGAAAACGCACATTGGTTTTTCATGGGTGTGAGATTTTTTTAGCTAGGAGACCTAAGATTTTAAAGGACTGTCTCAATACTAGTAGGGTAGGAAATGATAGGGAACAATTCAAAATAGCATTTTAGAAGTTGCTTAGTAGCCAGGATATCTTAAACTTTGGCATAAAGAGATTTAATTCATTTTTACTAAGTGCTGTGTTAAGTAGTTTCATTTTACAAATAGAAAAGACAAAAAGACCTCCATTTCTGATTGGGAATGACACAAAAGAGGTATTTCAAACGTTAAAATATAGAAAATTGGGCAGTGTTGCATTTAGAGCCATAAGCAATAACCGTGTTATTGGGACATCATTTCTCAAATGCTGCACCAGCACACACAGGATGTTGGGTGTAGAAGCACTGGTAGTAGTTGCCAGTAAGAGCTCATGCATGGACATTCCTTAACCTTGACAGTCATATATTGGATTTCCTTGTCTTAATAGTTTTAAATGGGCAAAAGCTCTAAAACTGTTAGATCCAGTATTTTGTTTTGATGTAGCACATTCACCAGAGATGGTATGATAGGTGGACCATGCTAGGGTGGGGAGAATGATTTATTGAGGGGTTGAAGAAGAAGCCAGAGAGAGAGACTTCTTGTTAGAAGTTGATTCTATTACTGTACTTATTATATATACTGGAATTTTCCTAAAGGTGATACAGAGTTAACGGATTGTCACTAATATATTTCTCTTTGTGATAGTCAAATATGGAATGATATCCTCAATTACTTTATTTTTGTGAAATTTTTGAGCTTAAGAAATGCAGGAGTCATAGACTTTAAGCAGTTACTGCGGGAAGTAGCTTAAGAATGGAAGATAAAATTATCTACAAAAGTTTTCTCAATCTGAAGAGGTGGAGGTAGTTACTGATATAATATTGGACAACTTCTAAATTTAGCCAGATATGTTTCAAAGTACCAAGGTTTTTGCAGTACATCTATCTGTGGTTTTTCACTACTGCATCTTTTGAGATTGTGAATTTTAAATAGCTGCTTTGGGAGAACACTAAAATTTACACTTTTCAAACCAAATCAGCTATCCTTAAATATTGGATTTGTTATATTTATAGAAGTTTTGTTGTCAGTCAACATCTCTTTGTTACAGGCTAGCCCTTCTTTTACCTAGTGTTGATGGTAAGGGACATGTTAAACCTTCAAGTTTGCTGAATCCAAAATGTGTGCTTGGCTGAGGAAGTCTAAATAGTTGAATTTTTTTTTTTTGCATAAGGTGCTGTAAATAAAAGATATTTTAGAGCATGGTGAGTATAGGCCAGGTTGTAATGGTTGAACATGTAGGTTCATTGAAAAAAAAACATAGAATTAAAGCTTTTTGCATTAGTAGATTCATTACTCATTCCATGTCAGTACAGGTATTTTCATATTGTTTATGGTAATAAGATACTAGACTAAGAATGACATGGATAGTTGACATCTACAAGTAATTAAAGCTTTCATTTTAGTGATTATTTTTTATTTTCTGAAGCAAGACCACTTACCTGAAAATGATAATAAATATATTGTGTTACCTATTGAGTTAACTCTGAATTAGCCATTGGTAATGAGGCACAGACTAGGAATAGCATGAATAATTAAGATCTGTAACTAACTTGAACTTTTAGCGCTTGTTTTCTAATTTCTCTGCCAAAAGGCATTTTACTACCGCTTCCCCTGCTTCCTTCTGACCCCACTTTCTAATGTAGGTGCTAATGAAAAATGCCAAAATGAAGGCATCAAGGGAGAAGTAAGAGAATTTTGCCTCATCAATAAATGTCTTCCTGCCTCAATCAAATATGGCTTTTCTGCGTATTCTTGCTTTTCTCTGTATTTCTAAAGTTACAGTTTGTGATAATATTAGCTCATATCTCAAGTACAGAAACCAGACTTTCAAAGCCTCTTTAGATTTGATCAAAGTGCCAAAAGACTAGTTCTTTTTTTTTTTTTAAGCATTTATATAGTCTTTCTAATTCAGGTAAATTAGAAGGTCTGCTACATAATTAATTTTCTACATGTTTGTTTCCTGTCTGTGTTCTGATATATCACCATCTTGAAAACTCACAGTTCACGATTTTTTTCTTGAAGAACAAACCAACAATTAACTTCATATTTTATGTCATGGGATGATCACTGTTAACTCATATGAGGTACACTGCTAGTTTGTCAAGTTCTGTGGAGAAATTAGATCCAAAATAATGCAAGGGGGGGGAAACTGTAAAAGGCTGTTCTATCTCAAATGTTTATGGTTTGAGTTTCTTGTTGTTACAGGAAGAAGGTAGACCCACATTCTTTCCTACCTTAAACTGCATATGCACAATTTTATTAAAAATTTTCTTCAGATATAACCTTATAGCTCCATTTGTAAAAACAAAAAAAAAACTTTGTGAAAACCAGCCAACATCCTTGCAACAAATTTTTGCTGCCACGTTCACTAGAATTATCAAAAAATTGTAGTTTCATCTTTGTACATCTGCAGGGATGTGCTCTGAGATCACACTCCCCTCCCGTGATCCCCACCCCGTTAAAGAAATATGTATTTTTATCTAGAATGATCTTTAATTAGTGTCTGCGTATTTTCCAAAAGTGCTAGAGACATTATATGTACACCATTATGAAAGTATTATGAGGCCTTTATATTCTGTTGTTTACCATTGCATTAACTAACACAGTCTATGCATTTTTTATGCATTTGTCACTTCTTTCTAAGTCAGATTTTCTTGTGAGCTAACATTTCCTCAGTGGTTTCTTTCTTCTCTTCTCCCTCCCTCGCGTTCTTCTTTTCTTTTCTTTTTTTCCTTTCTTTTTCACTTCTCTTTTTCTTTCTTTTTCAGAAACCACCTTATCTATTTTTAAATATTTCGAATTCCTAAAAAAAAAAAAAACAAAACTGTTAAGTGAGCTGCCATTTCGCCCTAAAACGACTCAGCTTTCACAGCCTGTTTTTATCTGTACTGTATGATTTTATTTTGTCAGAACTTCATGTATTAGACAGTAATAACACAGAATCTTTAAAAAAAAAACAACTGTCCTTCAAGGTAATCAACAAATATTTAGGAATTCATCCTCATGTATACTTTCTTCAGTTTTGCATAGAAGTTTATAGGAATGACTTGGTATCAGAGAACCTTGAATTCAGCTCCTAATTCTGGCTCTTCTGAAGTTTGAGATCCTAAGGAAGAAATTTAACCACTCTACACATTAGTTTTCACTTCTGTAACGTGAGATAGCAGAGTTTGCTGTTAGAATAAAATGACATATTGTTGGTAAAGTGCCTCAGATAAGTTGCTTCAGTGTGTCCGACTCTTTGCGACCCTGTGAATTGTAGCCCGCCAGGCTCCTCTGTCCATGGGATTCCCCAGGCAAGAGTACTGGATGTTTGCCATTCCCTCCTCCAGGGGATCTTCCTGACCCAGGGGTCTAACTTGTGTCTCTTGTGTCTCCTACATTGGCAGGTGTCTCCTACATTTACCACTAGCACCATCTGGGAAGCCCTATCTACATATAGGGCTTATCAGATTTTTTTCCCCTGTTGCTGTCACTTTAACTGCCAGGCTGTTTTTCTCTATTTTTGTTGCTTTGTGTGACCCTTTCCCACACCCTCCCTCTCCCTTCCTAGCTTTTCAGTAGTCTTGCTTAATTTCCTGTTCATCCATACCTTTGTGCTTAATTTATCTCCCCAGGACCAAGAATAATCTTAAGGCCAAATCCATGGATTCTTCCTGCATTGGTTACTGATTTCTTGGGAGGCTTTCTCCTGAATATTCGTAGCCCTACTTCTTTGACCTTTTGCTTCTGTTGCCTTTGCCCAGGACTGATGGACACACCCTGACCCTCTCTTTCCTCCCTTTTCCCTACCCTCTGTCATCCACATACCATATACTGATGATTCCCAAACATCTGTCAAGCCCTCAACTCTCTTGAGTGCAAGTCTCACATCTCCAGCTAGGCATTTTGAGGTTTATCATTTCAAATCCAGTATATCTAAAATGAGTCTCACCTTGCTGAAAAAAATTGACTTCAAGTTTTGAACTTTTCTGTCTGTTTTTCTTTCTCACTACTGCCACCCCTGTTACCTAACATCTGAAATTTTTAAGTCAGGTATAATAAGTGCTTACTCCATCCTCCTCCTTGCTTTCTACCCAAACCAGTTTTAGTAATTATGACTCTCATATGTGAAAATCTTTACTGCTGCCCACTGCCATGTTAGTAGTGGAGAATGTCATCCTCATGGGTATATTGGAAGTAGAAAAAAAAAAAAGATTATAGGCCATCCTCTTGTACTACTTATTTTTTGATTGCCTGCTTCTGAACTGTGTGGCATTCACTTGTTCTTTGTTATTCCCACTCTTATAACTTTTGTTGCTGCAATCTAGAATGTTCCCTATCTTCCTATTTATGTGAATTCCACCCATGTCTTAAAATCCAACTGAGACTCATCAGTTTTCTAAATTTTCCCTTCTTTGTCGCTTCAGTTTACTTGTTTTTCTTGTGTTGGAACTTCCAGAGGAATGTGTATACACTTGTATGGCACACCAGTATGTTACCTTATTGTACTCGCTTAATGCGTGTGTATATAGATTCCAATATCTTGCAGCCTACATTGTGAGCTCCCTAAGCTTAAAAATTGTACCTTGAATCATATCTTATACTGTAGATGGTAATATATTCTTAGATGGAGGTAACTTTAAGGAAGCTATTGACAGTAGAAATGGATAAACTTCCATTTTGTGCATGAAATTAAAAATGGGACAAGAGACATCCAGAAACCACAGGCAGAAAGGATTGGGAGCACAGGTGGTATCGTGAAGAGTCAGACTTTTCCATATTGTTCATACTACCTTCATGAGAGAGAAGCTCACAGTTATTTAAACTTTATCAATAAAGATTTAGTAGCTTATAGTAATTGCCCATTTTTTTTCCCCTAGATGAAGAAGGATGATTTATTTTGGGTGGAAATAAAATTAGATACATGAGCTCAACATTCTTTTCCTGGCGATAATGCTCTTAGAACATGCTGAGAAGCATATGATTGAGAAATAAAGGCAGGCTGTTAGTGAGGTTTTCTAACATCTACCCTAGTTTAATAGGCTCCCTTTCTGGTCTTTGACTTAAAAAACATCTTGCTTTATAGTTGATACTTTCTTATGTTAAGAATATTCCTGTAACTTCTATTTTGAGAATTAGGCCAACATAATGAATGTACCTGATTATTTTTAGTTCTGGATTAGTCTGTAGAGTTTTTTAATCAGTTAAATAGCATTTTCTGTAAGATTACCAAAATACTTCAAATTTCCTTTATTCTCTATAATAACTTTTCAAGTATAGATATACTGTATGTATGCTTTGAGGTTTTTTTTTTTAAGTAAGTGTTTTACTTATAAATTAGTATCCTTTTTGTTTATTTTTTACTCTGTATTTATGTGAAATAGATCTAAATGTATTCATGTTTCATAGATTTAACTTCTTTGGTTGTACAGCCAATTTGGGTTGCTAAAATGAATTATCTTATTCTTGAATGTAGCTGAGAGCTTTTATATATTTGTTTAAATTTTATTTCCACTACCCTCCGTAGCACTTCAGAGGATATGACGGGATGGGGACAAGTTTATCATTTTCTTTATCTCCTGTGATTTCTAGAAAATAGGATATTTTCCTTGAAATTTAGTTTTAAATAAAGCCAAGATTGCAGATCAAGGATCCTTTCACTCCTCGATAAAGAACCTTGGATGTGGCTTGCTTTGGTATTTTTCTAAAGCAAACCTTGGCAGTGCATTACAGTAGTCTTGTCACTTTATCCTTGCCATTTCCTAATTGCTGCTACCCTCTTTTCTTCTGCTGTTGATGGCAAAGGTGAGCAAGTAGAGCGTGATGATGGAAAATGCAGAGTAACTAGGAAGGCATCTGCAAGTGTCTAGTCACTTCCTTGAGGAGTTGGTATTTGATAGTAACTGAGGTTGTACCCTAATTCAGGAGAGGATTTCCCCAAAGGGCTACCTTAAGATTAAGAGAAAGTTATCCTACTTTAGTAGAAGATGGTATTTGCTAAGAGAATCTGCCACTGTCCTAGTCAAGGGTGGGCAGGGAGAGAGATGTACATCCTTTGACTTCACTTAGTCTCAGGATAAACCATTCTGTGCCAAAATAAAATAGCCAAGTAGATATGGATATTGAAATTGTTGTGAAAATTACATTACAGTGGTGGCAGCCTTACCAAGTAATTTTGTAGTGAAACTTGGTTCTTTTTCTTCCTAGTGTTTGTGTTTGCAATCTGTTCATTTTGCTTTTGTGCAGTTTAATAATTTTAAGTTTGCTTACTGAAAAAGAAGACGTTTGTGTGTGTGGATTAGTGTTGGAATTTTTCTAGAGAAGATCTTTTTTCATATTTGAAATAGACATGGAGAGGCTTTAATTTGAATATGTACCTCTGTCCAGCTTAAAGTATGTCACCAATGTGAGGTATTTTTTCAATAACCTTTCCCTCAAGGCCCATACTTTTTGTGTTACTATGTGGATTTTCACTGTAGCATAAAAGTGAGGTTGGGAAATTTGAGGGAATATGTTTGCTCTTTGGAAGAGAAAGGACAAGAATGAGTAAATGTTACATTGATTTGTTTATTCCCTTTCCTCTTACATAAACCTTTCTTCTAGGGATGTGTTTAAAGTGGCTCACTAAAAATACAAATTTTGAAATTTGGTTCATTTTATTAAAGGAAACCAGCATTGATCCTACTATTGGTAGTTGTTACATTAAAAATTCAGTTACATCAGAATATTTTTATATTGGTATGAAACCATATGATATGTGATACTTAAAAATTGCAGACTTGACATTTTCTGATTATGAAAGTAATGTGAGTCCATATTAATCTTGTAAAATAAAGAAAAGTGTAAAAAGAAAAAACTCTACATTTCACATTTCAGGGAGAGTTATGGTTAACATTTTGGTATATTTTCTGAGTATATATGCATGGCTTTATATTCATTTACAGTCATACTGTATATGCCTTTGTATTCAATTTTTAAAAATTAGCATTATGTCCTAGTCATTTTTTTATATTACGTGACCCTTTTAGGGCAAATTTCATTTTTCTTAATTATATTTAGAATGAAAGTAGAGACATCAAAATTACATGTGTTTATAAAGACTAGATATTATTAGAGATGTGAAGTCTAAGATTTATGGGGGGGATTGGAGAGAGGGTAGGAAATTATAGTAGAATTTTTGAAAATTGAAATAAGTAACATATTTTTCCTATTCCTGTTAAGCATTTCTTTAAAAATGCCTTTTGGGTCAGCATATTGTTATGTGTAAACCATATAATAATTTTATAACAGAGTATTGACAATGGATTATTTTCCCAAATATAAAAATCACTTTAGATCTGCAAATGGCGTGCTTTCAAAATATTTGTAATTACAAGAAGTTTTCAAGCCACTGTAGTTTTTCAAGGTACTAGGTTAAAGTGAAGCTGTTATTATGTCTTCCTAAAGAGTAATAGTATATAATATAAGGAAAAAAAAAAAGAAAGAAAGATATATGCCACAGTGACATGCTAAAGCAGTAAAGATTGTTTCCATATAATGGAAATTTAAAATGTCAACTCATTCTTGGTCTATAGTCTATACAAATGTTGAATCAGTATAGAAATTTAGATACTATTTTAATTTAACAAAATGCGTTTGCTGTAGGTCAGTTAGAGGCTAGTTTTAATATTTTGCTATAGTTTAAATGTAGAGTTAAGCTTTCTGTAGTATGTTGAAAGAATATGAAGTTGTTTCTGTCAACTTCAGGCACATTCCCCAATAGTTTCTCCCAGATAGTAGAATTCTTGTGATAGTTACAAATCATTGCCTGATTAATTGCCTGGAATGTGCAAGACATTGTACTAGATTGTGGAACCTCTAAGAAAGATGAGGCATTGGCTGTCTATCAGGAGTTTATTATTTAAGGGTAACTGTAGTACACTGTTTTTTACACTGTGTTTCCCTGGTGGCTCAGATGGTCAATAATCTTCCTGCAATGCAGGAGATCCAAGTTTAGTCCCTGAGTCAGGAAGATCCCCTGGAGAAGGGAATGGCTACCTACTCCATTATTCTTGCCTGGAGGATTATATGGACAGAGGAGCTCCGTGGGCTACAGTCCATGGGGTCACAGAGAGTTGGGCACAAATGAGCAACTGACACACACATATCATACATTGTAGTAAGTATGATAATAGAGGTTAGGTACTAACTGCTCTAAGAGTGCAGGTAAGGGACACTCAAGGTGGGTCATATTAAATTTGTCTGGGTCTTGAAGAATGAAAAGTGAGCTTCCAGATAGGGATGGTGTGGAAGGGCATTCAAGACAGAGCAGATGGTATGGGAAAAGCATAGGGAATTTGAAGTACATTGTCTATTGGAGAATAAAGATCTGTTGAAGATGGGACACAGGTGAACATGAGGACCAGAAATGAAGGTTCTCAGGTATCTTGTCACCTGTTTTACTTTATACTATAGGTAAGAGGGAACCATCATATTTTTAAAATTAATTTTTATTGGAGTATAGTTGCTTTACAACGTTGTGTTAGTTTCCGCTGTACAACAGAGTGAATCAGCTAAATGTATACAGAGATTGGGCTTCCCTGGTGGCTCAGATGATAAGAATCCACCTGCAATGTGGGAGACCTGGGTTTGATCCCTGGGTTGGGAAGATCCCCTGGAGGAGGGCATGGCAACCCCCTCCAGTGTTCTTGCCTCGAGAATCCCCATGGACAGAGGAGCCTGGCAGGCTACTGTCTGTAATGTAAGAGTCAGACACGACTGAGTGACTCAGCACACAGCCCCCATACATACATCTCCTCTTTTGGATTTTCTCCCCATTTAGGTCACCACAGAGCACTGAGTAGAGTTTCCTATACTCTACAGTAGGAAGCCAACATAAATTTTTGAAATCTTCTTTGCAGTGAATTGTTTTTTTGTTTTTTTTTTAAAGACAGTTGGACATTTGAAATAGGAAGAAGCAAAGGCAAACAAATTATGAATCAGGGGAGGGACAGTTAAACTACCATGTGTTTGTTAAGAGTCAATGTATGTCCATTTTGAGTATGGATCTGTTAACAATGTAAGCAAGGTTAAAAATTTAGGCATGAAAAAAATTTAGGCATGCTGGTAAATTTATGATAAATACTAGTGGAGCTCACCATTGTGAATCTGCAATCACCTAGACCCATGAAATGTTAGCCCAAGAAGAGTCTTTCATGATTGTCCATTGTGTTAGCTATTTTAAGGGGATTTTTTAAAGGAAAGCAGCATGGTAGTAGTTGTACTTTTCAATTAATTGGTTGATTGAGAAAATATAAGATAAAAAGCAGTTGTTAAAAGCCTTGTTCAGCGTCTTATTTAACGATAATTCAGAGACCTTTTTTTGATGTGTTTCCTCTGTTGTTCCTAGATTCTTATTCTGATGAATGATCATTGTGTTCTTTGAATAGTATGTTATTTAAAATTGCTGTTACTTTTAGAAATTTGTGTTCACAATTTTACTTCACCCTGTTCAAGATCTCTGCCCACCTCCCACAGACACATGCCTTAGAGTTATCAATCCATTCTTCATTGTCACCTGTGGTTCCTGGAGAGCATCAAGTCCTAATTCCTTGTGGAATCCTTTATATATAATGAATTAACCTCTCTCCTGTGCATCTGCCACGGAAGTATTAATTTACCATTCTTCTGAGAATTAGGAAAATAGTCACTCAAGTGGTTTTCTCTGGTTCGGATGAGGAACCCCAATTGTCAGAGGATTTGTGAATTAGGCCATCCTGGGTGCTGTGTTTCCTGATAAATAATGAGAATGGCAAGGTTGCTTTCATCTGTCTCCCAAATCTCCCTTGTATTTTTTTAAAAATAGACTTTATTATTTACGGAGCTTTAGGTCCACAGAAAAGCAGAAGGTACAAAGATTTCCCATTGTATTTTTTAAAATCTCTGTATCCTTTATCTTATTAAGCATAAAGTCTGGCACATTGATGAATAAATAAATATATGTCATTTTAAAATGGTTTATCTTTTTTTATTTTAAGAAGTTCTTTCCTACACTGAGATCTTTATTTTTCTTCTTCATATTTTAAAGTTTTGTTTTTCATCTTAGGTTTGCAGTATACTTGAAATTTATTTTTCTGTTTGATATGTTTAGAGATGTTATAATTTTTTTTCTTTTTGCCATATGGGTACATCCAGCATCATTTACTGATTAGTTAGCTGTCTTCCTCCATTTTGCTTTAATGTCATGTCTTCTCATCATTTTTTCTGTGTATGTCTAAATTCTAATTTAAATCTGTGTCTGAATTCTGTTTTTTTCTTCCTTTATCCTTGCATCAAACAAAACTGTTTTAACTATTTTAGCTTTCCAGTAATTTGTAATATTGTATAGGGTAAGTCCTTTTACATTTTATAACGCTGTTTTAGGTTTTTTTCCTTTGTTCTTCCAAATATGTTTCAGAATCAGCTTGTCAGTGTCCTTGGAAAATCTTGTTAGGATTTTCTTTGAAGTATATAGGTTAATTAGGTGAGAACTGACATCTTTATGATGTTACTCATCATTCAATAAATAGTTATGGAGTATTTCTTGTATACTAGGAACTGGGAATATAGTAGTGAATGAAACTTGCAAATATCCCTGGACTCATGGGTTTATGTTCTAATAGAGGGAAATATATTCTATTACTCATAATAGCCAAAAACTGGGATTAGTCTAGATGTCCATCAGGTATATCTGTACAGTGGAATACTACTCAGCAATAAAAAAGAAGAAACTACTTATACATGCAGAACATGGATGAATCTCGAAATATTATACTAGGTATAAGAATATGGTAGACTATATATTTCAGTATACTACATATTATATGATTCTATTTATGTAGAATGTCTAAGGTAAAAATATAGTAACACAAAGCAGATCATTGGTTGCCTGTTGCTTGAAAAGGGAATGAGAATTGATTCCAAAATGGTATGAAGAAACTTTTTAGGTGATGGAAGTGTTATGAAACAGGATTGTGGTGATTTTTGTACAATTGTATATATTTACCAAACTTTACTGAATTGTAAACTTTCAGTGGGCAATTTTTATGATATGTATAAATTATATCTCCTAAAGCTATTTAATTATATTATTTTGTGCCAACGCAGATGTAACTCGAGAACATTCTAAGTCACAAAAGAAGCCAGTCACAAAAACCCAGATGTATGATTCCTTTCATATAAAAATGTCTAGACTTGACAAAGCTATATAGAGAAAAAGTAGATTGATAGTTACCTAGGGCCAAGGTGATTGGGAGGGAAATAGAGAGTAACTCACTAATGGGTATGGGGTTTCTTTTTATAGTGACAAAACTGTTCTAAAACTGTTTTGGTCATGGTTGCACAACTCTAAATATACTAGAGACCATTGACTTCTACACTTTAAATGGGTGAGTTGTATAGTGTGCTGTCTCTCTCTTTAGTTGCTAAGTTGTGTCCGACTCTTGCAACCTCATGGACTGTAGTCTGCCAGGCTCCTCTGTCCATGGGATTCTCCAGGCAAGAATCCTGGAGGGGGTTGCCATTTCCTTCTCCAGGGGATCTTCCCAACCCAGGGATCAAACCCAGGTCTCCTGCACTGCAGGCAGATTCTTCACCGACTGAGCTATGAGGAAAGCCTGTCCTGTATAGTGTGCAAATTATCCCAGTAAAGCTGTTAGAGAAAATAAATAAAATTATATGCTGTATATGAAGGAGAATCAATGGAGGGAGATGGTGGTGGGTGATGGTAAGGGAGGCCTCACTGAGAAGTTAACAGTTGAGCAGAGACTTCAAGGAGATGAGGGATTAAGGGATTAATTTGGGGAGGAGTTTTCTAGGAAGAGAGGATAATCAGTGAAAGATCTGAGAAGGAAGCATATCTGACATGTTTGAGAAGCATCAGAAAGGCCAGTATGGGTGAAATAAGAGTGAGCACAGGAGAGAGCAGTAGAAATGAAGCTGGGAGATGGGACCACATAGGGCCACTATAAGGACTTGGGTTTTTATGGTAAGGGAGATGGGAAGTCAGTGCAGAGTTTTGAGCAGAGGAGTGCCATCATCTGATGTAGGTTTTTTAACAGTGACTACTGTGCTGTAAATAAACTGAAAGGTAGCATGGGTGGATGAAGGGAAACCAGTTAGAAGGCAGCAGTCCAGGAGAGAGAGAAAAACGACTTGAACTGAGGTTGAAGAAAAACATGGCCGGATTTTTAAAATATATTTTGAAGGAAGGAACAGCAAGATTTGCTGACAGATTGGAGATGATATGTGAGAGAAAGAGAAGAGTCGGAGGAGATGCTGTATTTTTTGGCCAGAGAAACTGAGAGGGGGCAGATGGAGGATAAAGCAGATGTTATGGAGTGGGGGGGAGGAAATGCCAGGAGTTCTGTTCTTGTTATGTTAGAGAAGTCCATCAGACATCCAAGGATGGATCTGAGTAAGCAAATTGAATGTCTAAATCTGGAATCTAGGAAAGATGTCCTCAAGTAAAGATTGTATTTAAAGCTATGAGTCCTCTAATCCACCAACACAGTATATGTAATAAGATGAGACTTTACCTTCCCTTATGATAGACTTTTAAAAACAGTTAACCTTCTCTTGCCTCCAATAAATAATGTTAATATTCCTGTATTTAAGGATCTTCAAGATGAAGTGCAAAGGGAGAATACTAATCTGCAAAAACTACAGGCCCAGAAACAGCAAGTACAGGAACTCCTTGATGGGCTGGATGAGCAGAAAGCCCAGCTGGAGGAGCAACTGCAGGAAGTCAGAAAGAAGTGCGCTGAGGAGGCCCAGCTGGTAAGGCCTGGCTGCTTACCGCTGCCTGTGTCTTTACCTTAGGTGCTTTTGCTGGCTTAAGATAGAAACCCTCTGTGCTCGTTGTTGTTGCTGTTGTTAGGTGCCAATCTAGTCAACATGAAGTTTGGGAACATGAAGGAGATGGGGCATGTTTCATCTAGAAATTACAGGGGAAATAGGACACTGCATTTTTTTTTTTTCCCCCTAAAATTTAGTTGGAAGTGTGGTACCTATGTCTTCCACTCTCCTCTGTCAGTCCCTGATTGCCCTTTTCTACAGAAAATATACATCAAAAACACCAAAATAGTAAACTAAAATAAATATTGCATTATAGAACTTTTTAATGACATCTCTTTTTTTAATCCCCTGGTTGTCTCATTCACCTCATGTTGTAGATCTCATCCCTGAAAGCTGAACTAACTAGTCAAGAATCACAGATCTCCACTTACGAAGAAGAGCTGGCCAAAGCGAGGGAAGAACTGAGTCGCCTACAGCAAGAAACAGCAGAGCTGGAAGAGAGTGTGGAGTCAGGGAAGGCTCAGCTGGGACCGCTCCAGCAGCACCTGCAAGATTCACAGCAGGAAATCGGTTCAGTAAGTCTTTGTGGGAGTGAAAAACACACTCCAGTGGGCACTCACGTATCTTTTTAGTACACAGTATTTTCTCCACTTCTACTGCTGCTTCTTCCGTCCAGTTTATTATTCATTTTCTGTCGTTTTATACGAATAAGCTTCTTGTCACCTGTCATAAGTTAAAACTGTTGTGAGTCTTACACATCTGATGATTATCACTGAAATCTTGTTGAGTGTGCAGGCTTTGTAGTTAGATGGTTTGGATTTAAAGGCTTGCTCTGCTGCTTACTGCCTGAGTCATCTCAGTGTTAGATTCCTCAGCTTGGAGAACTGGCAATTCCCTCGTGGCTCAGCAGTAAAGAATCCACCTGCCAATACAGGAGACATGAGTTCAATCCCTGAATCAGGGAGATCCCCTGGAGAAGGAAATGGCAACTCACTCCAGTATTCTTGCCTGGAAAATCCCATGGAGAGGAGACTGGCGAGCTACAGCCTATGGGGTCGCAAAAGAGTTGGATGTGACTTAGTAACCAAACAACAATAACCACCAGAGGTTAGAATTTTGCCCTTTTCACTGCTGAGGACACGGATTCAATTCCTGATTGGGGAACTAACATTTAAGATCATGCAAGCTGCACAGCATGGCCAAATTTTTAAAAATAAATAAATAAAATAAAATAAAATTGGAGAATTAACAATATGCCTACCTCCTTTAGCTGCTTTTAAAGTTTAAATGGGGCAAAACCAGTGAGACATTAGAGCATAGGGTTTGGTAAATAAGTGCTCAGTTAAGTGTTGCTTATTTTTATAAATAATAACCTGGTGTCTTGCTTTTTGGGGATTCTAATCTTAAAATCAGTTTTTTTTTTTAAAAAAAAATCAGTTTTGCTCATTTAGAAACCTTTATTTTTTTGAAATTAGGAAATTTTTCTTTATATAGATAAATATGACTGTTGTGGTAGGTCCAGAATATCGATCCTTTCCTTTGCTGTTTCTTGACTTCCCTAAATGGGGAATAATATTTTATAGAATGATGGTAGGATGGTTGGATGTGTGTAGAGACTGTATAGCCCATTCCTTTCCATTTGAATTTGAACAAACTGAAGCCAGGGAAGGTTAAGGAACTTGCTTATGGTTATGTAGCCTTCAGAAGAGCCATAGCCTAGAATTCAGATCTTCTGAAACCTGGTCAGTTAATTATTATATATAATGAACTCCTTCTCCTTGATATGCTTCCTTCCCCTCTCTTGTCTGGCAGATGAATACCTGCTCACCCATCTTGCAAGCCATAGCTTAACCTCTTCTTCCTTTGTGGCATCTTCTGAATCCTGCCTTTTTTGGACATTGTACTTCTGTTACAGTAATTGTAACATTTTCCCCTGCACATTTGTTTATGTATCTACCTCTCTCAGTAGATGGAGCTTTTTGGTCTAGAAACATGCATATTTATCCAAGTGTTTAGCACAGTTCTTGTCTCAGTGTAGGTACTCAGTTAACATGTAGTAAACCCAAAAGAATTTTATACTAGTGGGAACGATACCAGATAAATGAACAGTCTTTAAAATAGTTTTATTTGAGTTTTTTAAATATTTTTAATGTTATTTATAGACTGTAAAATTAACCCATTTTAATGGTGCAGTCCATGATTTTCAGTAAATTTGATGTTTGAGAGTTGCTCAAACATCACAATCCAGTTTTAGAATTATTTCCCTACTTCCAAGAGACCCTTGTGCCGTTTATCATCAATTCCCACCCTTACCTCTGGGTAACTACTTTCTGTGTCTGTAGATTTGCCTTTTCTGAGCATTTCACATAGAAGAACTGAACACTCTGTGGTCTTTCTCATGTGGTTTCTTTCACTTAGTGTAATGTTTTTGAGACCCATCCATGTTGTAGCATGTAACAAAATTATAGTTCATTTTATAAGGTGTGTTGTTTATCTATTCACCAATTAATGGGCATTTGGATTCTTTCTTCCTGTTGACTATTATGAATAATGATGCTATGAATTTTCTATTTGCATACAATTCTTTGTGTAGACATGTGTTTTCACTTCTCCTGGATATAAAATAGTTGGCTATATTGTAAATTTACGTTAAACTTTTTTTTTTAACTTTAATTTGCCAAACTTTTCCAAAGTGGCTGTACCATTTTAATACTTGCCCTAGCAATATATAAGAGTTCCAATTTCTCCACATTTTTACCAACACTTTTATTGTCTTTTTGATTATAGACATTCTTGTAGATGTAAAGTGGTACTTCATAGTTTTAATTTGCAATTCTCTAATGACTAGAGATGTTGATTATCTTTTCGTATGCCTATGAGCCATTTGTACATCCTCTTGGATGAAATGTCTGTTTAAAGTTTTTTGCCTGGACTTCCCTGGTCGCTCAGATGGTAAAGTCTTTTGCCTGTTTTGGGTTGTCTTATTACACAAGTTTTAAAAAATACATATATGTATATTCTGGAGATAAGTCCTTTATCAGATATTTGATTTACAAATAATTTTTCCCAGTCTCTGGCTTGTTTTTTAATTTTCTTTTCTTTGACTTTTTTGAAAGGGGATTTCTTTCAAAGGAAAGAGCATAAATTAGAAAAATAGAAATGACTCCAGATATTGTGAATTATCAGAGAGAAAATAAAGCCATGTTTTTGAGCATGGAAGATAGTGTCAGCAGGCTGTACTACCAAGTGTTTCAGATATCTGTAGAAGGGATTAGATCTTTGTGTCTGATCTCCAGATCTTAAGAATAAACCTTCCAAATTCTTACACTTGACTCAGGTACCGTGTGTCTTTCCCACAGAGGGCAGCATATTCCCATGGGCCTATAAAAAAGAAATTTGGTTGTAAATTAGCCTGATACTTTTATTGCTCTCTAAAACTTAGCTATAGCTTTTTTGGAAAAAGGAATAACTAAAGAGAGATTTTGTGACTTGCTGAATTTCTATTTTTATTTCTTACCTTGTATTTTCTAGAAAACAAAAAACCTTTGACCTTTACTCTGTGTAACTTGCTTGCACAATGTATACTATTTATCCAAGTATTTCTGGCAGTTTAAATGTTTGTTGTACTTTTCTTGCACAGTTTGCAGAGAGCTTGTGTTAGTTGTGTGATGATTTTTTTCTATATCCTCTTAAGTTTACCTAGAGAGTAAGGGAGAACACAGGCTTAAATGGCAGGTGCCTGGGAGACTCAGACACAGGAAGGCCAGGTTGTATTCATGATTCTATTGATTGTCTCAGGAATAAATAAGGAACAAACTGTCCTACATAGAACTCTCTGATAGGCAGGCATTTCCCCTGACTGCTTCATCTATATGGTGAGTAATGGTTTAAAATTTTAGACTACAAGGTAGTAGCAGTAAAATTGATTTAATGATCATGATAAATTATTTAATGAAATAAGAGAGAATAGGAAATAACAGCATACATTACACATAGTAAGGATGAGTATTACTTCATGAAACTTGTTTCACCCTGTGTATGTGTGTAAATGTATAGTTATATGTATGATGTATGCATCTGTATGTATGTTTTATGTATATATACTCACAGAGAGACATATGTACATATATATTTACTAGGTCAAAGTGTAAACTCTATTTCTTTCTGTAGATTAAAGTAAAAGTAAGTTTATAAACCACTGCTCTATAGCACTAGTAGTATACAAGGCATATGCTTTGTGTTATAAATGTGTAGTATTTTTGATTGTTATTTTAAATCCTAAATGAAATGCAATTTGCATGTATATATACACAAAATGAGATGTGTGTATATATATATATATATATACACACACACACACACACACGTACACACACCCACACACATACTGATGCCCACTGTTTAAATATATAAGCATAATACTTGTGTTTTTGAGTGAACATTTATTAAGCACCTACAGTATGCATCATTGTGCTAGATGTTAGAGATACAAAGTTAATAACAAAAATTTGGTCTCTATCCTCAAAAGGCTCTAGTCTTTAACATTTTAAAAATAGAGTAGTAGAAAAGGAACAGGAAATTTTAATTGTTATAGCAGTGAGAAATGTAGTATGCTGGGTCCTTTTATACACACTGTCCTTCATTTACGTAGGCCTTTACATTTTACAGAGTTCTTTTAAATATATCTTTTACTTCACATAACAATCTTCTATGCAGATAGTTCTTACTACCTCTCTGGATTAAAAAAGGGAAGCTTGGAGAGGGTACTTTGACTAAGATAACCTAATAATTAGAAAGTGATAGAGCTAGATGTACATCTGTCTGCTTATCCAATATAGTGTTCTTTTTCCAGGCTATGATCCTCACTTCTCCTTTGATAAATTATAGATTCCAAATTGAGCAACTTAAAAACTTTATGGGAAATATTAGGGGAATAAGATTAGGGAACAGAGATTTACAATATGTCAATAGGTAATTTTTATATTTGCTAGAAACAAAAAATATATATAACGTGCTAATAAATAGAGGATGCCAATGTAATTAAAATATATATATATTTTATGAATATGACACTGTGCAGTAAAGTTCTGCTTATTGTTTTTTTCAGTAGAAACATTTTTTTATTCTGTTGTCTCAATTTCTTTGAAATATATGTAAATGTGTTTTTATTGTAGATATTGGTATAAATAAGCATTTTTTCCTTCTAGTTCCCAACATTTTTTTTATATATATTGCAATTTATTGTGTTGTCCCAGGTGTAGAAAGTCAATGGATATTGAAATTTAAAAAAACTTTGTCCTTCATTTAACCTGTTTGGTATATTTTAGATTTAGAGACTACTTCTTAAGGTTCTAGCCCATTAATAAATAATGCCAGGGGATAGGACACTAGCTCATTGCACCTTTGTTTTCACTTCTCTTCTTCCCAATAGGAATATGAATGGCTCCAAAGTCTTATGTACTCTTCCTCTATTTCCTCTCCCTCTCCTAAAGCGTCATCACAAAATTTGTCTTGCACTACCGCTTTGCCATCTTTTCCCCAATACTCTGACACTTTTTCTAGTTATATTCTAAAGGACTGCCAATTAGCAGATATTTGAATTAAAATTCTTGGATCTTTCAAAAGATGTACAAAAGCAAATCCATATATACTGTAATTTCAGGAGGAGAACTTACTGGGATGGATTACTGAAATCCTTTTCTCTAAGTCATGCTGCATTCCTTAATGGAAGCAGATTTATCCCTGATCAAGTCTAAGCATATAATTATTTTTATATCACAAGTCTTTCTAGTAATTTTGTCTAGTTTTTGTCTAAAAATGTCTTTCTAGTAAATTCTGTTTTGTATTTCTTCTTTGTGTTGACAGATGCAAATGAAACTTGTGGAAATGAAAGAGCTGGAAAACCATAGTAATCAATTAAATTGGTGCAGTAGTCCACACAGCATTCTTGTAAATGGTGCTACAGATTATTGCAGCCTCAGTACCAGCAGCAGTGAAACAGCCAATCTTAATGAGCACACTGAAGGCCAGAGCAACCCAGAGTCTGAGCCCATACACCAGGAGTCTCCAGTGAGTCTTACTAGTTCCTTTAATTCCATAACCAACTTCAGAAGGAAAAAAAACTGGTTCAGATGAAAGTTCTATTGACATCATACCTAATATAAGTATGTGGCCTTGCCTCATCTGAGACAATTGAGAAAGGAAGAGTGGGTTCTAACAGTTTTAACTAGTGCAAAATATAATTTTAACTGATCTATTTGTTATAGAGGCATGTTTTCAAAGTTGTGGTTCTGTTAGATAGTAACTTTTGATAGTATTTATTTTTAAGTAATCTCATCCAAAGCTGAAAGTAATTATTTCATAATATTGAAGACATTTATTTACTTTTTTTTTTGAGAATATCAGCTAATGCAAGAGTGCTGCTCTTCTGAATGAGAGCTACAGAGACAAAAAACCTTTAACCCTGTCTTCCAGCTGCATGCTGTCTAGTTGTGTAACACTATGTTAAAAGGCTGTGATAAAGTAAATAGGGTATTCAGGTAGGACAACTTGGAGGAGGCTCAGAGATGATGTCATAGGGAAACTTTACAAGTGACCACTGAAGTGAGAAGAGGTTAAGCAAAGGAGAAGGTGGTACATTTCTGGCAGAGGAAACAGCATTAGCATAAGTATGTATTGGGAGAAAACATGCTGCACGGGATCATGAGAGGTTTTCCGAGGTTGTTTTGTGATGGTGAGGAATGTATTGGGAGGAGATGAGGCTGTCTCCTGTGGGTTACCTGCATTACCTTTGGTACTTTTTATCAAGATAGAGATATCTGTGCCCCATTCCAGACTTGTTGAACTAGAGTTTCTAGGTTGGGCCCAGGTACATATGTTTTAAAAAACAAACTCCTAGGTGATTATGTTATGTGCCTAGATAAAAATGACCACTTTCAGGTCAGAAAGGACCAGAGAGTAAGAAATTTTGATTCATCTTGCAGCATTGGGGAATTTGCCTTACTACAGTGAGTAGCCATTGAAGAATTCTTAAGCAAGAAGTGACAGGATTGAGTTTACCTTTTAGAAAATCTGGATAAGGCATTCCCTGGCAGTCCAGTGGTTAGGACTTGGTCAGTGCTTTTATTGCTGTAGCCTGGGTTCAATTCCTGGTCAGGGAACTAAGAACCCACAAGCTGTAGGGTGCCACCAAAAAAATTTTTTTACAGTGGATTATAGATTGGAGAATAGGACTAGACATACTGAGATATGGTGAGAGACTATTGGGGTAGTCTATGTGAGAATTGTTTTAACCTGGATCTAACCAGTAGCAGGAGGGATGATGAGAAGAATACAAATTTGATAGATATTAGGATTTAAAATTAATAGATTTAATGTTATTTGTACAGTGCAGTCTTGAACTGCACAATATTCTTTTAAGCACAAAATGCAAATTGCTAGGTTATCCTTCAAAGACATAAGATGGTATGAAATAGAAGTTGGTTTTGCCACTTCTTAAGACTTATTATCTTACTGATCTAAATGCAGAAAGCAATGACGTCATTGAAGGACTTCCAACCAGAAGATCATGATTAGATTCATATTTTAGATCTATTACTTTGGCTGCCCTGAGAAGGATAGATGTGGAGGACAAATATTGGAGACAGGAAGACAGTTGGAATATTATTACTACCGTAATATGTACCAGAAATGATGATGCTATAAATGAATGGTAGTGACAGTCAGGATGGAGAAGAATGGAAGGATTTGAGAACTAGATGAGAAGTAGACTCCATAAGACTTGGAATCTAGCTGGGGGATGACCAGAGGGATGTAGTTAAAGAAGAACTGGGGTTTTCTGGCCTTGAGTGGTTTTGAGGCTTGATAATAGCATTTTCCTAAGAAATATTATAGAGGTCATCCAATGAATATATTTTGCTTATCTTTTAAAAATTTTAGTAGTTTTTGACTCTTCTTTGTCAGTTGGCTCTGCCAAGTAGAAAATATATTGTGAAGAATTAATATTTTGAAGGATTAATATTTTGTAGGCAAGAAGTAGTCCTGAAATACTGCCTTCTGGTGTGACTGATGAAAATGAAGAGGTGACTGTAGCTGTTAATGAAAAAGTTTGTCCTGAATTTAATAGTGACAGATGTTCAAAAGAGGTAAAAATAATTCTATATTAATATGTAAATGTTCTTATTCTCTTCTCAATATGGGTTATATACTATTTGATGCTAAGGAAAGAGAAAAATGTGTTAAATGGACTTTATGACCACAAAAATATTTGTTATGTTACCATCAGTTGATTTTTCAAACATGCTATTTTATTTTAAGATGTTACCTTTTAAAACTTTTGGTTTCTAAAACCTTTTTTTTTTAATTTCAAATTATTTTTAGGAAGATCCATTTAATGTAGAAACAAGTTCACTGACAAATCCAGTTGCAGATTCAAACTTGGATTTTTTCCAGTCTGATCCTTTTGTTGGCAGTAAGTATTCTTATATTTACATTACAAATTTACCAAAAAGGACCATATAAGAATTTGGGCTTCAGTTTTGAGAGCCTACTTGTTATAGCAAAAGTAGAAAAGAGAATGATGTTTTTATATGGTCAGACTTTAGTATTTGTCCTCTCCAGGCAACTAAATCCTGGAACTAAGCATTTGATTATGCCTTAGGAACCCCTGATTAAGAGTATGTTTCTCCTTGAGAATAGAGACCCAGAGAAAGAGAAGAGATTGGGCAGTCTTAAGTCAACCAGCAATTATTTACCAAAAGTGCCAACACCATGCTTTTACAACAACAGAAACTATAGTAGTTAGTAGTTTGATCCCTGCCTATAGTAGTTAGTAGCTCCCTAAAGTCTTATTGAAGAATCATAAGTTCAATAAATTAAAATACCTGATGTCATCATAAGCTATGTTAAATACCACTTATGTTAAACTTCTTTTTATTTATTTCCAAACTCACCTTGTGAAACTGATAGGTCAGTTTTTTACCAGTTTTAAAGATGGGAAACTAAGATACATAAGTGGAATAATTTGCTCAGAGGCATGGCCAAAATGAGCCTAGAAATTAGAACTCTTCTAAGAAAGCTTCTTTATTAATATATATGTATGTAGTGTTAAAAGATATGTAAATTGAGCATTTAAAGTATACAATTAAATGGTTTGAGTACATTTACATAGTTGTATAATCCTCACTGAAATCTAGTTTTGGAACAAATTTTATTACCCCATAGAGCAACTCCATACCCATTATAAGTCATTGCTTTTTCCCCTAACCCTCAATTCGCCCAACCACTTATCTATTTTCTGTCTCTATAGATGTGCATACTTACGGAATTATACAATATATGCTTTTTTATGTCTGGCTTCATTCATTTAGCCTAATATTTTCAAGGATTACTCACATTTTAGTATGTTTCAATATTTCTTTCTGTTTTATTGATGAATATTATTATATGGATGTACCGCATTTTACTTATTCATTGGTTGATGGACTGTTGGGTTGTTTACACTTTTTTGGCTGTTTTGAATAATGCTGTTGTGAACACTTATGTACAAGTTTTTGTGTGAATATATGTTTACTTTTCTTTGGAGTATATATCAGATCATAGTACTCTGTTGAATCATTTGAGGAGCTGCCAACTGTTTTCCAAAGTGTCTGTACCAATTTATATATATATATATATATGTATATATTCCCACCAGTAGTATATGTGGCTTGCAATTTCTCCATATCTTTGCCAACACTTGTGACTCTCTATCCTTTTGATTATAGCCATCATAGTGAGTGTGAAGTGGTATCTTATTTGGGTTTGATTTGTATTTTCTTAATGACTAATATTGTTGAACATCTTTCTCTGTGATTATCGGCCATCCTTATGTCTTCTTTGGAGAAATGTTTATTCTAATCATTTGCCCTTTTTTAAATTGGTTGTTTGTCTTTTAATTATTGATTTGTAGGAGTTCTTTACATATTCTGAATATAAGTCCCTTATCAAACATATGATTTGCAACTATATTCTTGTGTTCAATGTTGTCTTAATTTTGATGGAGTCTAATATTTTTTTTTAATGTTTTCTCTTGTGCTTTTGATTTCATGGTGTGAGATAGGGGTCCAACTCTATTCTTTGCCAGGTGGCTATCCAGTTGTCCCAGTACCATTTGTTGAAAAGACTATTCTTTCCCCCATTGAATTGTCTTAGCACTCTTGTCAAAAATCAAATGATGATAAATGTGTAAGGATTTATTTCTAGACCCTTCAATTCTTTAAGCACTTTTTTTTTTACTTCAGTGAAGCCTGGTATTTTTGTTTCTGAAGTGTTGATGGTAATACCCATCCAGTAATACTGTGAAAAGTAGACATTTTGTTAGTAAAATTCTTGCCCTCAAGCCTGTGTTTTCCCCTCCATGTAATCTGACCTTGTGGTCAGGAGGTAAGTATAGTTGGCTATGATTCAAATTTGCCTCTTTATGAAGTATATTGATGTTCTTCCCTTATTAAAATAATGATACTTACTAGTATTTTAAATATTTCCTAAAGGTGGACAGCATTCATTGTCTTACTTTGAGGTAGAGTTAATGAAACAAACTTTGCTTTTGTTTTGAAGTTACCCTTTAAGTAATGGTGCCACAACAGTAAATATTGTGATTTTGATTTCTGCATATTTCTTTTATCACAGGTGATCCTTTCAAGGATGATCCTTTTGGAAAAATTGGTTAGTGTTTTATTGAAGTCCTTCTTAGCTTTAATTTAATTCTTCTTAATTATAAGCTTTTGTTATATTTATGAATGAGAGATCATAGTTGGGTAGTTTTAGAAATGGACTTCCTTTTTATTCAGTTTTAAAATTGACCTGAGGCATTACTAAGATGTTGTATGTACCTGGCATTTTCAGAGAAAAAGTGACAGATACTTGTGAATTTGCTTAGTAAACTGTTAGCTATACTTTATAAAAAATTACATTAGTGCTTATACTTTGATGTTTTAATACATCAAATGATTCCTTGATGCTTTTAATACACTCGTTTCTTCTTATTAGCCAAGGATTAGATAAATAAAATGATCTACATTACTATAGGATTTAGGACTTTTTTTTCCCGTTCTATTATAGCCTATTACAGATCTTAAATAATTACTGTGTCAGGCTTTTAAGATTCTTTCTCTGGGATTTTCACAAATCTGGTGTGCCATTTAGTTATGCTTCCCAAACCTGTTCCAAACTGTTGGCTGTTATCATTGAGCCCAGAGAGAGAAATACATTTAGAAATTTTTGTTGTTTCTTTGCTTCCCTGGTGGCTCAGATGGTAAAGAATCTGCCTGCAGTGCGGGAGAACTGGGTTCGATCCCCGGGTCAGGAAGCTTTGTGGAGAAGGGAACGGCAACCCACTCCAGTATTCTTGCCTGGAGAATCCACGGACAGAGGAGCCTGGTGGGCTGAAGTCCATGGGGTCGCAGAAAGTCAGACACGACTGAATAACTAACACTTTCACCTAACATTCCTATGTGTTCTTTTTTTCTTTCTGCTTAGTTATAATAGCATAGAATAAGGGTCTTTAAAGTGGGATCACTTGATATTATGTGCTAATTAAAAAAAAAATCAGTTTATTGGGTGAAAAGCTCTTTTAGCAAAACCACAAAGAAAACTGTGATCCTTTCCCCACCCCCAAAATTAGAATCACCAGGTTAGAGGAAAGTATTTAAACCTAGTGTATAGGCAACATTGTGTAATAGGTGTTGGAGTTATTGACTTGCTTTGAATGAATAATGAACAAGTAGGAAAGAATGTTAATTAAAACTGCTTAACTAGATCTAATTGTCTATACATTTTTATGACCCAGATAAGTAGTCATAAAGTACCTGACTTAGACTCTATAGGAGTTCAAAATCCCTTTTAATTAAGGCAGTTGTCATCAGAGACAGGAAATTTAGAGTAATAATCTTTAATCTCTCATATTTGTGTTGTTTTTTTAGATCCATTTGGTGGTGATCCTTTCAAAGGGTCAGATCCATTTGCATCTGACTGCTTCTTCAAGCAGTCTTCTACTGATCCTTTTGCCACTTCAAGTACTGACCCTTTTAGCGCAGCCGGCAATAGCAGTAATACATCGGTAAGTAGGGTTTAAAACATGTTAAATGGACCACAGATGTTCTAAGTGAGTTTCTTTTTTTTCTTTTTTTTTTAAGAGCAGACAGTTTATTGTCTGGTGAAATAACAAAATCATTAATCATTGCTAGATAGTAAATTTCTTGAGGGTAGGAACTATATCTTACAAAAAATTTAGTACACATGCCCTGCCTGTACTTTGGTTCAGTCATCAGTAAATATATGTTAACTTCTGCTTAATGGTCAGAGAAGAGGTAGGGAAAGAGACAAATGTAGGAAAAAAAGCAATTTACCAGTAGTAAAATCATACACTATTCGAGTCATCTTTCAAATCCGAAAGATAGAAATAATTCAGTAAGTACTCACTCTAGACAAGAAAATTGTTTGCCAAACTGCCACTAACTCCTGGGAATGAGACTCATACCTTTACCTTTCTTGTAAATCCTGTTCCTTCCAAGTGGCAATATAAGGCATAGAGATAACAAGCAAAGGACTTATTGGCCTACTATATTTTGTCTTTAAAAAAATGAGTATACAGTGGATCTTTTGTATTCTGTCTACATATAGATGAGTTAGGTGAGTTTCTTGAAATACACAGTGATGAAAGAATTCTCTTGTAGATTACTTCTGACGGGTGATATAAAAATTTCAGTCTCGTCGAACCTATCTAGTTTTTGGTTCAGACTGGCATTTCACACTGTGGGCACCCACTGAATTTGACAGAATACTCATGTCATCCAAATATCAAGTCCACCCTTCAAAGGAAAAAATATTATCCCATTGGCGATTTTAAAAATAAATGATTAAAAATCCATAAGCCAGTCTTCAGTAAAGCTTTTTGAAAATATTTGGTATGCGTTATTGAAATAATGAAATCAGTTTAAAAAGAACAGCATTGATCTTTTAAAAAAAAATCATTTCTGTTATTTTGTGGGCTTATCTAGAGTGTTATTCTTGCAAAGAGGTATTAATTCCCACTAAATGTCAGACTCTCTTGATAACATACATAGTACAACAATTACTATTTAATAACCACCCCCTATGATCCAAGTACTGTTGTGGGCTTTATATTCATAGTTTCTAATCTTCACATCAGTCTTACAAAGTAGGTGTTGGTGTCCCTATTTTAACAATAAGAACACGGAAACTCAGAAAAATTAATTAAGGTCAGGCAACCAAGTCTGGAGGCTTTGAAAACAAAGACTTTGAAAACAAAATCTTTATATTAGGATATTTAAACACTTGCAAAATAGAGTAACATAATGAAGTATTTTAACCTCTGTGTATCTATAGCCCAATTTCAATAATTATCAGTGGTTTTGGAGAGGTTTTTAATTTCTTTCCTTGCTTGGTTTTTTTAAGTTTTTATTTGAAGTCTTATTTTTTGAGACAGGATATTTCACACCTGTAAGTAAACCAGATCTAGAACGGAGCAGTTGATTGACAAACACGTGAAGCAGAAATTTTGTCTTTTAATACTCTTAGATTAAGAGAACTTCCTTAAAAGCATAATTGATTACTTTAAAGGTAATAAACTTTGGTATTCTTGAATTGCTTCCTTACTGTATTCAGTAACAAACTACTTGGCCAGCAACTGGTTTTTTCCACAGTTGTAAAACTAAGCAGATGCCTCTGTAATTGAATATTTGTGGTTTCCACAGGCTACTGGATACTTTGTGTTCCTGCAACACTCAGTTTGTAGTGTGGACCCATTTGCCAAATTCTTCTCGAATTGCCCGCAACCTGAATTCTTTCCCTCTCACCTTATTTTAGCCTCTTGTTATCTACTCTTATTGTTTAAAAAGCAAGAGGACAAAGCAGCTCATCCTAATTTAAAAATAAGCATGTTTCTTCTCCTCTCCCCTGGTGAAATTTTTCTACGATTCATTCTACTACTTTTTCTCCTTTCTGCCTGGTTTTTGAAAGCAGCAGTGCCCTTGCTGACAGTTCTTAATTTCTCCATTCAAAACTGTAAACTAAACACCAAATTGGCAATATAATAATAGTTAAATTTATCTAATCTCTTCTATGTGCCAGGCATGGTGCTAAGTTCTTTTCATGTGTTACCTCATTTAAGCATCACAATAATCCTATGAGGCTCGTGTATCATCCTCATTTTAAAGATAAAGTAAATGAGAGGTTATTACGTGTAAGTAAGTTAGTAAGTGACAGAACTAAATTCAGACTCTATCTGACCAAAATCTAAGGTCTTCACCACTGTAGTCTAAGATTCAAACTCATTTTTTCCTAACTACAAACCCCTGCTTTTGGTCATCTTTCTTCTTTTCAAACAGGCCTCTGTTAATGCCTTAAGATATGAGTCTCTCCCCACAAGTCTTTTCTGTTCCTTCAAGGGTGGTCTCTTTTCTCAGAGGGACATAATTTTAAAAAACAAACCAAAACAACAAGTGCCATTTCCTACTATCCTAGCTAGCACATGGTAGCTACTATGTACATGCTAAGTCATACTGTGAAAGGAGGGAATGGATGGCTGATGCAGAGAAGAGAGAATTTCAGTGATAGATTAGGTTAGGTGACCTTATAGGAGGATTTGGAACATTAATTCTATAAAATCATACCATCAGAATTTTAGTCATGAAAATTACTTTTGTATACTAAATTGCCTAATTACCAAACTGAACATAATACAAAGAGTTTTGTGGGTACTTACTCCTTCATGGGCTGCACAGTCCATCCTGTTCCTCTTGCTGTCTCAGTGCCCTTTTAGGGTAAGTGCACAGTGTGTGGGCTTGCCATGTGGCACTAGTGGTAAAGAACCTTCCTGCCAATGCAGGAGACATAAGAGACCCAGGTTTGATCCCTTGGTCAGGAAGATCCCCTGGAGGAGGGCATGGCAACCCACTCCAGTATGCCTGCCTGGAGAATCCCATAGACAGAGGAACCTGGCAGGTTACAGTCCATGGGGTCACAAAGAGTCAGACACGACTGAAGCAATTTAGCATGCATGCACAGTGTATGATAAAGGAATAGAATTATATATGACACACATATAGGCCTACTTTTTCTATTTCTCTCTCTGTGATGGTAAATAAAATCTACAAGCTATTTAAAACCAGGTCTGTTAGTTTTTCCTTCTCTCACAGTTGAGAAAAGAAGCATTAAGAGTTGGTGACTTGTGTTATCATGTCAGTGACTCTGTCTCACATTGGTATTTTAACTATCATATTAGGAACCATGGAGAGTTACTTTGCTATACAGACCAGCTTGATTTTTTTTCCCCTTTATTGCTGTTTATTCATTTAGCAGATAATCAGAGTACAAGCTAGTGTGTTCATTTTATAAAAATGTAAGTTCAGATAAGCATCAGTTAAAATTTTCAGTTCTAAAAACATCACTATTCTTTCTGCAAGTAGTTTTGTTTTAATGGGTCCTGCTTTATAAAAAGAAAATATATGGTAAGTCTCAGTGAGTGTTGTTTCTCTCTTATCAAATACATCTGTTTTACTTGAGCTCTGTAATATCCTTTGACTTTCAGTTGTAATACCTAAGTTCTTGATGATTAGAAGTAGATCGTGTAATACAGATGACATTGATAGTCATGAGTCAGAGTAGGAGATAAATATTCTAAAACTCTTTTTGTGCCCCTTTTATCTAATTGTATGCCAAGACTTTTAGCTGGCCTCTTAAAAAGAACCTGATGCCAGAAAGAGAAAGTTCAGTTACCTTCCTAGATATACATTTTGTTTGGCTATGATTTAAAACCAAGCTGAAGTAGGAAGATAGTTCGGTAGTCAGAATCTCTGGCTTCTGTAAAACGTTTACAAAATCCTTACTCTTTGTAGCCATTCACACTTATCATTTGATCCAGATTTTTTACATGACTTATTATTGAAAGTGGCTAAAGTTTTTTTTTTTAATAGAAAGCATTCTCTCTCTCTCTCACTCACACACACACACACTGACATTAGAGAAAGTTGGGTGAAGGGCATATAAGAGGTCTCTGTGTTACCTTTACAGCTGTTCTAGAAATCTACAGTTATTTCAAAGTGAAAATTAAAGAATAGTGTGCATCTAAACAAGTAGCAAAATTATGAAGGAAAGAAATGGATACCACCAATGCCAGGGTAATAATGATCTTTACAGAGGGGAGGGATGGGATTGTGATTAGAGCAGGCACATGAAGACTTTTGAGATTTTGGCAGTTTCATAGATGTTCACTTGATACCTTTTATTAAATGGTTCATAATGTTCCATACACTTTTCTGAATGTATGTTTTACAGTAAAAGATTAGAAAATGATATGAATCATTTCATTTTAATAAGATTGCAAATCAGTAGGGGTAAACACTTGTTCCTAATGCCTTGTATTTCTTAATTAGTTTAGAGTTTGTGAAGACTATTTTCTTTGGTGTGGCAGTAAAGTTTCAGCTATGAAAAGTTACCTCTCTCAATCATGACTTTGTGTAATTTGTTTAGGTAGAAACATTAAAGCACAATGATCCTTTTGCTCCTGGTGGAACAGTTGTTGTTGCAGCAAGCGATTCAGGTAAGGAAATAATTTTCTGTGAACAGTAAACATCACCCTTTCTTTCAACTTCTTTTTTTTTGGTCTTCATCAAATATATTCTCCTATTTACTTGCTTATGGCTTTAAGATTATTGCATAGTTATTAGATTGGTACAAAAGTAATTGTGCTTTCAGACCTGAATTTTAAATCATTTTAACTAGGGTCAAAGCTATGGTTTTTCCAGGAGTCATGTTTGGATATGAGAGTTGGACCTTAGTGCTGAAGAATTACTGCTTTTGAACTGTGGTGTTGGAGAAGACTCTTCGGAGTCCTTTGGAATACATGGAGGTCAAAACAGTCAATCCTAAAGGAAATCAACCCTGGATATTCATTGGAAGGATTGAAGCTGAAGCTGAAGCTCCAATACTTTGGCTACCTGATGCGAAGAGCTGACTCGTGGGAAAAGACCCTGATGCTGGGAAAGATTGAAGGCGGGAGGAGAAGGGGCAACAGAGGACAAGGTGGTTGGATGGCATCACCGACTCATTAGACATGAGTCTGAGCAAACTCCAGGAGATGGTGAAGGACAGGGAAGCCTGGTGTGCTGCAGCCCATGAGGTATCAGAGTCAGACGCAAATGAACGACTGAACAATACCAGTAACGGGGTCAAACACATCTGTATTAATCAAAATAGAAGCTATTAAAGTCAACACATTTTTGCCAATGAAAAATAAGTTTTATTCCTGTAGCATAAAAATATGTGCTTTAGGATTTGACAAACTCTTGGAAAGCATTTTCTGTGTCCTGCTGGTTGTGGAAGCATTTTCCCTGTAAAAAGTTGTTGAGATACTTGAAGAAGAAGTGTTAATCAGTTGATGAGAGGTCAGGTGAATATGGCAGATGAGCCAAAACTTCATTGCTCAATTTGTTCAATTTTTGAAGTGTTGGTTGTGTGACATGGGGTTGGGCGTTGTCTCAGAAAAGAATTGGGTCAGCTGTTAGTGTTGCAGTTTTCCATTCATCTCATCGATTTACTGGGCATACTTCTCAGATGTAATGGTTCTGCTGTGATTCAGAAAGCTGTAGTGGATCAGACCACCAGCAGACCACCAAAGAGTGATGCAAGTTTTTTGGTGCAAGTTTGGCTTTAGGAAGTGCTTTGGAGCTTCTTCTCTGTCCAACCACTGACCTATTTGTCACTGGTTGTCATATAAAAATCCACTTTTCATCACACCTCACAATCAAGTTGAGAAATGATTCATTGTTGCATAGAATAAGAAAAGACAACACTTAAAAGTGACGATTTTTTTGATTTGTGGTCAGTTCTTGAGGCACTCACTTCTTGAGCTTTTTCACCTTTCCAATTTGCTTCAAATACCAGATGACTGTAGAATGGTCAACGAGTTCTTGGGCAACTTCTTGTCTAGTTGTAAGATGATCAGCTTCAGTGATTGCTCTCAATTGGTTGTTGTCAACCTCCCATGGCTGGCCACTTTTCTCGTCACCTTCAAGACTCTTGTCTCCTTTGCAAAACTTCTGGAACTACCAGTGCACTGTATGTTCATTAGCAGTTTCTGGGCCAAATGCACTGTTGATTTTGTGAGTCATCTCTGCTGCTTTGACCCATTTTTGAACTTAAATATGAAGACTGCTCTAATTTGTTTTTTGTCTAACAATCATTTTCATAGTCTGCAATGCATATAAAATAAGCAGCAAGTAAAATTTATTAGCAAAAAGCATAAAACAAGAAATGCACATCAAAATGATATATAACATAATCACTTTTATTTAAGAATGTATTCCAATATCAAATGGCAAATTTCAACAATATTAAACCGCAATTACTTTTGCACCAACCTAAATGTATCCTGTTACGTTCTACCAATAATAATAATGGTGTTTGTGTATTACTTTCTACTTTTCTTATCATTATCTCATTTACTGTTCATGTTAAAGAGCTTAATATGTACTCTAGCAAATGTCAGTAAAACCAATAAAAATGTCTTTTTGCTTTATGAAAGACAGTGTTCCTTGGAAGTTTCAAAGTCAGCATTGATTCTTATGGATAGTGACCTAAATTTAAAAATTAGTGGCTTCCCATATTAGCAAAACTCCCTTGGGATTTCCCATGTTTCTCCAACAAAAATATTATAGGAAAAAAAAGAGAAGGGGGAAGAAACTTAAAAGTTAAAACAAATTTAAGGAGCGTATCACGTAAATAATACGTGTAGATCTTGCTTGCATTTGATTTGAATAAATCAACTAAAAAAAGATTTATGAGATGAAAGAAATTTGGACAGGTTGACATTAAGAAATTTTTTTATTTTTTAAGATGATATGAAAATGCTATTATAGTTTTGTCTTTTAAAAAACAGTCTTCAGAGTTCCCTGTCAGTGCAGTGGTTAAGACTCTGCACTTCTGCTACAAGGGGCACATGTTCAATCCCTGGTCAGGCAACTAAGATCACACATGCCACATAGTATGGCCAAAACCAGAGAAACAAAACAAGTCTTTATCTTAGAGATACATTATGTCAGATTTAGAGATGAGAAGTGATTAAATTAGGGTTTGTATCAAAATAATCTTGTAGAGTGATTAAGCTGGAGTGTGTATAGGAAATAAAGTTGCTAAGTACTAAAGCTAAGCAATAAATACATAAGGGTTCATTATACTAGCTTTGTATTTTTATCTATTTTGAATTTTTCATAAGAAAAGTTTTTAAAAATAAAATCAGTAAAAAATAAAAATCAATGGCTTCCCATAGGTAATGTAATAACTTTACAAATAGTACATAGATTCTGTTAATAATACAGAGAAAAGCTAAATGTTATTCTGGCATACTGTCTTCATGCTTTACTTATGGAATCTAATTTTCCATTTATCCTAAACCTTTTAAGTATTATTCCCACTTTATTTTATTATTATTTTTAAAGAGTCTTGGCCTTTTCACACACCCGAAGTATGTCATACTTTTACTTATTTATTTAGGCTGCACCTTGCAGCATATGGAACTTCCCAGATCAAAGGTTGCACTGGTACCCCCTGTAGTGGAAGTGCACAGTCTTAACCACTAAACCACCAAATAAATCCCATATTCCCACTTTAGAGGTCAGGAAACTGAAGATACAAACATTAAGTAACTTGGTCAAGATTTACAGTTTTATTAGATTTGAACAATAAAGCCAAGATTCAAACCTATGGCTGATAGAGTCTAAAAGCTTTTTCAACTAAGTAACTATTTCTCTCTATTCATTTATTGTCTAGGAGAGCAGGGAATTAGAAGTAGACTCAAACATGTAAATACTTCAGTATCATGCTAAAAATAGGGTGCCTTATTTTTCCAGATGAAAATAGAGTGAGTTATTCAGTGTAGAAATTTGCTGATTGTGACAAATTGAGGATTATGAGTGTAGAGAAAGATTAGTATAGAAATGCCTTCACAATTTGAATTTCTTGGGGAAATATCAAGATGAGATTCAACAGTGTGCATTATTTGTTTTCAGCTTGAAGATTAACATCCAACATAAGTAATAAAGAATGTAAAAAAGCAGATATGTAGAAAAAAAGATTTAATGTAGTGCTGGGTTTGGATTTAACCTAAAATTTAGAACTACAGCAAATAAGATTTCTAAAAGGCTTATTGTAATAAAAGTGGTCAAATTGTATCTTTTTAAAATACATGAGCTCTTTTAGAGTCTCATTATTGAACTGATGAATTAATGTATTGATAGGGATATTATATGACAAGAAAGGATAACCTAAGAGAATAAAATGAAAGGTTAATACATTTTAATTAACTCTTGATTGCCCACACTGAGGAATGGTAAGTGCCATGAGAATTCATTAACACTGCAAGCATTTAAAGAAAAGGGAGATGGCCTCCCTTTAGGGCAACTCATGAATGATTTCAGAGCAGAAGGTGACTTTTGTGGTATGCCTTGAAAGAATGGCCTACATAAGTAGATACGGGAAACGTAGTTAAAGCAAAGAGAGCAAGGACATACAGTGCATGTTCGAAGAAAAGCAGACATTTTGGTAAAGCTTACTTATAGATAGAGGAATAGTCAGGTTAAGTGAGGCTAAAGTGGTAGATTGTGATCTCAGTGTAGGTTTCTGTTGCTTTTGTTGGTCTTCTCTTTCAGTTCCAGTTCCTAGCTCATTTCCTGTAAAGTGGTAGATGACTATAGTAGACTGGAAGTGGGCTAAGGTTTATTGTTGTTATCATCATAGTAATAGATACCATTTACTGAGCACTTGCTTAGTTCCAGCACTGCATGTGCTATTTTCTCATATTTGGTCTTGTTTAATTCTCACAGCAACTACCTGAGAAAATTGCTGTTATGTTTATTGTACAGACAAGGAAAACCAAGAAATGGAGAGATGAAGCCATTTCACAAGGTTAAGGAAGTAGTAATAGATGGACTCACATTCAGATGATGTCTCTAGTTTTCCACCAGCCTCTTTGGTCCTTCTTTCTCTGTCTCTTTGCTAATTCTTTCTCTTTTCCCAAACTTCTTTATGTTATGTTGCTCTAGGTCTTAGACTCAGAACTTGTCTTCTCTGTCTCTGTTCCTTGGGGTTCTCATCTGGTTTTACGGTTTTACATACTCTCTCCGTGTTGATTTCTAACTCTAGCCACACTTTTTCCCATGAACTCCAGACACCTGTATCCAATTATCTACTGACATCTCCACTCAAACATCTCATAGATATGTCTAACACAACACACCTAATCTTTCTTCCCAAACCTGCTACTCTTGAATCTTTCCCCATCTTTTTTTTTTTTTCTCAAATCAAAAGACTTTTTATTGCCTCTTTAAAATGTCACAGTAGAATCCATGGAACCATCTGGCATCTTGCTGTTTCTGCAGCCGGACCACTCAGATCTTATTCATCAGCCTGCTGAACTGTTACTTTTTCAGAAACATAGATACCATCCAAAAACTTTGATATCCTTGTCTTTAACTGTGGTGGCTTGCTGAATCAAAGCAGCCAAATTTGACACAAGTTCATTATCGTTTGCTTCAAGAATCATCTCATCTTTCTGGGTTTGACATACTGAACAAGCAGCCCCTGGCCTCATCCGAACCCTGTGGATGTATTTTTCACCCAGAAAATGTCAAATTTCAGCAATAGAACCAGTCTCCTCAATAACAACGTTGATGGGAAGTGGACATACACAGACCTCATCTTGTAACAGAAGCCCAATGTAACACCCTTGATCATGCTCTGACTACAAATCCTGTGAACAGTTGCCAGTTCCTTTCTGTTTCCCCACCATATGTCAGCCCAGAGCCTCTTCTTCTTTCCAAGGAGACGGAGTTCTACATTGATGTGGTTGAAGGGTACCTCTTGGGCCCTTCACAATAACTGTCTGTCCGTTCAGAGTAATGTCAAAAATTTTTCTGGAATGTTGACAGTCTGCTGAGAATGGTTTTCATTCTCACAGTAAATGTAGCAAAGAGCTTTCCCCATCCTAACCCATGGTAATTACATCTTTAACATTGCTAAGACCTAAAATCTTAGAATCATCCTTGGTTCTTTTCTCTTACTCTGTCTCTAATGTATCAATAAATGTTAACTGATTCTACCTTCAAATTATATACAGTAAAAGCCTTACAGTGGCCTAAAGCTTTCTAATAACATCTCATTGTTACTACCTGTGCTCACTCTGCTCCAATCACACTGACTTTACTGTTGCTCAAGAAACAGGCTCAGCTCTTTGCTGTTCCCCATTCCTAGGATGATTTTTCTCCATATATCCACAGGATGACCTCTGTTACCTCTAACAAATCTTGGCCAAAATGTCACCTTATCTAGCCCAGCACTCCCACCATAATGTTTTCTACTCCTTCTTACTGTATTTTGGCTTATTAATACCTTCCAGTGTACTATGTAAATTTCTGTGTTTTTCTCTTATTTATCTCCTCTTCTACTAGATTTTGGCGTCCACAGGAACTTGAATCTTTTTATTCACTGATATCTCCCAAGAACCTTAAACCATACCTGGGGACATAATATTACTGAATGAATGGGTGAATCAATTACTGTTCTCACAGAGCATGTAAAAGGAGCCCAGTGGATGAGAATTTTTATTTGGGGAAGGGGGGCATATTGTTCTTTTTTTTTCTGATAAGTGGGTATTTTAACATTGTGGTGGAAAATACATGATATAAAATTGACCATTTTAGCCACTTTTTAAGTATATAGTTAGTGATATTAAATACCTTCACGTTATTGTGCAACCATCACATCCATCTATCTACAGAATTTTTTTCATCTCCTAAAACTGAAACTACCAGTTAAATAAGAACTCCCCATTTCCCCTTCTTACCAGGCCCTGGCAAACACCATTTACTTACTGTGTTTATGAATTTGACTACTCTAGGTCCCTCATAAAAGTGGAATCCTATCGTATTTGTCTTTTTGTGTCTTGGGCTTATTTCATTTGTCATAATTTTCCTCAAGGTTCATCCATGTTGTAGCATGTATCAGCATGTATCCTTCTTTAAGACTGAATGATATTCTGTTGTATGAATATGCCACTTTTTGTTTATATACTCCTCCATCAATAGACATTTGGTTTGCATCCACATTTTGACTTGCATTCACAACATTTTTGTTGTGAATGATGCTCCTATTCATGAGTTTACAACTACCTAATCAAGTCCTTGGTTTCAGTTCTTTTAGGTATTTAGAATTTCTCAATCATATAGTAACTCTGTTTTTAATTTTTTGAGAAGCCATCATACTGTTTTCCATGCCTTACTATTTTACATTCCCATCAGTAGTGCACAAGGATTCCAGTTTCTCTACATCCTTGCCAGTACATACTACTTTTTTTAAATAATAAGCATATTAATGGTGTGAAGTGGCAGCTCATTGATTTGATTTGCATTTCTCTAGTGAATAATGATGCATATTGGTCATTTGTATATCTTTGTAGCATCTATTCAGATGCTTTGCCCATTTAAAAAATCAGTTGTTTGCTTTTTTCTTGTTGCAATGTAGGAGTTTCTTATATTTTGTGGATATTAAACCCTTATGAGATAAGATTTGCAAGTATTTTCTCCCATATCATAGGTTGCCTTTTCATTCTGTTGATACTGTCTCTCGGTGCACAGAACTTTAAAATTTTGATGTTGTACTTTTAATGTACTTTTTCTTTTGTTGCCTATGCTTTTAGTGTCCTATCCATGAAAATATTGCTAAATCCAATATTGTGAAGTTTTCATTTACGTTTTCTTCTAAGAGTTTTTAGTTGTAGGTCTTACATTTAGGTCTTTGATCCATTTTGAGTTAATTTTACTTCATTCTTTTTCATATGGATATCCCATTTTCCCAAAACTACTTTTCCTTTCCCATTGAGTGGTTTTAACATCCTTGCAGAAAATCATTTGACTCCACATGTAAGGGTTTATTTCTGGGCTCTCTATTCTGTTCCATTGATCAAAGTGTCTTAAGACCAGAACTGTTTTGATTACAATAGCTTTGTAATAAGTTTTGAAATCAAGAAGTTTGAGGCCTGTAACTCTGTCAGTTTTTCAAGATTGTTTTTGCTATTCAGGGTCCCTTGAGATTCCATATGAATTTAGGGTAAATTTTCTGTTTCTGCAAAACAGTGTATTGGGATTTTGACAGTGATTGCATTGAATCTGTAGAGTGCTTTGGATGATATTAACATCTTAACAATACTGAGTCTTCCAGTTCATGAATGTTGTCTGTTTTTCTCTTTATCTGCATCTGCTTTCTTTCAGAATGTTTTATAGTTGTCAGTATACAAGTCTTCCTTGGTTAAGTTAATTCCTAAGTATTTTATTCTTTTTGATGCTATTGTAAATGTCATTGTTTTCTTAATTTCCTTTGCAGATTGTCCAGAGTATCAATATATGGAAATGCTATTGATTTCTGTGCATTGATTTTGTATCCTGCTACTTTGCTGAATTCATTTATTCTAAAGTTTTTTTTTTTTTTTAGGGTTTTCTGCATGTAAGATTGTGTCATCTGAAAACAGATAATTTTACCTCTTCCTTTTCAGTTTGGATGCCTTTTTTGTTCCTCCTTGCCTAATTGCTCTGGCTAGGATTTCTGTGTTGAATAGAAGTGGTGAAGGTGAGCATCCTTGTCTTGTTACAGATTTTAGAGAAAAAGCTTTCAGTATCTCACCATTGGTATGATGTTCACTGTTGGCTTTTCATATGTGGTCTTTATTATGTTGAAGTAGTTTCCTTCTTTTCTTAGTTTGTTCAGTGTTATCATGAAAGGATTTTTAATTTTGTCAAATACATGCTTTTTCTGCATCAATTGAGATGATCATCTGGGGGTTTTTTCTTTCATTTTGTTAATGTAGTGTATTACGTTAATTGATTTTCCTGTGTTGAACCATCTTTACATATAAAATGAGAGTCTGTATCTTTGTCATCTGCAGTCTAGCTGACATCTTGATTTGAATAAGAATCTAAGAATTTAAACTGTTTAGAGTTGAGTGGGCAATATGTTAGTTGCGTATGGGGCTGAGTTACACAGACTTTCCACAGACGTAAGACATGTCAGTTGTCTGAATGTCCTTTTTCTTTTTTCTTTCTTTCCACAGCCATATAGGTCATTCAGACTTTGTTTTTGCATTTTTATCATTTAATCTTTATAATGATTATATGGAAGGTGCTATTCTTTCTCTCTTTAATAGTTTGCCATGTACATGAGACAAGTGCTCGGGCCTGGTGCACTGGGAAGACCCAGAGGGATCGGGTGGAGAGGGAGGTGGGAGGGGGGACTGGGATGGGGAATACATGTAAATCCATGGCTAATTCATATCAATGTATAACAAAAACTACTGTAATGATGTAAAGTAATTAGCCTCCAACTAATAAAAATTAAAAAAAAAAAAAAAAAAAAAAAATAAATAGTTTGCCATGGGTCACAATAGCTGCCTCAGTTTCTAACCCATGTCTTACTTCAGAGCTCATGCTATTAATCATTTTGTTACCATGCCTCTGCCTTATATCTTCTCATCCAGTTCTGACAATACAAAAATTGGAGTAGGGTGATGCCACCCATTTTTTTTTCCCTCTCAAACTTACATTACTGCCTTTGTTAGAGCTGAAGGAACCATAGACATGCTCTAGACCAGAGTTCTCACATTATTTTTCATGAAACCAGCTTCCAGAAGGGCCTTTAGGGAGTTGGCCAAGTCTAGTTTCATTATTTTTTGTGTCTCTGAATTTTTAAAAACTGCAATTTAATTAGATATATGCATTCAGATCTATTACGAACCAGATTTTAATGTTGGAGTGCACTATAATATCAAGTTATGTGGGTTTTGTGTAAACCTATAAACAAACATTTATTTAAATCACTATGAGATTACAAGACTCTCGTTCAGAAATAAGTTGCTTTCTCGGATGAATAATGTTTTTCAAATAGAGCAAACAAAGCCAAGTACAGAAATAAGTTTGATCCCTGACTTGAAACATTTGTGTTAATCAAAATTGTTTCATTGTTCGCATTGTCACTGTGATAGGTAAATGTTATAAATTTGAACTTAAAAGAATTTAAGAGTGAATTCTTTTTTTTTTTAATAAATATTTATTTATTTATTTATTTATTTATTTTCCAGTCCTTTTTTTTTTCCCCATTTATTTTTATTAGTTGGAGGCTAATTACTTTACATCATTGCAGTGGTTTTTGTCATACATTGAAATGAATTAGCCATGGATTTACATGTATTCCCCATCCTGGTCCCCCCTCCCACCTCCCTCTCCACCCGATCCCTCTGGGTCTTCCCAGTGCACCAGGCCTGAGCACTTGTCTCATGCACCCAACCTGGGCTGGTGATCTGTTTCACCCTAGATAATATATGTTTCGATGCTGTTCTCTTGAAACATCCCACCCTCGCCTTCTCCCAGAGTCCACAAGTCTGTTCTATACATCTGAGTCTCTTTTTCTGTTTTGCATATAGGGTTATCGTTACCATCTTTCTAAATTCCATATATATGTGTTAGTATACTGTAATGGTCTTTATCTTTCTGGCTTACTTTGCTCTGTATAATGGGCTCCAGTTTCATCCATCTCATTAGAACTGATTCAAATGAATTCTTTTTAATGGCTGAGTAATATTCCATGGTGTATACGTACCACAGCTTCCTCATCCATTTGTCTGCTGATGGGCATCTAGGTTGCTTCCATGTCCTGGCTATTATAAACAGTGCTGCGATGAACATTGGGGTGCACATGTCTCTTTCAGATCTGGTTTCCTTGGTGTGTATGCCCAGAAGTGGGATTGCTGGGTCATATCGCAGTTCTATTTCCAGCCTTTTAAGAAATCTCCACACTGTTTTCCATAGTGGCTGTACTAATTTGCATTCCCACCAACAGTGTAAGAGGGTTCCCTTTTCTCCATACCCTCTCCAGCATTTATTGCTTGTAGACTTCTAAGAGTGAATTCTTAAAATCCATCTTACTTGTTTCATATATTGGAATTCCATCTAAGATTTGAGAATTATTATCTGGTCTGATTGCTTAGTATATGAAGAGAAGCTGAGCCCCAGGACTGCTTACTAGTTTACTTCTAAATCCCTGTCCATTGATCTTTCTGCTATGTTATCCTGCCTCTTATTTACTAATAGTAAAAAGGAAAATTAAGATGTCTTTGGAACCCAGAATTTGATGAAGGGTCCTGAGAGCAAATGAAAAAATGTTAGGTAAAAAAAAAGAAAGAATTTTATAAGAATCTTATAAAAGGTCTAAAGACTTTGGGGTTGAGGGAAAATAATTCAGACTTCACCTTACTGGGCTCTTATTTCAACTTTGATAACAAAAACTAATTAGGAAAGAAGTGGGTTATTTGAAGCAAACACAGGCAGTGACTTTGGAGATTATCAAGCTTTTTTGGTCTCAGGATCCTTTTTAAAATGAATGAAGACCCTCAAAGAACTTTTGTTTTGGGGGTCTTATTTATCAGTATTTACTGTTAGAAATTAAAACTGAGAAATTAAAAATTTTAAATTCATTTAAAAACAAAAATAATAAACCCATTACATATTAACATAAATACCATATTTTTAAACAAAAGTAATAACTCCAGACCAAAAAAGAAAAATATTGTGAGAAGAGTAGCATTGTTTATATATTTTTGCAAAGCTCTTTAAATGTGCACCTTTTGCTGGATCTTTGTATCTACTTCTGCATTCAGTGTGCTACACTATGTGTCTTGCTTGAAATGTATGAAATAAAGATCTGCCTCACACAGTTGGAAAAAGGGAGGCTTATTTTAATAGACTTTTTAGATAATTGTGGAATTTTTCTTAGTTGTTATTTGTTGTTCAGTCACTAAGTTGTGTCTGACTCTTTGCAAGCCCATGGACTGCAGCATGCCAGGCTTCCCTGTCCTCCACTATCTCCTGGAGTTTGCTACTATACCAAAAATCAATAAATTTTAGTTTCTTCAAAGTTAGTTACACACACACACACATACACACACACACAAAGTTAGTTACAATTAGGAATATGAAACTGTATCGATGAACTTTTCATATTCTGTTGCATTAAACTCCATTAGTCTTTCTTGAACAATGAATGAATCTTGTGCCCCATATATGGCTTTGTAACATGCATTGATCATTTGGAACATATTGGTTCACTCAGTTATGTGTGTCTTCCATTGTTAGCACATTTCATTATAAATAGTTTTTTAAATCACATTTATTGATATCACCATCCGTCTCATGAGAGTCTTTTAATTAAATATTGGTATAATGTTAAGCTTACAAAGCAGATAAACCTTTCCAAGATTCTAATTTTTACTTGATAGCTTGTAATGTTTATCATCTGCATAGAATACTTTCAGCTGTTTTCCTGTAAGTGACAGATTCACTTTATTTAGGAAAGTGAAAGAAAGTGAAGTTGCTCAGTCGTATCCGACTCTTTGCCACCCCATGGACTATATAGTCTACCAGGCTCCTCCGTCCATGGGATTTTCAAGGCAAGAGTACTGGAGTGGGTTGCCATTTCCTTCTCCAGGGGATCTTCCTGACCCAGGGATTGGACGCAGGTCTCCTGCATTCCAGGCAGATGCTTTAGCCTCTAAGCCACCAGGGAAGCCCTTTATTTAGGAAGATACCTGAAATACCTAAAACCGAATAACCATCATTTACTTGTCTCTTCTTTTAAGTAAAAATGGTATTCCAAGAAAAAAGCAGCTAGTTCACTTTGTTTCTCAGACCATCATGTAAGTGCTTTTCCTTCAGATAACCATTATACTTTGGTACTCAGCAGAAATGTTTTGTGTGTGTTTCTCATTTTATCTTTCATAATTTTTAGATGTGTACCGAAGGGTCACAACTTATTTAAAATTAATAGTTTTTATTGATTCATCAAGGACAGACATTGGTAAGTACACCTGGCCTTTTTCCCTCCATGATTCCCCTCCGTGAGTTTGTGGTGGTGAAGAATACAGCCAGTACAGTTTGGTGTCACTGCCTTGATTCCTACTAAGGCATCCACCACTTTTTTTTTTTTAACCCACCACTGGTTTTGCAACACTGTTGCGATTAGTCAATACAATGAGAAAGATAATATCATCTTCATATCTTGAAGATAGTTTTGACCTTACAGACCTCCCTAAAGAGGTCTTGTGGGATACATGGACCACACTTTGAGAACTGCTGATCTAATATGCTCTAGAAAGTTTTCCTGTTGCCCTGTATTGTGCTGGTTTCTGTTCCCTCAGGCCAGTTTGCTCCCAGGAGGTATCTGGGACAGATGTCTTTTATTCAGAACAAGAGCAAGAAAATAATCTCAGTGTCCTAGAGAAAAAGCTGAAGAATGAGGCTATCTTTCTGTTCTATATTTAGTCTGGTGCTTCTGTTCTTCTCTCATTACATACTTCCTGTGATGGTGTTGTCCAGTTCTGTGCATTCAGCTATAGCCTGTTCTCTGATGACTCCTGGATTTTGTCTTTGATGCCTGATCTCTCTCCTGAGCCTCCAGTACCTTCAAGTTACCAGCTGGATATATCTCCTTAGGTGTCAACTCAACAGTGCTTAGAATTAATTGTCATCTTTTCCAGTTAGTCTCTCCTTCGAAGTATAATATAAGCAATTACAAAGAGTAAAGCTTTACCTCCTTCTACATTCCAATTTTATACTAGTTACACTGTTACTGGTCCTCAGCCAGTCATCCTAGACTTCTCTGTCCTTCCTCATCTTGAATAAATTGCCATGTCTTGTTGTTTTACCCACAATTGGACTCTGTCTATTCCTCCTTATACTCAGCTTTGGTTGGGTCCTCATCATGTTTTACCTGGACTGTGATACTAAATTGCCTCCAGTCTCTTCACCCTGCTGATCTGTTATCTGCATCACTGCCAGAATTGTCTTTGTTAATATTTGATCTTACTCAGTTCAGTTCAGTCGCTCAGTCCTGTCTGACTCTTTGCAACCCCATGTACTGCATGCAGCACACCAGGCCTCCCTGTCCATCACCAACTCCTGGAGTTTATTCAAACTCATGTCCATTGTGTCAGTGATGCCATCCAACCATCTCATCCTCTGTCGTCGCCTTCTTTTCCCGCCTTCAATCTTTCCCAGCATCAGGGTCTTTTCAAATGAGTCAGTTTTTCACATCAGGTAGCGCAAGTATTGAAATTTCACCTTCAGCATCAGTCCTTCCAATGAATATTCAGGACTGATTTCCTTCAGGATGGACTGATTGGATCTACTTTCAGTCCAAGGGACTCTCAGGAGTCTTCTTTTGACACCACAGTTCAAAAGCATCATCAATTCTTCGGCGCTCAGCTTTCTTTACTAACCACAAATCTAAGTCACTAGCCCTGTGTTCCAAATAAATGTGTGTGTGTATTAATAATAAGAGGGCTTCCCTGTTGACTCAGATGATAATAAAGAATCTGCCTGCAATGTGAGAGACCCGGTTTGAATCCCTGGGTCTGGAATATCCCCTGGAGAAGGGAATGGCTACCCACTCACAGATACATGTCTGAAAGAAGTTGTCCACTCTATGAAGTGTAAAATAGTACTGAACATCTTCTGGATATCTCATTTCAGCTAATAGCATTACCATCTTATTCAGTTGTCCAAGCACAGATCTGTGAGTTATCTTCTGTTACAGCCCTACTGTCCCATCCTAGTGCTTCCGGGACTTAGCAGAATGAAGAAATTGACTGCTAAAAAAATGAATAAATTATCTGTCTCAAATCTGCTACATTGTCATAAAATTTTGAATTCAATAGAAACCTAAACAGTCTGTAAAGAGATTGTCATCAGTAGGACATAAATGCTTGAGTCCAGTTGCCTGAGCTTAACTCACATACATTGCTAGTTGTATAGGTTTTTCTAAGTCTTGGTTTCCTAAACTATAGAGTGAGGTTAATAATTACACTTCGGGCTTTGTGGGGTAGATTACATGAGATAATGTATATTAAAGTATTAGTTCCTGTCATAGTAGACGGTAGTTGTTGTTACTACTGCTACCACTTTTTAGTGGCTTGCAAATGCAGACTAATGTCACTTGTAATATACTCTTGGCTAGTTCCAAGTGAGATCTGGCAGTGAAGAGTGTGTGTATATGTTGTCAACTCTTTTCCTGGAAAGGATTCTTTTAGTCTATAGTTTTCTCTTCTCTTTTGTTTTTAAAATTCTTTTGTTTGAGAAATGAAAGATGGACTTTTTTTTTTTAATGTTTAAGTTGGTAAATCTGTGTTTTCCTCCAACTTACAAATATATGTAGGTTCTTAATATATTTATTTAGTTTACTTGTTCATACACTCTTGCCATCTAGAAACCACTGAGACTCAGATACGTGGCATTATAGAACCAGAGTCACAAACACAGGATGTTTACCTTCCTTACTCACCGGGAAATTTAGTGTTTACTCAGCAGAAAGATTAATCCCACAGAACAGGAGAATTGTAAGCTTTCAAAATAAAAACATAGGTAAATTTTTGTTTTTAAAAATTAAATGATAAATCACTGTACCTCTAAAATTTAGTAGTTATGGCAGTGATCGAAGGACCTTAAATAGTTTTAATATTTTTGTCTCACATTGGGTTGTTGTTGTTTTTTGTTTTAGCATTTGCTCCTGGTGATAGACACCCTGTAAATTAAGAAAGAAAACTAAAGAAAGCAAATTCAGGTTACTCAGTTTCTATGTGGGTTTTTTTTTTTTTTTTGACTTGTAAACATTCTTTTTACAATTCGATAAAAGAGTTGGACATGGCTGACTGAACTGAACTGAACTGAATTGATAAATGAGATTAGTTCAGGTGCCAGAAAACTTTTTGCATGGAATATTTTACTGACTTCTAATGAGAAAATGCATCATCTTTCCAATTCTTAATTAAAACTTTATAACATTCTGAGGTTATAGAAGAGCTATTGTGATGTCCCCACAGCATCTTTGATACCAGCATTAGGAAAATGTCAAGTAGGTCTGTGTTTTTATAGGAAATGACTCAAACTAAGCATGCATATGTTCATATATTTTATAATTCTTAGCCTCTGCTTTCTTTCATGTTTTTTTCTCTAATTTTCTCCATTTCCACAAACCACAGGCCAATCATGTCTCTTCATGGCCACTTAATTTTTGAGTGAAAAGATATGTGTATATGAATAGATGTATATTTGTGTGTAGTGAGTGTGTATCTCTTCTCCCACCTCCTTTCTGTCTACAAGTAAAAGAGAGTGAGAGCTTTTTGTAAAGTCTTTTTTTGCCCTTTCAGCGTAAATCTAGTTGTTATTTCTCCTTTGCTCTCTTTCAACTTTAACATTTTCTGTGTAGCAATTGTGTACAAGTATACCACTCAGTTAAATCATGAGTTCTTTGAAGATAAATGTGTCTTCTGTCCCTCTAAATCCCTGGTACCTAGGCTTGAGCATGATAGATGCTTAGTAAATGTGAGTGGATTATTGAGTGAGTGAGTGAACTCTTTGGAGACCAGCTTGAGAAAGTAGATCCTTTGCTGATGACTAATTCACAAGTATCTCTTGAAGGTTATCTATGAGTTTGAGCTTAATTATCTTATGGATTTTGAGCATTCATGGAGGTAAAAAAGGTTTCTCCCTCCTCCCAAGATTCTCTGGTTAGACAGCTGTTCTGTGGGGATTATTTGTGAGCCTTAAGGTTTCCCTTATTCCTTGTTGGTCAGCTGGTTGTACTGAGAAATGTTATGGCATCTGTTTGGAAGATTCTTAGTAATGAGATGGTTTTTTCTTTCAGTATTTTCAAGAAAAATAGGTGTCTCATCTTTGCCAGACCTTGCTTTAGGCCTTGAGGATATAATAGTGAACAAAACAAAGTCCCTGTCTTTATAGAGCTAATGTGGCAACCCAGTTCAGTATTCTTGCCTGGAGAATTGCTTGGACAGAGGAGGCTGGTGGGCTATAGCCCATGGGGTCACAATGAGTTCGACACAACTAAGCAACTAAGCACAGCACAATAAACAAATATATAACATGTCAAGTATGATGAATGCTACGAATTAAATTAGGTTAAAGGGTTAAAAGGGGCTTCCCTGGTAGCTCAGCTGGTAAAGAATCTGCCTGTAATGCAGGAGACCCCAGTTTGATTCCTGGGTTGGGAAGTTCCCCTGGAAAATGGATAGGTTACCCACTCCAGTACTCTTGGACTTCCCTGGTGGCTTAGACGGTAAAGAATTCGCCTGCAATATGGGAGACCGGGGTTCATTCCCTGGGTTGGGACGATCCCCTGGAGGAAGGTGTGGTTTGCCTGGAGAATTGCATGGACAGAGGAACCTGATGGGCTATGTCCATGGGGTCATAAAGAGTCGAACACGGCTGAACTTAGACTAAGTGCAGCACAAAGGGGTAAAATATGCCTAAATGTAGCTTTATTATTTACACCTCAGAAAAAAGCATTCAGCATAGTGTGATCTCAAATATATAAGGACAGAATACCAGGAAAAAAATCTGTTAAACAAGTATGCAAAAATATTGGTAAGGATTCTTTCTTTTAAATTATTGTATAATAGACATATGTTAGTTTCAGGTGAATAGCATAAGGATTCGACATTTGTGTGCATTACAAAATGATCATCTTAATAAGTCTGTTTACCACCTATCACCATACAAAGTTGCAATTCTTTTTCTAGTGATAAGAACTTTTAAGAGTTACTTTCTTAGCAACTTTCAAATTTGCAATACAGTGTTACTAACTTTAGTCCCATGCTATACATACATTACATCCCCATGACTTATTTGTTTTATGACTGGCAGTTTGTATCTCCTGATCCTCTTCACCCATGTTGCCCATTCCTCAGCTCTTCTCCTCAGGATTATTTCAGCTGATGGACTATAGATGGTTTTTTAAATGATGCTTCTGTGTATTTCTCCAAAGTGATCCTTACCTTGATGCTTGGCGAGAAGAGGGTGCTAATCGGATCACATTTGCATTCAAAGCCTCATTCTGCTGATAGTGTCTTTCACAGTGTGCACTTCATAATATTTCAGTCAAACCTGACCTAACTCTGCACTACTGCCACGTGTATAGTGACTGTTTTTAAAAGCTATGGGACAGTGCAGAGCAAAAGCATGAAGCAGATTTTTCAGTTCCCTCCACTGAAATGCGGAAAAGGCAATGGCAGCCCACTCTGGTGCTCTTGCCTGGAAAATCCCATGGACGGAGGAGCCTGGTGGGCTGCAGCCCATGGGGTCGCTTAGAGTTGGATGCGACTGAGTGACTTCACTTTTACTTTTCACTTTCATGCATTGGAGAAGGAAATGGCAACCCACTCCAGTGTTCCTGCCTGGAAAATCCCAGGGACTGGGGAGCCTGGTGGGCTGCCATCTATGGGGTCACACAGAGTCGGACACAACTGAAGTGACTTAGTAGCAGCAGCAGCCACTGAAATGGGGCCAACTCCTTTTCCATCATTAACCTTCTACCAGTCAGGAGAGTGTTGCATCCTGCTCAGTCTGCAGCTCAGCTGCCACTGCATCAGGAATCACAGGAAGAGGAGAAAGAAGGGAAAGCCATGACCAGGCTGGGCCTCAGGCCGTGGGACTCAGCGGATACATAGTAATACAAAAGCATCCTTTATGACTAAATTTGTAGGATTCCTGTAACTCTGGACTTTCAAAATCCTCCTCAGGTTCAGAGTTGTTGGTGTATCCCTAAAAGACTGATTTTCTCTATGCTTCTGCCCACCCCATGACTGTCTTGGTGACAAGACAAAGATAATATAGATCTTCCTTGCCCCTCTTTTGTTTATGTCCATGGTGTGCTTATTGTTAGAGATAAAGGCACACTTTATACATTTACATGAGTGGGTGAGTACACTTTTGTCCTAAAACTGATAGGATGTAAACATGAAGAATTGAGGAATAACAAGAACGTTTTTTCTGTGCCCATTTGCTCTGTCTTACCCTCTCTTTTGAGATTCTCTTCTCCTTTCTTTGTTTCTTTCTACTTTCCTATATCAAGCTGCAATTCCTGTAAACATTCTTTGACTTTACTGGTAGCGTTTATGCCTAAATAGGCAAAAACCTATCACAAAGTAAGTCAGTTTGTGCCAGCTGAAAATGTTAGTCTGTTTGTTAAGTGCACTATGATGGAACAGATAACTTCTCATGCCTGTGAAGCAGTGATTAAATATTGCTTTTGCAGTTTCTGTTCCTTCTGCCTGTAATAGGTTTCTCTCCCCCACCTGCATTTATTCAGCACGCTCCCTTCTTTATCTGAGAGACCTAGCTCAAATGTAATGGCTTCTTCAGTACTTTTCTTGATTCTCCTAGACAGTGGCTTCTACTCCAGGTTTTTCATACCTCTCTACTAGTTCATTTAAGATTATTTTATTATTATTTGTATGTTTCTTACTATACTGTGAGTTCTTTGGATGTTAGAAACTCTGTCTTCTTGTTTTCTTAAATTTTGTATGTATGGCCAAGTGAATGTTTTTTGACCATTCATTCTTCTTTGGATAAATGTTACTCCTTGTTTCTAAGGACCGCACTAATCTACTAAGAGTGATGTATCAGTCCCAGATAACCATAATACAGTCAGTGCCACAAAGAAAGAAGAGATCACTTTTGCTCTGTAAACTGGAGACACCCAGGATACTCCAGGCTTTGTGGATATGGTAGCAGGTGAAATGGCCTTGAGGGATGTGTGTGAAATGTGAAATAATGGGTTTTGTTTTTGTTTTTGTTTTTCACTTTTTGATGTCTTTATTAGAAATAGTTTAAGCATACAGGAGCTATATTATTTGATGTATATTTCAAAGCCTTAAACACTTTACCTACAGTTAGTTATATATTTTTGATTCTTAAATCATTCATCAGTTGATTTATACAAAGGTATATCTCTTGTGAGGATATCAATGTGTTCATCTGTCTTTGTGGACTTAAATCATAAATTCAGGGACTCATATTTGGGAGTAGATATTTTCATATGTCTGAATGTTACTCACAAAAAGGGAACATGCAATTTGATGTTTTTCTGTCCTGTTGCATTGATTTTCTTTATTCATTTTAGCCACAGACCCCTTTGCTTCTGTTTTTGGAAGTGAATCATTTGAAGATGGATTTGCTGACTTCAGCACTTTGTCAAAGGTAATTTGCAGTAATTAGTGGGAGGGTAAAATATACTGTGTTTCCACCAAAGGAGCAATTTGTCCTTTTGATTTTTTAACCTTTCACAAACATTGCAACTTGATTTCAATAAGTCATAGCAAATGTAGATTTCAGACAAATGAAATACAAGATATAATCAAAGTAGACATTTCTGTGCACAAAAACAATGGTGATGGAACAGATAATTTTTTCATTACAGGCTTGCCCAACAACTTTAAGAGTTTTCTTTCTTTTAGATTTATTTATGTTTTGTTTTTATTTGTGTTTAGTTGATTTTAGGGCTTCCCTGGTGCTCATTCAGTAAAAAATCCACCTGCAATGCAGAAGACTGCTTGCAATGCAGGAGACCCAAATTTAGTCCGTGGGTTGGGAAGCTCCCCTGGAGAAAGAAATGGCAGTCCACTCCAGTATTCTTGCCTGGGAAATTCCATGGCCAGAGGAGCCTGGCGGGCTACAGTCCAGAGAGTCACAAGAGTCGGACACGGCTTCGTGACTAAACCACCACCATAGCGATTTACAGTGTTGTGTTAGTTTCTGCTGTATAGCAAACAAATAAATCATGTGTGCATACATATATCCACTCTTTTTTAGATTCTTTCCCATAGAGGCCATTGCGGAGTACTGAGTAGAGTTCCCTGTGCCATCCAGTAGATCCTTATTATCTGTTTTATATATAGTAGTGAGTAAATGTCAATTCCAGTCCCCTAATTTGTCCCCCCTCCTCTCCCGTTCTCCCCACTGGTAGCCAAAAGTTTGTTTTCTACGTCTTTGACTAAGAATCTTCTGTCTAATTAAGCATGTTTCTTCCAATTAACTACATTTTCCCCCTGTAGACTGTCTGGGTCAATGGCTATAAAATCTGAGCGTTCATTCCATCTTCTCTGCACTGGTTCCTTGACTTTATGTTCTGAGGCTGTTAAGGTTAGTATTAAGATAACAGCCTAGCAGTATATGTCCACTGCCTATTTTCCAGTGTAACCCTATGATCAATTCAGGCCAAAAAAGTAAAATTAGAGTGTGTGTCAAATTGTCTCTATCATTGATTCTCAACTGGGTGTTATTCCCCACACCCATACCCCTCCCCCAGGAAACATTTAGCAAGGTATGCTGGGGAAAATTGAAGGCAAAAGGAGAAGGGGGCGGCAGAGAATGTGATGGTTAGATAGCATCACTGACTTAATGGACATGAATTTAAGCAAACTCAGGAGATAGTGGAGGACAGAGGAGCCTGGCATGCAACGACAGTCCAGTGGTGTCAGAAAGAGTTGAATGCGACTTAACAACTGAACAATGGAGACGTTTTTGGTTGTCACAGCTGAGGAGGAGGATATTCATATCCAGTGGATAAAAGCAGGGATGCTTTTAAACCTCCTGAAACCCACTGTCCAACCCCCACATCACAGAACTATGTCCAGCCCAAAATATCAGTAGTGCTACTTTAGAGAAACACTAACCTAAATTGTAATACCCCATTCATTATAGAAAAATGAATCTTTGGGGACTTCCCCAATGGTCCAGTGGTGGAGAACCTGCCTTGCAATGCACGGGATGCAGGTTCGATCCCTGGTCAGGGAACTAAGATCCCACAAGCCACAAAACAGATAAGCCTGCATGCCCCAACTACTGAGCCCACACACCACAACTAGAGAGTCTGAGCATCACAACGAAAGATCCCACGTGATGTGGCAAAGATCCTGCATGCAGCAACTAAGGCCATATAAATAAATACATGCGTATTTTAAAGTGAATCTTTCATTACTCCATGTGTTAGAAAAGCCAGGTCTTCAGACCCTCAATAAGGCTTACCATTCTATGGGATCAGTTTGCTTTTTTAAAAAGTTGACTTTTCATTTTTTAAAGTTGTCTTTAATGTTTTTCAAGATGCCATTTTCTTTGATATTAGTATTAAATCTTTCCTAGTTTAAGTGCATTGGAAAGTGTGGAATCAGTGTTTTTTTTCTTTTATCATTTGGATCAGACATTCACTTGAGGAAAGATACATTAGTCCCTTTAAAATGGGCCTCAGTGGTGGTGTATTACCTGAATCTTGACAAATCTTTAACTCAGAATTGGTTTGTTTTGGTATGATCTGTTGTTCTTAATAAGTAGTGGTGGTATAATCACTACTCATATAGAATAATTAAAAATTTTTTTTCCATTTTGGTTCTTAATGCAAAGGTTGAAATGTTAGTGCTCTCAGAATTGAAATAAATAAAGCTGCATAAAATTGAAGATCACTCTTCCAAATGCAATATAACCATAAACAGTTTGGTTGGCATATTATATATAACTGTGAGTAAATATTTCTTTTCAAACAAAGGTCAACAGTGAAGATATTTCTTTCCAAACAAAGGTCAACAATGAAGATCCTTTTAGTTCAGCCACTTCAAGCTCCATCAGCAGTGTGGCCATTACAAAAAATATGCTTGAGGAAACATCTGTCAAAAATGAAGATGTACCCCCAGCACTGCCACCAAAGATCGGAACTCCAACAAGACCCTGCCCACCACCACCTGGTATGAGAGTTGGTACCTTTCCTAAATCAACTACTTTCTTTTTCTTTCCAAGAAGTGTTGTGTGGGCCTTACTTGTAGATGTTATATAAAGGGCCTTAAACAGAATAAGTCAGAAAGCATGGCAGAAGCCTGCTGTTATCATCTGTTCTGACCTCAATGCAGAATTACAGACTTGTGCCTAAGAAGCCAACCTGTGTAACTGTCAGGAACTACCTTTCTGGCAAAGCTAATTTATTTTTAAATCATTTTAGAGAGGCAGTCAATGAAATCTCTTGCTTTTTGAAAGCTAATGAGCTTCCAGTTGAACAGAGTTTCCTGCACTGTGGTATTTTAGTAAATTTCTAAAAGCGAAGGTTAATAATCCAAAGTCCCTTTCTTTTTCCTACTAAGTATGAAGTCTTCCTTAAGTCCTTCAATATGAGAATATATGGCTGTTTTAGTATGCACAATTGAGCATTTTGGTATCAGAATTTTGAAAGAAAGTATTGTTTTTCTTGAAGGGAAATATTATTTACCTCACTTAATAAGAGATCCCTTTATTTTAAAAAGGTGGTGTTTTTGGTCAAGAAACAGATTCTTACTTTTTTGTTTCTGTTTTGTTTAGTACTGTACCAAAGAAAGGGGTTTTGTTTGATTTTAATTAATGAAAATAATAAAGTTTGTGAAAAGTGGTAAAAAGGCAATCCCCTGAGTAGCAGTGCCGCTAGATTGTTTTGTGAGAAGACACATCTGGTGCATTATTGTTTTAACCATATATCCTTGGTAAATATTCAGCTGCAGTAGTTCTAGATTTTTATTCTTGCCTTTTTATAATAGCCTGCCTGTGGTATTTCTTGGGCAGATTTTTTTTTCTTCTTTGATTTAAAGAATTGTGAATAAATTATTAATACCCAACCACCTATTGAAAGGGGCTTCCCTGGTGGCTCAGAGGATAAAGCATCTGCCTGCAATGCGGGAGACCTGGCTTCAGTCCCTGGGTTGGGAAGATCCCCTGGAGAAGGAAATGGCAACCCACTCCAGTACTCTTGCCTGGAGAATCCCATGGACAGAGGAGCCTGGCTGGCTACAGTCCACGGGGTTGCAAAGAGTCGGACACGACTGAGCGACTTCACTCACCTATTAAAAAATCAAGTGAACAAGTGATTTCTATCTTTTAGGGAAGAATAGCCTGTATCATTTAATTGCTCGAGGGTAAATTTGTCAGAATATATTAAAAAACAAGTGACAGTTAATTTGCTCATTTAAGTTTTATACCTTTAAGAGGTCAGTAGTGAGGTGATTTTTAAAATCCTCAATAAACTAATATACTAGTGCTGTAACTAAATCTGAGACATCACCAAACTGAGTATATATCACTATAGAAAAATCAAGGAAAGAAGAATGAGGACTTCCCTGGTGGTCTAGGGGTTAAGACTTTGCCTTCCAATGCAGTGGGTGTGAGTTCAGTCCCTGGTCGGGATGCTAAGATCCCACATGTCTTGAGTCCAAAAAAACATAAAATAGAGACAATATTGTAGCAAATTCAGTAAAGATAAAAATGGTCCACATTAAAAAAAAATGTTTAAAAAAGGGGGGATGATTTGTTGAACTGGGAGATTAAAGATCTGAATTCTCATTCTGAATATCCTCTGATATCCTCTGTGATCTGGAGTGTATTAACTTCCTGTGTCTGAGTCCCAGCTCTCTGAGCTGTTACATGGTGGCATTAGTTCTCATGCTGCCCACCTTCACAGAATTGCTGGAAGAATCCTTTGAGTTATGAGATGTGAAAACCTTCTGTAAGCTGTGACAGAAAGTCTCTGTTGTTATGATTGCTGTTACCTGATTAACACATCTTTAGGAATATGTATATATTTGAAGATATTTTAATACCTATTATTATCCTTTCTTCAGCAAGTACTAAGTTTAAGTCTTGAAAATGAGAAAACTTGTTTGAAAATGGTGATGAATTAATGAGCAACAGTATGCTGTTGTTTGGTCAAAGGTTAGTTTATCAGTAACCACAGAAATTTAGGCCCTGGGCTTCAAAACATTCTCTTTGTCCTTCAGTTTGAAATATCGTAGATGACAAGAAGTAGGTGGGCTTTACCAAAGTAGTTTTTAATTTCATGCTCCCAGGTGTTACATAGAGATCCAGAAAGAAATCAGAAGAATATTAGCATTTTTCATCTTTTGCCTTTACTGCCACTAGTGGAGAATAATGTATTAGGCAGAGGTTATCACAGCAGAAGCCACTTTTGTCATTATTTGTTGTTTTCCTCCTGTTTTATCCATTCTTCTCTCTCTTCTTGGGAGCATGCTACTTTGGAGAAGTTAACTCTCTGAGCAGATAAGATTCCTGGCCCATTGTCTGCCCCTTGGCTGTTTTCCCATTTAGCCACATAGAACTGGAGTGTGGTTAAGGGGTTGTGTGTGAAAATTTTGAGGACAGACTGTTGGTTGTGGTCATTTAAGACCATGCTAAGAATGTGTTTTAGGTTCCCCACCCCCACTTCTTTAATGCTCCCTGTGTTCATGTTGTTGTGTGTTTGTGTTTGCCATACTTGCTGGTTGAGTTAATTGTAATGATTTTGATCCAGGGAAAAGACCCATCAACAAAATGGATTCTTCTGATCCCTTTAAACTGAATGATCCATTTCAGCCTTTCCCAGGCAGTGATAGCCCCAAAGAAAAAGATCCTGATATGTTTTGCGATCCATTCACTTCTACTACTACCACTACCAATAAAGAGGCTGACCCAAGCAATTTTGCTAACTTCAGTGCTGTAAGTACTGTGAATGGGCTGTTTGGGGGAAAATCTTTCCATTTACAGTTTAAAGAGCTTTCAAAGATTATTTTGGAGTCTGCCAAATTTACATTATTTCAGCTAAATTTACCAACATGTTAAAAATGATCTTTATTCTTCCCCCAACCAAGAAAACCTCTGTTTGATTCTGTTTGCTGGTTCTGAAATTATTGCATTGCTCAGATGATTTTAGTAGTCTTAGTTCTTGGGATATATACCAGTTGCTTTGCAAAACCTTGACAGTTATTATTTTGCAAATTGTTATAGACAGTGGGCCATTAGAGAGTCATTTGCTGTCTGCCCTCTGGATAAATAATGCCAATAATGAGTTTGTGTTATTTGTAACTGTGTATGTGTGTTTGTGTATAAAACCTTGACAATTTCTGGAGACCAGTCAGCAATTACTGTATTATGTAAGAAGATAGGGCCAGAAATTCTTTGAATAGAAAATAAAACTCTGGTTTCATACAAAAATGTTCTTAAAATATAAGTCAGTGTTATTAAATAAATATGATTGTTAAGAGCTAAACAGTCTTTAATTATTTGAGGACTCTGATTCACTAGCTTTCCATATCTACTGCGCTTTCTCCCATAGTGTCCCTGATAGCTCAATTGGTAGAGAATTTGCATGCAATGCTTGAGACCTGGGTTTGATCCCTGGGTTGGGAAGATCTTCTGGAGAAAGAAAAGGCCACCCACTCCAGTGTTCTGGCCTGGAGAATTCCATGGACTGTATAGTCCATGAGGTTGCAAAGAGTTGGACATGACTGAGTGACTTTGACTCACTCACTCACTCAGTTCACCAGCATTCCATATCTACTCTGCTGACTAAAGTAGGCCAATAAAGACAATAGAATGATGCGGTGGTAGGAGTATAGGCGGGTCCTATAAGATTACAGAAATGGGGCAACCAACTGGAAATATCACCCTGGTGGGGCATTAAGCAATGACATGTGTATCATCATTATGTAGATAAATTAAGTTTTTGTTCTGTTTTTAATTTTTAGAGTAACTAACTTTTATTTCCCAGGTTGCTTTTTTTTTTTTTAGATAAAAATGACCTTCCTTATCACTGTCTATTTTATAATAAAACATTTTTCCTCTACTTAATACCTCAAGCCTTTGAGATGATTTTAGAAATAAGAGGTCTAGTGGCCAACTGACTGTGACCACAGTCTGCCTAATGTCTCCCTCAGTGTAGTTTAGGGTCACTCTTCCAGTCACTTTATTCCTGCAGCCATTTCTAGTTAGTAAAGGAGGCAGGCAGAATTAGACTGGGCTATTTAGCTTTTGAATCTGTACTCTTAAGTTTCAGTGGCTTCTTCCGAATGTGAAGAAGCAGAACAGGAATCAGTATTTTAAATATTGGAAAACAGAGACTGTCAGAATTATACTGACTTTTGTTAGATGGAATTTGAGTTGTTTCAAGGAGAGATCCCAGAATTGCTCTTCTTACTATAATACTCCTAATATAAAATAACCTTCTGGCAGTTTGTGGCCCTTAATATCTTAAATATGATTTCAGCAAGTCAAAACCTGGTTGGAATGAGCTTTGAACAAAAGCATTTTGCTTTTACCATACTCCAGAATCTCAGTATAGTATAATATTAAGCATCTAATAATAAAAATGTCTTCTTTAAATGAAAGATTTGTTAAATATTAAAAGTTTCAAAGATCTTATAATTCCCTAGACAGAAAGCTACCATTTTCAAAAAAGCCTGACAGTTTCTTTCTCTTCATCCTATTTGCTATGGTATTCATCCCATTATGGTGTTCTTCTATATGACAGGACTTGAGACCAAGTAGAATTTATTTAGTATCTGCCACGGTTGCTATTTGGGGTGGATAAATACATTTCCTTGACTTATTAATTATCAGCATTAAGGTCTTATTTGGAATGGGTCAATAAGTTCTCAATACCTTCTAAAATCATTATAATGCATTAAAAAAATTGATTAGGTCCACATCTTGCTTGGTATATACCCAGTAGTCTTGTTTTATATGTCACAAAATTTACGTGTAGTATAGTCTTTGCTTCATAATTTTCCTGTACCTGAAGGGCTGCAGTAAGATAGGAAATTGCCAGTGGGATTAAGTTAAAAGTGATGTATCATGTGAGGATGCTCACTGAAGTTGAAGTAGTAAATGTTTTACATTAGATAAACATGTATTTACCTCTCTCCTGTTTTTAAATCTCCTGATCTACCTTAAGAATATCCACTTTTAAAAAATGATGTTTTAATGTTCAGTTTTATAGACTATCTGTAGACGGCATTACTTTTTAAGATTAAATCATATTTTGATTTAATATTTAATTTTAAGTTTAAAGTTTAAACTAATTAAACTTGTTTTTGAAAAAAATAACAAGACTTTTTCCAGAGCCCTTCAGGTGAAACACGTAGTTAAATATCCTTTTGTGAAAGCTGTTTTTCCTTCTTTTCTTTGTACTTATTCTACTCATGAATGTATTCATTTGTTTGTTCATTTGTCTTTTAAATGGCAGTATCCCTCTGAGGAAGATATGATTGAGTGGGCCAAGAGAGAAAGTGAGAGAGAGGAAGAGCAGAGACTTGCCCGACTGAATCAGCAAGAGCAAGAAGACTTAGAACTGGCTATTGCACTCAGCAAATCTGAAATATCAGAAGCATGAAGAAATCTCCTGTTCTTCGTCAACCACACAACACTCTCCTTCTTGAATACTGAAGCTATTTACAATGTGTATCAAACCTACCTGTGAGCATGGGAATACAAAAGGTTTGAGATTCCTGTAAATGTGACAAAAGTTTTGGCTTTTTAAACTCCATTTCAGATTTGTCTTTTTTTCCCCTGTAAAAGTGGTGACCCAGATGACTTGACCTCGGCCCCTGTTCTGGTGCATTTAGTGTGAGCTTCTGCCTGCCTGTGCTACTCTTGCTTGTAGAGCTAGAGCACCCAAGTGTCAGCCTTCTGGAATATAGAGAAATAGTTTCACCCCTGTGCCACCCTTATTCTGTAGTTACTCTAATGATAGCCAGTGGGGTTCTTAAAGTCGGCAGTATACTCCCCTAATTTAAATGGTTGAAAGAGGGGAAGGGAAAGAACATCCTATTTCTTTTCTGATAGAGCAAATTGGCCAGTTTAAAGTACATGTTTGTATTTCCTTTTAATCAAAATACTATTCAATTTGTTTTTTATAGACAAGAAAAAATATTTTGCATAAATTGATTCCCATTGTTGAAAACGAGATGTTTTAGATGGAACCATTAGTGCTTCAGACTCAATCTTTTCCTAAATAAAAACATTAAAGCCTCATGTCGGAAATATATTAAAAAAAATTTTTTCTGGATTTAAAGAATTTTAGATAAACAGATACCTCTCTGTGATTTTAAGCACTTAGAGAGTAGAGAAAAATTATCACCTAAAATATATTCATCAATATAAGATAAGCAAAAATCTTAACCTGGCAGCCATTCTGCCATTGCTATGGCACTGTCCTCTTTAGTTCATGGTAGGTTTATTTTTTTACTTTTGCAGAAGAGACTTTAGTAAGCTAGAACTGGAAGGTACTTTAACTTTTTGTATATATATTTTTTTGTTTTCCTTAATGAAGGCTCAATTACTTGAAATGTAAAAACATTCTCTGAATACAAATGAAAAAAGTGACATGTATTAAATCATTATTGCTTTGTGTCCATCTTTGTGGATTAAAATAGTCTATTTTCTTTGTATTTTTCACCTACAAAATTCGCAGGCTAGCAAAAATTTTTTTGTTTTTTTAAATTGGGAGAGAGGAGACCTGCCTAGTTATCAAATCTCTTTCTGTGTTAAAAGCCTATCTTCTGCAAAACTGACCTAGCAGACAAGCTGAATTTAAAATGGACTATGAAGTAGGCTGTAAATTGTAGAGGAATCTAAATTTTTTTTAACATCAGTCACTGACTTAAATAATGTGTTAAAAAGCAAGATAAAGGAAAATGCACCTAAAAACTAATTAAATGTGTCTTTGGTCACCAAATCAAGGTGGTATTGATCTGTGTTAATCAGAGTAACTTATTGCCTAGCTTATGAATAAATTCCATAATATCCAATTATTTCATTTTGAAATGGTGCTTTTTTTCTCTCCACACACAATTGGATTACTGCAGTTCAAAATGAATTTAAACTACTTTCTTGCATTGATAACTTTTTTCTACTTTTATAAATTAAAGCATTTCAGCATGAAAGTCACACAGACAAAGCAAGGGCTGAATCATAATCACAAGGCTTTAATTTTGATAAAGTAATCCATTTATAAGGATATACTGCAAAAGTTGACTGAGATGGTAGTATTGGAGTTGTAAATGGTAGTGGGGTTTGGGTTTTTTTTCTTCCCCTTACACTTTAGGAAAAAGGTAAGTTGACTTGAACAGCTTTCTTTTGCACTGGGAAAATGAGCAGATGTTTCAAATGGTTTTAAAATATATTTTTTTTAATTAAAAGAACAGTCTGGAAAGTACTAAATATCTGTTAACTTATAAACACCAACTTTCAGTGTAATACGTGTACCTTAATCTTACATGTGTTTAACTGGATTACATAGATTCTTATCTTTTGTTAAAATATGTATACTCAGTGGACCAATATGATATTAAAGTATGTATATATTATATAAATATATATATATATATATCTAAACCTCCATGCTCACTTGTGTAGGATGAATGTCTTAGAGTCATTTATGATTATATTTTATGTTGTTGACTCTGGCTCCAGAGCCTGTGATGGAAAAGGACAGATGAGTATTTCTGAGAGCTAAGTAGCACTTATTACAAGGTTTTAACCATCTTCTACCCACATGTTTAGATTTATTTGAGTTCTCTTTATAGAATTTTCTCTTGTGTTTCAAACTTCTAAACTGTAGCCTGTAATTATGAGAACAATAAACTTTAAGTAATAATAAACCATAGTATCCATACATCCTATCTGACATGGAGTTTTGCACGATTCTGTGTTATGTTCTTGCTGTGTCCATGGAAGGGTAGATATGCTATCAGCACAGATGAATTATGTGTAAAGTGCTTGAGACACAGTACCTGGTATAGAATACCCAATAAATGTTAACTTGTTTTTAGTTGACACCTCTTTTGTGAAAGAAAGATAGGAAATGTATGCATGGAGACAATGTCCAAAACATAGGTGGTTTGTGTATGTATTCGTTGAATGAGGAGGGCACTGTGGTGTCAAAAATTCATACAACCCTGGTCTGCCATTTTTAGGAAAGAAGACTTTGACAAAGATAATTTAGCCTCCCTGAGCTTTAGCCACCTGATCCGAGGAACTGACTCATTTGAAAAGACCCTGATGCTGGGAAAGATTGAAGGTGGGAGGAGAAGGGGACAGAGGATGAGATGGTTGGATGGCATCTCCGACTCAATGGACATGAGTTTGAGTAAACTCCGGGAGTTAGTGATGGACAGGGAGGCCTGGTGTGCTGCAGTCCATGGGGTCGCAAAGAGTCGGACTCGACTGAGTGACTGAACTGAGCCTCATTTTCCTCTTCCAGTGAGCATCATAATACCCAGCTCACAGGATTGTTCTGAATGATTTGACAGCTTTTAATATTATTTCAATTAAAAAAATTCAACCATGTTATTATTAATAGTGAAAATAAGAATTGGTTATTGAATGCACTACAGTAAGCACTTTATGTGTGTGTGTTTAGTTGCTCCGTCGTGTCCTACTTGTTGCAACCCCGTGGACTACAGCCCGCCAGACTCCTCTGTCCATGTTGTTTAATCTTCACAATAGCCCTAAGTAGGACTGTTATTAGCATCTGTGTTTTTTCAGTATTTATTTATTTACTTGGCTTCACTGGGTCTTAGTTGTGGCATGCTGGATCTTCAGATCTTTGTTGTGGCAGGCAGGATCTTTTAGTTGGGCATGTGGGATCTAATTCCCTGACCAGGGATCAGATCCGGGCCCTATGCATTGGGATCACAGAGTTTCAGCCACTGGACCACCAGGGAAGTCCTCAGCATCTATTTTAAAAATAGGAAAAATGAGGCTCAAAAAATTTACAATAATGTGATTCAGATGATACAGCTAATAAGTAGATGAGCCAGGAATTGAACTTTAGCCTCTCTGATTCTAAAACATGACAGTCTTCCAGGTTACTGTGCTTTGTCTTCATTTTGTATGAAAAAAATTGCCTATAGGAAATTCTAGGAACAGAGCATGATAAATAATACCAGATAACATGTGTTGAGCTTCAGGCAGAATCCTTAGTGCTTTACATATATTATTTCATTTAATCCTTTAAAAAGTAACCTGGTAATGTATAGGTACTGTTTTTGTCTCCATTTTCCAGAGGAGGTGCCCTAACTAGGCCACCGTTACGTAGTTAGTAAGTGATAGAGCTGGAATTTGAACCCAGTAGACTGGCTGTACTGTTTCAACCACTGTTCTCTATTCCTGTTAAAGGTGAGAATTCAGAGGAGAAATACATAAATAGAATAAATCCATGTAATCTCTGCTCTTGAGGATTAATGAAATAAACCTACTATATACCACATGGCATCTTATAAAACATTTCCCAATTCATTTTCATATTTAATCTTTACCAGGGTTTAGAATAGTTTTTGACACATGAAAGCACTCAACAACTTTTAGCCATCAGTATGACAAATGATAAATACGAACACAGGGACGAGAGCAGCCTTTCTTTTATTAAAAAAGTACAAATTTCAAAGCCATGAAACTGGTAAAAACAAAAATTGATTTCTTGGTGCTGGCAAAACTCTGCATTAAAGAATGCATTAAAAGGTAGGCAAAGGCAGTAGATTCTGGAGAGTTGGCCACACAGATGAAGGGACAGGCATTCTAGGCAGAGGCCACACTTGTGTAAAGTGTGCCAGCAAACAGCACATGTTGAAGTCTAGTTCAGTCTGGGTTGAGTAGGTTTGTGGCCAAAAGTGAAGTGTTTGTGTGTAGAAAGAACTCATCGGTGGTAATCTGGAGGATTACTTTAGGAGGAAACCAGGTAAGGCAGGGAGAGCAGGTGAAGGCTATTGGAGTCATTCACATGAGATGATAAGTACCCAAAATATGACTGTGGCTGAGACCTGAGAGAAGAGGGCTTATTTAAGAGAACAAACGGGCCTTACAGGTGGTGCTAGTGGTAAAGAACCCGCCTGCCAGTGCAGGAGATAAAAGCAACACTGGTTTGATCCCTGGGTCGGGAAGATCACCTGGAGGAGGGCGTGGCAACCCACTCCAGTATTCTTGCCTGGAGAATCCCATGGACAGAGGAGCCTGGCAGGCTACAGTCCATAGGGTCACAAAGAGTCAGACACAACTGAAGCGACTTAGTATGCACACAGAGTTTGATTAGATGTGGGTGGTGAGGGAAAAGGAGTGGATGTAAACTTCAGCAAGCATCAGCCCTTGTTCAAGTACAGATTATGGACCCCATCCACAAGCTTGTGATTTCAGTAGGTCTAGAGTGGGACCTAAGAATCTGAATTTCTGAGAAGTTCTCAGATAAACCTAGAGTTGCTGGCCCAGGGACTTCACTTTGAGAACCATTAGAATAGAGGCTGCAGAGAAGGCAATGGCACCCCACTCCAGTACTCTTGCCTGGAAAATCCCACGGACGGAGGAGCCTGGTAGGCTGCAGTCCATGAGGTCGTGAAGAGTCGGACATGACTGAGTGACCTCACTTTCACTTTTCACTGTCATGCACTGGAGAAGGAAATGGCAACCCACTCCAGTGTTCTTGCCTGGAGAATCCCAGGGCCGGAAGAGCCTGGTGGGCTGCCATCTATGGGGTCGCACAGAGTCGGACACAACTGAAGCGACTTGGCAGCAGCAGCGGCACAATAGAGGCTGACTTCCAGGTCTCTTTGTCCATATACATGTCTTGTTATTAATAGATCTACTCACTGAGTTTGCAGTGCTGTTGCAAATAATCACTCTGTTCTTGACCTGTGGCTTCTGCCTCATTGTGTGAAGTACCTCTCATCTTTCTTGTGCATAAAGAGAGTTTTTAAAAATAATTGCAAGCTCACAGCACTTATTATATGCCAGTACTATTTGAAGCACTTTAATATACAGACAGTCCCCAGCTTATGCTGGTTCAACTTAACAGTTTTTCTACTTTAAGATGGTGCAAAAGTAATACATACTCAGTAGGAATCATACCTTGAATTCTGAATTTTTACCTTTACCCAGACTATTGATGTGCTATATGATCCCCTCTCATGTTGCTGGGCAGCAGCCCACCTCCCAGTCCACTTCACAATCACAAGGGTGAACAACCAATACACTTAAGACCATGGAGTATCCTGACAGACATTCTGTTTTTCACTTTCACTACAATATTCAGTAAGTTATATGAGATATTCAATGCTTCATTATAAATAGGTTTTGTGTTAGACAAGTTTGCCCAACTGTAGGTAAACTTAAGTGTTCTTACATTACATTAACATTACATTAAGTGTTCTGAGCATGTTTAAGGTGGACTAGGCCAAGCTCTGATGTTCAGTGTATTAAATGCATTTTTGACTTATGTATTTCCAATTTATGATGGGTTTATGGGAATATAACCCCATTATAAGTCGAGGAAGGTCTGTTTACTGACTCATGTTAATCTCCATAACACTCCTTAAAGTTAGTTGCTGTTATTTGCAGTTTACAGATGAGAAAGCTAAGGTACAACTTGCCCAAATCACAGAGCTAAAAAGTGTCAGAACTAGAATTAAAGCCCAGGCAGTCTAGCTCCAGAATCCATGTTCAATCCCTGGGGTCTGCTGAACAAAACTTACATTAAAACACTTTCGATGTATGGCTCAGTAGTGTACCTCTCACTGCCATAAAGCCCCTCATTATCTGAGTTTTGGAAATGTACAGCGAGAAGATCATTATCATTTCATTCACCTTTGCTAAAGTGTACTGTGTTCTGGGTATTGTGCTGGGTCAGAGCCTTGCCCTCAGGGTGCAGCACGTCTGTAGGGGAGACAGATGTTACTTAGAGTTAAACTCACGGCACTGTTTGCACAGTGAAGATTACGATAGAAGTGCTGGAACACCCAGAGGAAGGAGAGAATATTTCTGACAGGATTGGGAAGGACTCCCCAGACAGGGTATTCCTAGGACACAGTATTTAGTAAAAGCATAGGTGGCAACTGTCAAAATTTAACAACAACAAACAGCGCAGCTTTAACAAGGCCACACCATTTGATGGCAGAGCTCTGCTGATTGTAAAAGGCTGGCAGACAGTCTCCTGGAAAGCCTCATTTAAGGGACATTTGCTACTTCGTGAATTCAACCTTAATCCAAGGTCTGCCCTTCAAGTTTAGAAACCTGATTTTCATCAGTAAAAGAGACAGAGCTCATATTAAGCAAGTTCTCGGGGACTGCTGTAAAGACCAAAATGTCAGTTTCCAGTCGACGTTGCCCTAGGGCTTGTGGCGCCCACACTTAGCTGAGTAAGACTCCTTCTCTCTGCCTGTGCTTGAATGCCTCTTGCCTGTGAGGCTCCTCACTCTGCAGCCTCCTGGGATGAACATGTTCTTAAGACTAATGTCTTTAATCAGGCTACAGCCTGGTTTGGCTGGTTGGGTAGCTATAAAGTCTTTTTGGGGTGACTTGGCATTTCCTGCTTTCGTCACATATATAGACTATGTATTTAGCTCCTCCTAGGGCTGACTTTCCCCAGTTTCTGAGTTCTTAGTGAAACATCTCACTCCCTGGGCTCTGACCTCACCCTCTTTTTGATCATATCATTTATTGAATGTATATGTGCCAGGCTTTCTCCTTGACTCATCCTCCTCCAAACCATCCTCACAACTCTGCCTTCTAAGTATCTCTCAAATCTGTCCCCTGCGCCACTCCCCCAGCTCAGGTCTCCATCATCTCTCTGCAGGTTTTTGCTTAAGCTTCCAAATCTCCTTGCCACCAATCTCGGTTTTTTTCTCTGCTTCCAGACCATCTTCCATGTGGCAGTCAGATTCTTATAGATTCGAAATCTGCCCTATCACCCCTGTAATAAAACATCCACTGATCCCCGTCATATTAAGGTTCGTAGCCTAACCCCTTGAAGGCTTTTCCTTAATAACTTTCAAGTTCTGACTGGTATTGAATCAGTAATAGCTTGACCATATAAGATGTGTTTTCTTTACTCCCTTTAAACAAATCTTGAGAAAATGCCACTTAAAGGAAACACAGCCACTCTAATATGATTGTAGTATATAGAATCCTTTTATAGAGTGTGCGTAATTTTATTCTCTAACTTGATGTTTTTCAACAAGTAGGTTGTAATTTCTTAGTTGGGTTGTGAAGTCGGTTTAGTGCAGCCAGCAGCATGGAGAAGATGGAAACAGTAGTATAGGCACTTGGTTCCAGACCACGTAAAGTGAGTATCACAATAAAGTGAATCACATGTGTATATAAAAGTTGTGTTTCTACTACATTGTAGTTTATTTTTAAAATGTGCAATAGCATTATATCTAAGAAAACAAGTATCTACCCTAATTTAAAAATACTTTATTGCTAAGAAATGCCAAAACAATTTACAATCGTTACATCAAAGATCACAGATCACCATAACAAGTGTAATAGTAATGAAAAAGTTTGAAATGTTGCAGGAATTGCCAGACTGTGACACAGAGACACAAAGTGAGCAAATGCTGTAGAGAAATTGAGCCCATGGACTTGCTCCACGCAGGGTTGCTGCAGACCTTTAATTTATAAAAAGCATAATATCTGCAAAGTACAATACAGCAGAGAACTGTAAAATGAGGTATGCCTGTAAATTAGAATGAATACCCATGTACCAATAATCAGCTTCAATGAATACCAGTTCATGTCCAATCTTATTTTATATATATTCCTACCCAGTTCCCTTTCAGATTATGTTGAAGCAAACCTTATATTACACTTGTAGATTTTTTAGTATATTAATAATCAGAATTTTAAAAAATTGTGAAATAGAATTTGTTATTAATATATACCAGGTCACAAGATAAAATGAAAGTCATTTTTTTTAAGTGTCTCTTTTCAAGTAAGAAATGTGGGTCCTCATGTATATACAGGTTAATAATGTAAAGGATTATCTTATGGAGGGAAGGTGTGTCTTTGCTGAAAGACCCGACTTATTTTTCTTCTCCTCTGCAGTACGTGTACAGAATGTGTTCAGCTGTCCAAGACCTGAGAGATTAATTTCAGCCTCTCCTTTCTATTTCCTCTGGAGTCAAAACTTGAGAGGACTGAGTTATTTTGTAAAAAGGAAAAGAGACAAGGAAAAGTAGCTGACATTAAGAACCATCTCTTAGAGCCTGTCTCTAAGGCATTCAGTATGCATTACCCTACTTAATGCTCACAACACTATCACAGATAGAAAACATGATGTATAGAGAGATGGAAATGACTTAGCCAATACCCTAGCTTAGGTGCATTGACTTTGAGACCAGTTCTTCCAGCACACCAGGCTGCCTTTTGCTTCTTTGGCCTTCTAATGCCCTTTGAGCCTGAGTGTCAACAGATACCAAATGCAGCAGCCCTGGCCCCTAAGCAAGAACTGATGTTCTCAAAGAAGACCCCGAGCAGCTCAGCCTCCTGAGAAGGTTCCTGGCCTTACTGTTTGCTAGCTGTGTGACTTTGGGTAAATCTCTTTAACTTCTCTGGTCTTCAGTGGGGATTACAGTTACTTCACAGGGTTGTTGTGAAGATTAAAGATGATGAATATAAAGTTTTCACTCCTGCTACATGGCAGATATTCAAGTAAGAGCCGTCATGTCTGTGTTTTAAGAAGACAGAAAAAAATATTTTAGGAAAATGTCTGTATATGATTAAGGGAATAAAGTTGTTGAAATAAAGTTGTTATCTTGAAAGTTTATTGATACTAAATGTTCCCCACTGGTTCTGGATAAAACTATCCCACATTGTCCAGCATTATTCTCTTTTGTTTGCATCAATTCATGTAGTCCTCACAACAACACTTGTGGTAGGTGTTATCCTCATTTTACTGATGAGAAAACCGGAGCACAGAGAGGTTAAGTAATTTGCCTGAAGTCAAAGGCAGTTATCAAGTGGTTAGGCCAAGATTCTAACCCAGGCAGTCTGGCTTCAGAGCACGGGAAAGAATATTAATAAAACCTGCTATATCTTGAGGGGTGGGGGGTGGGGACGTGAGATTCAAGATAAACTTTGGGAAGGTGGTTCATAAATACTATGTGTATTCTAAGATCTTGGGTGGCAGGCAGACTGGGACTGGGGTTAAGATACAGACTCTAGTCTGGCTGCTTGGGTTGAGTCCTAGCTCCGCCACTTAACTAGCCTTGTTATCTTCAGCGGATTACTTAATCCTCTGCTTCATTTTCTCAACTATAGAAATTGAGGTTGTAAAAGGACATACCTGATAGGATTATTTTGAGGATGCAATTAGTTGGTACATAAGAAGGTTTTAGAATAATGCCTAACAAAGTTCTAAGCAAATGATGGTGATGAAAATAATATGATGATGAAGCTGTCCAGATGTCAAAGAAGAACAGGAAACAAGCCGAGAAGTTTGAGAACCCTTGGATTGAATCCCAGTTCTTCCCCCTCTCCCCTGCCTTTGGCCACCCTACTCACCTTGCAGGAATCTTTAGTTCCTTGACCAGGAATTGAACCCTCCCCCATCAGTGAAAGTCCCGAGGCCTAACCACTGAACCTCCAGAGAATTCCCCCCAGTTCCTAATTTGATCTCAGGAACATTTCTAAACTGACTCAAATATTCTCAAAGCAGAGTTGCCCAGAATAGAAGTAGTGTATGTAAATGCCTTCAGCATAATGTCTGCCACTGAATAGAAACTTGATAAATATTAGGTCCCTCATTCTCTCAGTAATGAGCATCTACTATGTGTAACAATGGTGTTAGGCTCCGTGGAAGATGCAAATGCGAGACATTCTCTGTACCTTCAGATAGAAATCTGAAGAGTGGGACTAATATGGTCATCGATAATCAATGTAAGGATTAAAAATACATATAGTGCTAAGTGCTGAGAGAAAATTAATCTCTGAAGAGGGAGCTAGACCTCCACTGGGAGATACAGGAAGGCTTCCGATAAGAAGTAGTGGTGGTTGTGGGCTTGGAGGCCTGGTGGGACTTCAGTCCCACTCAGGATTAGTTGGCTTGGTGCCTATAGGAGACCAGGCCATCTCTGCTCCTGTGGTATTCATGCCTGCGAGCCCAGGAGGAAGTTGGCTATCTGCAGTGCCCAGTGCTGACAGACTGGGCAAAGCTCTGTGAGCTGAGGGGTTTGGGTTCCTGAGTACACTATAACTGGAATTTCCAGATCTGGAAGCTCTAGCTTTGTGGTCAGATAGGCTGCATTCTTGGGCCCTTGTTGATCTGCCAAGACCATGACACGAGTGCTCAGAGAAAAGGGAAAAGGTTGTATTTTCTCTGCTGCTTATTAAGGAAAAGTGAGAGAAACTGCCCAGGTGAGCCTTGAGGCTTCTGCCCTCTGCTTTGACCAGGACTCCCACTCCGTGCCCTGCCCACCTGTAGGCCACAGGCAGGGTTGGGGGGAGCACCAGATGGGGCAGACAGATCTGGTTGTAAGGCTTGGTCTCGGGGAAGTCAGCCATTCTGAACCTCAGCTTCATCAACTGAAATGGGGGTGAGTATTTAATAAGATGAAATTAAATGAGAATCTGTATAAAACACCTAGCTTAGGGTTTGGCACATTACAGTCAGTCACCATTTGATGCATCAGTTGTGTTGCTCAAGACGTAGGATACAGACCCAGCCCAAAAGGAGACAGATTGCCATCTTGCCCCCCTGACCTGTGTTCACCTCCCTACCCCCCACTCCCTCACAGAAGTCTCCAGGGACCCCTGAATCCATCCTACACACTCCACCTTGGAGTGATCCTTCTCGAATACCTCCTCAAGCTGCTCCCTTGCTCCTCACCCTTAGTCGAGCTCCCACCCTCCCCACCCCCATGCAACCTGCTGGGCTGCACTGCCAGGGGCTCACTTGCTCCAGAGCTGATTCTTCTATTTATTACTGTTAAAATGTACATTACCTAAGACAAAATATGGGGCTCCAAAGAAAGTTTGTGCTGGAGACAGGTTCATTCTCCTCTGTCTCCCACCACCCGCAGGGGCTGGGAACCAGAGTCTGTGAGCAGGGCGGTGTCTCAGTGCGGTGCTCGGCCAGCAGCCTGCACTCCCACACTCCAGCAGCTCCTTTCCTCCTGTCCGCTCCTCGCCGGCCCCTCCTGCTCTGTGCCCACGCACTTTGAGGGCAGCCCCAAGCCCCTGACCCCATTCAGGTACAGCCCCGGCAAGGCGGGTTCTGCACTTAGGCAGGTGGGAAAGGCATTGGTGACGCCATTACTCCTCGATACGGAGCACAGGCTCAATGCTGGGAGTGGAGGGGCCTGGGGTAGGTCCTGGCGTTGCCACTGGCTCTCTGTGTGACCTTGGACAAATCCCTGGGGTGGGGGAAGGGGGCTCAGTTTCTCATTGTCTCGACGACCGTGGACGGGAGTGGTCTCGCCCGGGGACCGCAGGTCGGCTCTCGGACACCGATGCCCCTGCCAGGCAGGGAGGCGCCCGGCCGGGCGGGGAGGAGCCGCGGGGCCCGCCCCGCCCACCCCGTCCAGGTGCGGCCACCAGAGCCGCCGCTACGGCAGCCGCCGCCGCGAGGGGCCGCCCGCGCCCCCTCCGAGTCGGGCCCGCGTCCATGGCCTTTCTGACCGCCTGGAAGGGGGCGGCCTCCGGGAAAAGCGACTACAGGTACCAGGCCGGGTGGGGACTCGGCTGGAGGCGCGGGTGGGACTGCCGGACGGCAGCCGACAGAGGGACAACTGACGGGACGCAGCTGGAGACGGCAGCGTGCGGGTTGCTGGGCGCGGGGTAACGGCCGGAGGGCCCCGGCAGGGGCAGCCCACTGCCTCTCACCACCGCCCGCCCCACGTGTCGCTTGCTCGCGTGTTATGGCCCCCTGCAGGGCTGGGCTTGGGAGTGAAGAGATACCACCCATCGCCCAAACGCCGCTTCCGGTGCCTCACCTGTGAGGGCAACTCAGGTGAGCTGGACCTGGGCCGGACTGGGAGTCAGGTGTGGGCAGCTGCGCCTCTCCTCCAGCAGGGCTGCTCACACCCCTCACCCTCCACATCCGGGGCAGCAGTGTGGAGGGAAATCCTGTGTCCCAGTGGGCATCCATGTGCACACAGCTCCTCCTAGTCAGCCCTTCAGGGCTGTGTCATCACCTCTGGTGTCACCCCCAACTCCTGGGTGAGTGGGTATCTCCAGACGTGTTCTCATGAGAAGGGGGAGAGGGGACAGCCCTGGCCTCTCTTCTGAGCTTTGACCCCTAATTCCTTTCCTTTGTATATTTAAAGTTCACCCTCCTGCGCCCTGGAGAAGGGCAATCTAACTGCCCTCCCAACACCTCCATCTGACTGTCCTGTTGGCACATCAAACTCGGAAAGCCCCAAATCAGACTTCACATCCCACCCTCAAACCTGTTCCTCCTGTGTTCCCATCTCAATGAAGGGCATAGTCATCCACTCAGTTGCCCAAGCCTGGAATCTGGGAGTCATCTCTGTCACCTCCCTCCCTCACCTCCACCCTGGTCTCCAAGTTCTGCTGATTTTAGCTTCTTGATGACTCTCGAAGCTGTTCATTCCCCTTGGACTATTGCAACAGCCCCTAACTTTTCCATTTCCTGACCATCCTGCAGACTGGTCTTTTCTAAATCAAAAACCAGACCATGTCATTTTTCTGTTTTAAAACTCTTCTATGGCTTTCTATCACTTAGTGGTGAGAGGTAAAGACTCTCCAGGGGAGGGGCTGTGACCTGCCCAGGCCCACTTCCTATCACTCCCTGACCCTCATTCTGTTCCAGCAACAATGGCTGGCTTTGTAGAATTCACAACTGTGCTGAGCTGCTCAGGGCTACCTCTGCCTGGAATGCCATCTACCACTCCTGACAGTCACCCCATAAGATTCAACTTTAGATGATCTCTTTTCTTTATATATATATATATTACTCTTAAACTTTTAATTCAAGGGTAGCATACATACAGAACAATGCACACACTTTAAGTGTACAGAGCTCCATGACTCTTCACAAGGTAACCGGTACCCATGTAACCAGCACCCAGATTAGGACACAGACCACTACCAGCCCCCAGTGTCTCCCTGGTGCCCTCCCAGGGGCAAGCCCAAAAAGGTAACTACTATCCTGACTTCTAATACCATAGCTTTGATTTTTCTGGGTATTTTTGTTTGTGTGTTTGTTTTAATTGAAGTAGAGTTGATTTACAATGTTGTATTTAGCTTCTGGTGTACACAAAGTGATTCAGCCATGAGGAAATGGCAAACCACTCCAGTATTCTTGCTGGGATAATCCTGTGGACATAATTCTGGAGGTTATGGGGTTATAGAGTCAGACATGACTGAGCACAAACACATGCGCACACACACACACGTATATGTGGCTTAAAATAGAGCAATGTGATGGACAGTAAAATCCATTATGCCCAAAGCATTTCTAGCAGTGAGGATATTTCCTGTCAAAGCCTGAGATGTGTCTGAAGAGCAGAGAGGTGTGTGTGTCATTGAGGATCCAAACTACAGAAGAGGGCAGTTTGGATTTTATTGTGTATTGAGAGCCACTAGAGGGCGTTAGGGAGGGGATTCACATATTTAAAGCTGACCCTGCTACCCGTGGAGAAAGGATATTGCTGAGAAGACAGACCATTTTAACACTGCGTCATGGTCACCCCCTTCTGTCTCCCCTCTACATATGAAAAGGGGACAGGGTTCATCTACCCCCATGTCCTTGAAGCCCAGCACAGTATGCTTGGGTTTTGATGAGAACATGGGGGAATGATTTCTGAGGAGGGTGAGATCGCTTGGCTGAGGGGATGAGGAGCAGCCCAGTCCACGTGGCTTTCTTGCCTGCCTGCCCTCCTGTGAGACCCAAGTTGTGCTCCGTCTTGTAGCCCCCTTTGTGAAGAGTGTAGGTGAGGACCTGAACACGCCTGGCTTTCTACCTCAGCTGGAACTTGCTGGACACAAATACCCAGAGAATTCTGACTCCCAGATGCCCTTACAGAGTTTCTCACCTGAGGCAACAAACCAGATCTCCATTCTCTCAGCTCAGGACCTGTGACTTCTTCACCCTCGGCCCTCACCCACCACACTGCCTTGTCTCTCACAGCCTGGCCAAAAGGGTAAAGGGCTTGGGAAGGTGCTCAGCCCCCACTTTACCATACATGCTGGCGCTATGACCCTGATTCAGCTGCCTGACCCACGTGAGCCTCAGTTTACTCATCTGAAAACAACAGCTGCTCACTGAGCTGTGGGAAAACCTGGTGAAGCCACGTTGGTAAAGGACCTGACAGCCAGCCACTGGGGCAGATTTGGTGATCAGTAAATGTGAGTTCACTGCTACAAGGGAATCCTCCATCTATGGTATTTGCATTTAACAGAAAGGATTCGGAAAGATTTAGGGGCTTCCCTGGTGATCTAGTGGTTAAGAATCTGCCCGCTCATGTAGGGGACAAAGTTCAACCCCTGATCCAGGAAGATCCCACATGCCACAACTACCAAAGCCTGTGTGTTTAGAGCCCATGCTCCACAACAAGAGAAGCCACTGCAATGAGAAGCCATCACGATGAAGAGGAGCCCCACTCACCACAACTAGAGAAAGCCTGTGTGCAGCAACAAAGACCCGGCACAGTCTAAAATAAATAAATAAATAAATGAATCTTTAAAAAAAGGGAAAAAAAGGAAGGTTTGGGAGCCAATGGTGTGATTGCAGGCACCAGAACTGGGAAGCCAGGAACTGTTAGAAGAGGGAAATGATGCCTGTTCATCTTAATATAGTGACGGCCACCTACTTGGCCTATAAACAAGGTGCCTTACCAGTCATACCAGTACATGCTCCCCACCGTGGCTGCTCCTGTAGGAGAGGAAGTGCAAGCAGGCAGGATGCTTTTGAGAGAGTAATTCAGTGGCAGAGCTGCTGTGGGAGAGAGGGCTGCCCCGGGAATGGAGGGACCTTTCCGAAAAGGCCAGGGGACTGCTGCGGCTGCTGTTGACAGATTTCCTGCTCTCAGTTTGAGCCTGAGTTCAAGGAGCTCTAAGATGCCTCCAGATAGGGGGTGTCAAATTTGATGACTGGAATCCTTGGACTGTTATGGGGTCCCTTCCTTGGCTTTGGATCTGGACTCAAGGCCAGTGCTGAATTTTCACCTATGGGATTCTCAGATCCTGTGAGTTGAGGCATCTGTGATTATCAGACTCATGATTTAAAATGCCAAGTTTTACGGTGTTGAAGCTACTGACCCCAGGATTTTGATTTACCCCTGTGGCCAAGGGCAGATGCATGGGGTGGGAGAGGGCTCTGATGTGGGAGGCACCATGTGGCCCCTTCGATTCTGGTGAGGATACCATGGCCCAAGGTGGTAGCATGCCTGACATATTCGGAGAAGAACAAGGAGGCCAGTGTGGCTGAATCAGAGAATAAAGGAAGATGACGCCAGAGAGAGAGAGATGGCAGGGCAGGAGGACTGGTGAAGACTTTAACTTTTGCACGGAGCACCATGGGGAGCCAGTGCCAAGGTGTGAACAGAAGAGTGATATGATCTGATCGTAGGGCTGGGGCTGTGTGGAGAGTAGACAATAAAGGGACATGGGTAAGAGCAGAGAAAACAGGGGACAATGCAGTCATCCAGGCAAATAAATTCCCTATAAATTCAGTATCTGCAGAATAGTTCAGTATAATTCATTGAACAATTCCTTATTTATGGGCATTTAAATGATTTCCAGCTATATCTTTATTATAACAAACACTATGATGAACATCCATGTACCATAGATCTTTGTGTCTGTGATTATTTCTTAAGATATGATTGCTGCCCAGGTGTTACTGGTCATCTTTCTAAGGCTCTCAGCCCATAATTCCAGTTACCCTTCAGAAAGATAGTGCCGCTTTCTACTCCCACCAGCAGTGAGTGAGGTGGCACTTTTGCCCTGAGGGAGGTATCAGGTGTCCAGTGGGTGTTGCCCTGTGGTCCTGGCCAGGTCTGGGTGCATGTCATAGGGGAAGTCCCTGTTCTCTGGCTAGCCTTGCAGGTTTCAAAACTCTTTCAGGTCCATTTGCTTATTTTATTGCTCAAATCAGTCTTGTTATCCCTGCTTTATGAGTGAGGAAACCAAAGCTCAAAGAATAACGACCAGGCCCATTCTAAGACTTTATGTCTATTAACTCATTTAATCCTTACAACAAGCCAGTGAGGTTGGTGCTGTCAACATCCCCATTTCAAAGACAAAATCACTGGTCAAGGGTGTCAGAGGTGGGGTATAAGCCCCAGCTTGCAAACCTGCTCTCTGGAACAGTCCCTCCCTGCCCTGACTGAAGCCAGTAGGGTGACTTGCTTGGGGGCCACACAACTAGGACATGGTGGGGCTGGGAGTCTAGCTGTATCTTCTTGATTCTGCAGCTCTGACCTCTGACAGGATGCCACTCAATGCCAGAAACCGCTCATTAGCATTCTGCATCTTCTTTTCATTCAAAATTGTTCTTGGTTTTTGTGCCTGATGGGGTGTCCCTTTCTTAGACCCACCCTTGGTAGCTCTGGGGGACCAGACTTTTGAAAAAGAGCTCAGATCCCAGAAACCAAGAACATCAGAGCAGGGAGGGCCCTTGACCTCCTGGTCCAACCTTCTCTTCCTTTTATATTTGGTGGGGAGAGAGAAAATAAGGGCCAGAGTAAGGCAGTAACTTGTCCAAGATCACACAGCTAGTAAGGACCAGGGTCCGTGGGGAGGAAGGGGGGAGGCCCAAGGAGCAGGCCTAGTCCCCCTAAGGGCCCCTCTCCAGGGAGTATTGAAGAACTGTGACTGGCTTGGCCCTCTTCCAGGGCCCTTTGTGGATGAGCCTGTTTACTTGTGAATTATTAACGAGCTCAAGCCTGTAACCTGCTGGGTGGAGCTCACTCACTCACTTTAAGGAAAACCAGCTTTACAGTCGCCAGCTCAGCTGGGTTAGGAGGGCTGTAGGGTCTGAGGGGTAATTCTGGGTTTTAGAGACAGTGGAGGTGGGATGCTTCATGTAAGGGAGAGGCCTGGAGAAAGGCACTGAGAAGGCAGCTGTGAAGAGGGAAGGGGACCAGGGGTCACCTGTGTAATGCTTGGTAAGCTTACGAGCATCCCTGAGAGGCTGGCACTGTTACCGCAGGTTTACAGATGGGAAGACTGAGATTCAGAAAGGCAGAGGCAGAGCTGACTCCACAGCTTAAGCTCCTTATACAACGACATCACTTTTCACACGCTCAGACCCCTATTTGTGTGACATCTCCCCCACCCATTTCCACACATTTTCTCTATAGGATAGAGTTGAGATTTGGTTTAAGACATGTCTAGACCTGAGTGGAGAAGGAAATGGCAACCCACTCCAGTGTTCTTGCCTGGAGGATCCCAGGGACGGGGGAGCCTGGTGGGCTGCAGTCCATGGGGTCGCACAGAGTCGGACACGACTGAAGCGACTTAGCAGCAGCAGCAGCAGACCTGAGTCCAAGTCATACTTGGTTCAATCCTCAGTTTTCTCATCTGTAGGATGGGAGATAAAGCTACTGTGGAACTTTCTAGAGCATTCTGAGAGGTTAGTTATTGAAGGTTTTTTTTTTTTTTTTTTGGTCACACTATGCAGCTTGCAGGATATTAGTCAGATAGCATCACCTACTTGATGGACATGAATTTGAGCAATCTCCAGGAGATAGTGGAGGACAGAGGAGACTAGAATGCTGCATTCCATGAGGTCACAAAGAGTCAGACACAACTTAGCAACTGAAAAACAAGTTCCCTGATCGGGGACTGAACCCAAACCCCAGCAGTGAAAATGCTGAGTCCTAACCACTAGACCACCAGGGAATTCCCTGAAGGTCGTCTTAAGCTGAGAGATGGTATCAGTGAAATCAGTCTATATGAGGCTTCTCAGGGCCACTGAGAAGTGCAGTGAGCCCAGTTGTTTGCTTTTGCTGGTTGGGGAGAAAATGAGAGAGGAAAGCAGGCCTACCATTTCCTAGGCACAAAGCAGCAGAAAGAAGGTCCCCTGGCAAGGGAGGAAGGAACCCCGGACTCAAGATGCTCTTCTGGTCCCCTGGTAATAAGTAGGTGACCTGAGCAAGGTCACCTGGGTTGGGAGATGGAAATAATGGTGACTCATGGGCTCCCCAGGTCTGGGGCTGAGCCAGAGCTCCTGGGGGCTGGGAACTGCCTGGGTGGAACCCTCCTGAAGGGTAGGCCACTCTGATGCTCTGATTCACCAGGTGAGTGGCTCCAGCATCACTGCTACTATTGTGGTGTGGACAGAGTTCCAGTTCTGAAGGCAGAGCTGAGCCTCAGTTTTCATCTGTTACAAGGTGGAGAATAATAGCATCTACCTTGGCCCCACCACAACCAGCATCAGAGCACTTAAATAGTGCTGAAGGCACATGCCAGGCACTATCCTGGGCATTTTACACAGAGGAATTCTTAATCTTCAAGATGACCCCGTGAAGCAGGCAGAATTTCCATTTTACTGAGGAAGAAACTGAGGCTCCGAGAGGTAGTTAAATGTGTACATTAAAATAAGATAATCCACTTTATATACTTAACATATACAGCACATAATAAGCCGGTGATGAATGTCAGTCATTATTGTAATCATTACCTCAGAGGAAAATGGTAAAGTGCTAAGCCCAAGTTTCAAGGTTTTGGTGGTTAGCTGGGCACTGACACAGAGATGTCTGACCAGACGCAGAGGCTTCCGGTCTGATGGCATAGACAGTCACATACAAACCTCACCCCACCCCGACCACACAGATGGTGTTTGCCCCAGGTCATGGGGGGGTCAGAATGGGTTAGAGCAGTGTGTGCCCAGGAAGCTACTGCCCCCATTAGGGAGGAAGGGCTTCCTGGAAGAGGAGGCATCTGAACTGAAACTTTCAGGGTGAGTAGGAGCTTTCACACATGGCAGGTTTTTAATAAATGTTGGTCAAATACAACTAAAGATTTACCTTGAAGATAAGGTAGCATAAAGCTTCAGAACACCTCACTTACCTGGCCCCTTCCAAAGCTCTGGGAGGACCCTCTAAATTTTATATTGATAAATTTGTATTCTTTTTTTTTTTTTAAAGAAGCCTTTCAATTATATGCTTTTGGATTGTCCCTTGGTTAAACAAATGAATAATACATAACAAGGAAGAACGTGTGTTCCAGGCAGAGGGAACTGCATGTGCCAGTGCCTAGAGACCTGAAAGTGCACGGCATGTGACAAGACACTCCCCACCCCCCATCCCCATTTGAGTTTCCTCCACCAGCCTCCTCACCCAGGCTCCTCTTTAACACATTGCTGGGCTTCTCACCAGCTTCACAAACTCCAGCTGTCATCAATGTGCCTTTGCCACTTCCACGCTCTTTGATCCATATACCCATCTGGTACATCCTTTCTACAACTTCCTTGTGTATAAACAATACAAACTTCAAAACTCAACTCTGTGTCCACCTTCTCTAGTAAGCCTCCAGCTTCTGTAGCATTCTCCCTTACTCAGACTTCTAAAGATGATGGTGGATGTTATCATAGTCTGCTCCTTGTAGTTAAATAGCTTTTTCATGCCTATGTCAGAATCCCAGAGGTGTGATGGCCCTTGCTTGTGAACATCTGGCCTCTGCTCACATATGGACAGAATAAAAACCCACTACCTTTCCAGGCAACCTGCTTAGATTCAAACAGTTGCCCCCAAAGCCTCTCCCCTCCTGCCACCAGGCCCAATCTGCCTGGCTCCTCCAGGACCTAGTCCAAGCCCTCTTTCTAACATGGCTGCTTCTACAGGCTCCTCCTATTTCCTTTTCTGACATCCTGGAGCTCAGGGCTGATCCAGGGGTGCTGGAGCCCCTCCTCCCTCTGTCCCCTGCCTTTGTGAAGGGACAGCTCTAATGGCAGCCACGTGCTCTGATGAGTCATGATCAACAGCATCTGGAGCCTGGAGGTGGCCGCTGGTTAACTCTTCATGGGCCAGTGGCTCTTCTGCCAGGAGGCCTGGTCGGCTTTAACTTAACTCTGGTCCTAGACATATGCCTGAGGCCTGGGCACACAGTAGGCATCAGAAGTGTTATGGGTGACCCCACATAGGCCCTGGGGATTCAGGGGAGAGGAGACCAAGAAGGCAAGAGTGTGTGGAGCCAGGAGGGCTGAGTTCCGATCACGACTTGCCATTTTTAGGTGAGTGGCCTTGAGCAAGTCACAGGAACTCCGTGCCTCAGTTTCCCCATCTGTAAAATGGCAGTTGTGAGGATTCTTTGGGGAGGCAAGTGTGAACTGCTGGCTGGCAGTGAGTGCTAAATGGCATGATTTTCTGCCTTCTGGTCTCCTGCAAGCACAGCCAAGCTGTGGGAAAGTGGGTGGGATTAAAATTCAGGTCTTTCTCTGCATGACTGCCCCCCACCAATGCAGTAGGATGATGAAGGGCTCAGGTCAGGGGCGCTGAGAGGGGGGCGCTGTGGGGATGGGAGAGTGGCAGGGAGGTGGACCTCAGGTCTAGGAGAACTTTCTGGGCCCAGATTGGTGGGGCTCCGTGAGGAAGGCGTGAGCCCCCCCTCCCGGGGGCTGAGCGCAAAGGGTTCTTGGGCATGGGCAGGGCAGACCTTGGGCGCCCCGGCTCTCACTGCCAGAGCGGGGATGGGGGCTGTGGAGGGCGCCCTTCGCCGGCCCCAGGCAACCCTCCCACCCGCGCCCGCCGCAGGGCCCGCGTCTGCGGTCGGCCGCGGGCGGGCGGCGGCCTGGCCCCACTGCGCGGGTGGGCAGACCGAGGCCCGGCCCGGCCCCGCCGCCTTCCCCGCCCCCGGCGCGCCCCTCCCCGGGCGCCGCGTCCGCGGCTCGGCCGCACAGCGCCCGCTCGGGGTTCCGGCGGCAGCACCTGGGCCGCGGCTGGCGTCCGCGGGGGCACGCTGCCCGCCCCCCTCGGCGGCACGCTGCCCGCCCCCCTCGGCGATGACCACGGCCGGCGCCTCGGGCGCCCCACCTGCGGGGTAAGTGAGCGGCGGGGTGGCCCGAGGGGGCACGGGCCGGGCCGGGTCGGGACGGGGGGCGGCGCCGGGCCCGGTCTCCCCAACGGCCCGCACTGCGGCTTCCAGCCCCTGCCTCCGGGCGCCGCCGCCGCAGCCGGGGAGCGGGAAGGGGGCTGCGCGGGGAGGGTGAAGGCCCCGGGGACCCTGGGTCGGGCACTCCCCTCTTGGCCCCAACTTTGTCGGAAGCTGTGGCCGCAGCCACGTCAGAGCCTCCTCCCTCCCTGCTGGCGTTTACACCTGAGCCCACCGTCATCACCTCCGTTACAGGTGAGGGACCTTAGCCAGTAGCTCTTAGATGACTTGTCTTAGGTCTCCCAGGAGGTGAGAAGTGGGCCTGAGATTTGAAACCAGCAGGGTCTGATGCCAGGCACTACTTCATCTTCAGGCGTATTCGAAGGAGTTAAAAGGCTAAGCGAGGACGCGGCCGGGCCCCCTGGGCATGACAGGAACAGCGGGAGTAAAGGTGGCCGTTGTCACTTTCAACGTGGCACTTGTGTCCATCGCCACTGCACCCCCCGAGGAACCGGTGGGGCCCTACACTGCCCGCAGCAGTGAGCGGCTCTTCGCCATTCGTGGGCCCCGCTGCTAGGGGTTGGGAGCCAGAGCTCCTAGGAAGTCGTTGGGTGGAGATCCGGCCCAGGTGAGCTGGGAGGGGTGCCATTCTGCCTGGAGCCTGGCCAACAGGACCGTATTTGCGTAGGGCCTCAGGACTAACACACGAATAGGGAGGCGACAAGGGTCGTGCCACCTGTCAGCTGGCGGCCTCCACAGGGCCCTTGTATGTTCCAGACTGAGGGCTCGGAAGTTGGGTGGCGGGGGGGACTCCCTGTCCTAGGGGAGGGTTGCCTGGTAAGTCAGGCAACGTTTTGTGTGACTTTGACCAAGTCCTTTATCCTCTCTAGACTTCTGGTCCCTCCTTTGGAAAATACAGGGAGACTGGGCTGGCTGCTCCCTTCCTTCTCTGGGCCGGTCTCCGTAAATCTGGAAGCTAGTTAAGTCTGTCTGCCCAGCCCTGAGCATCACCCCCACTGGGCCAAGAAAATTGATTTTCAGGAGAAAAGGCAGGTGTGGAGCAAGGGCACCTATCGAAGAATCCTGAACCCCCAGACTAGAACCCTCATTCATCCTCTTCCTTGCACCTCACATCCCTGCCTGAGTCCTCTCTACAACTCTAGGCTCCTGGGGCCCCTCCTGGGGCCTTCAGGGCAATGAGCTTGCCCTTCTGCACCGGCAGGTCACCTTCTACTAAACCATACCTGCCCATTTGCGTGCCCTCAAGTTCCATCTGGTCCCAGTCAGTGCCTTCTGGTGGGGTCTGAGCAGAGCAGGGGCAAAGCAGTTCCTTCACCACAGACACTCATTCAGTGACTCAACAAACTCCCAGGCCTACTCTGAGCCCAGCTCCATGTGTGAGGGTCAGTGGTGAACAAACCAACATTTACATCTCCATCACTTCAAAAATTATGAAATATTTTCAACCTTTGGAACAGCATAGCCAATAATAAAATGAACTCTATGCCCTTGCCAGCAAGCTTTTTCAGATGTTAATATTGTGCCCCATTTATTTCATATTCTTTTAAAGAAATAAACCATGGCAAAGATGGTCAAAGCCCCTGTGGACCACCTCTACCCTTCCCTCTACAGAGACAGTCACAATTTTTTTCTGAATTTTTTTCTGGTTTTATAATTTTTGTCTTTTTATTCTTTTACTGAGTATGTTTAACCCTAAAAGTTATGTAGTTCTTTAAATTTTTTCTGTAAATGGAGTCATACAGCATAAATCATTCTGCAACTCGCTTTTACCCATTCAGCTTCAGATTTCTGAGATCAAGGTCTCTTGATCCTTGAAACTCTGGTCTGCACTTGCCTTCCAATGTATGGTATGCCACCTGATGTAGGGACTCTTTATTTATTTATCCAGCCTTCCTGAGGTGGAAGGAAGGTCCACCTGAACCTGAGATGGTTCCCAGGATCTTGTTATTCAAACAATATTCTCAAGTGATTGTCTTGCACATGTATGAGTGTTCTTCCAGGTTCCCAGGTAGGAGTGGAATTGCCCAGTAGTAGGACATGTGCATTCAATTTTTAAAGTTACTTAGTTTCATTATAAAAGTGGTGCTGCTCTGTAAAAGAAATGATGGAAACATCTTAGGGAAAAAAATTGCTAACATTTCGTGAGTACTTTTTATTGTGCTTTACACTGTCTCAGTCATTCTTACCAGCAACACTGGGAGGTAGCTACTGTCATTCCCATTTCATTGATGAGGAAACTGAGGCTCATAGAGGTTAAAGAACTTTCTCAAGTTTTTCCAACAAGTGATTGCTAAGCTGCATCTATAGTCCAGGGTTGTCTGCTTTCAAAACTCCACACTACCTAGGCCACACCACATCACTCCCTGCCACGTGGTACTGGCTTTTTGCACAGCTAAGGGTGACTCTGGAAGCAGAGTCCCAATCATATTTGCAGTTTAGAAGGGTCATTGTGGAAGCAACAGGTCCCCCACAGATGGGTTCCCCTGGGCCAGAGTTCCCCCTGAATGCTGGAGCAGAGGCCAGCTCTGACTCCCGTCTGCTCTGAGTGGCCGCCTTGCCCTGCCTCCACCCACCTCATCCTGACTGAGGGCTGGGTAGGAGGGTTTTCTGTTTTCAGCAGGTGTGAGGGTGCCCCAGCTCTGCCCATCACACACTAAGGTAGTGATTTCCCGGCAGACTGAAGTGGAGGAGTGGGAAGGAAGGGGAGAGAGGGATGGCTCCAGGCTGGACACCCCCTCCCACCCTTCAGCTCTCTTCTCACTTTGACTTCAAGCCCCCTCCCCACTATGCTAAAGATCCTGGTGTTCGTTGTCACTAGCCATGCTCCACACTCCATCCAGCTCCACATCCCCACCCACCCACCTGCAGCACAGAAGAGGCCACCATCACCACTTGGGAGCCCAGGAATATTTTGGCCTGAGCCAAGGAGCCTGGAGCAGAAAGGCCTTAAAAACATGGGGACAGCCTACAGAGAAGTGGGGACCTCAGTCACAGCCAGGGGAAGGGAAAGGTTTGGCAGGTTGCTTTTGCAGAAAGTATTTCTGTCTTCTCCCAGGTTCCTGGGAGCAGGAAACCAGGTTCCTCTTTTCACCGTCTTCACTTCCTTATCTGTCAAACAGATAAGAACTTGTGGCTCTTGGAGCTGGTAGGAGGATTGAGTGAAATAATGCAGGCATCAATTTAGATAACTTGAAGTGATATTCTCCTGGCAGTGACGGGTATTTGTTAGTGCTATTATTAAGTTCAGTGGGGCTGATGTCTCCAGCCCGCCTGAGCTCCCCAGCCAGCTGGGATGCCCCCACCTCACTCTTTCACTTATAGGCCTTGCCAAGCCTGTCTTCCATACTTACCCCATGGTGGCTGGCACCCCCCCTCACTATGGTGCCATGCCTCCAGCCCTTTGCTCACACTCTGTTCCCCTTCTGGGACTGCTTTCTCCATCTAGTGTTCGCTTCAGGGCCATCGCACCCAGAAAACTTCCTTGATTGCCCCACCCTCACTTCCTGGTCTTGTCAGCCCTCGGTGATGCCCGTGAGCGCAGCCCTGGTAGCTCTGGTTGTCCATGCCTCTGCCTCGTGTAGCCCTCAGGGCAGGCCCAGGTCTGGGTGCAGTCTCTCTTCCCCAGGGTCCAGCCCCAGGTCTGGAGAGGTCACCGCAGACCCGCCTCACCACAGTTAAGGGGAAGAGGGTGCTGAGGCTGCCAGAGAAGGGGATATGTGCCTCTGTGTTGTCTGTCTGTCTGTGCGTCTTTCTCTCCAGGTAGACTGAGGAAGCAGAACCTCTTTCTTGATGCAGGTAGAGGTGGTGGTGGGAGTGGCAGTGGGGTGTGTACAGAAGGGGAAGGTAGGCTCTTGTCTCTGAAATTGTTTAGAGATGGACAGAATCCAGGACAATGGACTTGACTCCCTGGGGCTGAGCTGGTGGGCACTGGCTTAGGCAGAAACTTGGGTTAGAAGCCATGCTCGGGCATGTGATCTTGGCCAAATCACCTCTCTGCGTGCCTTAGTCTCCTCTTCTGAAGTGAGAGAGTAATCCCACTTCACAAAACTTTGTGAACGCTCAAGGAGAGGACGCCAGTCAAGTGCCTGGGGCATCAGGTACGCATTGCCTTATGACTGATTCACCAGCAGGGATGAATGGACTGAACCCCACTCATTAGGCTAAGCCTTGGGCGCAAAGGAAGACACTCTTGGCTTTATCCCAAGAGTGAAGACAGTGAAGGCTTTCAAGCCTGGAAATGACATGGTCAGATTTGGGTTTTAAAAAGATACCCTTGGCTATTACATTATCCCTTAGTAAAACTACCCAGAGGCTGGATGAGTTACAATATTCATCCTTTAACATACATTCCTGAGAGTCTGCTGAAGTAACAAATCCGTCAAGCCAAGGGAGCTGAAATCAGGCCGGTAAATAAGATGAAGCTGCAGCAACCTGGTGGTATTTACAAGTTACAGAAACCAATCTGGAGTTTTAATGACACTTAAGGAATGGACTTCCCTGGTAGCTCAGTGGTAAAATAATCCACTTGCCAGTGCAGGAGATGAGGAAATGAAGGTTCGATCCCTGGGTCGGGAAGATCCCCTGAAGAAGGAAATGCAACCCGCTCCAGTTTTCTTGCCTGAGAAATCCCATGGACAAAGGAGCCTGGTGGGCTCCAGTCCATAGCATGGCAAAAGAGTCAGACATGACATAGTGACTAAACAACAACGACAAGGAATGGGAAACAAGTGTGAGGGGCTACCCAACAGTGTGAGGAGTCGGAACTTATCCTCCCTACTACCTACCACCCTGCCTCCCTCCCTACCTACCTACCTCCCTACCACCCTACCACTGCATGAACATGCCACCCTCAAGGGTGTCTTCAGCAAGTAAGGATATTGACTAGGAACAAAACACCCACACACCACAAAGGGAGACAGCAGTTCTGGTGGGGACAGAGGGGCTCCCTAGAAAATTATGCATACCAGCCAGCTCTCACACAAATTTCAGGTTTGAATATACACTACCTCTGTGGTCCTGAAAACGCTAAACTAAAAAAGTAACATAAGTGGTCTTAGGGTGGTAGCACCGCAGGGAACTTGGCTGAAGTGAATGAAAATGCTCTCTGAAGAAGTGGATTCTCATTTCAAAATCCCTTTGGGATCAGTCAGACAGGAGCTTGTGGTAAAATTATGAAGCATACAAGGAAACGAGGTGCTGTGAGCAATAGATACCAGAAGCAAGAAATAGCAGAATTAGAGTCTACGATCCTAGAGTGATGAGACACTGTGACTGTGTTTAAAATGTGGGAAAAAATCAAAGATGGACTTGCACCAATAAGCAGAGGACAAAATACTGCCAAAAATGACCAAGCAGATTTGAAAAAGAACCAAGTAGAATTTATGAAGATGAAAAATAAAATCATTGAAATTTAAAAAAACTCAGTGGACAGGATAAGCAGCAGGTGAGACATACTTAAAGAGAATTAGTGAAATGAAAGATCTAAAGAAATTACTCTATATCTAATAGAGTGAGTGAAAGAGATGGCCAAGAAGTGAAAGGAAGCACAGAATAAAATGAGGTAACAGAAGAGTTAGGAATGGACAGGAGGAGAATGTGGAGTCTCCCATCAGACCTAGGTAGAGATGGTAGTGGCCTGGACTGGATGCCACTGGGTATAGAAGGACGTGAATTAAGAGATTTTCAGGAGGTAGAACTGATAGGACTTACTGATGGAGCAGATGACGGAGGCCAGCAGGAGGATGTGTCTGGGATGACTACTAATATTTCTGGCTTGGGAAACTTGATAGAGGGATATTGTTTAATTGAGATGAGAAATCTGGAGAACAGATTTGGGAGAAGAAACAGTTTTGACCAAAAAGCATACTTCATTTTGCCTGGGAGATTCTGCTGCTGCATCACACAGACCTTAGATCTGGGCCTTAAGATAGGTGTAGGACTTTATCTGGTGGAGAATGAACTTTAACTTTTAAGGATCTTTTTTCAGTAAGATCATCGAAACTCTTTTGGAATCTTCTCTACGTAAAAGAGACCCCTTGAGAAGAAATATTCACAGGAACTCAGACAGGACTTTGGGGACCATCTCTCATCCTTCAGATAGGAAACAGGTTCAGAAAGAAGGAATTTGCTCTCGGAACCCAGGGTTCTTCACTTATTCATTCATTTGTTCATTCATTCATTCACTGACAACCTACATTTATCAAAAGCCCATTTTGTACCAGATACTAGATGCTGGTGATACAGTAGTGAACAAAATGAAGATTCCCACCCTCAGGAAGCTTATATTTTAGTGGAAGAAGACAGATAATAAACCCAAAAATAAGTTAAAAAAAAAAAAAAGGTCACAGAGTGATAAGAGCTATAAAGAGGTGTAAGGGGGACTTCCTGGTAGTCCAGTGGTTAAGACTCTGTGCTCCTAATGCAGGGGGTTGGGGTTCAACCCCTGGTCAGGGAACTAGATCCCATATGCCACAACTAAGAGTTCACATGCCACAACCAAAGATCTCTCACTCTACAACAAAGATTGAAGATCCCACATGCTGCAAATAAGACCTGTGCAGCCAAATAAAAATGAATAACTATTTTTAAAAAAGAGGTGTAAAGACTGGGAGGAGGCCAGGTATATTAAAGATGCTGTTGGGAAGGTGGCTCTTGAACATAAAGCCCCCTTCAGTAGCTATTACAGGGTGGCTGCCCATTCCAACCCATTGTGACAGTGCCTGTGGGGTTCTGGGGTGCAGGTCAGAGGAAGCCACGAGAAGGCCTAGAGAAGGAGGAGGAAGAAAAGGACTGAAGTGGGCCTTAGTGGGTGGCCTATGCCCCCCAAGTGGGGGCAGAGAAGTCCAATGGGTCAAAAGGGGCACAGAGTCTCCTTTTACCCTCATGGGAGGTAAGATAAATTTATTCCTGAGGCTTCCTTGCACCAACCCCCAACACCCTATCCTCATGCCCTTCCCAATCCCCCCGCTGGATCTCAGATGACGTTTCCCTTCCACTCCCGCCTCCCACCTTTGGGAATATTCAGAGGTAGGTTCAGATTGTCCTGTGTCCTAGTACAGAGGCGGCAGCCTGGAGGAGCTCATGACAGGCATCCAAGGATTCCCAGGGAGGTCAAACGGGCGCTAGGAGGCTCTGATTCAGCCTGGACGGTTGAACCTCTCGACCGAGGCTCGTTGAGAGCTTCCAGGTCATGCTCGTGTCTCTCCCACCAGGACTCCTGTGAGCAGCCTCCATGAGGCCCTGGACCAGTGCATGACCGCCCTTGACCTCTTCCTCACCAACCAGTTCTCAGAAGCACTCAACTACCTCAAGCCCAGGTGAGGCTTAAGCCCAGATTGGGGGTGGAGGATGTGTGTGTGTGTGTGTGTGTGTGCGCACACATATGTGAGTGTAGGGATGGGGGTGTCAGATGGAGAACCAGAAGTCTTATGTGAGAGGAATCCCATGTAGCTAAATGCCTTTGGCCTTCTAGGTCACTCTGACCTCTGAGAATTCCATAAAAATGGCTCAGGATCCCCATTCCACAGCCATGAACAGCCAAGCCCTCCTCAAGGTCACTGTGACTTCCTTCTCCTCAGGTTCTTGTGGCTTCTTCCACTTTGATTTTTTGTTCCCACAGAATCCAGCTCTAAAACAGCCCCTTTTAGTTATTTTTCTCCAGAGTACTAAAGACGAATTGCTCTCACTGAAGCCTTTAGGGCGATGACGACAGTTAGTAGTTTAGCCATTTCCTCTAGTGTCGACTGCCTTATTTCTAAATGATATACTTGGACTCTTCTTTCTTTACTTACCTGTTTTTTTCAATTTATTTTAAAAACTGAAATTAAGTCGAGATATAATTCACATACCATAAAACTCACTCCTGTTACTTTTTACTTTTACATATCATCTAATGGTTGCAAGGGGCTTCCTAGGTGGCTCAGTGGTAAAGAACCCCTCTGGAAGGCAGGAGACACGGGTTCATTCGCTGGGTCGGGAAGAGCCCCTGGAGAAGGAAATGGCAACCCACTTCCAGTATTCTTGTCTGGGAGATCGCATGGACAGAGGAGCCTAGCAGGCTACAGTCCACAGTGCTGCAAAAGAATCAGATACGACTTAGCAACTGAACAACAAATGGTTGACAAGAATTTAGCTTTCTTAAACCCCTGCCCCACCTCCCTTCCTTCCTCCTGCTCCTATCATTATATCACAATATCTGGCTAAATTAGTAATCAGTGTTTTCTTTATTATAACTGTATAATTATGCTCATCACAGAGATAAGCCTTACACTGTAAGATTACATTTTCTTTTTGGAGTTAGTAATTGTCTTGTTTTTTTCATTTGCCTAGTTTGCTATATGTTTATCCTGAGCTCTTTAAAACTACTCGTGAAGTCATGAGGTTTTCTCTAAATACTCACATATATCAAGGAAACCCTCAGTCCCTCCTTTTTCTGGAAACCTGTCCCCTGGGGGACAGGCCTGTTTACTGGCCACCTTCCAGCCGGCTCCTGGAATCCCCTTTACTTCTCTCCAGTTTGCTTGGCCTGGCTTTTTCTCTCTCACATCCATATCCTCCCTCCTTTGGTTAGAGCACATCCTCTAGAAGTTTCCTAAGAGAGAGTTGCATGAATATAAGCTTTCCTGCTCAGAATTTTGAAGTCATTGTTTTCTGCCCTATTTCCTGGCAGGTACTGTAGCTGGGAGAATCCTAATTCTTTCATGGCATGGGATCTTTTCTCCTTCTCCAGACATGTTTAGGATCTTCTCTCTTATTCCTGCAAATCTGAAATTTCACAATGATGGGCTGGAATGTAGGTCTGTTTAATTGGTATTTTTTTATTTGAAAACTCAGTTCTAGGAAATTCTCTCGTTTGATCCTTCCATATTCTGTTTCTCTTTCCTGGACTTTCTTTACATCAGTCACTCGGCTTCCTGGTCCAGTCCTCTTCTGAGCTATTTATTTGTTCCCTGCCCCCTACATTTCTTTATCTTTTTTCCTCCTGATTTTTGGGAGAGTTCCTCAACCTTATCATTAAATCCATTGACTTTTCTTTTTTGTGTAATCATATGATTAATTCCCTAGTACTCCTCAATGTCCCTAAAACATCTTATTCTTGGTTTATGGGTGCACTGTGTTCTTTACATCTATATTTAAAATATAAGTGTCCTGAGGATGGGGCCTGGCATGTAGTAAGCATTCTAATGAGTATTTATTGCTGTTATTATTATCACAGAATAATTATCTCTTTTAAAAATATTTTATTTTTTTCCTACATAATCTTGGCTTTCTCTGTGTTTCTTTTTTCTTTATAGGGAGAATCCTCTCCCCGTGGTGGGGAGGGGCTTTCCTGAAACAACCATGGTCCCTGGCTGGCTGGCTGGTCATATTTAAGAGCAAGTTCACTCAAAATCCAATGGGAAGGTCTAGCCCAAGTAGCCTTGGGCTAGAGAGAGCTGGCAGAGAGTGGGCCCCAGATGTTAGCATTTCAGGAAAAGAACACTGCCGCCCCAACCCCCCCACCTTCTTCCACATGGGCAGAGAGCCGTGGCAGCCTGGGTCCTGGGGTTGAGATGGGGTCGGGGTGAGGTGTAATCACGTCTGCCGCCTGCCGGCCTAATCCCCTCTTTTCAGCTCTAGGTTGTCCTGTGCCACAGCTGGCCCCACCAGAACTGCCTTCCCCCAATCTCCTCCAGGAAACGGAGTGCTGGGGCAGGGCTACTGCTTTCCTCATGCCAGTCCTGTTCGGCTTCTCTAGACCTGACTGACCCATCGTTCTCCTGTCTGGGGTCAGCGGCCCAGCTTCTGTGGGGGCACTTCTGGGGCTTGGTGGGCATGAGTCGTAGAGCGGTCCATCTGGTAGCAGCCCCCACACCTCAGCCCACCCTCTGAGAGGATCTGGCTTGAGGTGGGGCAGGACCAGTTCTGCTCAAGAGTGTGGCCACCGTCTGAGGCAGGCCAGGCTCCATCCTGCCCCATCACTGAGTACCTTCCAGTACTTCTGGAAGGCTCCCTGGCTCCCCTTCCCTCCTGGTCACTACTTGTCCCTAAGCAGCTCCTCTCTGCCACTTCACCCCCAAAGCCCTCTTCCCTCCCGAAGCCCCCTCCTCCCTGAGGGGCTGCCTCGCCCTCCCTCACCTCAGGAGGCTGCTCTCCTAGGGAGTCCTGAACTCAGGCCCCCAGAGGCAGCAGAGAGAACAGTTCCTGTGAGGCCACCTTTACCTCACTCGAGAGACGCTGTAGCCTCTGTTTATCTCAGCACCTGCCCCATTCTAAAAAAGGGTCTTTCCTTTCTTTCTGTGTTTAAGAGCCTCCCCCTCCACCAAACAGTGCTCGTCATTAGCATACATCTCACCCCTTCTTGTGACACCTAAATAATGTTTCCAGAAGGGAGGTGTGGGGAGGTATAATAAATATCTTTCTCTATCACTATTAAGAACCATTGGTCTAGAAAATAATTCTTTAACACATGACCTCCCCTGCCCAGTCGTAGCCACTGAAGCTGTGAAAGACGTTGGGGGTCCGTTTCGTTCCCTTTCCTGCTGCACACACAGTGCCTCATTTACTGTTACCCGTACTTTGCCCTCGGGGAGTAACTGGGCTCACCAGGCTTCCCACTCCAACCCCTACCCCCCAGTTTTTGCTTTCCCTTTGTCACGTTTTTGGGTGGCTTCTAGTTTATTTTACTTCACTCCATGTCTGCCTCTGAGCACTGTCTCTGGAACATGGTCACTACTCCACTCATTTGATGAAAAAATTGGTCATGGCTGATAACTAGCAGAACCACAATTGAAATCCAGCCCCCTCTCAGCTCCACAAGCCACACTCTGCCTCCTGGGCCATCTTGGACCTCAAGCAGGTGGAGGAGTTTATCTGGCACAGAGGCCTCACGCCTGCCTCCTCTTCCAGGTGGGAAGGAAGGAGGTAGAATAGGGGTGTGCCTGTCGGGGAGAGGGTGGTGTGCCCTGTCCTGGGATTCCTTTTCTCGAATGTTTACATCTGATCTTAGTTGCGGCACGTGGGATCTTTTGTGGCAGCTTGAGAACTCTCTAGTTGTGGTGCAGGAGCTTCAGCAGTTGCAGTGCCAAGGCTTAGTTGCTCCAGGCAGGGTATTGTGGTCGCCAACCAGGGATTGAACCCACGTCCCCTGCATTGCAAGGCAGATACCTAACTCCTGGACCACCAGGGGAGTCCCCTAGGATTCCTTTGAGAGGGGAAGCCAAGTCCCCTGCTGAGAGTAAGGGCCCAGGCTGGTGGTGGGGTGTAGGGGCTGACAGGGATTGAGGAAAAGTTGATGAGCAGTGTGATGGGCTGAGGTTGGTGATCCAGCTCAGGATGTGCCTGTCCGTGTGGTGGCGGCTTCCTCCCTTATTGCTCAGTGGCAGCGTTGTGGAGAGAGTAGGCAGTTTCTTGTTTTCTGGGCCTGGGCTCCTAACAAGCGCTGCAGGGGGCTGGAAGGCTCAGCAGTGAGGGTTTTGACCAGAAAGTGGGTGAAGTGAGGAAGCTTGAGGGGTCAGGCTGGAGGATCGGGCAGTGGGAGTGATGAGAGAGAGCGCACAGAGGTGGGGAGTTTGTGGTTGGGAAGGTGGGTGTATCATGCAGGACTCCAGAAGCAGAGCTGTTCTGTGGCTTGACGACGAGGTCAGGGTATGACCCATGGGATGCGGCAGTTGGGCACCCATGACCATTTTAACTTGGCAGCACCTCATGAGTAACCTCGTGTGCGTGGCAATGTGTGGGATGCTGGGGCTGCAGGATTGAACAAGATATGGGCTGTTCTCAGAGCTCCTCAGGGAACCAGTGAACAACAGTAAAGGGTGGCTGAGTATTGTACGAGGACCCCAACTTGTGTGGGAAGGGGCTGGTCAGGAAGGCTTTAGGTCCAGCCCCATAACTTCCACGGTACATTGCAACATGAAAATGTAGAATCCTTTGTTCAAAAATTGTTAAGGATTTCAAAACGACGACAGCACAGCATTAAACCAAGCGTGGCCCCTGTGTGACCGTGCGGATGGCACCCCTGTGAAGCCGGCCCTGGAAGTCTGCCCGGAGGAAGTGAACTTAAGCGAGATAGGCTGGGTGAGAAGGAGTCAGCCAGATGGAGGGGGCACTTCCAGGCAGAGAAACAGCCTGAGCAAAAGCCAGGCAGAGAACGAGGGCCGAGTGTATTTGAGGAACAGAGACACTCAGCCTGGCAGGGGTGGGGAGAGCTGGAGTAGGTCCCGGAAGTGTGAGGGCAGAGTGGTGGAAGGTGGACTGGGGGTACAACTGCCCCTGGAGGTGAGTGGGCCGGAGAGGAGGGCAGCAAGGTGGGGCTGAGAGGCACTGGGGGCCTTTCATGAAGATGAAGGAAAGTGGCTTGGAGGCAGGGGTGGGGGTCTGTCTGCCTTCCAGCCTAGAGCAGCCTCACCCAGAGAGGTCCTCTGGAAGTCAGGGTTTAGACTGGGACTGCAGGGGGGTCCCCAGAAAGAGCAGGGTCAGCCTGATGGTGAGGACAGAGATGGCTGACAAGTAGCTGACAAGGGCGCGAGTCATGGCTACTGGCAGGGGGAGGGAAGGGCTGGAGGCCACTGGGCTTAGTGGACCTCCAGTGGCCGAGGAGTCCCCGATCCCAAGGTGCGGCTCTCAATGCTCTCCTTCTCTCGACAGCTGGTCTAGGCCTGGCAGAGACCCCGTGGGCATTGTGTCCTAGAGCTGGGTCTAGCTCACAGGGAAGGGAGCACTGCTTCCGGCGGTCCCATCACCATAGGCACAGATAAGAACTTTGTGGAATGCAAACTAAACTTGGGGTGCCTGAGGTCTTGGGGGGCTGTGTTATACCTCTGTGCCCTGAATCCCAGTCCAGACTACAGACTTGAAATTCCACTTTGCCTGCCAACTGCCCAGGCAGGGTCCCTCCTACTGGGCTGGGCAAGTGAACCTGAGTCCTGAGTAAGCCTGAGTAAGTCTTCTTACCTGAGGGTAAGGAAAGTGAGAGTTAGAGAGGCCTGAGGAAGGGAATTATCTGGGATGTGGGTCTTTGTGCTGCCAGGGAAACCCTTCCTAAAGGAGAAAGTTGTTATGCAGGGCAATGACCCTTGACCTTGGCAGGACACAGAGGGACTTAGGCTCATATTTATTGAGCATTAGCATTGTGGCCCCAGCCTGGATACCCAAAAGTCCTGGGAGAGAATTTTTGTGTCCATTTTACAGAGGAGAAACCCGAGTCTCAGAGACGCCTACAGAACTCACCAGGATCACACAGCTGGTAACTAGTGCCTGTGTCTGAGATATTCTGAAGCTTGAGTTCTGTCCCCACAACAGTCTGTGACTTCCTTTCCACAAGCCACTGCCTTCCAACAAGCAGTTCTAGCAAAGATCTGGGAGGTGTCCTGACAGCTACTAGGACTGGTTCTCTTCATAAACCTTTGACTTCTGAGGATAATATCACCTGAGAATCACCCAGAAGTAGGAAAGCAACTTAATTTACAGAGGTGTTTTATGAATGAGAAAGGCAGGAAAATGTGTGAAGTCGTATAATCTATAACAGTCTATAAACAGCCTATAAACCTTAGTCATTTCTGTCTCCTGTGAAGTTCCCAGCATAAGCCTGGCACTGAGGAGTTTGGAAAATAGTTAACAAGGGAGTGGAGACTGCGTCAGCATCTGCTGTGTGCCAGGCTAGGGTAATCCCTGGCCAGTCCCATGGGGACTCTGGTGGAGCAGCGTTATTGTCCCCATTTTGCAGAACCATAAATCAAGGCCCAGATGTGTTGTGACTTCCCCAGGTACAGGGAGGGACTGGGTCCCATCCTTCCTTGCCGGTTGCTCTCTGCATGTGTTAGACTAAATGCCATCCCTCTCCCTCCCAACACCCTTTAGATGAGAGGTCTGGGGCCATGGAGGAGCAGGGAGAGAGGAGGGGGAGGCTTCCTGAACCCAGCTTGCACTGTCAGATTGGTGCTAAGACAGAGATAAACCCACACAGCTCTGTCCTTGAGGTGCCCACCGTCTGGGAGAGAGCTGAGCGTCTGCTGATGTAAACTCAGCGTGGCCTGTACCTCAGGCATAGATGCATGCTCCCTGGAGTGGGAGCCCCAGTGGCCCTTGAGGCATTTGAGCACCTTTACAGATGAATCAGGGGGTGTGGGGGAGCGAATGGGCATTTCATGCTGTGGGAACAGCGAGGGCAAAGGCCTGCAGGAGGGAAAGATGGAATTTTCTTGAGGTAAGCATGTATGGTTCAGTGTGGGTAGATTTGAATGTGAGCAGATGTTGAGGCAGGAGCAGAAGTGATAGGAGAACTGGGCTGGAGAGGTGGGCAGGGCCTCAACCCCCAGAGTTATCTCATGGTAGGTGGAAGCCCCGGGTGGGCTCAAGCAGAGAGTGATGTGATCAGGTGACGGGATGGGGAGAGGCAGGAGGTAATGAGGCCAGGGCAGTCCAGGCATAAAGATGGGTAAGCCTGGGTTGGGGTTTGAGGGTAAAGGAGACCCTGCAGACAGGACTTGGGCTTGGCCTGTGGTGGATAGGGGAGAAGGCAAGAGATGGCTCTGGCGCAGGGAAGTACCGCCTCAGGTCAGCATGCTGCTGCTGCCATCTGTATAGAATGAATGAGAAACTGAAGCTCAGATTTGGAGAGTCACTTAGGGCCATGCAGCAGGAAGAAGAGGAGCTGGGATCCAACGCCGCCTGAGCAGCAGTGGAAGGGTCAGCTGTTGGGCGAGTCCATTCTGCTCTCTGGACCTGTGTTCCCCCTATGCACAATGGGGGAGGGGATGGTGAATGATGACATGGGGTCAGCTATCTTGAAGTTCTAGGGGTTGATGCTTTTATGTCCCTTCTCTCTGGCAGAACCAAGGAAAGCATGTACCACTCGCTGACTTATGCCACCATCCTGGAGATGCAGGCTATGATGACCTTTGACCCCCAGGACATTCTACTTGCCGGCAACATGATGAAGGAGGCGCAGTCGCTCTGTCAGAGGTCAGGTCCATGGGGCAGGCAGGGATGAGGGGTTGTAAGTCATCCTTTTGTCACTTTGGCCTATCCCAGTGCCTAAAATGCCACTATTAGTCCTGCTCCTTTTGGCTCAAAAGTGTGTCCCCAAGTGCTCAAAGCTGTCCCTGTTAGCACTGCCTCAGGAGCCACATTGTCTAAGCCGCTCACTGAGGGCTTCCAGGGCCAGACTGGATTGGGAGGAGATGAATCCTGGCTCTGGTCACCTAATAATTCTCTGACCTTGGGCAAGTCCCTCTCTGGACTCAATTTTCCTCATCTGTAAAATGGGTGTGATGATAGAGTGGGAACTGCAGTTGTTGTGGGAACTGCACAGTTGGTGTTCAGTGCACATTAACTGCTTGAATGCATGAACCATCAGACCCTCCGTGTTTGTGCACAGGTAGAGTCATCATTCACTGGGACACACTCCAGCCTGATGTAGGCCAGTCCCTGTGCTGGGCTCTGTTCACCCAGATAATCATCAGATCCTGGCCCCTCTGATGCCTGAACATCCTGATCAGGGAGACGCAGGCACAGTGACAGCTCAGCATGATGCAGGGCAGCTCATGGGGCCGTGGGGGGACAGCCTGAGGAGCAGGAAAGGCTTCCTGGAGGAATGACATCAGAGCTGGGTCCTGTGGGGTGACCAGGAACAGGTCAGGTTAGAGGGGGCAGGGGAGGGGGCTCTATGCAGAGGCAGCAGCAGGGGCAAGGGCATGAGAAAGCCTGGATTTGGGGGAGTCGCCAGGAGCTAAGTGTGTGGGCTCCTCTGGGAGGGGCAGGGGATGCTGTTGGAGGTGCCTGGGCCCCCTGCTCTGCTCCCTGAGTGACGCGAGGCCCTGTTATTCTCTGCAGGCACCGGAAGAAGTCCTCCGTAACCGATTCCTTCAGCAGCCTGGTGCACCGCCCCACCATGGACCAGTTCACAGAAGGTGTGGCGTCCAGGGCGTCCTCTCAGCCCGCTGACGCCAGGCCGCCTGTTCCAGGCCCGGGAAGGGGCGGGACGGGGCAGCTATCCTCCTCGTTGTCGGCCCGGGCCCTGGCCCAGGCACTGAGACACTGACGGGTCAGACCTGGGGCCTTCTGAGGCCTGCTCTCCTGTGTGGGGGTGGGGTGGGGAGCGGGTAAGACTCAGTTACCTTACGGCATTACCTGCTGAGGCCTGCAAATTGAGGAAAGAAAATGCCGTCAAAGGAGCTATCACTTTGCTCCTCAGGCTAGGGTGGACTTAGGGCTGCGTGTGCAGTTAGTTTTAATGGTTTAAAGACCGTAGTGATCTCAGGTGTCCCAGAGGGGGCTGTGGTTTTAGAGCCTGACACCCTGTGATGAAACAGCTCTGGGGAGTAGCAGAGGTCTGGCACTTCGCATCTTTGTGCCGTGACCACGTGAGGCAGTCCTAGAGGCAGCAGCAGCCAACCATAAGCACTTGGGGACCCTTTAGTGGGAGTGGGGGGCAAATGGCCATCCCCACCTCAAGAGCCCTCAACGTTTCCAGCACAAAACATTGCCCTCGATGGTGTCTCTCTCCTTCAAACTTTCCATGGCTCTGTGCTGCCCACAGGACCAAATCTGTAAGTCTCCACCAGTGTATAGGGCTCTTTCAGCCCGACTTCTGCCCCTCATTTTCCTTGTCCCCTCAGTCTCTCCCCGCTTCACCCCATTTCAACCTTCTGTGGCTCAGCTGTCCCCAAGCATCTGAGTTGTTTGACTTTCCTGGGCCTCCGGCAAGAAAGTTCTTCCTGCCTCATGCTTCCATCCCATTTTCAACTCAGGTATCCTTCTCCTGGAAGTCTTTCCTGACTCCTCCGGCTGCGTCAGCTCTCCTTCCTCGCTCCCACAGCCCGTGGCTTCCCTGGTTTCATCCGTTCATCCCAGTGCCCTAGGAGTGTTGGTGCACCGCACCTACAGTGATGCCTGGAGGGCAGGAGAAGGCGGCCCAGGGCCCTGCGCTGACTTCTAGGGGGATGTGGGTGTGGGGAATGTAAGCTAACTGGGGACAGTGTGGAGTGCATGTGTGAAGGAACCTGGTGATGGGACGCAGGAGGCAGTGGGCAGGTGCTGCCTTTGCCTTTTGGGAAATGAGATGAGGAGTTGATCCAAGTCTCCTGCCAAGAGTCTCAGGAGGCCATGGGGCTTTGGTTTTCTCCCCGCAGAGGAAATCCATGCTGAGGTCTGCTACGCAGAGTGCCTGCTGCAGAGAGCGGCCCTGACCTTCCTACAGGTAGGAACCCGCTTCCTGTACAAGCAGCCTGGGGCTTTCAGAGGGTGGAGCACCACATCTTAGCCTGAAGGATCTAGAGAAGCCAGGACCTGTGGCTGATGTGAGGACCGAGGCACAGTTTCCCCAGCACTCCTGGCCCTGGGCAGGCTCTGTGGCAGAGGTGACAGGCTTTCCCCCTCCACAAGGGGCACCCATGTTCCCACCCACTGACAGGATGCATGTCCACCTCGTGACTGCTGTTTCCTGCTGTTTTTGTGTCGCGGGGGTAACAAACATTGTCACAAAGCCTGCTTCACATTTGATTCATTCAACAGACAAGTCGGAATGAATCAAACTTGATTCATTCAAAACTTGACTTGTAGCACCTGCAACACCATGCTTTGTATACACATTGCAGGGTTGTGGTTCTTACATACCTTATACACAGTGCATATTTGTTTCTACCTACATTTGCATATTTTATTTAACCATCACCTCAGGCCTGTGAAGGGGAGAGTTAGGGGGAAGGACCCACCTTCTCAGGGTCATATGGCCAACACATGGCAGAGCTGGGGTTTAAAGCAGGTCTGGCTGACTCAGCCTAGAGTAGGAAATGGCAGCCACTCTAGTATTCTTCCCTGGAGAATCCCAGGGACAGAGGAGCCTGGTGGGCTAAAGTTCTTGGGGTCACAAACTGTTGGACACGACTGAGCGCATACCTTCTGGATGACTCAGAGCCTGTGCTCTTCACCATAGTGGAAATTGTGAGACTCATGACCCCTTGGTTTTACCAAAAAGCCTGGAGTATAATTATAAATATATGTGCGTATGTATTCAGTCTCTTCAGTTGTGTCCAGCTCTTTGCAAGTCCATGGACAGCAGCCCGCCAGACTCCTCTGTCCACGGGATTCCCCAGGCAAGAATACTGGAGTGGGTTGCTGTGCCCTCTTTCAGGACATCTTCCCCTCCTGGGGATTGAACCCACATCTCCTGCATTGCAGGCAATCATCACGTAAACAGGCATATTGGGGTGGGAGAGGCACATATACATTTTATTGTTGGGGTGTTCTTTATTTTCGTTAGTGATATTTCTATCTTTTTGGACCTCATGATTAGAATTGGATTAATCTTAGTTCTTCATCAGGATCACCATGAATGGCCTTCTATTTCCTTTGTGTACTCTATTATTATACATAATAAATAAACACCCATGAGCCACCCCCCCATCCCCACCCAATCAGAGAACAGAACCCTGCTGGCCAGCCTCCTTGCCTCCTTCCTCCCTTCCCCGCCGGGAGACCACTACCTGGAGTTTTGTATGTATCATCCCCACCCTATTTTTTTAAAAAATGATTTCTCAGCTTCCTATTCATGTCTGAACACCAACACTATGTTTTGGTTGCCTTTGAGTTTCTTCAGGCCTCAAACTGTGTGGGACTTGCTTCTTTTTTTACCTAATCACAAGAGGCTGTGTTTAATACTCCCTGCTGTGAACATGCCAGTTTGTTTACCCATTCTCCGGCTAAAGGACATCTGGGTTGTTTCGGTTCTTGGCTACTGTGAACAGTGGTGCTGTGAGCCTTCTTGAAATACATCCGTTCTTGTTGGGTGTATACCTGGGAGTGGAACTGCCAGGTGGGCTGTAGGCATTGATGCTTCTTTTTTTTTTCCTGCATCGTGTGGCATGTGGAATCTCAGTTCCCCAGCCAGGGATCAAACCCATGCCCCCTGCAGTGAAAGTGTGGAGTCTTAATCGCTGGACCACCGGGAAAGTCCCCAGGTATTGGTGCTTTAAATTACAAATGTGATAAATACCTGCTTGTTGTGAAAAAACACAATCCAAAACGAAAGTCTCCCTTCCTTCCCCACAGTTCCTCTACCTGGAGGAGATGTGGTTAACTGGTGGGAGCATCTCCTCCAGGCCTTTCTCCAAGCACATAGAACATGTACATGTGAGCCTGGTAAAGGAGGTTGTGGTCCAGCCCTGGGCATTTTGAAAGGCTTGTTTGGCAAGCAAGACCCTCGTCTTAAGTCCCCAGGGTAGAGTGGGGAGGTCCAGTTTAGCTGACCTCGGACGCCTACCCGTGCAGGCCCCCTCATAAAGTGAGGCCCAGAGAGAGCCAGGAAGGATCTGGAGCTTTGATGATTCTCTCAAGCCTGTGGCTAACCACCCAGGCCTGGCTCTTAGCAAGTCTCCCTCCTGCAGGATGAGAACATGGTGAGCTTCATCAAGGGCGGCATCAAAGTTCGAAACAGCTACCAGACGTACAAGTGAGTGGGACTGGCCGGGGGGGGGGGGGGGTGGACGTGGGGGTCGGGGGGCACAGTAGAGCGCAGCACCTACTGTCCTGTGCCCCTCAGGCTGCACTGTGGGAGGCAGAGGGCGCTGGCTGGAGGCAGGAAACCTAGAAGGCTATGTGACCTCACATTTCTGCAACCTCAGGACCTCAGTGTTCTGGAATATTATTCCCCTGGTTTTCTGGGTGTATCTGTTCATTCGGTCCTCCCAAGTGCTATCTTTGTGCCTAACTCTGAACTAGGGAAAAATAAGACATATTCTGTACAAGCTGCTTGGTCTGGTTGGGGTAGGAGAAAGATGCAGGAACAATCATTTTGAGAACAGCAATAGAATTCCTACACATCCGTTAAGGCCCCATCCAAATGCCACTTTCCCCATGAAGCCTTCCTTGAACCCTCCAATACATAGAAACGGTGCTTATATACACACACCCCCTCCCCAGACTAGGAGCTCCTTGAGGGCCGGATGGGTTATTTCCGTGCTGGCTCAGCACTGGGCCACGCATAGGGCTGTGTTTATGGAGCAAAGAGTGAAGACTTAATCCAGAGCACTTCTGCCCAACATGGTCCTGCAGTCCTTGTCTGCAATTCCCAGACCAGGAAAGCTCTGAAAGTAAGTAAGCCTCCCTCCCGCCCCCAGTTTGGCATTGAAACTCCTTTTCCATTAAAAATTGACTTGAATTGACTTGAGACTGTCGTCATTACCCTGCACACTTAATGTGACAGTTTCCCTGTGGAGACACTGTGAGGTTGATTTCAAGCTATTACTGGGTGTAACACGCCATGTAGTATATGGATACCATGCTCCTTTGTGTGGTCTCTGCTGGAATTGCACAAGGAAACCGGACGTGTGTTCTGGCCCCTCCAGTCTCCCTACCTGCTGCCAGAGTGATGTTTTCAAAGCACAGACCTTGTCAGGGCACTCCCTGCCAACTCCCAAGACCCCTTTTGCTCTTAGAAGAAAGGCCCAGGTCTTTGCCGAGTCACTCCTGGGAGCTCTGTTAGTTTTGTAACCATACCTCCTGCCCCGCTCCGCCTCAGACATTTGGGCCTTCCCTCAGTTCTTCAAACTTGCCAGCTCATTCCTACCTCAGGGCCTTTGGACATGCTGTTCTCTCTGCCAGGAACGCTCTGTGCAGACCAGCTCCTTGTTCCTCAGGTTTCAGCTCAGATGTCAGCCCCTTGAGGAAACCTTCCCAGCACCCCAAGTGAGGTCAGGCTCCAGGGTTCCCCCTCTGCCTCTCAGTGACTTGATGCGGGTCCGTCCCTGAGAGGGGAGAGCTGTGAAGGTAGCAGCTTGACGGCTTTGTGCCCTGCCGTCCAGAGAAGCTCAGTCAGTGTTTGCTGAGTGAATGCTCTCAAGATGCTCATGGCCTGGGAAGGAGGCAGGTACCTCTTTAAGTTCCCTGTCCTGCCCCAGGCAGAGTGGCATATGTATGTGCTCAGAGCTATGGGTGACCAGAAGTAAGAGGGTTGCATTCCGACCAAGAAACTCCAGGAAGACTTCCTTAAGGAGGTGCTGTTGGAGTTAGCCCAGTGTTTCTCAACTGGGGCCAGTTTCCCCCCCACAAGGCATTTGGCAATGTCCAGAAACATTTTGCTTGTCATACTGGGGGAGGCTGCTCCTGACAGCTAGTGAGTAGAGGTCAAGAATGCTGCTAAACTTCCTAGGACGTGCAAGACAGCCTCCCTCCCCCCGAGTCTGAACAAAGAATTGTCCAGTTATCCAGCCTAAACTATCAGTAGTACCGAGGTTGAGAAGCTGCTCTAGATAGAATGCAGAGCACAAGCCAATGCCTAGAGGTCGGACGAGGGGGTTGTGCGAGAGCTGATAGAACTGAAATTCAAGAGCAAAGGGTGTGTCATTACGGTGGGAGATGGGGCTAGAGGTTCCTCGAATATCAGCTCTCTGGATTGCCAGACAGTTCCACATCCACCACCAGGGAGTTCTGAGATCAGTAAGAAGTGGGGGCCACTTGGCCCCGGCTGGAAGGGGACCCCGCCCTCCAGATGCGGCCGAAACAGGCTTTGCTTCCCTCTGCAGGGAGCTGGACAGCCTCGTGCAGTCCTCACAGTACTGCAAGGGGGAGAACCACAGGCACTTTGAAGGAGGGGTGAAGCTCGGCGTGGGAGCCTTCAACCTGGTGAGTGGGCAGGCCCTCCCCTTGTCCAGCATCTGGGTTCAAGATTAATCTCCCCTGCACATCACTCCCGAACTCTGGGTCTCTGCCGGGCTACTGTCCCGGGCCCCAGTGATGGAGCAGACACACTGCCAGCCTGGGGGCAGCTCACAGCTGGGAAGGGGTGGGGGCTGGCCGTGGCTCCATGGTCCCTTCTGTACGTTTCTTCCCCAGGCAAGCTGAAGCTTGAAATCACTATGACGACAGTGTTTATAGCACCAGAAATTGACAAACACAAGACATCAGGGCCTTGTCCTCCCCAGAAAGCTGGTGGTTAAACATTGACCAGTGACCGGGAAGGAAACAGGCCTGGAAACAACTGGTGACCCTTGGGGAACAGAAAGCCAGGACTTCCTTCTGGGGGAGCTGGGGAAGGTTCCGGGGAGCGGAGAGTATTTGAGCTGGATCTTGAAGGCTCCACAGGCAAGGGAAGTTCTCCAGGCGGAATGAGCATTCTAGGCAGAGGAAACAGTGTGAGCTGAGTCAGGGAGGCTCAGAAGAGGTGTGCCTGCTCCTGGGAGGAGGAGCTGCTCTCAGATGATTCGGACTCCTGGCCTTGGGTGGCTGGGGACTTACCCCAAAGTGTGTGTGGTGGGCGGTGGCTCCTCCCCTATAGGGCAAAGCCTGTTAAGATGGGGATCCCTGCCCCTGTCTGGGTTTCAGATTCCTCATTTGTAAGATGGGAACAGTGATCCTGGCCCAAGTGCTGAGTAATACAAGCTGCAGACTGCATCAGATACTTTAGCAGGTTCTAGCTGGACTGTCTTGGGTTCAAGAAGTGGCTCCACTTCTGATCTGTGGAGCCTTGGGCATATTCTGTCACTTACCTTATGCCTCTGTTTCTCCCTCTGTCAAACATAGCAGTAAATCCCTTCTTTGCAAGACTGTTCTGAGATTCAATGCAATGGCAGAGATCCTGGTACGAAGCAGGGATTAAGTGTAATAACAATAGCTAACTGCTAGGTGCAACCTCCGTTATGTGCTTCATGTGTGTTAATATGATCTGTCCGGTAGGGGCTATTTTTATTTCCATTTTACAGATGAGGAAACTGAGGCAGAGAGAGGTGACCGAGCTGGGAGTGGTGAGACTAGGATCGAGACGCAGTCTGTTCCTTATTGTTACGCTATAGTGCTTCTCTCCATTGGGAGGAGCTGGGGGCAGCCTCGTGGGCATTCCAGAGATGGGCCTGCACCTCAGGGATCACCCCCAGGACTATGGAGGTCTGCAGTTGGTGGGGCAGCCCCCATCCCTCATGGGTCTCTGCCTTTCTCTTCAGACGCTGTCCATGCTTCCTACCAGGATCCTGCGGCTGCTCGAGTTCGTAGGGTTTTCAGGAAACAAGGTAACCACCTCCCTCCTGGGGCACCCAGTCCTCTCAGCCCCAGGGCCGGAGCTCAGCTGGTAGGGTGTGGCTGAGGGGCTGTGGGGCCTTAGTGCCAGCCTTGGCTCAGCTCCCCCCAGTGTGAGACCCTGGACAAGGCTCAGGCCTCTCTAGGCCTCAGACTGCTCTCCTGCAAATGGGACCAGTGATTGCTACCAGGCTCTTCTCAGGGTGGAGAGGCTCTAGGGTGAGGTTGGGCATGAAGAGCAGCTCCTGGGGTCCTTTAGGGGCCTGGGGTCATCTGGCAGGTGTTAGGAACCTGGTCCTTCTCCCCTCAGATAGCCTTGAGCAAGCCCCTCCCCTGGGGACCATTTTCTTGCCTGGGAGATGCCCTTGGAGGGCCCTGCTATGCACTGGGCCTTGAGGTGGAAACCAGAGTACTCAAGAACCCAGAGGCTTTACTGAGGGCAGGAACCTGAGTGCCAGGTAGCGGATCACGGAGGGCTCCCTGGTGGAGGAGACCCAGAGCATTAACCTGGGTACAAGGAGATTTAACCTGGAAGTCAGGAGCCCTGGGTCTGTCCAGCCTCATCCCCTGCTTCTTGTGACTCTGAGCAAGGACCACCGACTGCCCTCTCCACTGATCAAGTTAGTGTTTCTCCAGCTGAGACTTTCTCCAGCCTTTCCTGATTTTTGCCATGTCCACAGGTCTCTATATTGTTATTTATGTATTATTTTTCTCAAATGTGGTTCTTATTTTTGTTAACTTAAATTTATTTGAAGGGAACATTACTACACAGAGAACCCATATTATGTGGCATGGTAAGAGCACGATCGTAACAATAAATACTACAGGACCAAGCAGATTGTGTAGCCTGTTTCTCTTTGAGTGAAAGACAGCTTAGAACAGGGCACTGCTGCACACTCCAGCACCACACGGAGGCTTTCTCCTGTGCCCTGAGGACAGACGAGAACTGGGAAGGGCCGCTCCTCACCTGGGACCCTGCGCTTCTTTTCGCCTGTCCCAGGACGTGTACAGGCTTGGCTGCCATCTGTGATCTATGGCCTGGGCCCAGGGAAACACTCGTTAGAGGCTCTGAAAGTCCCTCTCAGTTTTTTGGGGTTTTTTTGTTTTGTTATATAAGAAGGCCCTTGGGTCCTAAGTAGGATCGCAGGATGATGATGGAAGAACGTGAGAAAGTCTGAGAGGTGGGACAGGGTGGCCTGGCCAGGAAGAGAGGGTGGCAAGGCCAGAGCAAGAGGGACCTCCTGCACCCACCAGCTCCGGCTTCGTCTTTATCCCAAAGTCAAGGGGGCTGTGGAGGCTTTGCAGCAGGGGTGAGGCAAATCAGATGTTTCTATTAGAAAGATCAGGAATGCACTCTAGGATAGGCAGTGGGGCAGAAAATGCCGGGGGTGATACAAGCGTGGTCTGGCTCCTTGCTCCTCCCCAGGCAGGCTCTGGAGCCTTCTCCTCCTGGGAGCCTTCCCAGCCTGCAGTTCCTATGGCCCTGTCTGTGTCCCGATCCTGTGGTTAGGATCATCTGCCTCCTTGTCATTTCTAGTCCCCCACCAGACTTGGGGCTGCTCAGGGCCTTGGCGCCCACCCTGGGGACTGAGCAGGTGGCTGCAGGGAGGAATGGGGAAGGGGCTATGAGGGAGATAGGGGACACCCTCACCTTTGCCCTGGCCGTGGCAGGTGTCCTCTGCCCCCAGCAAGAGAGGGACAGCCTCTCGCTCCTGGTTGCAAACCTGGGAGCAGCTGGCCCAGCCTCCAGGGCTCCGGAGTCGGAGCCCAGCGCCCTCTGGCCCCTTCGCAGCAGTGCGCCCTCACAGCTGTCCAGGGACCTCCCCACCCCACCCCTGCCCCAGGCCCTGGGGCAGCGCCGGGGGAGCCCAGGCCTGGCGGGCCTCAGTGGTCCCCGTCTTTCCGCCAGGACTACGGGCTGCTGCAGCTGCAGGAGGGGGCGTCGGGGCACAGCCTCCGCGCCGCGCTCTGCGTCATGCTGCTGCTCTGCTACCACACGTTCCTCACCTTCGTGCTCGGTAGGCGCACCCTCCCTGTGAGCACCGGGGCCCCTGGGCTTCGACTGTCTCTGAGGGCAGGGGGCTGCTGGGCCCCCAGGACTGGGGAGGGGGCCCTGAAACCAGAAACGGCAGAACCGCAACTGTCCAGGGGCCTGGCCAGTGGACCACTCACTTCTTTACAGTGTGACTGGGTTCTTCCAGACTCGATTTTCTCATCTGTGAAATGGGGGTGGGTCCTGCCCACCTTGTAGAGGGCATGAGGATGCTGTCGGCCCTAGCGTCTTATTCAGTCCTCACATCACCCTGGAGACGGAAGAGTTATCGTCCGCATTTCACAGAGCAGAAGTGGAGACCCTGAGAAGCCCCTGGTAGGTTTCCGGGAGGATCACCAGGGAGGATGGTGATGTGTCCTGTGATGTGTCCCCACCTCCTTCAGGCACCGGCAACGTCAACATCGAGGAGGCAGAGAAGCTCTTGAGACCCTACCTGAAGCGATACCCTAAGGTGAGCCTCACCTCCTGGCAGACACCTCCAGCTCACATGTGCCCTGTGGACCCCCCACAAACCCAAATACGTGTCATTGTAGGGCGCCATCTTCCTGTTCTTTGCCGGGCGGATTGAAGTCATTAAAGGCAATGTTGATGCCGTAAGTAACGGGGGTCTGAGCCAGTGCTGGAGGCACCTCAGGTCTCCCAGGTCACTCGGGCTGCAGACACACAGACAAATAACAGGCAGACCGGGAGGGGGCCTGAGAGAAGACCCACAAAGGGAGCGGGCCCAGGAGAGGCGCTGCCAACGACGGGACAGTCTGGGAGGGCGAGGGAGGAGGTGGCGGTGGCGGTGAGTGGGATTTGACAGGGAGAGGGAGGAATCCAGCACCCTTGGGTAAGGCAGAGAGGTGGGAGGATCCACTGTCTGGGGCAGGGTGACAGGCTGGAATCTGCTGCTGGGGGTGAAGCAGGCATCCGGAGGGCCTGACTAAGGGTCTGGGCTCCGAGGTGGGAGGGAGCCGCGGAAGGGATGAGGGGGGGAGGCTCACCACCCTGGCAGAATCCCCAGCACTAAGCCAAGGCCCAGCACAGACTCCGTGACTCGGAGTTCTGGCGCCCCCCACTGGTCCTGGCTGTGGCTCCTCAGGCCTAAGGACAGATGCCCCGGGGTCAGGTCACTTTGTGGAAGCTGCTGGAACCTTTGGAGTTTGCTCTCAGGCAGAGACATCACTATGTCACTTTAACACTTCCCACTGCCTATTACGCCTCTGTTATAGCTCTGTCCCACACCCTTTTGCTTTGTGCCGAAAGACTGGAGTCCCTCGGAGGGTTAGTAACTGGGCCCAAGGTCATGTGAGACTTTGAGGGTAACTGGGCCCAAGGTCATGTAAGACTTTGAGGGTAGAACCGGGGCTGGAGGCCACACCCACTGTCTCCCCGATGCAGCCTGGCATGGGGCTCGGGTTGCTGTGGAGCTGGGGTGGGGGGGGGATGGAGGGCTTGGCGGGGGGTGGGGGGGGGTGGACCGAGGGCATGGCGGGGGTTGGGGCAGACGGCTGGGGCTGGGGGATGCTGGCAGAGGCTCAGTGGCAGGTACCCACAGGCCATCCGGCGGTTCGAAGAGTGCTGTGAGGCCCAGCAGCACTGGAAGCAGTTCCACCACATGTGCTACTGGGAGCTGATGTGGTGCTTCACCTACAAGGGCCAGTGGAAGATGGCTTACTTCTACGCAGACCTGCTCAGCAAGGAGAACTCCTGGTCCAAGGTGGGTTGACACCATGTGTTGGGGGAACAGGGAGACCAGAAGACCAGCTTAGACTGGCCATGAGACCCCAGGCCAGGACCACACCCCTAACTGAACACAGACATCTCAGCTAAAATTTAAGCAGAACCACAAATTCTATTAGACCTCAGGGTTGGAAGGGGCTAAAGACCACAGAAAACAGGGGACATTTAGAACTACAAGGTATCAAGATTTTTAGCCACAATGGACAGAAGTGTCACTCATATGGTCTGCGCGAGTGCTGCCCAGCAGAACTTTCTGTTACAGTGAAAACATTCTATGCTGTCCAATGTGGGAGCCCCTAGTCACATGTGCACGCCAAGCTCTTGAAATGTGCCTGCTGTAACTGGGAAACTGGATGTTTTCAATTTTATTCTATTTTAATTAATTTAAATGTAAAAAGTCACATGGAGCTAGTGGACATGTTACCTGACTATGCAGGTGTAAACGCAAAGGCTTATTGGTTCATATAACTGAAAATTCTAGGCACATCTGATTTCAGGTTGGGCTGAATCCAGGAATTCTAATTCTGTCATTTGGGTTTATTTTTTCCGGCTGGGACTGTGCTCTTCTCTGTGACTTCTTCATTGCACAGGCAGGTTCTCTCTATGTGCCAGCAGGGTGGCTATGGGCTGCCTGCTCCTATATCATCTCTCCCATTTGGTTTCAACCCAAGTCCCATGATAGAGCCTCATTGGTCTGCATAGATCACAGGCCAGTGCCTGGAAACAGGGGTGGGAAGACCCCTCATGGATTAGAAGTAGGAGAGGGGTGATTCCCTAGAAGAAAAATGAGGTGATGCCCCAGAATAAGTGTTGTTGGGAGTGAGCATTAAGGAGATGCCATGGAGGCAAAACAAAACAGATGCTCAGCATAAATGCTTATCGTTCAATTAAGTTCAGTCACTCAGTTGTGTCTGACTCTTTGCAACCCCATGGACCGCAGCACGCCAGGCTTCCCTGTCCATCACCACCAACTCCTGGTAGCTTGCTCAAACTCATGTCCATCGAGTTGGTGATGCCATCCAACCATCTCATCCTCTGTCGTCCCCTTCTCCTGCCTTCAATCTTTCCCAGCATCAGGGTCTTTTTCAACGAGTCAGTTCTTCACATCAGGTGGCCAAAGTATTATCATGGTAAGTGGTGAAATAAGTATAAGCCATTATCACCATAGAGTAATGATAGCACAGAATTCTGAACTAAGAGTCTTAGAATCATCTACATCATCCGAGAACATCCTCTATTGTGAAATCCATAGCACGTATGTCTCAGTGACCCTGATTTTCTCATCTTTTGCCCACCTCTGCATGAAAGCCCCTCTTCAGTCACCCTGCCTAGGGCCCAAACTGAAAGGGACTCTCTGGCTCAGGGCTGGCTTCCCTTGTGGCTCAGACGGTAAAGAATCTGCCTGCCAGTGCAGGAGACCTGGATTCAATCCCTGGGTTGCGAAGATCCCCTAGAGAAGGGAATGCCAACCCACTCCAGTATTGTTGCCTGGAGAGTTCCATGGACAGAGGAGCCTCGTGGACTACAGTCCGTGGGGTTACAAAGAGTCGGACACAACAGTGACTTTCACTTTCACTGGCTCAGGGCAGGCAGGGCCGGGAGGAGGAGTGGGCTTTCACTGAGCTCTGACTGTGTGCCCAGCGCTTGTCCTTTCCTCCACATTACACCCAGCGAGGTAGATGTTATCTGCATCAGGTACATGAGAGACACCGAGGCTAAGAGAGGCTGAGAGACTTCCCTGGGCCACACAGCAGTTGGTGACACACACAGGATCTGAAGACAGTTTTGTGTGACTCCAAGGCCTCTGCTTTTCCCTTGCTCCTCAATTCCCCTGAGTAGGCCCCGCTTGCCCCAAGACCCCCTTGCTGTTGAAGGCACTTCCTCAGGCCCAGCCTCTGTGGGCTCAGCATTCGTCCCTCATCCCTCGCCCTCCCAACAAAGCCTCCGGGAACCTTTTTAAAGTGATCTGGAAGCCTTCTTGTGAAGTGGGGCACAAGGAAGAAGAGACCTAAGGTGGCCACACAGCTGCTGTGAGGAGCAGAGGGAGGGCCAGGCCTCCACGTGTCAGCAAGTCTGGCTGTGAATTGGCTCAGTCTTCAGCTCTGTGGCTTTGGAGTAGTCAGCCCCCCTCTCTCTGCAATGCTTTTCTCAAAAGGGTTTCCTGTGAAAGTAGGTAGGGGTTGTGGCACCTCGAGTTCTGGGGCCTCATTCATCCCTAATTTCCGCTGCCCCGTGTGCCGGCCCTCTGCTGTGTCTGCCTGCGCTAAGCCGGCTCATCCCTGTGGGTCCATCCCCTAGCGCTTGCAGCCAGAAAGCAGGTGGTGACAACTGTGTGCTCAGTGATGTAATGGGGAAATCTTGGAGGAGCTCAGAGGCAGCCCTGAGCAGCCCAGCTAGGAGAACAGGGAAGGCTTCTGAAAAAGGAGTTGTCTCAACTGAGAGTCTTGAAGGACGAGGAATTAGGGCGGCAGAAGGACACCCCAGGCCAGGAGAACTGAGGGGCACAGACTGGGAAGCTCAGGGCTGCCAGGAGGTCCTGTTTCACCAGGTGAAGCGCTTGTGGGTGGGAATGCAGGGGGACTGTGGAGGGATCGTCCCCCTCTAAGCCACACACTGAAGCTTCTTGGGGACAAGAACTGTCTGCCTGCACAGAAGCTAGTTGAATAATCCAGCAAAATAAATATGTGGAATCAATAGGCAAACAGGTAACTCTGGGAGACAGGACTCCCCCTCAGCAGCATGGCCCCATAACATCCCTTAGTGACTTGGATGCCCGTGGCTCTCACCACGCTAGGTCACTGCATCCATCCTAATTCCTGTTGACTCAGTCCGGGCAGGGGGCAGGGCTGGGGCAGAAGCTCTGAGAGGAAGCCCGCAGATAAGTCTGGCAGAGAAGGGACAGCACAGGCAGGGGCCTGAGGTGAGTTTAGGGAGTGATGGGGAAGAGTGGCCCGGAGGAGGAGCCAGAGAAGCAGGTCTCCAGGGCCGTGAGTGGCTGTCTGGGCTTTAGCCTAACAGTGGGGGAGCCCTTGTTGCCTGTGGCTTGTATTTGTGCTTGTAGAAATCTGTCCTGCAGTCACGGGGCACCCTCACATGCCAGTCCTATTCTAGGGCGGGTCATCTACAACTGAACAAAGTAAAGACTTCGAAGCTCGTGTTCTAGTGGGGAGAGAGACAGGAAACATAGATGATGTGCAGTGTAAGAGAACGTCAGGTTCTGGTTAAGTGCGATAAAGAAAAATCAGGCAAGTTGTGGGTGCAGGATGTGGAGAACAGTGTGGTCAGGAGGGGCCTGCCTGAGAAGACATCAGAATGGAGTGAAGGAGCAAGCCAGGCTGACATCTCCCTGAAGAATGTTCCAGGCCTGGTAGATGTTAGGACAGGTGTAAAAGGAAGCTGAAGCCATGAGTTGATACATTCTGCAAACAGCTCAGAGGAGGCCAGTGTGGCTAGAGTGAGGGGGCACCAGTGGAGAAGAAGCTGGAGGGGAAATTGAGGGGAGGCTGCATCAGGCCTCGCAGTCCATGACAGGGAATGTGGACGTTCTCCCTAACTGTGATGGGATATCGTGAGTCAAAGAGGGACTGCGGTGACCTCATTTTAAAAGGTCCGCATGGCGGTGGTGTGGAGAATGGCTGGTGGGGGGCAGGAGTGGGAACAGGACCTCAGTGAGGAGACCACATGGACTAGGGCAGTAGGAAGACCACCCTGGAGGCCTGGAGTGGGGATACGGTGTGGGGTGATAGGGCCAGGCCAGTGGGACTCAAGAGCTCTGTGGGAGGAAAGTCCTGAGCGCTTGGTGGCTCAGTACTGGGGCCAGGGAGAGGGAGCAGGCACAGTGATACCAAGAGGTTAAAGACGGGTTGGGGAACAGATATCACTGAGGGGAGGGAGCATCTTCTCAGCACACCCCGCAAAGACCAGGTTTTCCTCATGTTGTGAAGGGCAGACTGGAACTGGGAGCAGCCCTGAGTTTCAGCGTGGATGGGGCTCCCAGGTGGAGGTTGCTTTCCACTTCCTCCTAAGACTAGACTCCAGGATGCCTTTCCCTCCTCTACCTGCTGTACTTTGCTGGGTAGCAGCCCCAGGTGGCAGGAGCTGTGGTTCAAGACTCGACCACTGGAGGGCAGCACAGAGCCAGGCTCCTCTGGCATTGAACTTCAGGCAAAGGGGAGCGGCTTTCAGGGATAGATCTCTGAGATGGGGGTGAGGTTGGGGCTCTGCAAACCATCCCTTTCTTGTCAGTGGATCCAGTGGGTAGGCCCTTGAAGCCACACAAATCTGGGGCCCCTCCCAGCTCTGCCCCTAGCAGCCCTGTCGTCCCAGGAAGCATTGTCTTTGCGATCAAGTGACATTTGTAAAGTGCCTGGTACACAGCAAGGCAGTCTTACCAAGGGACCCTGAGCTGAGCCCCAACCCAGGTCTCTGCCCTTCCTGGCCTCACACGTTGTGTGTATTCCGTGCTTTATGCTACCCACTCATTTGTATCCCGCTTACACGCATCTCTGCCCTCCCTTTGATCAGGATGCTCCCCTTGCGTGGCAGGTCCTTTTTCTCTTTCTGTGAATCTTCCTATTGGCCTTCAAGGGCCCGGTGTGAAGTGGCTGCTTCCCTTTGATCTTCCCTGAAGCCCCTGCTGCCCCGTCTTTGCATCTCCACCCTGTCCTCAGCATCGCCTGCTTTAGTCTGCCCAGTTGCTTCAAAGTGGAGAGGTCAGGTGCTTAGACATGGCCCTTCATGGATGTAACTCCTAGGTCATGTCCTCAAGTTGTTTCTGTTTCCTCACCCAGTTTCTCCCCTGCGGGTTGGGGATAATATAATACTATGCTGGTCCGTAGTGAGGTTCCAGTGAGGTATTTGTGCCAGTTTAGGACTGTGATTTGGAGGGCAGGTTGCTCATTGCTCTGCCTCACACAGGCCACCTACATCTACATGAAGGCCGCCTACCTCAGCATGTTTGGGAAGGAGGACTACAAACCGTTCGGAGATGACGAAGTGGAGCTGTTTAGGTGGGTCCAGCCATTGCATTCCATTGTCGGTCTCAGCCAGGCTCTGCCCACAGCCACCCTGAGCAGCGGGAGGTGAGGGGGTTGTCATCCCCTGGGCCCTGAACCCCCAGCCCTCCCCAGTCCTCCCCCCACCCCACGCCTGTCGTTGTCTCCCACCCCCACCTACTCTTGCTGCTGCTGTTGGATCCCTTTGAATCTGTTCAGGTTTTCTTTCACAAACGTGGTTTTGTCAGCATCATTCCCACTGTGCCTCTTTCATCCAGAGTGTAGCACAGATGTGGACACAGGTCCAGAGAGGTTCCTTCTGCCGAGTTAACCTGATTACACTCAGAAAAGCAGAGTTGGAATAACGTAAGCAGGATTAAGTCTAGCCTATGCCATTTGTTCCTGTCATCTGGGACAGTTTCAGCATCTATAAAATGGGAATAACAAACTCAGCTGTGCAGGGTTGTTTTGCAAATCAAATAGAGAACAGATTTAAAGAGTCTGCAGTAGGGCCTGGAGCCAATCAATGGTGACTGTTTTTATTCTTCCCTGCACTGCTGTGTTTGCCTTCAGCGAAGGGCCTAGAGCAGGACTCAGCCACGGCAGGCTGAAGAGGGAGCCCCAGGCTTTCCCCCAGTCCCGGTGAGGGTTGGCCCCCACTTGCAGATATGGAAGTGAGTGTGACCATTGCTTCCTGGGCCGTCAGTCACAGGATGCTGTGTGACTTAGTCTCTGCATCTTACATAATTTTTCTAGAAGATCTGTGAGGGGAAGAGTGTGGGGAAATAAGAGTTATTTTTCCTCCATCCTTCTAGATTCTTGGCTGAGACCCTCATAATAAGATTACTGGGAAAGCAAACAGAAATTTAATAACTCCTGTATGGGAGGGGCCCAGGAAAACTGAGTTGACTCTCTGAAATGGCCCAAGCTGTTACCTTAAGTGCCATCTCTGGCTAAAGCAAAAAAGAAGATTTAGTTGGATGGGGAGCCAGTTATGGGAGGTTTTCAGATAAAAAAGAAGGTATATGGTTGTTATGCAGATTTTAGTCTCCGCCTTCTTCATTGATAAGTTTTTAGAGATTTAGTCTTTCTCCTCTTTCTGGTCCAGAGAAAGACATCCTTACACATGGACATTTCCCTTGTAAATGTCTTACAAAAAGGTTAAATTCTACTAGATTTTCAGAGCATTTTGTGTGTTTGCTGTTTTCTTAAAAATGATCAGCCTAAAATAACCGTTATGCCAAAGATGCATATTTGGGGGTAGCAACTTCTCCTTTTCATATCATTGTCTCCATTTTAGGGATGAGAAAGCAGGCCCAGACAGGTTCCACAGTGAATAAGTGGCAGAGGTGCTTGGTGGGGACCTCACAACTAGGTCCAGCTGTTTCCTGGGCCTGGATGGCTCAGGTCACAGCCATACCCCCATGATTGTGGCAGAAGTTCAGGGCAAGGCAGGGCTGGGTGGATGGGGCCCCAGATGGGGCCCCAGATGTAGTCTTGCTCAGCTGCATGCCACATTTTACTCTACCCTGGGAAACAGCTGAGGAGGCCGCAGCTCACATGGCCAGAGTTTATGAAAGGTTTGTGCTGTGTGCTCTTGGGCAGGTCCTTCCCTTTATGAGTTTTAATCTCCTCTGTGAAACTAGGGTCAGACTTCTGCTGGGCCCTCAGGAAATGGGGGCTGGGAGTAGAGAGGGACGATTGCAAGGCAGAGCAGGCCTGAGGGGTGGTGGTCATGTACAGCCTCACCTCCAGCTACTGGTGCAGAGGAGCCTGCCGAGCCACAGGAAGTGGTCAGATCTTGCGGCAGGGCGTACGACATTAGGCCGTAGCCGCAGGCTATGAATCCAACACTCTCATCATATAGATGGGGAAAATGAGGTCCAGAGAGGGGTCAAGCAGAGGCTGGATAGGTTGGGGACTCAGTTCTAGCATTTTCTTGCCCTCTCTCCACCCTCCTTATCTCTTCCACAGAGCTGTGCCAGGCCTGAAACTCAAGATTGCTGGGAAATCTCTACCCACAGAGAAGTTTGCCATCCGGAAGTCCAGACGCTACCTCTCCCCTAAACCTATCTCATTGCCCATCCCTGCTCTGGTGGGTAGGAGGGTCTTGACTGGTCCTGCACTCATTTGGGATTGTGGGGGTTAGCTGAGGGTCAGGGATATAGCCAGTGACCCTGGAGGGCGTGGATGGAGGACAGAGACCTTCATGACCCCAGGGCCTGGAGAGGAGTTTACAAATCACCTGGCCCTGGGTGAGGGACACATGAGTCTGAGCCTACCTCAACCTCTGAGAAAGCACTGGTCTACTAGGGATGGGGGTGGGAAGACAGGTGAGCAGGCTGCAGATGCCTGAAAGCGGAAAACGCAGCGCTCCTAGATAGGCATCTCTCAGCTGTTTGTGTTGCCATCCTGTCTGTTTCCGTCTTGTCACATGATTTTAATTATTGTTTATACTGTTCCCCCATCACTGCCCCAAGCTTTTCTGAGGCTGGGACCTGTGTTACAGTCAACTCTGAAATAACAGTAATTGCTGGCATTGTTGCTGGGCACCTGCTGTGTTCAAAGCTCGTTACACCCATTGCCTATTGCCTCATCTGATCTTCATAAGCATCCTCTTAGGTGCTGGTGGCATCTCCATTTTACAGAAGGGGATGATAAGGCCTAACAGATAAGTAGGAAGATAAAATATAGATAAGATATAAGTAGAAAGATGAAATAACTTGTCCAGGTCCCATAGCTGATGAGTTAGAATCTGAACCCAGGCAGTATGGTTCTGGAGCCCATATTCTGAATCACAGTTATGATGACAATTCCATGCATGATCAGAGCAGGTTCTAGTTTGTTACGAGTCCTTGTTATTCAAATAATAAGGCAGCCAGAAAGGTAGGAAGGGTGCTGCTTCAGAGACCTGGCTCTGCTGTTCACTGTGTTACCTTGCATATAGGGTCCCCTTTCCCTTAAATGTAAATATCTACCTAGCCCATTTCATAGAGCAGGGATGAAAATCTGCTGATAAAAACTTATTAAATACTACAGAAATTAAAAAGTTCAATATTTGAGCTTATATCTTGAATATCTTTAAGTAAATTTTGAACTATTTTACAGTTCAAAATATACAATAAAGCTGTCATCAGATGGGGGCATATGTTGTAAGGAGGGGCAGGGAAAACACCTAACCAGATATTTAGGGGAAAATTTCCAAAACTGTAACCTGCAAGATGCTCTGTGTGCATAAAATTATTTCTGTGATTAAATACGTTTAGGGAAGACGGCCTGAACAAAGTTTATATACTGTAGACCTTCTTGGAGCCTTTATATGCTCATCTGCACGGTAGGTCTCCGAGAAGAAGCTTAAGGATGCAGATTTTCCGTTATTTAGCCACAGAACTCTTTTAGACGATGTAATGATTTAATAAGTACTTCTCAAAACTTAAAGTTCCTCCCTAGAACATAACAAAAACTATAAAAAGTCTTTCTAGACGTTTATGTATACAAGTCACTGTCATGTCCATTGCTTGGGTTTGATAGTTTAGGAAATGCTAATCTAAGCTAACAGAATTACTAGAATGAAAGTTTAGTATTCTGAGCTTCCTGGCAGTTAAGGCAAAGAAAGAAATCCTATGTTTCATAGATAGAAATTCAGGCCCACTGCCTTAGTGAAATAGGAGAGAAGGTAACTTGGTCTTAAGCCCCTGAAGAGCTTACGTCAACTATGATTCCTCTGGTACAGGAGGCCCTGTTAGCTGGAGCAAGGAAGATAACTCCCTGGAGAGTGCGGGGCATGACCTTGTTCTCAAAGGACGGGAAATTTGGACAGAGAGATTGGGAGAGTGCAGACTAGTGCCCTAGGGATCCAGGAACAGAAACGTAATTGAAAACTATATGAGAAGAGTGAGAATACGGGTCCATCTTAAATTCTCACAGGGGTAAGGAGAGATCTCAGTAAGTAAGAGTTAAGAATCCCCATCACTCCCTCAAGCCTACAGCTTCAAAGGCTGGGCTGAGACTTGTCATCGAAGATTAGAGCTAGGATGGCCTTTAGTGATCCTCATCTGCGCTATACATTTTATAGATGGAGAAACTTGAGGCCCCACTGGGGAGGAAACCCAGGACTGACTTGCTCCCCTGCCCCTAGGAAATGATGTACATTTGGAATGGCTACGCTGTGATTGGGAAGCAGCCGGAACTCACAGATGGGATCCTTGAGATTATCATCAAGGCTGAAGAGACGCTGGAAAAGGGCCCAGGTGACTACCCCCAGGCCCTTGAACTGGCCCGGCTGGGTCTGACCACAGGTCTTTACAGTTGGAGGTTCCCTCTACCCAAAATGTCCTTCCTCACTTCTCCACCCTGGTAATTGTCCTCTGCCTTCCTAGGCTGAGTTCCAGTGACAACTTCTCCAAGAAGCTGTCCCTTGTCCCCCAGGGAACATCAGGGCCTCTGCTGGGCTCCCATAAGCCCTGAGTTTCCTTGAGTCGGTCCTGATTTCACTGTATTGTCATTGTCTCAGTATCCGTCTTTCCTCCCCTGATGTGAGCTCCCTGAGGACGGGGGCCATGTGTGAGCCATCTCTGTGTCCCCAGGGCCCAGCACAGAGTCGGGGCTCCATGAGTAACTGTTGAGAAAATGAACAAAGCTGTCTTCCCTCACTCCCCTATTCTCAGAGAATGAGTACTCAGTGGATGATGAGTGCTTGGTGAAGCTGCTGAAAGGCCTGTGTCTGAAATATCTGGGCCGTGTCCAGGAGGCTGAGGAGAATTTCAGGAGCATCTCTGCCAAGTAAGTGCCTCTGGCTGCTCTCTCTCCAGATGGCCCCCTGGGCCTGGGGCTTCAGGGTAGCATTTTCTGGGTTTCTCTTTCCATATGCACACATGCACAGTGCCGACTCTGGCCGACTCCTACTTGCTTCACATGTACTGGTTTCTGTTTTGTGCGAGGACCCTTCTAGGCCGAGATCATTCAGACCTTGTCCTCCAGGGCCACCAGACTGTCCAGCGACAGGAGCCTGTCTGCAGTGTTTCCTGTGAATGGTGCCCCCTGGAGTTTGTAACTTAGGATCTCTGTCCTTGGGGAGTACAGATATTAGAGACAGCTATAACTTAATCTGGTATGGTGAGGGCTGTGCTAGAGGAAAGCAGAGAGGCCAGCAGGTGCCAGGAGGAGGGACCTAAACCAAATGCTAGACACCAGGAAAGGCTTTCCAGCAATGCCACTTTAACTGGCAAGTTTATCAGGCAGAGAAAAAGGAAAGAGGAGTTTTAAGTGGAGCAGGGAGATCATGTGCTAATGCCTGGACACGGGAGACACCTGAGGTCGGGTGACAGCAGTCAGTCCTTCCCTGCTTAGGTGAAGTCGTAAAGGGAAAGGGTTGCCGATGAAATAGAGGGTGGCGGTGGGGGGCAGGGTTGGGGACTGAGGTGGAGGTGGGCCTAGGACATGACGTGAACCATAGGTTGTCAGGGACTTGGGGCCCAGGGTGCAGAGGACTGGAAGGCTTTGCTGTGGTTAATTCTTTTTTTTTTTTAACAACATTTTGCTTCTGGTATGTTTTTCTTTCTTTTTTTTTTTTTTTTTCATTTATTTTTATTAGTTGGAGGCTAATTACTTTACAATATTGTAGTGGTTTTTGTCATACATTGACATGAATTAGCCATGGATTTACATGTATTCCCCATCCCGATCCCCCCTCCCACCTCCCTCTCGACCCGATCCCTCTGGGTCTTCCCAGTGCACCAGGTCCAAGCACTTGTCTCATGCATCCAACCTGGGCTAGTGATGTTTCACCCTAGATAATATACATGTTTCGATGCTGTTCTCTTGAAACATCCCACTCTTGCCTTCTCCCACAGAGTCCAAAAGTCTGTTCTATACATCTGTGTCTCTTTTTCTGTTTTGCATATAGGGTTATCGTTACCATCGTTCTAAATTCCATATATATGTGTTAGTATACTGTAATGGTCTTTATCTTTCTGGCTTACTTCACTCTGTATAATGGGCTCCAGTTTCATCCATCTCATTAGAACTGATTCAAATGAATTCTTTTTAATGGCTGTGTAATACTCCATGGTGTATATGTATGTGGTTAAGTCTTTCTAGGGCTAAATAGTGGGAACCTTCCAAGTTGGAATTCAGATCAGAAAACCCCATGAGACCATGAGTTGGATCCTCCCATTTGGGAGATGCTCAGGAGGAGTCTGGCAGACGTGCCCAAAGGATGGCTCAAAAGCAGAGCCTGTAAGCTGTGTTTTCTTCTGTCCTACAGTGAAAAGAGGATTAAATACGACCACTACTTGATCCCAAATGCCCTGCTGGAGCTGGCCCTGCTGTTTATGGAGCAAGGCAGAAATGAAGAGGCTGTCAAACTCTTGGAAACTGCCAAGTAAGGCTTGAATTGCCTTGGTCTGGCCTTTGTTCCCCATGAGCTCAGGGGAGGCAGAGGTGCCAGGCAGCAGTGTGAGAGGGTGCTGGCAAAGGCAATGTAGGCAGCCCAGAGGCTGGGCCCATGTCCCGGGGGAACCCAGCTTTCACCTGGTGTAGGGAGTCTTCTTCCTTAATTTACCAAAGAGGAACTGAAATCTCAAGACTCAATGACTGAGTTATCTGGGGTCACACCACAAGCTACAGGGCTGGTGTGAAGATGCAGTTCTCCTGCCTTCTAGCCCACAGATCTTGAAATCATTCCTTCACACTGGGCCCCAAAGGACCAACAGTGGTTCCAGAGGGCATGATAACAGATAATTCCTATTAAATTTAAGCCCAACTCTTTCTTTAAACAGAGATAGGGATTAGCCTTTAAAAGTATTCCTTGGCTAGTGGGTTCCCACAGCTCAGACTAAGGGAAAAATCACAACCTGGAGCAGCTTCACGTATCTGATTCTCTGGTCTCTTCCAGGCAAAACTATAAGAATTATTCCATGGAGTCAAGGACACATTTTCGAATCCAGGCAGCCACACTCCAAGCCAAGTCTTCCCTAGAAAAAGGCAACAGATCTATGGTCTCATCAATGTCCTTGTAGTTTTGTGCAGCAGTCCCAGGCTGGAAGACAGAATCAGCTGGACAGAACTCCTGGAAACATTTCAAAAAGAACCCCGCCCCCTGCCCTGCCTTTGGGGTCCACCGGTGCTCCAGTGGGATAGCACGACCTAGGTGTCTGTGCAGAGGTGAAGCCAGCATGTTCACCAGTGCGGCCAAGGGCTTCTGTCAAGGCCAGAGCAGGTGGAGCTCCCTGCCTGCCCTGTCACACATACGGGTACTTGTTTTTCACTGTGATGTTAAGAGAATGTATGAACAGTTTACATTTTCCTTAGAAATACACTGATGGAATCAAAGTTGGCTTTGGGGGAAGAAAAACCACCAACCAACCACCTGTATGTAAATCATTGTTAGACTTCAGTGAGGTCTCAGCTTCCAGGGCTGGAAGGACCCAAAAGAGGATCTGGATCTCAGGCTTCGAGATTTCTGAGGGCTAAACACAGAGGTTTCACACAATCCCACTACCTTACTTCTTACAGCCCCTTTGTAATTCTGCAATTGGAAAAAAAAAAAAAAGTCTTTTTAGTGAGATAATCTTGAGTCCATTTGTAGGAAAAAAACATCAATTCCCACTACCAAGGAATGGTGATATCGAGGCCTGAAGGAAAGGGAGCCCTTTCTGTGCCAAAGCCAAGAAATTTGGCAGGTAAAGTTTCTCAGACACTGGTCTGCTATACGCCAAACTGAAACCACTGGGAATGATTTATGAAAGATAAAAAATCTTCTATACTTCAGTACATTTATTTACTGATAGCATTTTTCTTAGTAACAGAATGGTTAGTCTGTTTATGTATGTTTTAGATTTTTCAGTTAAGAGAAAAGCTATATTTCAGTAATAAAACTTATACACTTCAGAGATCATGCAACATCTATTTCAGTAAAATACATTGTTGCTTGAATTCTTGGGCAGGGCAGAAAGTTTCAATCAGAAGCCATATGGCCCAAGCATGTTTTATTTAGACAGCTTAATGTTTTAAAATTTTCAGAATAATTTAACAAACATTTAAAAATGGGGAGACTTCACAAATAAATCTGGTTTCTGGCTTCTTACTTTAAAAATCTGGCAATACTGGGCCTCATTCTCACAAGGCAACAATCAGTTGGACCCGAGTAGAAACTCTTTTCAACGCTTATCCTTCTGGCCCCTAAAAGTGTCTAACTCAAACACACAAATGCAGCTTCTGTAAGGGAAGGACCACAGACAACTCTTCCAATCTTCCAGCCTGCTGTATTTAGCAAACACTTTTCAGCATATGCTAGGGACAGGGTGGTTTAATCTATTAATATACAATCAAGTTTCCTATGACTGATATTGAATGGAGTTATAGGTTTTAGGTAAAGCATGTTCTCATTAGGAAAAGACAGTCCAAAGATACTCTTCTGCACTTAGTGTACCGTCAGAAAGAAATGGTACCGAAAGAAAGATCTATCTTGTCAGAACTAGACAAAAGGATGCCTTCCACAAAGGGCAGGCTCTCTCTCTTCCACAGCCTGGGTGCTGGGAGCCCAGCCCAGCAGGGCAGGTGAAAGGGTTGAACTAGAGCTAGGCTGCTGAACAGGGTGGCCTCTTGGCCCCCTCACATATCAGAATGCTACCCATCACAGTATAAAAGCAGCACTGGTCACCGCACACCAAACATAAAATTGCCGTTTACAAAAACCTTTCATTTCAGTGTTCATTTTAGGTGTTTTTAAACTTTTTATGCCAGGGTGATTTCCTAGTTGTTGCTATTTCCTTCTGGGCTTCACGCATTAGCCCTCCAGCACCTTAACGTCTATCTGCTGCCCTGGCTGCAGTCTTGCTATCAGTTTTGTCTCCTTTATCCTACCTGCAGCTTGAGCTCCTCCCTCAAAAACATGCTTGTGAGGGAGGTCCCTGGCGGTCCAGTGGTTAGAACTTGGTGTTTTCACGGATGTGGCTGGGATTCAATCCCTGGCCAGGGAGCTAAGATCCTACAAGCTGGATGGCCAAAAACAAACATGTATGTGAAGGAAGGTGGAAAGGCTGGGTGTCTGACACCACTGTATCCTTGTGCAGAGGCCTCTGAAGGTGAAAATGCTGTCTTGGGCTTCTCACTGTGTCTTGAGCCATTTCTGATCATTGCTTCTCAAACACTGCACCTTCCTAGCACATCTGCCCTAGAAAGGCAGCTGATCAGGTGGGGAGAGTTCTGGCCTCCAAGTAGGGAGACCTAATTCCAGCCCCTACTTTGCTACTACTGCTTTTTCAGCGTGACCCTGGGAGTCATGGAGCCTCTAAAATTTAGCAATTTGAACTAGATTAAGGCTCTCTCCTGCTGTCAACAGTTCTAATTCTGGTCAAGTCTTGTTTCTGGGCTTTCATCTCCAAAAAGAGGCAACTGATCTATACCTCCCTACCTTTGGTCAAAGGCTTTGTCCCCAGGTGGCTTACCAGAAGTGATGATAGACTCCCTCAATCAGGGGCCTCTACAGTGGTCCAGGACACCCAGAGAGCAATTAATCCTCATTTGCAGAAAGTCTAAATCCTTGCCACACAGAAGAACTCAGTTGTTAGGGAGCAGTTGTTAGTTGTCCTGTGTAACATGCTCTGATCAGGCTCTTGGCAATCAAGTCTACTCTGCCTCTCACTGGTCCCAGGCCTTGAGCTTCCAGCAGTGTGCTATGTCCCTATCAGCTCTCCCATATGTTGGCAGGATTCCTTATTCCTTATCTCTCAAGTCAGAATAGGAGCGTTTCCAAGACAGCTGTCGTCATTCACAGCAAAAAAGCCATGACTTGACAGCGAAGCCAGGACTCTAAAAGGCCAGCGCCAACCAAACACTTGGCTCAGGTCCGAGTGGGAGATTCCCAGCAACTGAAGGGAGCACTGGGGGATTTTAGAAAGCCCCAGCTTGCTGAGTGCCTGAATCATTCAATAAGGGAATAAAATCCAAAGATGCTTTTCTCTGGAGTGACTCCCAAGTTTATTTCTTCTAAGATGATAAGTGGAAAACAGTCTTCCTCTTTGCTTCAAATTTAGTCCAACAGTGTGCCTTCTCAACAGTTCTTTTATGTCCTTAGCACCATCACACTAATTCACTAATAAATGTGAGGTGTCTGGATTCTGAAAACCAAGCAGCAAATGGGAACTTCTCACCCTCACCCTCAGATGCAGTTTTCCAAAGGCAGGAAAGTGCCTTTCTGCTTGAGTTAGCATAGTTCTGTGGAAATCTGGTGCAAAGTTCACTGTCTGACAGGGTGAAGTAAATCCACACACAAGGAGCCTCAGGGCCTTAAAAATCCATTTCGAAGTAAGCAGTCTATGAGTTGCTTCCACCGTTTACTTAGCTCTTAAAATGACAAAATATAATAGAGCCCCTACCTTGGGTAAGATACAGAATTACAGAAGATTGCTGTGGACGTCTAAATATTATTAAGTGCTACTTACCAGTTGTGAGTCTGAGTAGTCTGCAAGTATCTAATCCTCAAAAACCACTCTATGAAGTAGTGCTATTATTGCCATTTTTCAGATGGAGAAAACTGAGACACAGGTTGAACAACTTGCCTAAGATCACACAGCTATTATGCATCAGAAATATTTGAAGCCAAGCAGTTGAACTCTAAAGCTCATGCTTTGCTAAACTACTGGTCAAGCTTTCCAATTATCAGCTTCAAGTTGGATCTGATTTAACTGACTCGGGCCACTGTTAAGTAAGGAAAAGGTACTGGCTAACAACTCAAACACTAGAAGTCCTTGGCTTGGAGTGCATGGAATTATGTCTGTGTGGCATGGTTCCCCACATGGTACTTGGCATCATGAGGTAGGGGCAGGGTCTAAGTTGGACAAAGGCAATTCTTAAGCAACCATATTTGCTCATAAAATTAGGATGTTGGAGTAAAATGTATGAGCTAATCCCAGTTAAAGAGGCAGAGTTCCAGCCAGCTACTCCAGAGATGGAAAGTGAACTGATGCAGAGGCTCAGGCCTGGACTGTGGCTTGAGTCTAAACTATATGCTAGAAGAGATTTGGTATAAGACACTAAGAGGCAGAAACACTGGCAAACTTAGAAGCATATGATGCTGAAGACACTCTTAGAATTTAAGTTTTTAAGTGCTTAACAGTGCTGGCTGGCCAAACATTTCACATCTGTGGGTCAAAGTGGTTCATAGCCCAGAAATCTGTTGCCCTTGGGCTAGAGGTGACTTTCTGATATCTATCTATGGAAAAGAGGTAGTGAGCAAATACATAAGAGAAGAGCCTGATCTACTAAAAATGGCAACTTTAAATTCTATTAACTACATGGGATAGTGGCTATAAGTACAGCTTGAATTCAAATTATTTTACTGCTTTGAGAATCAGTTTACTCTGCTATAAAATAGGGCTAATGTCAACTGCTTCACAGGCCTGCTTAAGATAAAAAGAAATCAACTAAATAAACAGCCTAACTAAACAAACAGCCCCAAGTATATTAAGGTACATGTATTGCCCCATATGAACTGTGGGAAGGCAGTGGTGAGTTTGGCCTGGGGACGACTGAATCAATGGCTCAAGTGCATCCATTAGGCCTTTTCCAACCCTTCACTTTGTTCTTGTGTTAGATTCTCTCGAACTGACTCTTCGGCATGGTGGTTCAGACCTTACATCCTTATAGCTTTGTAACCAGAAGAAAAGGGCTCCTTGCCCTAACCCTAGTATGAAAAATCCCCACATAAGGATTCCTGATTAGTCTGACTTGGCTCAAATGTCCTTCCCTTAGGCTGGTGGCTTTCCAGCATTAGATATCTGAGAATTTGTTAGAAATGCAAATTATCAAGTCCCCTCCTTTCAACGTAGGGGTGAGGTTGAACAATTGCAGTCCTCCAGGTGGATCTGATGCACAACGAAGTGTGAGAACTACCTTGGAAAGGGTGTGAGGTAGTACAATTGGTCCATCGTGGGTTACACAATTGGTTGTGAGTTATTTCTAAAAAACATGGGGTACTTGGCAGACAAAAACAACATGTATCCACTATACGCCCTTTCTTTCAAAAGTTGGTTCCCAGGTGAAGGGGCAGTACTGATTAGAGACAAGGCTTATCAGCAAGCTGCCCACTCAGGTAGAGCTTTGCCTTTGTCCTTCTTGCCACCCTCAAAAATCTTTATAAGATCCCCACTTTCTAATGGGGATGGTGGCTTCCACTCCATCAGAAATGCTTAAGACACCCTGCTTTCTCCTTCCCTTCACTTAATAAATATCTGCTGAGAACCTAAATGTCCTGCTCTCATAGAAACAAATGAAAGTAAACAAATTAGAGCCACGGAATAAACAGGGCCTGTTGGTACAGAGGATAAGAAACCAGCCATCAAACAATCTGGGGAAGTGCACGGCAGGACAGAAACTACAACAGACCTGAGACAGGATAAGAATTTGACATTTTAAAAAGCACAAAAAGTCTAAAAAGTAGAGTACTATGAAAGGAGAGAGGCAGAAAATCTACTATCTCCGTTAAGCAGCTTGGATTTTATTCTCCACACAATAGAAAGCAATTAAAAGCTCTAAGCAGATGAACGATATCATCCAATTTACTCAACTATTTTAACTGCTGTGTGAAGAATGTACCATATAAGGTTAAGCATGGAAGTTGGGAACCCAATGCCGTGCCAAATGCCAACACCACCAATTGCTCCTGCTTCGTGTGAATTGCCATTAAAACACCTCATCTTCTCTTCATCAGCTATGACACTCAGGGGGAGAAAAACACTTTCAATATGCTAAGTGATAATCAGGCTCTAAGCGTCCATGGGAGTTGGCATTTCATGTTCTCTACTCTTCATGAGAAATCAGCAATGCAGTTTATTGAAATCCAGACCCATAAATGTGATTTCTTACTTTAAAGATACCTTCAATCTGAAAATGCCCAGCTAGGATCCATCTCACTACTTAGAAGAATGGTTATTATTCTTCATATCAAAATAACATTATAGTGATTGTCAAAGGCCATGAGGGAAAATAGTTTATGAAAAACAACTTCCCTTCAGCGCATACTCTAAAATTGTAGCAATTAACTTATCTGTGCTTGAGTTCAGCTACCCTCACGGAAAGAGGATCACTATTCTGCACTATTTCAAAGGTGAGACTGGCTTTGATTCTGGAATTGGCAGAATGTAGCTTATTCCCATACCTCTCGTATAGATACTGCTGGGAAGCCAATCTCAATGTCTTTCTGCTAAGATAGCCCAGGCTTCCCAATTCACATAATGCCTACAACCTGCTTTCGGATCCAAAATGATTAGATTAACTACTATATGGCTCCCAGAGAAAAGGACCCAGCACTTGCTTAGCCAACTAAATTTTCCCATAATCATTCAGAGTTCACTGCTATGACCAGACTCCTGAAGTAAACCCTCAGCTGCGCTTTTCAACTTCTTTTTCTCAGCACCAAGAAACACAGTCAATAAGCACTGCTTAGAATGTGTTCAAGGCAAACAGGCACTGCTTATCATTTGATCACAATCAGTTTTAGATGCCTAAAATCTGTACCTTATTAATAATGCTGCTTCATTCACTATGCAGACAAAACAAACTACCTGTGGAAAGCATCCAAGATGACTAAGTCTTCCAGTGGACAGTAACTTTTCTCAAAAAACAAAAATGGAGAAGTTAGTACCTCTTAAAGTTTCCTTAAACTCTTTTCAGTCTATCAGTAACATTAATTAGATGTATCCAGTTCCTGTCCTAGGCTAATGTACATTGCTCAGGGTGAAAACGTAATGAAAAACAATGTGGACAATTAAAAGGTGCAGGTAAGTCCAAACCCCTTTTGTAAAATTTTACTGAAGCCTCTTAACAAAAGGTTTATGGATCAAGAAATGGGTTGTAAAGGAATTTGTCTGCATTTTTTGTTCCTGTGCAAGAAAATGAAGGATAAATGGAAAAGCAAAGTCTGGATACCTGTTACTGGGACAATCAATATCTGAATAAACAATCACCCAGGACTGCTGCTTTCAGACCCAGAGGCTCTCAGAAAAGGCATTACAAAGTACATTTAATATTCCCAAATAGATGTGCCTCATTCATACTAACTTCTATATGGCATTTTAATACAAATGTTACTGTGTTATAATGTAACTCTTAGAACCTAAAAAATCATGTTTTCTCTAGTTAAAAACAATAACTTATGTGAAGAGAGAACAGTCCACTTAACTTTCCCTAAATACTGAAGTGGACTTGCTATCTTTCAAACCACTCAGAAAAAGTACCATTTTAAGGTGTTTTATATAATGTAATCAAGCAGTTAACAGTCATTCCCATTAAATGCTTATGTTTCACTTGAAATTTCTACAAACTAAAGTGCTGTCTAAATCTGAATTATGAGCATTAATTAAACTACTGCCTGGCCATAAGCAAGTGTCTATTCTGACAATACAGAACTGAGGAAAAATTTGCAGGCCATTTCTTGATAGTTCTCAGGTCAGTCACCTAACAGGGGGTCAATTAGTAATGACATTTAATGCAAAGATGAAATTTTGTAGCTGGACATTTTTACTCCACACTTTTTAATTTAATGATGGCAAAATACTTATGAAGTGGGACCAGGAGGAAGAAATTAGAAGGAATTAAACTATGTCCTCAGAAGGAGTAACAGAAGGCATTCAGAGTAAGAATGAATAGGACACCGAGGGCTCTCATGGCCATCCTCACATGATGGGACAACCCGAAGCCTGGGTCTGAGGGAAGCCCAGCTGAGTGTCCGACTAGAAAAGGGGAGCGACATCGGGGGCAGAAGGAGGGGTTACAAGCGATCTGACTTCTTCCCTACCCAGTAAAAGAACAGATGATCTTTAAATTCCGGTGAGTAAATTTAGTATTACTTCAGGAGATACTGACCAAAAATACACTTTTTCTCACGTCCACCGATTTCAAATTTAAAGGCTTAAAAAATTAGCTGATTAGCTATGACGCATTTAACATGCAAGTGTCAAGTGTCCTCAGCTGACTGTGAGAAACTGATCTGCTAGCCAATGCCTTTGTAAGCAAACATGGGCCACCAACTGGCTACATATATGAATTATGCCAAAAAACTTACCTTTTCTGTTTGCCATTTTCAGTCTAAGGACCACAGGCCGCTTTACTTTGTACTCCTTTATTGTTAATCCTTTTTAAAAATGTATGCTTCCCTAAAAAGGAACTTTGCACATAGAGAATTTGTTACCTCGATCCTCACTGTATTCTGTTTTATGTAATATAGACACCGAAAATAGTTTGGAGAGTCAATACCTGTTATAAGAGATGTCCTATAAAAAACACTCATGGCATTTAAAAAGTTTGTGCGAACCAAACTCCAAGTATCTGAAAGTATTTTAACTTCTTTGGTTTACATTTAAAAGAATAAGATTATTTTTTCCTGGTCAGGCTTTTCAGACATTTCAAATTCTACAGCCAAGCCTGAACACATCTTACCCAATCCCAATTATGCTGGATAACAGGGTAATATAATATGCCTATTATTTGCTTTAGAAAATTTAGAAGCTACCAAGCTTCTAAACTTATGATTAGATGATAGTAAATGCCAGGCCATAAAAAATACTTCCCCCAAAGTTTATCTATATACCTAGAAAACTAAAGGCAATTAATTAAATTTATACATGTGTGTTCTGAAGAAAGGATTAGATAACTTGGGAGAATTGATTCTTATGTAATCAATTCTAACTTTAGCCCTTTACAACTGTATTATAACTTTATTTAACTTGGTAAAAGCCAAAATTGATGGTTCTTAACATGGTATGTGGAGATCAAAATGAAAGAATACAAAGTACCTTATTAAAAAAAAAAAACATTCAGCTCAATCCTGGTTCCCTCAATATTACTGCCAAACTTCTGTAAAAGAAACCTTGTTAATAAAGAAAGACTAACAGCAACATAGAAGATGATTAAAAAAAATGTTCATTTACCAATTTTGACAATCTAGAAAAAAAGAAAGTCTGACTATAATACTTGATGACAGACATCATGTTTAAGTAGAAAACACAAAGATAAAAAAGTAATATCGCTGAAAATATTGCACAACTTCAGGTGTTTCCTCCAAATTTGCTTTATGTAATTGGATATAAATTAATGAACAAAAACTTAAGCAAGATACATGTAACAATTTAACAGAACCTGATAATCTATAATTTCTTTCAATTTTTCTCAAACTCATCATGGGGCTCATAAGAAAATTAACCAACATGGATACTGCTACAGTTGAATGTCAAATCTTTAAGTGCTTATGACATACTAAATTCTTCTATAATATAATTATGAAGAACCCTTCAAGAGACATGACTTGTGTTTTGTATGTAGAAAAGTGTTAAAGAGTCAAATATTCAACTCAATACAAAATAATAAGAAACATTTCTGATTTGTTAAGGTTGAGATTGCTTCTCCTTTCGCTAATAAATGATTTTTTAGTTGTAATTATCACTGAGCCAAACAAACATGTCACCTTCTAGTACATAACAAAAAATAAACACATGCTAAATGGATAAGACATTACAAACTACATCTTTGCTAGACCATCTCTACCTCTAACACTTCAGAAGCTTAGAGTTTCAGAGAATTCCTACATTAACTGCAAGAAAAAGATAAAGGAGAAAGTCCTTTTTTTGAGATCACAACTATGATGTCATGTGGTTATACAAATTCTGCATTTGTGTGCAAAACATTAATTAAACACATTTATCTTAATTCTCCCTGCTTAGAATTGTCAGTCAACTAGCAGGACTTTCCTTCTAAGAAACAGAGACTGAGATGTGTTTTATGTAACTTCAATAACCTCAGCAATACAATAAGAGATGCAGTATCCTTTTGCTATGGTTCAAGACAACAGGGTCACAGAAAAGAAAAAATCAAAATTGTTACAACTGAGAAACTTTCTCAGTTTAACCATGTTGCCACTTTCATTTTTACATAAGCATGGTGGCATAATTCAAGCTCAATAAATCAGAATTCCTAATATTTAAAATTTACCTTGACTTTTAATTATCACCATATTAACAACCAAAATAATTATCACCCTATTAACAACCAAAATAATTAGATGAAACACATAAGAAAGGCTAATATTAAACCTGACTTTACTAGAGTTGGTTTCTTGACACATTAACTGATTTTTATTTTAATAGAAAAGGGATAGTGCATCTCAGTTTGCTTACAAGCTAGGAGATCACTTTGAATTCTGCATTTCCTAACTGCAAACAGATACAGCACTTATAACAGGTTATAAATAAACTGGTTTTCAAGCATAGAGCCAGCCCCAACGATAATAACACACTATTTAAAAAAGACCTAAGGCAATGAATTCCATTTCCAATGGAAAAAAATAACTGTGCAAACAAGCTTAAAACTACTTTTTTTGTGCCAGTGTTATAAAATGTAGCTTTTAATAAAACCTTGACCCAAATGCCAGCAACTTCAGAAAAGAATTTGGGTGGGGAAGAAGAAGAAAGTTATTTCATTTAGGAAAAAACAACCACTATCTTTTTCCTAATCTTTGACACACACAATTGAAACATATACAGCTGCTGTAACACTTTACACAATTCCTATGTACTGGAGCAATAACAAGATCTAAATACAATTATATTTTTAAACACTGGGTCAAGGCTTTACATAAAAATACCATCCTACTTTTCCCCCTAAGTTTCTAAAATATCACGTACTTTTCCCCAACATCTGCAGCCATTCAGGAAATTTTAGGAAACTTTTGTGCATGATCTTAATTCCTAATCCCTGGCTCTTTGGGCTCAGTGACAAAAGATCAAAACCACCAAAAATGATGGTTCACTTGAAGTCAGATGAGAGACCCTGGCTCAATTAGTCTCGTAGGACGAAAGCAGTGCTGCATCAACTGGCTCCATGCAGGAGGGGCACGTGAAGGATCTCATCAACCAGTCATCTATACAGTCCAGGTGATAGATGTGCATGCACGGCAGAAATCGAATTGGGTCCCCATAAACAAAGTCCATCATACAGATCACACACCTGTTGGGGTGAGGGAGAGAAATGAGAAAGCATTTTTAGACAAGTCATCTATCTAGAATACTCTTTAAAATCCCTATTACAAAGACAGTGTTAATATGAACAGACAAAAATGGCTTCCTGTCATTCTATCACCTAAGCATCCAGACGGAATTTTTTCCTAGTGTTATCCTGCTACAATCTCTTATTTCAATCACCTGGGAATTTGAAGAGTTTGAGAACAATCAACAAAGAGAAAGGTATCAGATAGGAAATCAAGTCCACTGCTAGAATTGTGCTTATAAAACAGCTACATGTTACAGAAGAAACCTTAAGGAGAATGTGAAGCTTTAGTAGACAAGAAAATATGTTAGATTAATATTATTTGAACTGAGTTTTCAGTGTAAGCCCAGACAGCTTTCACTTTAATAACTACATGTAAATACAGAACCACTAACCCTAAATGGTGCTATAGCTCCAACAGCCAAGCACAGAATAATAAATTTCTTTATGTCTGCATTGGTAAAGATCATTCTTAACCTACAAGGAAAATAGCTGTTCTCAGGGATTCTCAAAAAATAACGAACTCTGAGGGAAAAATCTCCCTGAAGTAAAATTTTATATTTAACTCATCAGACTTAGTACAATTATTCTATAAGTTAAGAAACAGATAAGATTTTCCTCATTATCACTAAAATCCTTAGCAAACAATTTTAACCTCTCTATAACCTACCAAAGTGTTCCTCTATTATTGTTTTTCACTAACTAAAACTATGGTAACTATCTCTGTGCATAAACTCTGGGAGCTGAAGTGAGGTACATATTCTAGGATAGATCTCTAGAATTAACTGTCTCAAAGGGTTCAGATCTAAAGGTCTGTGAAATATTGCCAAATGGGTTTACCAATTAATTAGGCCACCAACAATGCTGGTACTGGTTCACACTTATTACACAGGTAAATAATTTTTAACTGACATTAACTGTCACCCAAATGGACACAGACAACCTATAAAATGGTCAGAATTTGTACCATCATTTCTTATTTTTATATGAAAATTCTTAATTTCCACATCTAAACAAATTTTTGCCCAGAATTCATTAAATATGTGACTTTCAAAATGCAACAGAATATTTTTAAAAAACAAATCTCTGAAGACAGACCTTTGAAACATGTATAAATTAACACTTACTCCCGGATCTTTTTTTCTGATCCATCTCTTCCAGGGTCATAAACTCCTTTAGGCAGATGCTGTATAAGGCCTATTCTTTGAGCTATCCTAATTTGTTCCTCTTCAGTCAGCTGAGTTGCTAGGCGAGTCTGGCTAGGTGTTGGATGATAGACCGGAACTGGAACTTGTTCCTAAATTTTTTAAAATGGAGAAAATAATTAATTTTTTTAAAAAAAAATCTGTTTTCTAGGGTAATGTTTTCCTTCTGTTTCTTCCTTTTTTGGCTGAGGAGGGGACCTTGGGAGAGGGAGGAGATTGGACAAATGTGCATTGGCATGAAATTCTGTTTTACCCTGCCTTAACTTTAGCATATCTGACCTACTTTTAAAGGATATAAAAACAAGCTTTACTGTAAAACTGGCATGGAATGTTACTTGAAGTATTTCTATGGGAAAACCATATAACACAGACATATTCATTCCTGATACACAAATAGATAAATCAATGTAATTAATTAACCAAATGGACTGTATTCAATATTCTGTAGGCCACAATGGGAGTTTTGTCTTGGTATATATCATTATTTACAGTAGAATTGGCCATTACAGATTCTTCTTATTTGCAAACTTGTTTTTTTTTTTCCATATAGACAATAATCTTAAAATTAGTTTTTTGTTTATTTGGAAAGATGAGACATTATCACAATAAATTCCTGTAAAATTCCTTTTAGGCTTTTGGATATATATTTGGATATGACTATCCACTGAGACAAATGAGGCCGACCTTTCTTCCAAATGGAATACACATTCGAGGACTCAACCGTGAATCATGCAGTACTGTAGTACATATTGGCTGGAAAAAAAAAAAACCCATGTATAAGTGGACCTGAGCAGTTCAAACCTATGTAGTTCAAGGATCAACTCTGTTCAAGCAACTGTATTGCTTCATTTTTCTACTCGCTGTGCTGTGCTTAGCTGCTCAGTCGTGTCCTACTCTTTGAGACCCTGTGGACTGTCTTCTGCCAGGCTCCTCTGTCCATGGGATTCTCCAGGCAAGAATACTGGAGTAGGTTGCCATGCCCTCCTCCAGGGGATCTCTCAACCCAGGGATTGAACCCAAGTTTCCCACATTGCGGTGGATTCCTGTCTGAGCCATCAGGGAAGTCTCACATTTATGAGATAATTTTAGTCACACTCTTTATACATTGTTTCAACAGATACCTGAGTATCTATTATGTGTTAGGTGATGGGGAGTGAAGTGTAAACAAAATAAAGTTCCTTGATTGATGGAGAAAGCTACGTTATTAGATAAGATACTCAGAAAAACCTCTGATGAGACATCTGGGAAAAGATCTCAAATCGATGGATACAATGAAGATAGTTCGTCTCTGACCTAATGATTTCATTGTGGCTAAAACGATTTTGAGCCACCTAATATGGTGTTTCAGATAACCTCTCTACTGAATAAACTGACTAAGACATAACACTTTCAATCTATGTATAACGTCTTCATGGGAAAACTTACATTAAATCACAACTATCTATTCACGTTAACAGAAAATGTTATTTTTATTCATCCTGTAGGATTACTCATGACTTCTACAATTTAGGCATTTGTTTACAATGATAGCCAACATATGCAAGTAGGAGATTATGCCTTCAGGAATAATCGCTGAATTTGTCGACACAACCTTTTTAATAATTTGAAAAAACTGTTTAACAACTTTAAAAAAAACCTGTGAAATAACCTCCCTAAGTATTCAGAACTAGCATCAGCTGAGGCTGTTTTTGGTCAATGGTTTCTGGGGTTCAAAAGAAAATAACAGAGAATACCCATAATGAGACTTTGTAAGGGCTCAGGTATAAATATGCTTTTTAAAGAGAAATTTTAGGGGCAAGTCTCAGATACATATACATTAGGCTCAAATACTGAAATATTCAATTCAAGGAAAAAGACATTTCATCACAATATCTCCTAAAGATACGATTATGTTCCTTTAAATCAGCCCTATTCTTATAAACCCGTTTTCTTTTTTTTTTTAGTGTGAGGTGCTTTGTAATTTATTACGTATACTCCTACCCAGAATCAATCTTTCTCATACATTTAAAGAATATTTTACATAATTCCAGTATCTTAAATAATTTTAGTGTTAAGATTCAAAAGTTAGATTTCTTTGTTATACACATAAAAGGTATTAACTGACAGAAAGTCTTCAAGGTGCTACGACAGTTTCTCAGATGACTTGTAATTATTTATATATAGCATAGTTTTTATTTATTTATTTTTTTCTAGTTCAATACTATTTTATTTTTTTTTTTCCTGTTTCTTTTTTTTTTTTTAATTTTTATTAGTTGGAGGCTAATTACTTTACATCATTACAGTAGTTTTTGTTATACATTGATATGAATTAGCCATGGATTTACATGCATTCCCCATCCCAGTCCCCCCTCCCACCTCCCTCTCCACCCGATCCCTCTGGGTCTTCCCAGTGCACCAGGCCCGAGCACTTGTCTCATGTACCCAACCTGAGCTGGTTATCCGTTTCACCCTAGATAATATACATGTTTCAATGCTGTTCTCCTGAAACATCCCACCCTCTCCTTCTCCCAGAGTCCACAAGTCTGTTCCATACATCTGAGTCTCTTTTTCTGTTTTGCATATAGGGTTATCGTTACCATCTTTCTAAAGTCCATATATATGTGTTAGTATACTGTAATGGTCTTTATCTTTCTGGCTTACTTCGCTCTGTATAATGGGCTCCAGTTTCATCCATCTCATTAGAACTGATTCAAATGAATTCTTTTTAATGGCTGAGTAGTATTCCATGGTGTATACGTACCACAGCTTCCTCATCCATTCGTCTGCTGATGGGCATCTGGGTTGCTTCCATGTCCTGGCTATTATAAACAGTGCTGCGATGAACATTGGGGTGCATGTGGCTCTTTCAGATCTGGTTTCCTTGGGGTGTATGCCCAGAAGTGGGATTGCTGGGTCATATGGCAGTTCTATTTCCAGCTTTTTAAGAAATCTCCACACTGTTTTCCATAGTGGCTGTACTAATTTGCATTCCCACCAACAGTGTAAGAGGGTTCCCTTTTCTCCACACCCTCTCCAGCATTTATTGCTTGTAGACTTTTGGATAGCAGCCATCCTGACTGGCGTGTAATGTAAACCCGTTTTCTGACTAGTTATTATTGAGTTTCTGGTCAAAGGCAATTCAACTCAAGACTATTTCTTTTGAGATTCAGAACAAATCTGTAATTAAAGATCTCCAAAAAAAGGTAAATTCTTATCAAATAATGAAAGTTATATTCTCTGACACAAGTAAAATGCCAGTAGTTCAAAGTTTCATGTTTTATAAATTCCCAAATAAAATCAATAATGATTAATACTTCCAGCTCATCATCTAGATAATAACTAAGTATATGGATACCTATCAGAACTACATGCTTCATCCAAATATTTAGTTCATTTCACATGCAAAGAATATATTTTATTATCATCAAGTATGGTTTTTGGATCCAGATAACCTTGGATTCCTGTCAAAGTTACTTCTCTGCCACTAGAGTGACCATGTTGAAGAGATTTAACCTATCTGGATTACCCTACCTTATATGGTTGCTGTTAAAACTTAAATGAGAAAGATGGTGAACCTTAGAATGGCAGGAACTCACTAAACAGTGGCTTTTATAACTATCAATATTGCATTTGAAGAGCTCTACCTATTACTTCAGCCCAATTAGCTGTTTCCTAAAAGTTTCAAGCTTGTCTATCTTACTGCCTTTGTTCTTGCAATTCCCTCTACTTTCCCCTGCAGGTCCACTGGTTCAAAGTATATTAATATCTTGTCAATGTAAAACTTTACCCAATCCTCCTCCTTGCCACCCAATATTGATAAGACACTGCCTTTAGCCTCATCTTAATTACATGTGTCTGTCTATAAGAGAATTAAGATTAAACAGACTACAGTGAAACTTCAGTTAACAAATACAGTCATGAAGCAAGAAGAGGCTGTCAATTCTAGCTTTCAAAGAGGAAGTGAGGTACAAAACTGCATTTCTTTACCACAGCATGAACGCTTTCCTTCAGTCCTATGAAACCTACATGACCCTTCTGTTATTAAAGATAATAAAAATGGCTGTTGCACCTCTAGTTTAGATATTTACCTATTAAAGATTTTATACCTAGTGGGCAATTTTTTTTTTTTTCCCCTGAGCTCAAACCATTTTATGGTTTGAGGGGCTTCAGGGAAGGTCAAAAAGCTGGGAGGACAATGAGATTCAATGTCCTTCTCTGGACCATCTGCCCAGCTTCTACTAGGACTACTGTACATATGAAAGTTCATTAAATAAATGTTAGCTACTATTATTGTGGCTCCACTATTATGTGACAGCATTCCAACATTTACTTTAAGAAATGGACTGAATTTTCAATTCTGTATTTCAACTATACCTCAATAAAGCTGAAAATGAAATAACACAATTTTTTTTAAAAAGAAGAAATGGACCAGACTATGACAGAAGGAAGTAAAACATTTCAAAAAAGAATCTTTAAGGACAACTTTCTCATTTTACAGGCCCAAGCTTGCCTACAGTTACATATGATCTGGTAGACAGAATGCCCAAAGAACTATGGACAGAGATTCCTAACACTGTATAGGAAGCAGTAACCAAAACCATCCCAGAGAAAAAGAAATAAGAGAAGGCAAAGCGGTTGTCTGAGGAGGGTTTACAAAAAGCTGAGAAGAGAAGTGAAAGGCAAAGGAGAAAGGGAAAGATACATCCATCTGAATGCAGAGTTCCAGAGAATAGCAAGGAGAGATAGAAGAAAGTCGTCTTGAGTGAACAAGGCAAAGAAACAGGAAAAAATAGAGTGAGAAAGACTATGAGATCTCTTCAAGAAAACTGGAGATAAAGGGAACATTTCATGCAAAGACAGGCACAATAAAGGACAGAAACAGCAAGGGCCTAAAAGCAGAAGAGATTAAGAAGAGGTGGCAAGAATACACAGAAGAACGATCCAAAATGGTTTTAATGACCCGGATAACCACAATGGTGTGGTCTCTCACCTAGAGCCAGACATCCTGGAGTGTGAAGTCAAACGGGCCTTAGGAAACATTACTACAAGCAAAGCTAGTGGAGGTGATGTCATTCCAGCTGAGCTATTTTAAATCCTAAAAGAGGATGCTGTTAACGTGCTTCACTCAATATGTCAGTGAATTTGGAAAACTCAGCAGTGGCCACAGGACTGCAAAAGATCAGTTTTCATGCCAATCCTAAATAAAGAAGGGCAATGCCAAAAATTGTTTAAACTACAATACAATTGTGCTCACTTCACATGCAAGCAAGGTAATGGTCAAAATCCTTCAAGCTAAGCTCCAATTGTATGTGAACTGAGAACTTTCAGATGTACAAGCTGGATTTAGAAAAGGTAGAGGAACCAGGGATCAAATTGCCAACATCTGCTGAATTACAGAGAAAGCAAGGGAATTCCAGAAAAGCATCTACTTCCACTTCACTGATTATGCTAGAGCCTTTGACGGTGTGGATCACAACAAATTGTGGAAAATTCTTACAGAGATGGGAATACTAGACCACCTTACCTGTCTCCCAAAAAACCTATATGCAGGTCAAGAAGCAACAGAATGGAGTGGTTCCAAATTGGGAAAGGAGTACGTCAAGGCTGTATTCTGTCACCCTGCTTATTTAATTTATACTCAGAGCACATCATGTGAAATGCCAGGCTGGATGAAGCACAAGCTGGAATCAAGATTGCTGGGAGAAATATCAATAACCTTAGCTACGCAGATGATACCACTCCGATGACAGAAAGCGAAGAGGAACTAAACAGCCTCTTGCTAAGGGTGAAAGAGGAGAGTGAAAAAAGGCTGGCTTAAAGCGCAACATTCAAAAAACTAAGATCATAGCATCCAGTCCCATCACTTCATGGCAAACTGATGAGGAAAATGTGGAAACAGTGACTGCAGTCATGAAGTTAGAAGACATCTGCTACTTGGAAGGAAAGCTATGAAAAACTCAGCATATTAAAAAGCGGAGACATCACTTTGCCAAAAAAGGTCTGCATAGTCAAAGCTGTGGTTTTTCCAGTAGTCATGTATGAATACGAGAGCTGGACCATTAAGAAGGCTGAGCATCAAAGAACTGATGCTTTCAAACTGTGCTGCTGGAGAAGACTCTTGAGAGTCCCCTGCACAGCAAGGAGATGGAACCAGTCAATCCTAAAGGAAATCAACTTTGAATATTCATTGGAAGGACTGATGCTAAAGCTCCAATACTTTGGCCATCTGATGCAAAGAGCTGACTCACTGGCAAAGACCCTGCTGCTGGGAAAGATGGAGGTAAAAGAAAAGGGCAACAGAGGATGAGATGGTTAGACAGCATCACTGACTCAGTGGACATGAATCTGAGTCAACTCTGGGAAATAGTGAAGGACAGGGAAACCTGGCATGCTGCAGCTCATGGGGTCGCAGATTCGAACATGATGATATGCGTTGGTGCAGGTCTTTTTTTGTTATTCTACTGAGCCTTTGGCAGGCTCTTTTAATCAGGTGTTGTGTCCTTCAGTTGTTGCAATTTTTTTTTTAGGAAATTAATTTTAAAAATATATTTATTTATTTGACTGCATCAGGTCTTAGTTGTAGTAACAACTGCCAAATAATTACTGACAATACTGGAATTAGAATTCCGGTCTCTCTTTTAAGCTGGTAATTCCCACTACATCATGCTTCGTTGCTGGACTGCAAGGAGATTCTCTCAGTTAAATGATTTGGATTTTGTCTGTTTGCATTACACTGAAATGATATTTTAAGAAAGCCATCATTTTACAGAAAACAATAAAATCCTGTAAAGCAATTATCCTTCAATTTAAAAATAAATTTAAAAAAATGACGAAGCTAAAGCCTAGAAAAACTTAATTCCAGTTCCAGGTCCAACAACTAGTTACTGGCAAAATCTAGTCTAGAAATACAATTATCATTTCTCTGTTTTTAACAAAGAGAAAAAGTATAGTACTAGTATTTATTTTTGATTTAGCAATGTCAACCAGGAAGTTAGTAATAAAAGGAATATGGATTTGTGCAACTAAGCTGTAGGTTCGTTCATAAAATCTTTTCAGATTGTATTGGTTAAGGTGTACTCTATATTGACTATGATTTGGCCTCAGAGAAGTAACTACTTTTTGTTTTAGATGTTAACTGTAGATGACTCATAATGTTAAAAGTACATCCAAATTAAAATGTTTTTAAGAATATCTGATTATGATGGATGTCTACATGTTTTATTATAAATTCATTTGAAAAAGTATGCAAATACTGTTTAAAAAGAAAAAGCATGTTAGCTTTCTCCTGGCTTTGAAGCAAAAGAAATACACATAACTTCCCCCAGCCCTCCCCAAAAACAATAAAAAAGTTATGTTTTTTAAGGTAGCTACTGAACTCTTAAAAATAAATGTTTTATTTTTTAAAAAAGCCTTCAGAGTAGGAATTTCTAATAAAGTTATAAATTTTTTTCATCTGCAATAAAGGTTTTGTAATTTCAACAACTTTCAGAATTTAGAATTTCAAAAAATATCAACTCTATCTTGAAACTGTCTCATAAAATAGATTCTACTGCTGATAAAAAAAACAAAAAAAAACCAGAATCCTGCACCCCACCCCCTCTTATCTAGGGTACCTTTGCAGAATCCTAGGAATCAATGAAACAGTTTTTAAAATACTGCCATTTATGAATATGGAATTTTCAGTCTGAAAAATATGAGTCTCTGATACTTTCTGCAGTGAATAAGTTATCTGAACGCTTTGCCTTCCCCCCATCATCAAGCGCCTCTGGTTTGCACACTTCAGGCTAACTGCAAGTGCCCCTGGCTTTGGTCTTAGCTTTCTGGCTTGTCTCTGAACACAAGCAACTCTTTGGCCTCTGTTGTAACCCCTGCCAGCTAAGATTTTCAACCCCTGAATTATGACTTCCAATTTAGACTACTTTTCTTATTCTCAGTCCCAGATCAACTGACCGCCATCCACATAGAGATATGACTAATTCGAAAGTCAGTGGAATAAATACTGTGGTAGTATAAGAATCCTTAATCCTTGAACATACCTACTATTAGTACAAACAAAAAGACCTATACTACAAACCAAAACACCTTAACGTCTCTTAAGCATGTGCTTATAAAAGGCTCAATTTCTTTGGTCTCGTGGTTCACATATGGGTACAGAGAACACAGAAAGCAGAACAGAAAAGGAAAGCTCTACTTTATGAAGAAGCATATTAATAGACACAAAACCAAAACTCCAATCTCTTATTCATATTATGGATGTATTTTTTTCTTTGTTATTTTTGTTAAACCAAAGGAACCCTCTAGAAATTTTAAATGATTCACCATTCTAATTTCAGTTTACATGCAACTTTTCAGAAACCCTCTACAGAGAAGGAAATGACTAAGAACTCCTAATATTTTAAAGATGGCCTCTCTCTTCTTACCACACACACTTAGTTTTATTCCCATCATGCTTACTAAAACTGACCTTAAAGATGAGTTATTAATTGTTAAGTAACTAGAGAGCCAATGGTATTTTCTAAGTGGCAAAAGAGAATATTGCTTCTCATGTCAGCCAGAAGACTAGAATGGAAGATTGGACAGGGATACAAAAACGGCAATTTTTAAAAGGCTGGATTCTGGGACATTCCCTAATTGATGGCTCACTGTGCCTAAACTCTTTGTGTGAGCAATATGATTTATGCCGAACATGTTTTCCCTCTGGGAGTCTAGAATTTTGATGTATGCTAGGCAGTGACTGTCTATTCAGTATTCTTGGCTTCCCTGGTAGTTAACACTTCACACATGTTGGCACAATTCTGTCTGACTCCACCAGGAGAGAACTCTTAGAAGCCTGTGCCTTTCCTATAGACATATGCACCTTTTTTCACCAACTGACTTGTGTTCTCCTGCAATAACAAATCATAACTGTGATTACAATTGTATGCTAAGAACTATGAGTCCTCCAATGGAACTGAAGATCTAGTGGTGAGAGTGACGGAAGGACCCCCCCTAGCAGCCCAGTGGTTAGGGCTCCATGCTTCCACTGCAGGGGCACAGGCTTGGCATGCCCTCCCCCACTCCCCCAAAAGAGTGATGGGTAAGTGCTACACTGACACTTCTCCTGTCTTCAAATAGTTTACTTGGTGATGTTCATTAGGCATGCTTCTTTATGGACTTCCCTGGTGGTCCAGTGGTTAGGACTCTCGTGCTTCCACTGCCGGGAGCATGTATTTGATCCCTGATCGTGAGAACGAAGACCCTGCCTGTTTTGAGGAGCAGCCCCTCCCCGCAAGAAGAGAAATGCCCCTTTGTGAAAAACATGTTTTAACGATGACAGTTACACAGTACTTGCTTTTTATTCCTGTTTTTCAAAGTAAGTTCAAAGGAACTAATATTCTGAACTTATTATTAAGCACAGAGAAAAACATCTGTGACATAGAAGTATTACATGCTGAACTGCATCCCCCAAAATTCTTATATTGAAATCCTAACCCCCAGAACCTCATGATATGATCGCATCTGGAGTCACAAATGTGACTTTTTATTCTGATCTGTTCTCCAGCCCTATACTCTTCCCTAATAACTATGTCCACGTTGACAGCTAAAACTACTACCTAGATATAAATGATTCACAAATTTATATTCCAGTCTAGATCTCGCTTTTAAACTCCAGCCTATACTTTGACAATTCTAATTTGATGTCCAAAAATGAACTGCCCTCCAAAACCTGTTCCTCTTCCCTATCTCAGTAAATGACATGACTACCTTTCTAGTTCTGGAAGACAGAAACATCCTTGGCACCTTCCCCTCCCTTAACTACTGAAATGCTGATGGAAGTCTGTTGATTTCTTTCCATGTCTACTGACAATACTTCAGTCTAAGCTCCCATTTCTTTCCTGATGTACAATATTAGCTAGCAAAACCTCAATTTGTTTTCTACCTAGAAGTTAGAGCCATCTTCAAAAACAAACCCAACACTATGCTCTCCTCAACATACGTTAAAACCCCCTTCAGTAGTTTCCCACTGCTCTTAGGATGAAGTCCAAAGTCCTTAACAAGACCACCAACGCCTTGCATAAGTTTACCTATCACTCATCCTCTCCCTCTTCATCTAACAACTCACTGCGTTCTAGTCTTACTGGCCTTCTTTCAGATCCTTTAAAGAAGCATGATCTCCTCTATGTGAAGTCAGAGCACCAGTTGTATTTGCATAAAACACTCTCTTCCACCATTACGCTTGCTTGGTGGTGGTTTAGTCACTAAGTTGTGTCTGACCCTCAAGACCTCGTGGATTACAGCTCACCAGGCTCCTCTGTCCATGAGATTTTCCAGGCAAGAAGACTGGAGTGGGTTGCCATTTTCTTCTCCAGGTGTTCTTTCTGACCCAGGGATCAAACCCTGGTCTCCTGCATTGCAGGCAGATTCTTTGCTGACTGAGCTACCAGGGAAGCTGACTCTTGCTTAGATACGTCTTTTTTTCCTCCTTCAGAGATCAGGTTAACTTCCATTTTTTCAGATATTTTCCCTAACCGTTCTTTTCTATTATAGGCTCTTACACACCAAGTAACTTCCCTTCATAGCATTTGTCATAGTTGTAATTTTATATTTAGTTATACATTAACTTGAATGTTGTCTTTCCCACCAGACTGTAAGATCCATGTAAAGAACTGTGTCTGCTTTTGCTCCTCACTGGATGGATAGATGAATAAATGACCTACTAAAAATGTTACCTGCTAATAGCTAAAACAGTCAACCATTAACTGACTGCAGTGTTCCTTCACATTTTAGTTTTTTCCTTTAGATTTTTAGGAACCCGTAGTCAATGGTCAAATAATTATCATAGTTAGTATACATATGCTATAATCCTGGGATTACAGAGCTGCTTTGGCTTCACTAAGCATATTCCTTAAAAATGACTAATAGTATGTCCACCACTTCCCTTCCAAAAGTGAGCCCCAAATATGATTTCGAAAATCTGTGGAAAATGTTTACAAATTAATCACTGACAATGTGAGTCACTCAGTGTGTCTGTCTCTTTGCGACCCTTTGGACTGTAGCCCACCACGTTCCTCTGTCCATGGGATTCTCCAAGTAAGAATACTGGAGTGAGTTGCCATTTCCTTCTCCAGGGGCTCTTCCCACTTAAAATGTACAAGGGCACTTAGTACAAAATGAATGGATTTATGAAAATCTAAATCACCAATGTAATAAACTGCTAACTAATATAGATGCTGGGAACCTTTGAGGGTGGTTCACTTGACTGTCCTCACCTCTCTATGAAAATGATTCAAGTAGTATTTTGTGCCTGGGCTGAAAAGGTGATTATCTGACTAATGTATTCCTTCACCACTTCATAAGCTTAACAAAGGCAGAGATGATATCCATTTTGCTCACCAATATATACTGTTCACCTAGCACAGTGTATCATTCACATAGTAGAAATTCAAACATTACTGGATAACTGAATGATTTAAATGAAAGCACTCATGTTCCTGAAATCCATGTTATATATTCATATCAGGATTTTGTAAACATGCTATGAAAATTTTTCTAAGGATCTGGATTATGCCACAATAAAACCAAAAAGGAAAACTTAATATAAATTATAACCAACATTTCTTATCCAAGAGATGATCTGGTTTGTTGCCTCTGATACTTTTACCTATCTTTTTGTCCCACTGAACTTCAATTTAAAATTTATCCAAAATCAAACTAATGATCTCCTACCCCCATAATTTTTCTTAAACTCAGAATTTCTATGTCCACTATCTAGGTTAATGACAGAGAAGTACAGTGGAAGGAACAGACTTATCATACAATTTCAGCCTCTGGCACTTATTAGGTATGTGACCATAGGCAAGTTACTTAATGCCTCTAAGTCTAAGGTTTCTCATCAGAAAAATGTATAGAATACCCATCTTAGAAGAGTGCTATAAGGAATAACTAAGAAAATGTATGAACCACAGTTCAGTTCAGTCGCTCAGTTGTGTCCGACTCTCTGCGACCCCATGAATCACAGCACTCCAGGCCTCTGTCCACCACCAATTCCCGGAGTCCACGCAAACCCATCTCCATCAAGTCAATGATGCCATCCAGCCATCTCATCCTCTGTCGCCCCCTTCTCCTCCAGCCCCCAATCCCTCCCAGGCTCTTTTCCAGTGAGTCAACTCTTCGCATGAGGTGGCCAAATAATTGGAGTTTCAGCTTCATCATCAGTCCTTACACTGAACACCCAGGACTGATTTCTTTTAGGATGGACTGGTTGGATCTCCCTGCTGTCCAAGGGACTCTCAGGAGTCTTCTCCAACACCACAGTTCAAAAGCATCAATTTTTTGGCGCTCAGCCCTCTTCACAGTCCAACTCTCACATCCATACATGACCACTGGAAAAACCATAGCCTTGACTAGACTGACCTTTGTGGGCAAAGCAATGTCCCTGCTTTTTAATATACTATCTAGGGGCTCAAATATCTGTGCCTTCCTATACTGACATCAAGAGTCATCCAAGGTAGACATCTCTTCCCCCCGCCTTTACTTTAGCCCTATCATCTACTTAAACGTCTTATGTGCTGTACTAAATCACCTCAGTTGTGTCTGACTCTGTGACCCCATGGATGGTAGCCCACCAGGCTCCCCTGTTCATGGGATTCTCCAGGCAAAAATATTGGAGAGGATTGCCAAGCCCTCCTCCAGGGGATCTTCCAGACCGGGGGATCAAACCTATGTTTCTTGTGGCTCCTGCGCTGCAGGCGGATTCTTTACCACAGAGACACCAGGGAAGCCCAGTGGCTCAGTGGTAAATGTCTTATAATCTTTATCTAACTACCATTTCCTCAATGTCAATAGGAGACATACAAGTACTTGCCCTGTGAGTTTAAATCTTGTGGAAGAGGGAATTCACTGTAAGAGAAGCAAACGTACTGAAATAAATTTAAATATTTTTTTCCTCCTTAATGCTTTCAGTTCAGTTCAGTCGCTTGTCATGTCCGACTATTTGCAACCCCCTTGGACTGCAGCATGCCAGGCTTCCTTGTCCATCACCAATTCCCAGAGCTTGCTCAAACTCATGTCCACTGAGTTGGTGACGCCATCCAACCATCTCATCCTCTGTCGTCCCCTTCTCCTCCTGCCTTCAATCCTTCCCAGCATCAGTGTCTTTTCAAATGAGTCAGTTCCTTACATCAGGTGGCCAAAGTACTGGAGTTTCAGCTTCAGCATCAGTCCTTCCAATGGATATTCAGGGCTGATTCCCTTTAGGATTGACTGGTTTGATCTCCTTGCAATGAGGGATTCTCAAGAGTCTTCTCTACACCATAGTTCAGAAGCGTTTCTTTGGCTTTCATCAATTTGGTTGCATAAATTCTTCTGCGTTCAGCTTTCTTTATAGTCCAACTCTCACACCCATACATGACTACTGGAAAAACCACAGCTTTGACTAGACAGACCTTTGTCGCCATAGTTATGTCTCTGCTGACAAGACGTGGTCCACTGGAGAAGGGAATGGCAAACCACTTCAGTATTCTTGCCTTGAGAACCCCATGAACAGTGATAAAAGGCAAAAAGATGACACTGAAAGATGAACTCCCCAGGTTGGTAGGTGCCCAATATGCTACTGGAGAAGAGTGGAGAAATAACTCCAGAAAGAATGAAGAGACGGAGCCAAAGCAAAAACAGCACCCAGTTATGAATGTGACTGGTGATGGAAGCCCGATGCTGTAAAGAACAATATTGCATAGGTACCTGGAATGTTAGGCCCATGAATCAAGATAAATTGGAAGTGGTCAAAAAGGAGATGGCAAGAGTGAACACAGACATTTTAGAAATCAGGGAACTAAAATGGACTGGAATGAGTGAATTTAACTCAGATGACCATTATATCTACTACTGTGAAGAATCCCGTAGAAGAAGTGGAGAAGCCCTCATAGTCAACAAAAATGCAGTACTTAGGTGCAATCTCAAAAACAACAGAATGATCTCTATTCATTAATTCTTCACGTAAGTCTTCATGCAAAAACCAAACAAAAAATCCCATGCAAAAACAACAAAACGCCAAAGAGAATCCAAGCAAAAGTATTTGCCTTAAAGAAAGGGGGTAATTTAAATTAAAAATGTGTTCGGAAAAGAAATGCAGCATCATGGAAAGGGGTAGAACAGAAAAAGAACAAAGGATTACAAGATGTGCTGAGGCAGGGCAAACAGAAAAGACAGGGTCAGTCACACAAAAAAGCAAGGTCTGACTTTCTGATGAGGAAAACCTCTGAAGTGTTCCAGTTGTCTGTTAATAAATAATGAAGCTATCTATAAAATTATGAAAGTTGTGAAAAATAAAATAGGCTCTAATTTCAGGGAATTTAAAAATCAAGAAAGAGAGAAACAGATCAAAGTCTAATATGTCTATCTGAAAGGCACTGTATTAAAAATTGGACCCAGTTTAGGGAATTATGATATAATTTCAGAAACTAAATAAAACAATGCAGTGGGGAAGTGCCTAAATAATGTGCTGAGGCTGGAAATAGTACAAGTCTGGTCTGTGGTAAAGGAAAAATAAAGTCACTGCTAAAGAATGCAGCTTGTCACCAAAATCTGTATCCTTTCCTCCAAAAGAGTTAGTTCTTCTGATTTTCTCCTCACAACCGTACAAGCCGCTGCTGGCACCACCCCCTCCCCAGCTGCAGTCTCCTACTGGGAATGTTTTTCTGCATTTTGCCAGACTGAAACAAGGCCATAAAATGGAGGATTTGGAATAAATTATCTCAATGCATATTCTAACTCTGATGCTCAATGACTCCTGACCAAAAAAACTCAAACCAAACAAACGAAACCCCAAAGACTAGCATTAATGCAATTCCTGAACTATAAAGGATAACAATTATACTGATATGTTTTGTTTACTGCAAAAGTATACAAACCAAAGTGATCTACATGGAAAAGGAGCACGGCTTCCAGGGAGGCAGTTTGCATATGCTTGCTTGTTTTTTATAGAAATGAAAAAGTTGGCTTATTTCATTCACTATATAAATATTCACTGAGCACAGTATCCTAATTGGTAGACGGCTGGTAGGCATTATTACTATAGGCACTCAGCAATAGCAAGTCATTAGATAAATCCATATAAAGCTGAAGACAACTGAAATCAAGGTCACATTTGGAGACTAGGCACAAATTACAATATTTCTTAAATACTCAACCACATTTCAGATGCTATTTTAGGCAAAGAAGATATAGTGGTGACAAAGATAGATGAGGCCTGTCCTTATAAAGCTCCAATACCCTATAAGTAAGGGGATACAGAAATAGCAAACAAGATGATTACCACACCAATGGCTCCTCTCTCTAAACTGTCCATGACCTGGCAATTCTTGGGACAGGTAAACATTTCACTGGACCCACAGGCTAGTCAACATTTGATGAATTGCACGTACTGACTAGTGAAGAGAGGATGAACCAACAGACTGTCTTCTCTTAGAACTGGAACACTGAATTAATTGATCTGAAAGGTACTGAGCAGCTAATAAGAGACTGAGGTTTTGAGGAAACTGATGGTATTAAAGACAGATTAGAAATGCTGAGTAAAGCAGATATTAGGAAAGCCCACAAATGAAAAACCCTGAAGCCCTGGGTAAAAGAGCTGGAAGACACTGGCTGCCTTGGTTCCTTTACAGTTTTCTGATTCTAACCCATGTGTATATCATTAAAATAAAGCACATTTCCTCTGAGTTAATTTTTGTCTAAAGTAGAGAGTCTCGTAAGCACCACCACCGTTTTCTTTGCTAAATGAGACCTAAATTAGCCTACCTTTTCCTTTTCAACAAGCAAACTGGTTTCCAGAGGGAAAATGGTACCAAATGACTGACGAAGAATTGCTTACCAGTGGAGCTGATTTCCAGGGTAGTTGTAGGCGAAGAGATATTTCTTTGACTTACTGCATAAATTATTGTTGGAACCACTTCTTTGCTACAGCCAAAAAATACTGGAATTTTTCTCATTTAAGCATCTTACCAGCTTAAAGAATAAGAATATACATTTTGACAATTATCTTTCATCCTTAAACATAAGATGCAAATGTATGACTACCTGAAAGCTAACAGTAATAAGCCTTAGAGTTCTCTGCAAAACCAGAGCTAGAATATACACAGCTGTTAAGGAGTTAAAAGATGAAAGCTTAAAAAAGGTATTAATTCCAAAAAGAACGTTTGTAGCAGCCAAGGGTTGGCTTTGGATCTCAGGAAGTCTGTTATTGCATTTACTGCACTAAGTTCTCTAACAGATACCTTTCCCCCCTCTTTTTTAAAAGTTAATTTTTGAAGGACCAGGGCTAACATCACCAAAAAAAAACTAATTCCTTCTAAAAACCAGCAAACTTCATTTGTAAGAATTCTACAAAACTCTTTAGGAGGTATATTTCTTGGATTCTAACAGCTTTTTGCCATTGCTCTTTTTGCCACTGAAGCAGAGTTGATTCACAGTATTATACTAGGTTCAGGTAGACAGCAGAGTCATTCAATATTTTCATAAACTACACTCCATTTAACCCTACTACAAAACAATGCCTGTATTTCCCTGTGCTGTACAATATATCCTTGTTTATCTATTTTATACACAGTAGTTCTTTGGCGACGTACAACTTAGCATTTTATCCATGTTGTAGCATGTATCAAAATCTCACTCCTTTTTATTGCTGAAAAATACTGCATTGTATGTATGTACCACACTTTGCTTAGCCATTCATTAGCTGATGGACATTTGGGCTGTTTCCACTCCTTAGCTATTATGAATATACTGCTATAAGCATTTGTGTACAAGTTTCTGTATGGGGATGTTTTCATTTATCTTGGTTATACACCTAGGAGCAGAATTGCTGGGTCATATGATAATTAAGTTTAATCTTTTGAACAAGTGCCAAACTGTTTTCCAAAGCACTTGCACCATTTTACGTTTCTACCAGAAGTGTATGAGGGTTTTTTTTTTTTTTTTAATTTTTATTAGTTGGAGTAATTTTTATTAGTTGGAGGTATGAGGGTTATTTCCTATTTTATCACATCACTGCCAAATCTTATTTTCTTTTCTGGTTTTTTTTTTTTTTTTGTATATGGTGATCCTTTTTTAAGACACAGATATCTTGGATCTCAATGTTGTGACTATATTAAATAAATACTGAGATGCTAATACTTTTCTACTACACAGTTCAGATTATGCCAAATATTAGCACCTACAAGTCTTAAACTAGAAAATGAGGTTGAATCTTTAGATTCTTCAAGCTGAATTCCAGGGATCAGGTCATCAGGAAATTTCTAACCAGTAAAAAGAATACAGAATACAGAGTTCTTAAGTCCTTTTGCTAATGAACCTCAAAAGAAAAAAAAAAAAGGCTTCCTAATACAAATATAAGTAAAATAAAGTTAAGATTACTAGAGAGTTACTAATCTTAACATCCAAATGTAAAAGTTGCCCTAAGCAAGGCTATCCACCTATCAGCCAGCTATTTACAAGTTATTTTCAAACTGAAACTGTCAGCACACTACATTTTCATAAAAGCTCCCTGGTACAATTTCTACATGAGAAACACATCTCACCATCTCCTCCACTCCTACCACCATCAGGAATCAAGAAACTTATCCTATAATATCAAGGAAACACCCTGAATGTACAGGAGCATAATACAGACTTAATGGATTTATAGATTTAATGGCTCTTAAAAATTGGAACTTTCAAGACTGCAGCAACATGAGAAAATATGTAAATGGCATTAAGTAAAAACTAAAAGTATGCAAAAATATGAGGGTAATGTTATATTTAAAAATATTTACATTTGGGAAAAATCATAAAACTCCGTACCCTTTAGGTAGTTACCACCCATTCCTCCTTCTCCCCAGCCTGTTTCTATGGATTTACCTATTCTAGACATTTCATATAAATGGAGCCACATCTATATGTATGGTGTCTAGCTTCTTTTTCTTTTTTTGGTGTCTAGCTTCTTTCACTGAACATTATATATTTGAGCTTCATCCATGTTTTGGCATGTTATCAACTCCATTTTTAAGATATAGTGAATCAGTCATATAAAATTATTTTGAGACTTTCTTGTATATAGGATACTATTAGTTAAATAATATTTTGTTTCAACAATGTTATTTTGGAGTGCAAATGTATACAAATCAGTGGAAATTTTTGTTTATACTTAAAACTGTAAAACTACAAAAAAAGAATAAATTTCAAAATATCTTTTAAAAGTATATAAAACCACTTCTAGTTTAGAATTATGTAATGAAATCCAACAATATACACTGTGTACCACAAGTCAAGAAAACGTGGCTCAGTGTGGTGTTACAAAATAGCTGTGTGACCCTGTCACAGCCATTAAAATTTCCAAGAGTACAGGACATCAAATGTTCTGAAATTTTTGTTCTTTATATTAAATAGCAGGCACGGAGGAACCACTATTAACAGGAGACCTGGCAGCAGCAGACAAGGTATATTGAAGAAAGCAATGCAAGAAAGTAAGAACAGAAGTTTGAGATGATAGACCAGAGATTGTTAATTGAGACCTGAGCTGAAGTGGGTATATAAATTCTTTCAAATTGCATACAAAATTCTGTGCACCTGCCCAGGAAGAGGATTTATGGATTTCAGCTTCTCAAGAGTTATTAAATAATGAAAGGGTTAAGAGACACTTGTGTGAACTTGGATGGTTGCCAGGGAAACACAAAAACCAGCTGAAGGAATATAAATTAAAAATTCAAAGAGAGGAAATCTTGCATGTTGATACCTGAACACCCAGTCCTTAAACAAGCCCTCTCACAACTACAACCAAAGTTAGCTGTCCCACTGCAAGTCTTCTCTAGCACCTGCCACCCACGACTTTGTATTGTTTCAAGTCTGATCTTATCCTTGGCCCATGGTACCTAATAGTAAGAGTGACTTCCTAGACCCACCCAAGATTATCTGAAAAAATTATAACCATTTGCAAGTACCTTAAATCACTGCAAACAAATTTATAATTTGGGCTTAATCAGTTTTTCTATTTTAGCTTAAAATTATACATTCTATAACTGAAAAACAGTAGAGAATGGAAATTCTTGGAAATTAGGCAGTAATGTCTTTTCATAGAGCTTCTGAACCCAAAACACAGTCTTTGCCCTAAAAAGGGATCCTTGACCTTCAGACAAGCTAGATCCATTTACCTTGAATGGAGGGTCCTGATTTAGGCTACCCAAAAATAGTCTTATTTTTTCTCCATCAAAAGGGGATTTCTAAAAGTGACTTCTGACAGACAAACATGTAGTTTAATTAAGAGTTTTCCTGGTATCGACTCCAACTTTGGTCCAGTGACTCCCTTACCTCCATCTGGTTTATTGACCTGGCCAGATTTCCCTAGGTGAGGCATTTAAATTCCTGCTTATTTGACCAAGTAACTCCCCACACATCAGCTCATTTAACCTAAATATTAAAGTTCAATCTGTTGGTCCAAAAATGGACCACCTAGCTCTCTGTACTCAGATCATTTGGACCACGTTAACTTCTACAAACTTACACTCCTGCCCATTTGTGCACCTATCTCCAGTTGTCTTTTTGACTTGTTAAAACAGAGGTATTATCCAAAGAACAGTACTGACCCAAATGTCCATCAAATACAGAACTGGTTAAATAAATAACAGTATACACAATAATACTATGCAGCCCTAAAGAATGAAGCTTTTACATACAGATAGGGAAAGAGCTTTAAGATATAGTGGAAGAAAAAGCAACGTTCAAAATTGTGTGTACAGTGGGCTACATTTTGTGTAAAGGGATGAGGGAGGACTACTTGTATTTGCTTGCATGTGTATAAAACTTCTTGAAGAATATAAAAAAATATTAACATTAGTTGCCTACTGGATGTGGAACTGAGTGGCTGAAGAAAAGTAAGATTTCTCACCTGTACTTCTGTCCATGTGAATTTGACCACCTAAGTGTATTATTTAATATTATTAAAAACTAAAGATTGTTTTCTTTTGTATAGGCCAATCCCACTTCCTCTGGTTGGATTCCATCTGCTTCCACTTTCTCAGAAACTTTATACTACCTCTTTCTCATTAAAATCTATCCACCTTCCATTCCACATCCCATTATTGCCTATTCCTATACCACTCTCTTCCTTCAGAGCTTATCTCCTCCCAAAATAATATGTTCTTGATGTTTCTATTGGGAAAAATTCTTACCATATAATCCATTACTGAGTTCTGCTGTTTATTTCTCTCAAATAACAAGAGAATTCATCTATAATTCTTCTTCTCTACTGACAACATCCCAGGTAACAATATCTGCTAATGCAGTGGCTTCCTAAATAGAATATATACTCTGTTCTCAGAGATCTCCTTCAAAAATTTAATTTACGTAATACTTCTCCAACCCTACCTAAAATCCTTCACTGACTGCTGCTGCTAAGTCACTTCATCGTGTCCGACTCTGTGCGACCCCATAGACAGGGGCCCACCAGGCTCCTCTGTCCCTGGGATTCTCCAGGCAAGAACACTGGAGTGGGTTGCCATTTCCTTCTCCAATGCATGACAGTGAAAAGTAAAAGTGAAGTCGCTCAATCGTGTCTGACTTTTAGCGACCCCATGGACTGCAGCCTACCAGGCTCCTCCGTCCATGGGATTTTCCAGGCAAGAGTACTGGAGTGGGTTGCCATTGCCTTCTCCCTTCACTGGCTATCTTTCCCCTTTTCTAGGATAAAATTCAAAATCTTTAATAAAGATAATAAATGTAAAGGACCTGGCACAAGCATCTTAATGACAACTCCCAGGTCACAAACATGTACCCTCCTCTCTAAAATGCTCTTTTTAGAGAGGCAAGTTTGTTCCTAAGAGATTCTGTTTGAAATGACAGACACAAAAAAGTATTTTAAATGTATTTTGTAATCTTATCTTTGTGGTGCTATATCTTGGGAGTCTTTCTGGGCTACAGGTCATAACCATTGTGGGTTGTGAGATCAGTTTTAGAGGGTCAAAGTTAGGACTTTCCAGGAAATGAAACAATATACAGAATACATAATGGTAAGCATCAATACTGTTTATAAAACTTGTTTCCATTTTTATAAACTGAAATCTGGTATAAAATGTATTTTTTCTATCATGAGTTGTCAAAAAAAAATCTGAACTCCAAAGTCTAAGCAATTTGAAACTATGATGCTACTGTATTGCTATGATACAATTTTTTTTCATCTATGACTAAGAAATTATATCTCAAGTTTAATTTTCAACAGATTTCAGAATTTCAGTCATTTAAAAATGGCTCCGTTTCATGTTACCCAATCTTAAATGAGGTCTTAAATGACAATTTACTCAACAGTGTTGCAACAGCAAAATTTAACCGAATGCCTGTATCACACAACTATCAGAACTCTGTGGTTCAAACCCCCAAGGCTTTGCCGTTTCTGGCAGCAGAGATATGAGCTCATGATCTGCACTCAGAGACTGCCTCTCAGGGATTCTGAACCTTTTCTGTGGCATGGAAACCTTTACCAAACTGATGAAAAGTCATGGTTCCCTTCTCAGACACTGCTTTTGAATGGATATGTAAGATTACCAAGGAAATTAGTTACACTGAAATGCAGTTCTATTCTTGACCCCAAAAGATCTGTGGATTTAAAGGTAAGTATTTATCAAGCTAAACATTACAGTGAGTTTAAGAATTTATACATAAGGAGTCTTAGGTAACTAAAGTACATTTTAAGAAACACAAAGATTTTGAGAAACAATATCTAGGGACAAGAGAAAATTCCAGATAATGAAACAGTGAGGAATGGGAGGTATATTTGAAATGAAATGCTGATAAGCTTACCTCAATATTAAAGGCTTCTTCCCTTTCTCTATTTCTCTACTCTCATATGTATATGGACTTCCTGCTAAAATCAACTTTACTTAAGCAAACTTGTGCCAAGGAAACTAAATTTTTGACCCCTCCCCACAAAAATTATAAAATGCAGCTACAAGAATTAAAAGCAGAATAGATTTCACTCAGTAACACAAATATTCCCGCATAATTGAAGACTCTGGGCATCATCCTATTCCTTAGAGAGTATCATAAACTCATCTTTCTAATAATTTTTAATCAGTAAAATGAGATGAAAATCTGCTCTGAAGTCAGTATTTCAGTGATTTATGGTATGGGGGAAGGAATAAGAATTAAAAGGGTGGGTTGCGAAGTTTGACTCAGCTGAGAATCAGTCTTAGAAAGACATTGTTACCAAAGATAGTGTACTGGAATAAAAAAATGTTAAAAATGTAAAATATATTTTAGAAGGTTTTCTATCCCAAACTTATCCAAAATAAATTGTTTGAATTGGAAAATTTCACTTAAATCTAATTGCAGTTAGATTTTCTACACTTGGATCCACTCCTGTGTGATTTCAATACCCTGTCTTTTAAAAATTTTTTTAATTTTTAATTGGAGGATAATTGCTTCACCAATGTTGTGCTGGTTTCTGCCAAATAACAAGAAGAATCAGCTATAAGTGTATGTATGTCCCCTCCCTCTTGAACTTCCTTCCCATCCCTCTAGGCTGAATACTTCATCTTTTCAAGTCATGTTTTTTTAAGTTTCTTTGCTCCTTCATTACCCTGAATAGACTACTTATCAGTTCCTACGGCTTCAGGGCCCTTTCAAACTTCAAATCTACTTTTATTACTTCAGCATTTAAAAAATATCACAATAAAAAGCAACAAACTAGGATACAAATGACCAGTGGAGATAATGCTAAATAAAACACATTCACACTATACTATGCATGCTATGTGAGTGCTAAGGTGCTTCAGTCATATCCGACTCTGTGCGACCCTATGGACTGTAGCCCGCCAGGCTCCTCTGTCCATGGGGATTCTTCAGGCAAGAATACTGGAGGAGGTGGCCGTGCCCTCCTCCAGGGGATCTTCCTGACCCAGGGATTGAGCTATACTATACTATACTATAATTAGGAGAAGGCAATGGCACCCCACTCCAGTACTCTTGCCTGGAAAATCCCATGGACGGAGGAGCCTGGTAGGCTGCAGTCCGTGGGGTCGCTAAAAGTCAGACACGACTGAGCAACTTCACTTTTACTTTTCACTGTCATGCATTGGAGAAGGAAATGGCAACCCACTCCAGTGTTCTTGCCTGGAGAATCCCAGGGACAGAGGAGCCTGGTGGGCTGCTGTCTATGGGGTCGCACAGAGTCAGACATGACTGAAGTGACTTAGCAGCAGCAGCAGCATACTATAATTAACTTTAATCAGGAATTGGTGCCTTAATATCAATCAATGGCAAATGTACCATCTCTTATTTTGATTTGGGAGAGAAAGGTTAGACAGGGACCCCTGATCACTTACAGGAGAGAAAAGAAAGATGAAAGGGGAATCACCAATTGAGGATAGAAGAGGGGACACTAGAACAACAACAAAAAAAATACTTTGCTAACTTTAGCATTTTGCTGAGGGGCAGTGCTGTTTATTTTCAAATGACAAAACAGATGTTACACAAAGGGACATTTCTGTCAATTTAGCACAATCCTGCTGTGCTATACAAAACCTACCTTTATATGACTTATGAGATATTTTTAGAAGACCCACTTTATTATAAAGGAGCCTCATTACCTCAATTATATCACTGTATAACCCACTTCATTCCAGTATCCCATTCTTCTGACAGATTCACTCTACTGGAAAGGACTCCAAGGTTCTCATGACTGCCTTTGAGCCAAATCTAGTGTATTATATCTATTTTGACTCTTCTGCTATTCCACTGCCATACTGTGCAATTACTTCTGCCATTTAAAACTCAATTCTCATATAGCTGACTAACTCTACAGCTAACTAAGCTGTTTCTTCATCTATAAGATGGGAATGACATTCACTGTCAAATAATTATTATGAAAATTAACAACTTCCAGTTTCTGATCTAGCATGCAAGTAGAACCAGTGCTAGGGTAGAAAAAACTAAACTATAATTCTGCTGGGAGCTGTATGATTGCTGGGGGTTCAGTATGAACAAGCCTGAGTTATAAACTCCAGGGGAACCCCACACTAAATTTGTAAGTTTTACTTTCATGAGCTATACCAGGTCCTCACAGTGATTATTAGAATCACTTATTATTAGGTTATTAATTATTATTTTATTATTAGAAAAGTCCCCTCATGCTCGCAAGAGGAGGAGGAGGAAAGGAACTATTTTTGATATATGTCAGAGCATTCTATTTTTCTTCACCTTAAGGGGCCGAGGTGGACACAATAAGAACTAGGAATTGCAAATTAAAACAAGTAAACAAAAATATCACTACCCACCTATTAGAATGGTGAAAACCTAAAACACTTGACAATATCAAATGCTGGTGAGGATATGGATGGAACAACAAGAAATCTCATTCATTGCTGGTGGGAATGCAAATGGTACAGCCATTCTGAGAGACAGTTTGGTGGCTTCTTACAAAACTAAACATACTCTTATATAATCCAGCAATTGCGCTCCTTTGGTATTTATCTAAAGGAGTTGAAAACTTAACATCCACCCAAAAAACCTACACACGGATTTAACAGCAGCTTTATTCATAATTGCCAAAACTCGGAAACAACCTTTATGAAAATAAACTGTAATATATCAAGGCAACGGAATACTATTCAGCGCTAAAAAGAAATGATTTACTAAGCCATGGATAGACATGGAGGAACCTTGACTGCAAATGACTAAATGCTAAAAGTCAATGTGAAAAGGCTGCATTCTATTTGATTCTAAATATAAGACATTCTTGAAAAGACAAAAAAACTATGGAGACAGTAAAGGATCAGTGCTTGCCAGAGGTTAGAAGGAAGGGATGACTATGTGAAACAGAGGATTTTTCTGGCAGGACAAATATCTTGTATGATACTATATTAAAAGAGCCATGTCACTGTACATTTGTCCAAACTCATGCAATGTACAACACCAAGAATGAACCTTCATGTAAACTATGGATTTTGAATAATAATGATGTTTTAGGATAGGTTCATTAAAAAAAAAAATTAAGTGTGGCCCAATCAAACTCCCAGCTGACTTATTTTCAGAAATTGACAGTGATCCTAAAATTCATATAGAACTACAAAGGACTAAGAATAGCCAAAACAATGTTGAATAATAAGAACAAAGTTTGAAGATTCACATTTTCTGATTTCAAAACTTACTGCAAAACTAGTGTATGCCTAGCATTAAGAACAGACATATAAAATCAATGGACATAACAGAAAAGTTCAGAAATAAACCCTTAATACTTACAGACAATTTGGGGCACAACAATGAGGAAACAGTATTCAAAGAGTGGTGCTCTAACAAGACAGTCCATGCAAAGTAATAAATTTGGGCTTTCCTTACACTGTACACAAAAACTGACTCTTAGAAGAAAACACAGGAATAAATCTTTGCGAACCTGGGTTAAGCACTTGCTCAGACACAACACCAAAAGCTCAAGTGACAAAAGAGAAAATAAACTGGACTTTATCAGAATTAGCAATTTTTGTGCTCAAGTAATACCATCAAGAAAGTAAAAAGACCACAGCAAAGGAAACGATAAACAAAATGAAAAGATAACCTACAGAAAGGGAGAAAATATTTGGAAATGAAGCAACCAACAAGGGATTAAATTCCAAAATATATATATACAAACAGCTCATGTAGTTCAATAAATTAAAAAAATTAAAAAAAAATAGGCATAGACTCAAATAGACATTTCTCCAAAGAAGACATACAGATGGCAAAAAGCTCATGAAAATATGCTCAACACCTCTATTAGAGAAATGCAAATCAAAACTTCAATGAGGTATCACCTCACATAGATCAGAATGGACATAATCAAAAAACCCTATAAACGATAAATTTCAGAGTGAGTATGGAGAAAAGGGAGCCTCCTACACTGTTGGTGGGAATGTACATTGATAAAGTCACTGTGGACAATTGAATAAGGTTCCTTGACTAAAAAACAGCTACCATATGATCCCACAATCATATGGTATATGTCTGGAGAAATCATAGTTTGGGAAGATACATGCACCCCAACGTTTACTGTAGCACTACTTACATAGCCAGGACATGGAAGCAAACTAAATGTCTATGGACAAAAGAATGGATAAAGAAGTGGTATATGCATACCATGGAATATTACTCAGTCATAAAGAAGAATGAAAATCATGCCATTGCAGCAACATGGATGGACCCAGAGATGGTCATTCTATGTAAAGGAAGACAAATAGCATGTGATATTGCTTATATATGGAATATAAAAATAACATGGTACAAACGAACTTATTTACAAAACAGAAACAGACTCACAGATATAAAAAAACAAACTTATGGCTACCAGGGGAGAAGTGGGGGGAGGGATAAACTTGGAAATTGGAATTGACATATACACCCTACTATACATAAAACAGACACCTAACAAGGACCTACTGTAAAGCACAGGGAACTCTACTCAATGCTCTGTGACAAGCTCTATGGGAAAAGTATCTAAAAAGGAGTGAGTGTGCGTACATGCATGACTGATTCACTCTGCTGCACAGCAGAAACTAACACAACATTGTAGATCAACTCCACTCCAATAAACATTAATTTTAAAAAAGTGAAAAGACAATCCACAAAACAGGATAAAACCTGCAATCTCATATCTGACAAGGGATCAGAATATACAAAGAACTCTTGACAACTGAAAAATAAAAAGACAGTCTGATTAAAAATGGATAAAGGATCTGAATAGACATTTCTCCAAAGATATACAAATGGCCTAGAAGCATACAAAAAGATGCTCAACACTAGCTTTTACAGAAATGCAAGCAAAACCACAATGAGATATCACTTCATAGTCATTAGAGTGGCCATTTAAAAACAAAGCAAAGAGCAGATAACAAGTTCTGGTGCTGATGTGCAGAAATTGGAACCCTTGTGTACTGCTGGTGGGAATGTAAAACTATACTACGAGTGTTCAGGAAAAGTCTGGCAGTCCCTCAAAAAGTTAAACATGGAATTATATGACACAGCAATTCTACTAGGAAGTGTATAAACCAAGAGATAAAAAGACATATCTGTATAAAAACTTTAATTCAAACATTTATAAAAGCATGGCTGATTCATACCAATGTACGGTAAAAACCACTACAATATTGTAAAGTAATTAGCTCCAACTAATATAAACAAATGAAAAAAAAAAAAAAAAGCATTCGTAAGAGCCAAAAAATGGAAGTGTAAACATTCATCAATGATGAACGGCTAACAAAATGTGGTTGATCCATGCAATGAAATACTTCACAATAAAAAGGAATTAAGTCCTGATATATACCACAGATTCATATAGATGAATCTTGAGAACAGTAAGTAAGAGGCCAGCGACAAAAGACCATATATTAATATTGGTATGCACTTCTCATGTTTTTAGGTGCTAAGTCATGTTTGACTCTTTGGAACCCCACGGACTCTAGCTCTCCAGGCTCCTCTGTCCCTGTGGGATTTCCCAGGCAAGGATACTGGAGTAGATTGTCATTTCCTTCTCCAGGGGATCTTCCTGACCCAGGGAAGACATGCATTGGCAGGTGAATTCTTTACCACTGAGCCACCAGGGAAGCCTGCACTTCTTATTGGGGAAATACAAATTAAAACTACAATGAAACACTTCTACAGACTTATTAACTCCAAAAGAAAAGCTTGACTGACAATACCAAGTGCTGGTAAGGATGTAGAGCAAATAGAACTCTCATACACAGTTGATAGAGGAGTGTAACTGGTGAAACCACTCTGGCAACTGTTCCATCACCCAACATTTCTACTCCTGAATATACATAAATAGGTATTTATGTATATTTTTAAAAAATGTTCATAGCACATTCATACAGCCAAAAACTAACACAACCCAAATACACATCAAATAGTAACATGGATTTTAAAAGTATATTTGGGGACTTCCCTGGTGGCTCAGCTGGTAAAAAATCTGCCTGCAATGTGGGAGATCTGGGTTCAATCCCTGGGTTAGGAAGATCCTCTGGAGAAGGGAAAGGCTACCCACTCCAATATTCTGGCCTAGAGAATTCCATGGACCATAAAGTCCATGGGGTCGCGAAGAGTCGGACACAACTGAGTGACTTTCACTTTCACTTTCTGGTGGTCCAATGGTTAAGACTACCTTCCAATGGGTTCAATGCCTGGGCAGGGAGCTATAATCCCACATGCCTTGGGGCCAAAAAACCGAAATATTAAAAAACAGAAGCAATATTGTAACAAATTCAATGAAGATTTTTTAAAAAATGATCTACATTTTAAAAAGTGTATTTATTCAACTGAATCCTGTACAGCAACGAAAAATAATGAGCTGCTCCCACCAATATGAAACAATGTAACTGAATTTCACAAACAATGCTGAACCAATTATTTAAGTTCAAAATTGGGTAAAAACAATATAAGGTGTTAAGAGGTCAGAATAGTGGCTACCTTTGGAGAAGGGGCATTATATGTTGGAGGGATATGAGGTAGCCTTTTGGCAGGTTGGATATTGGCTATATACTGATGGTGGTTATAATATGTAAAGGCTTCCCTGGTGGCTCAGATGTGAGGAATCTGCCTGCAATGCAAGTTCACTAGGTTATGTAGCTAAGGGATTGTTATTTATACTATTAAAGATATAGTCTTTATTGTATTATATATAAACAATAAAAAGGTTTTACACACACATATTATACTTTAACTGTACAAGACTATACGACTCCCTCTAAATTCATGCTCACCACTTACTGATTATTCTTCTGGCTCCAAGCTCCCCAACTCATAGTTTAATCAGGGCAGTTCTTCTCTTTTATTCATTTTTTATATTGATGTTCATCATTTGATATCTTCAGAAGCTAAAGAGTTATTTTGTGATTCACTGCCCTATATTATAAATCAATCCTCCAACTTAAAAAGTCTGAAACAGTTTAATATTTGATTATACTGTTTCACACTGAATAAATGCTTCATGTATACACATTAATCTTGTCTCCTTAAAGTAGTAGCTCTTTAGGGATAAAGAAGTCATTTTTCCTTTTGTCTTGGTGCCCAACACACACCTACTGATTGGTAGAAGAAATGAGGTATCAAGTGTCTTGGTTTTTAACCTTAAAGCCTTATGGTAAACTGCTTTTTTCCACAAATATAATAATTAAATTGTTATACAAAATTATGTGCAATTTTAACTAACTGGAACAATTATAAAAGTCTCATTCTTCTTAAAGTCAGTTAGCTCTATAAGAATTCAAAAAGTTTTAATAAATTTAGGAACTAATACATCTGGAGGACAGCTTTCTTCATTTCCATACTTTCAGATCCCTTATTTACCTTATTGTACGCTCTCTGGATTAAGTAACAAGATAATTGCTCAACTGCCCCTGGGAGCACACTCCAGGTTTGCTATTTAATTAAAAGATAGGTATATGTACATTCACATTAAAATGAGCTCAAAATATTTTTAATTGGTTACAAAAAGGAACTCTTCAAAGACTTCAAAAGCAACATACCACAAAGTCAAATACAAAACCAAAAGGTCAGCCAGATTCCCCAAGAGCAGAAAATATATTTAGTTCTCCCTTATCACTTTACTTTTCAGTTGCATGTAGCAATCTCTTCTGCCATTAAAACACATACACTTTGCCTATCTATATGCTTGCTTTTCTTTACATCTTGCACTTATATTTCCATTCTGAGTCTGTGGTATTTTTACCATCTCACTCTTAATTTCATTTATATCACAAGTTCAAAAATCCTGAATACTGAGCAGGTTAACAATATCACAAGTACTTGTTAAATTCAATATTAAAAGTTACTGACAAGTAATCAACCCCTGGGAATTTGTTACAGTCTTTAAAATAATCTATGATACAGGACAGAAACACAGCACCCCTAACTCTTTATATCATCCCTAACTCTTTGCTGGAAGAAAGGTAATACATAGAAGATAATTATATTCAGAAATGGCCTGGGGAAAGATGACAAAGAAATATAACACCTAATTTTTATTTACATCATCCTCTTTCCACTCCCTTCCTCATTTCTACAAGTTCTGAAGTTGGCTGAGACAGTGAAGACAAAAAGTAGTGGTGTAAGTTGAAGAAAAAAGTCAGGGAGAACCTAGAGTAGTCAGTCTGTGACACTTATACTATGTAGAAGGAACCAAATAAAATTAAGATCATTAAAAAACAAAAAAATATTCTAATCTATCTTAAGTATTGAGTTTTTAAAAGACGAAAGTTTTAAAAAAATATGTACCAGAAAGTACTAACTAAAAAATATTTTAAGAAAGTCAAGTTCTCAGATCTTCTGTACCAAGTACTCAGATCTTCTGTACCAAGTACTCATTACCCCTATCTTCTCAAGTTACCCTATAATTAGTCTTAGAATTAAACTCTAACACAAACTGTCCTAATCTTAAAGGTGCTCATACATTCTTAATGGCAAAGCATCAGCCTTAATTAAAGGACATCCAGAGTGGGAGATCATGCACAGACAAAATTCCTGCAACAACGGTTACAAATAAGCTACTTATTTAAAAAAAAGAAAGATGAGGCAAGCTGAACACAGACCAAACTCAAATGAAAATAAAAGTAAAGAGATTAACTTTGTCAAAGCTTATGCACTTTATAAATTAGAAGTGATGGGACAAAACTGAATATAGTCAGATAAAATAGTTAACATGGAAGAGAAAAATAGCAGAACCCTCTAAAGTACAAAAGTCAAACACTAAAGCACAGGATTCTGGGAACAATTTACACAGAAGTCAACAACCATAAAACTTCACACTCACATTAAAACACAGTAACTGATTTTCACATTTATTCAAGTATTTGAGTGTCTGCTATGTGAAAATAGTTCTAGCAATGCAAAGATGAATCATCAGACTTGGATTCTGGTAGGGGAGATGTAACATTGTTATAAAGAATTAAAATCAAATAGGAAAGGTAAAGTGTCCTAAGAAAGGTAAACAAGTGCTAAGTGAGTTCAGATTAAGAAGCTATTCATGTTGGGGGAGATCAGAAAAGGACTCCTAACATTTGAGCTGGACATTGCAAACTAAAATTTACACTGGGAATGATTAAGAGGGGTATTCTGGGTAATGAGCAAAGGCAGAGGCTGGGTACCAGAAGGCATACATATATACTAGGGTGGCCAAAAAGTTCATTCACATTTCTCTGTAACATCATTCAAAAACCCGAACCAATTTTTTGACCAACCCAAATTATAGAGCAAATGTCAGTCTGACAAGAGTACAGATTTTATGTGCATATGTGTTGTCTGTTCAGTCGCTCAGCTGTCTTCGACTCTTTGAAGACTCCATGGACTGTAGCCCACCAGGCTCCTCTGTCCATAGAATTTTCCAGCAAGAGACTAGAGTGTGTGTGTGTGTTGGGGGGGGGGGGGGGGGGCAGTTGGCCTTTGGACAGATGTCTGCCACCCTACCTCCCCAGATACCAGCACCTGAAAAAAGCAAACTTTCCTTTCCAAAAAAGAAAAAAACTGTAGTAGGTTGCCATTTCCTTCTCCAGGCGATCTTCCCGACCCAGGGATTGAACCCTCATCTCTGGCATCTCCTGCATTGGCAGGCAGTTTCTTTGCCACTGTGCCACCTGTAATTTCATATGAGACTACAAAAAGCTGGGAAAGTATAAAAGAAGCCAGATTGTAACTCTGAATGCTAAGATAGGTCTTTAGCGATGAGTCATGAAGAATCCTTAAGGATTAAGAGGCAAGGGAATCTGATTTGGACAGAATCTACTGAACAACAAGGGATGAAATGAATGGGGAGAAGAGGAGACATTAAACAGTAAATTGTGAGAGGTCATGAAGACCTCAGTTGCAGATGGTATAAGAGGGAGAAGGCAGAGTTCTAGGTCTATAATGTGTAAGGTGCCATTCCACTCTGCTGAGAAACTTTTAAAATCTGAACACATCATTCTCACTTTTAAGAAAACTGTGATCTGGAAAAATAATAAATGTTAAAGCATCAAGAACTAATTAATAAGGTAATATATGATTTCCAAATAAATATTACACAGAAAAAGTACTGTACTTGAAATCAGGAGAGGGGGAAAAAGCGGAAGCTTTATTAAAGAGGTTGGAGTTGATCTGCACCTCAATGAAAAGGTAGAACTTTAAGAGGGGAGGGATAAAATCTCACAAACAATTCGATTAATAAGAGTAAGATATGTTAAACAATTTGTTTAATAAGAGTAAGATATGTGAGATACATTGAGGTGATTTTCAGCAAAATGGTAAACAAAACACTAGTACATTAAAAATAATAATAATAATACAAAAAAAAACCCTCAAAACCTCAATTACTTGAACTTAACCTCATAAAGATATCAAAAAAATTAGGTATTATTTATTACAGGTTCGAAAGCTTAAAAATAAGTATTTTCTTAGTCTAGATTTTTAAACAAGAGAGAGTTCTAAAGGAGAGACCACACCTTAAAAAAACAACTTTCAGTCAGTTTGAAATATCCATAATGTTGTTATATGTGAAAGAAGTTCCTCAAGACATAACATAATCTGATAAACCCTATTCATATTCTACATATAAGTAACAACCACGATATGTACTCAGACCCATCTGACTCCAAAACCAGAGCTACAATTGCACTCAGTGCTATAATTTTTCTTCTGATTTCAAAATCTCAAATGTATTCATCACAAAGTGCAGAGCAGAAGTAAGAGATCAGTAAATCTCAAACTACTGAACATGTAACTGCTGCAAAACTGAGAGATACCACTTTGTGCAAATATATACCTATTCAGATAAAATACTGTAAAGAGCTTTTTTGCAGTCACTTAATATTAACTTTTAAACAGAGTGAATTAACCTATGAGGAATGGGGGTCTTAGAGTGACTAGTGGTTTTTCCAATTAGTTCACATACCTTCCAAGGCTGGGTTATTTAACCTGGCCCTTTCCTCAGCCTTTCATGACTTATCTTCCCTCTAGCAACCCTTCTAAGACTGTCCTTGATGGGTAGATTTCCTTTGTATTCTTTTAAAAAATTCCTTTCCTAAAGAGGAGATGGTATGTCAAATTTCTTGTTTTTTTATCTTCTAATTCAAGAAAAGCTCTAACCTCTTATCTCAGATTTCTTAAGGACAAGGATTCACGTTCTTTCTCATACAATAAAAATTTTGTTAAGATTACAAAGGGTTGAAAAGAATTACACTATTTTATCAATGATTATTTTAAACCAATTACTATTTTTAGTATTATTGGGACTAGATTTTTAGGATTGATTTCTTAAAAATGATCCACAATAAAGGAAAAAGGCACTAGGAATATGCATAATTTTTATAAGACATTCAACTGCACCTGCCTCAAAATAAATATATTAATTCATTTAAAGGAAATCCAGTCTTCAACCAGTAACTGAGTACCTATTATGTGCCGGCACTATTCTAGACACTTGGGAAACCACAATTTTTTTTTTTAAACCCCCTATTCTTCATGGAGTTTACCACCAGTGAGAGATAATAAATAATGTTAGAAAATGATAAATGCTATGGGGAAATAACAGAACAAGGTAAGCTTAGCAGAGTGCTAAGCTAAGTGCAATTTTAAATAGGGCGGTCACAGCAATCCCACTCCTGGGCATACACACCAAGGAAACCAGATCTGAAAGAGACACATGTACCCCAATGTTCATCGCAGCACTGTTTATAATTGCCAGGACATGGAAGCAACCTAGATGCCCATCAGCAGACGAATGGATAAGGAAGCTATGGTACATATACACTATGGAATATTACTCAGCCATTAAAAAGAATTCATTTGAATCAGTTCTAATGAGATGGATGAAACTGGAGCCCATTATACAGAGTGAAGTAAGCCAGAAAGATAAAGACCAATACAGTACACTAACGCATACATATGGAATTTTTAAAGATGGTAACGATAACCCTATATGCAAAACAGAAAAAGAGACACGGATGTATAGAACAGACTTTTGGACTCTGTGGGAGAAGGCGAGGGTGGGATGTTCTGAGAGAATAGCATTGAAACAAGTATACTATCAAGGGTGAAACAGACCACCAGCCCAGGTTGGATGCATGAGACAAGTGCTTGGGCCTGGTGCACTGGGAAGACCCAGAGGGATGGGATGGGGAGGGAGGTGGGAGGGGGGATGGGGATGGGGAACACATGTAAATCCATGGCTGATTCATGTCAATGTATGGCAAAACCCACTACAATATTGTAAAGTAATTAGCCTCCAACTAATAAAAATAAATGAAAAAATAAAATAAAGAGGGTGGTCAGAGGATTTAAGAAACTGTCACAATCTGAGTAAAAACTTGAAGGGAAGGGAGTCAGCCATGATGATACTTGGGGGGAAAGTACTAAAGGCACAGAATCAACCAGGGCAAAGGTTCTGGTGTATCCTAGAACAAAGAGGCCAGAGAGGTTAAAGAGAAGCCAGCAAAGGGCAGAGTAGTAGTAGGTAGAAAGAGAACTATGTTTGCGGGCAGAGAGTACAGATCATGTAGGGTTTATGGGACACTAAGGAATCTGGATTTTATGTTGAATGAAATGACAATTCACAGAAAGTTTGGTAGAGTGTCATGATCTGTTTCACCAGAAACAATCTGGATGATAGATTAAACATGGATTAAAGGGAGAGCAAGGGTGAAAGCAGGGAGACCAGTGAGGAGGCTACAAAAGAAACCCAGGAGAGAAATATGTATTTTCCATAAACTTGACCACAATTTGTTTATGTTTACTTTCAAGCATAAATAGATAAAACAAATCTCAGATCCTGCTAATAGGAAATAACTGGATCTTATTGAAGTTTATTATAGAGCTCTTGGCATATACATGTACACACATCTTTTTAACTACTCACTGCAGAATACCAATTGTGTTCCTTTACAATCAGTTATTCTCTGAATTTTTAAAATATCCTTTTGTAGCTGAAACTATTCTTTAAAGAAATAAGTCAGTATTTCTATAGCTGTCAATTATGTACTATTTTTGAAGAAAAAATAAGTTACTTCTGTTCATTAAAAGTATAAATTATTTATTTACCTTGGTTGGTGTTTCTCAGACGATCTAAATTTTACATTCCTAACACATTTCACATTCCTAAAACATTTCAGTTCCTTCAGGTAAGACAAATTTTTACAAAAGTTTCTCTTTTTATACTTCTATCTTTAAAGAAATTACTTTCTTCAAATTGATACCAAAGTTGCCTAGCAGTATCTGGGTTTTCATTTCAGGAAAGGGCAACCATGAAAAACTCCTACTGTCACAAATAACATGTTCAAAAAAACGTTCCTACATGATACCCAAAAAACCTCTTTATTATCTTATCCTCCCGGAAAAGGTAAATATTGAGTACAATCTCCATAAATTCTAAAGAAGTTACTCTTAACAATGTATAAGATATATATGTATATAAGAGAAAGAGTACAGTAAGTGGAAGGTATTTTAATTGCTTAGAAGAGGACTAAGGAATATAGGAGATTTTGAAATAAAAACTCATACCTCTAAAAATTTTTTTTTCATGAAATGGAAATAAGCACACTGTCCTATAACATTTATGAAGGAAATCAAGAGTGAAATTTGAAGCAAAGTAAGAGTGAAACAATTCACTTGCTTCAAAGACTCAGGAAAGCACTTAGATTTGGCTTGGATTTTTAGAGACTTCTATGACAATTCTTTGGAAGAAATGGGTGTGTAAACTTACATAGCAATACTCAATTCAAACTCATTAATTCACTCAACATTTAAGTGTTTATGTGCCAGAAACTGCACTAAGCACTGGGGGTAGTCCCTGTTCTCAAGGGCTTAGAGTTTTCCCTTCTTCCAGTTACTGAGCAACTACTATGAAGCCAGATGTTGTGGATACAACAAACAGGAAACAAGAGTTCCTACCTGCATTCAGCTTATACTGGAGAAGGAGGGAAATGCCTCAAGAATGAGACACACATCTAACTTAACAAGGACAACGTATAAGTGTTATATGTGTTGCTTTTGAAAGTGCAGACACTTCCTTCATGGGGGACGCAAAGCAGGGAGTGATGGATTCAGGGAGAGAGGGAGGGGAATTTAGGAACTTCAGATACATCTCAGCTGAGTCCTCAAAGAGGATTACACGCTCACCTGCTGACCTTGGGGGAAGGGTTCCAGAGAAAGCAACTGGAGCTAAGGAAGAGAGGTGTGAATAAGCTGTTGTGTTTGACAGGCCTGGAATATGAATGTGAGGGATAAATCACGGAGTCTTCCGTATGCCACATGAAAAGACAGGACTTTACCAGCACATATCAAAGGCCCCTGATAGGTTTTACTCAGAAAACCAGTATTTGTGATCAGGTTTTTCTGGTGTGGTGAGACACTCATTTACATAGGAATGAGAAAAGAATAACACTAGATAATGATGTCACCACATGAAACAACAAAGGAGACTGCCCAGTTAGAAAATTAAACCCCAATCAGGAAAAAAAATTAAGCCACTTAACTATCCAAGTCCTTCTGGTGAAGTTTTTAATCAACATCTTGAAAAAGGAGAGGAAAGGTTTATATATATATTATGGATTATAACATCTACATATCTATTTTGAGTTTTCTAAAGAGGTCTTCAGCTCTTTACAAATTATGTAAAGACATCTGGAGCTGCTGATTGCTGTACAAAAAGCAGTGAAGCTATTTAGAAGACAAGTCTTTGATACATAGGGAGAACCATGAGTAACAGAAGGTATTTCTCAAGTAAGGTTTAAAGGTTTCCAAAGTTCAAGATAATCAAGTTCTCTTAAATCAGCGCGTTTAAAAGGTGTGTCACAGGGGTGGAGCAAAAAGAGGAGGGATTCAGAATTAATGTTGTTGTTGCTGTTCAGTCGCTAAGCTGTGTCCTACAATTAATATAAACACACACTCACATATATATGCATACATATATATGTAAAGAAGCAACTCCATGTTGTTGGAACCAAAATCACTACTTGAAAATCTCCCAAGCACAGGAAGAAATGAACGCCTACTAAATTCAATGAATACAGACAGACGAGAGGGAGGAGAGGAGGATCACACTTTAAAGTATAAATGGGGTGTATGTGTGGCGGCGGGTGGGGGGGTAGGGGCGGGGGAAGGTTAACCACTTATCCAGAACCCATAATCCAGCCGATGAGGAGGAAATCATCTTCGAATCTCACAATTCAAATATAAAGGCAAGAAAACATCCCTTCCGAATTCCACAATCTAGCCACCAGTCACTGGTCAAGGGGATATAATCACACACTCGAAACCTAGAACTCAAGGACAGAAGTACCATCCCCACACTGCTCGAAAGGTGAAGGATTCCCCCTAAACTGACGATGGGAGCAATCACACTTAAACCCAGCCCTAAGAGGGGTCAGTGCCTCCCAGGCCAGGTGTTGCCGAGGCCAGGGACAGTGACAGACAGCCCCGAAGCCCCCACAATCTCCGCCAGAGCCGCCTCTACTCCTCGCACCCCCCTTCCCCAACACACACCCTCCCCTACCTGATATGGCGGCGGCGGCTCCTGATCCGGCTCCGTCCCCTCGCCAAAGCTGGCCCGGTCGGACTGAGACTCGTGAAGCAGGGAGATGTCATCCGAAGTGGGGGACTTGAGGCAGTTCCCCATCTTCCAGGGCTCGGGTTTGTGATCTGGGGGAGGAAGAAAGCAGTGGCGGGGTCGTTCGCACGCTCCGCGGTCAGCCTCGGTCAGCGAGGTGGGGTCGGGCGGCAGGCCGGGGTTCAGGCGGCAGCGGCTCCCCCAGCCCCCGGCGCCGCCGAAGGGCAGCTCATGCCAGTCCCTGGGGCTGGGGGCTTAAGGCTGGGCCGCGGGTTTCCCGGGGTCGCGGCGGTTGCCTCCTCTGAGGCGACGGCAGGGGGGGGGGGGGGGGCGGGGAGACGAAGCACTTCCCCACCCCGCCCCCCCGCGGGGCGGCGGCGGCCACGGAGCTGCTGGGCCTAATCCAGGTCAGGAGGGGGGGGGCGCGGCCGTCGCGGCTCCCTCAGCTGCTGCCTCAGCTGCTGCTGCTGGCCCCGCCGACGCCGGAGCCGCAGCCGCGGGCCTCATCCTACTCCGCTTCGCAGCGGCGGCGGCGGCCAGAACGAGGCCAGCTGCGGCCTGCGTCACGCCGCCGTGCGTGCCCTGGTCCCGCCCCCGGCGCTGGGAGGCGTGGGTAGCTCCGGCTGCGCTCCCGGCTCCTTTGCCACCCCCCGCCCCTCCCCCGTCCCCAGCAGCTGTTTCTGGTGCTGCGTCAGTTTCTGCTTCTCTGACTGCCCGGGACGCGATTCCGATACCTCTTTCGGGTCTTCGGTTCCTCCCCACGCCAACTGCTCCCTCTTCGCTTGTCCCAGCTCTTACCTGTGCGTTGTTTTGACAGTCTTCTCACCACCTGCCAAGTAATCTATTTTTAAACCCATATCTGAATGGATCACTCCCATGATTAAAATATTAAAGGGTCTATCCCTTCAGAAGAAAGTCCAGACTCACCACCTCCCCAATCACTTCCCAATCCTCCTACATCACAGTCATAAGAATTCTTCTACCGATTATTCATTTCTATTCTCACCACCATAGTACAAGCTACCGTCATTTCTCTGCTGTAATACTTTGAACTATTTCCCCTGCGTTCACCATTGCCCCCATTCAATTTACTATTTGTACAGTTACCTTTTTAAAATGTAAATCTGATCATGTCATTCCTGTAGGAGGAATTTAAGCGTTTTAAAACATTCATTAAAAACTTCCCAATACTGTTATGACTGAAGTATTAATTCTTAAATGGTTTACAAATCTGGCTACCTCCCCAGTCTCATTTGTGGCCTTGTTCCCTCACATATTCTAAACTCTAGGATGTCTAAAACTAGGATGTCTAGTTTTCAGTTATCTAGAAGACTACTCCCTCTGGCTGAGGCCTTTACCCATAATGTTTCTCTGACATAAACTCACTTCTCCCCGCTCCTGACCTTACACCTTCCATCAAACTATATTCCCACTTGTCCTTCCCGGACTCAACTTTGATTCCACTGGGAAGCCTGTCCTCTAACTCTCCAGTCTGGGTTAGTTGCCTCCTGTTGGCTCTCAGTCCCTGAGTTCCTGTGAGTCTCTGGCACAGCCAGATCAAGCTGAATAGTCTGCCCCTCCTCTGTGCAAGGCCTGGCACGTTGCCGGAGGCAGAGTAGGCTTTCTTCTTAACTGAAATAACAAAGAGCTCAAGAGGCAATGTATGTAAAGGGAGGAAATAAGAAAGATGAGGATGTTCTAATATTCATTCATTCAGCGAGAGGAAAAGAGGGTCTTGACTGTCTGTTTTTCATTCTTCATTTACTAATTTTTTTTTTTCCCCCACCAGACTCTATATTAGGCACTAAGGAAATCTGGCTTATTCTTGATGGAGCCCAGAATCCAGCTAGGAAGATAGGTAAACAGTGAGGTCTTCTGCCACCCCCACGACAGGTTTTTAGAGGGCAGAGGAGGGAGTAATTAGAGCATTGGGTGAGGATCAGAAAGGTTTCTTGGAAGCAGAACTGTGTTAAAATGGCATGTCCTAAGTGCTGTAACTTTGAAGTCCTTGTTCTGTAAAATTACATATTGTATTTGAATACACTCATATCACACATTAAATGTTACCATTTTGCTATTTTTCCTCTTTTCCAAGACTTACTGTTAATGGCTTCCACCTGAATAGGTGTATCTGTAATGCCATGTTTGTTATCAGGGTCTTTCACAAATCCCCAAGAATCATCGCTTAATTCTCTGGCTTGGACAAATAAAATTATTGGATCATTTGGAAGGAAATTTTCAGGTATTTTCCTTTTTTCTCTTATTGCCATTTTCCTGGTCCCCTCCGAACTGTTGTGACAAATTCTTAATGAAGCCCTAGCCTCTGCACCATTCACACTACTGCCATAAACAATGTAATCAGAGAGCATTCATAGACTTGCGGTTCAGAAATTTAGCATGACGTTAAGGCCTTGAACCATTTGATCCCATCCTGATCTCTGATGCAACTTTTTTTATTTTAAATTTATTTTTTAATTGAAGGATAATTGCTTTATAGAATTGTGTTGGTTTCTGCCAAACATCAACATGAATCGGCCATAGGTATACCTAAGTCATCTCCCTCTTGAGACTCCCTCCCACCTCCTTCCCCATCCCACCTATATGACTCTTGACTGCAACCAGGCAACCTATACTCCAGCCACATCACAATACTTACCATGCCCTCAGTTTTCACTATGCTTTTCTACTTCTGATCCCTTGCCATGTTGTTCCCTTTTGTTGAAATCCAACTATCTTTTAAGACTGCCCTGAGATGCTACTTTCTTCATACAGCTGTGCTTGATTTCATTTAGTTGGAATATATGTAACAATATAAAATAAATGGGATCCATTACTATTATATATATCTATTTATGTGAATAGTTTAACATAATTTCTATGTATATACATAGATGTGTGTATATCTTAATATATATGTAAGAATGAATGAAATCACAACTTCCATTTATTAGCCTGAGTTTTGAAAGGTTGGTGTTAACATTCCTGTTTTACAGGAATAGAAATATGGCTTCACACTGTTTATAATAGCCAGGACATGGAAGCAACCTAGATGCCCATCAGCAGACGAATGGATGAGGAAGCTGTGGTACATATACACCATGGAATATTACTCAGCCATTAAAAAGAATTCATTTGAATCAGTTCTAATGAGATGGATGAAACTGGAGCCCATTATACAGAGCGAAGTAAGCCAGAAAGATAAAGACCAATACAGTACACTAACGCATACATATGGAATTTTTAAAGATGGTAACAATAACCCTATATGCAAAACAGAAAAAGAGACTCAGATGTATAGAACAGACTTGTGGACTCTGGGAGAAGGCGAGGGTGGGATGTTTCAAGAGAACAGCATCGAAACATGTATATTATCTAGGATGAAACAGATCACCAGCCCAGGTTGGATGCATGAGACAAGTGCTTGGGCCTGGTGCACTGGGAAGACCCAGAGGGATGGGGTGGAGAGGGAGGTGGGAAGGGGGACTGGGATGGGGAATACATGTAAATCCATGGCTAATTCATTTCAATGTATGACAAAAACCACTGTAATGTTGTAAAGTAATTAGCCTCCAACTAATAAAAATAAATGGAAAAAAAAAAGAAATATGGCTTCACATGGCTACTCAGCGGGTAAAGCCAGTACTTAAATTATATACCAGTTACCTCTATTAGGTTGGGAGAGGTAACTACGTCATTTTTCGTTCTGATAGTTTTTCTCAATGTATAAAAACAAGAGAATGGGGTAAGACTTATCTTCAATGCCTTTAGTATCCATGTGTACTTTTGTAAGGAAGTAGCTATTCAATGATCTTTCTTCCTAATCTAGTTTTAGAAGGGAACACTTGGGAAGTGTCCTGCACACCAGAAAGGGTGATCTAATCACAAAACAATTTTGAATAAAAAAAGTAACCAGCACTATTGAAGTGACAAAGACTCTTCTAGGCCCAACTCTAGTCAGGCTCCTCTAAGTCCTCAAGGCTCTAACTTTGGGCTTTGTGCTTGACCTACTTATTTCAGTTTTAGCAAGAATCTAGTTGAATTAGTTTAGCCAGAGTCCCCCTCCCTTAGTATCTGACCACCTTGGCCTGCCTTTAGCAGGAATCCTACCGATGTTTTTAGCCAGAATTCCCTTTTATTCCTGATGTTTCCTCCATGTGATTTTCCACCCACTGTTTCCCACCCTGTTCCTTGCCCATAACTTCCCACTTGTCCTTCTTGTATCACACAGAGTGAAGTCCAATTCTATACTCTTGTCTCCTATTGCAGTAGGTACTGAATAAAATATGCCTTCACTGCTTTGTCTGATTCTTATTTTCTCTGACTTCGGGATATCTAATGCAGAAACAGATATGAAAATCTAGTATCTTCTGTTGAGCCAGATTTTTTTAAAATACACTTTTTTTTAGACCAGTTTTAGTTTCATATCAAAAAACTGAGCAGAAGGTACAAAGATTTACCACGTACCCCTGCCTCCATACGTGCATAGCCTCCCCCATTATCAACACCCTGCACCAGACCAGCTTGTTTATTTTTGGCTGTGCTGAGTCTTCGTTGCTGCGAGTGTGCTTTCTCTAGTTGTGGCGAGTGGGGTCTTTCTAGTTATGGTGCACGGGCTTCTCCTTGCAGTGGTTTCTGTTGTTACACAGCACAAGCTCTAGGCTCATGGGCCGAGTAGCTGTGACCATGGGCTTAGTTACTCTGCAGCATGTGAATCTTCCCAGACCAGGGATTGAACCCATGTTCCCTGCATTGGTAGGCAGATTCTTAACCACTGGACCACCAGGGAAGTCCCAAACATTTGGTAAACTGGTAAGCTATCACACAAGAGGTTTGTTTATGTTGGGGTTCACTCATGGTGTTGTACATTCTATGGGTTTAGACAAATATATAATTATGTGTATATATCATTATAGCATGATACAGAATACTTTCACTGCCCTAAAACTCTTCTGTACTCAGCCTATTCATTCCTCCTTTGGCAACCACTGATGTCTTAGCAGTCTCCATGGTTTGATTTTTTTCAAAATGTCATATATTTAGAATCTTACAGCATATAGTCTTTTCACATTGGCTTCTTTCACTTAAGTGAAAACTAAGCTTCCTCTGTTTCTATTCATGCCTTGATGATTTCTTTTTATCACTGAATAATATTCCACTCTCTAGCTACCCCATAGTTTATTTGTTCATTTATCCACTGAAGGACATTTTAGTTGCTTCCAGGTTTTGGCAATTATGGATAAATCTACTGTAAACACCTGTGTATAGTGGTCTTTTTCCCAATTATTTTTATTGTAGTAAAATATACAACATAAACCATTAACATACAACCTTAACCATTTTAAGTGTAAAGTTCAATGTTAAATATGTTCATGATATTTTGCAACCATCACCAGCATCCACCTCCAGAACACTTCTCATCTTGTAAAAGCAAAACTATCCATTAAACAATAATTCTTCTTTTTCCCCTTCCCTCAGCTACTGACAACCACCATCCTACTTTCTGTCTCTGATTTTGACTGCTGTAAGTATTTTATATAAGTATAATCACACAGCATTTGTACTTTGTGACTGGGTTATTTCACTTAGCATAATGTCTTCAAGGTTCATCCTGGTGTAGCGTATTATAGAATTTCCTTCCTTTTTAAAGCTGAATAATATTACATTGTATGTATGCACCACATTTTACTTATCCATTCATTCATTGATGGGCAATTGGGTTGCTTCCACATTTTAGCTGCTATGATCCTGCTATGAACATGGATGTACAAATATCTTTTCAAGACCCTCATTTTAATTATTTGATTATACACCAAGGGTGAAATTGCTGGATCATATGGTAATTCTATGTTTAATTTTTTGAGTAACTCAGACTGTTTTTCCACAGTAGTTGTACCATTTTACATTCCCTCAAACAATATGTTTGCAGGTTTTTATGTGAACTTTTTTTCAAGTAATTTGGCTAATATCAAGGAGCACAATTGCTGGATTGTATGGTAAAAGTATGTTCAGTTTGTAAGAAACTACCAAACTGTCTTCCAAAGTGGCTGTACCACCAGCAAAGGAGGAGTATTCCTATTGTTCCATATCCTCACCAGTTTTTGGTGTTGACAGTGTTTGGGTTTGGGTTTTGGCCATTTTAATAGGTATGTAGTAGTATCTCATTGTTTAATTTCCATCTACCTGAAATTTTCCTTTCATGTGCTTATTTGCCATCTGTATATTTTAACTGGTGAGGTGTTGCCCATTTTTTTAAAAAAAGGGATCTTTTGCCGCTTCATAAAAATTTTAGAATCAGTTTGCTGATAACCTCAAAATAACTTGCTGGAATTTTGATTGGGATTCATTGAATCTACAGATCAACTTGAGAAGAACTGATATCTGGACAATATTGAGTCTTCCTATCCATGAATGTGGATATCTATCTCTCTATTTACTTAGATTTCATTATTCAGAATTTCATAGTTTTTCTCATATAGATCTTGTACATATTCTATTAGATATGTATCTAAGTATTTTGGTAAATACTTAGTGACTTTGTACAGGAGACAGGGATCAAGACCATCCCCAAGAAAAGGAATGCAAAAATGCAAAATGACTATCTGAGGAAGCCTTACAAATAGCTGTGAAAAGAAGAGAAGCAAAAAGCAAAGGAGAAAAGGAAAGATATATCCATTTGAATGCAGAGTTCCAAAGAATAGCCAGGAGAGATAAGAAAGCCTTCCTCAGTGATCAGTGCAAAGAAATAGAGGAAAAGAATAGAATGGGAAAGACTAAAGATCTCTTCAAGAAAATTAGAGATACCAAGGGAACATTTCATGCAAAGATGGGCTCAATAAAGTACAGAAATGGCATGGACCTAACAGAAGAAGATGATATTAAAAAGAGGTGGCAAGAATACATAGAAGAACTATACAAAAAAGATCTTCACGAGCCAGATAATCACAATGGTGTGATCACTCACCTAGAGCCAGACATCCTGGAATGTGAAGTCAAGAGGGCCTTAGGAAGCAAGATTGCCGGGAGAAATATCAATAACCTAGATATGCAGATGACACCACCCTTACGGCAGAAAGTGAAGAAGAACTAAAGAGTCTCTTGGTGAAAGTTAAAGAGGAGAGTGAAAAACTTGGCTTAAAGCTCAACATTCAGAAAACTAAGATCATGGCATCCGGTCCTGTCACTTCATGGCAAATAGATGGGGAAACAGTGGAAACAGTGCAGACTTTTGTTTTTGGGGGCTCCCAAATCACTGCAGATGGTGATTGCAGCCATGAAATTAAAAGACGCTTACTTCCTGGAAGGAAAGTTATGACCAACCTAGATAGCATATTAAAAAGCAGAGACACTACTTTGTCAACAAAGGTCCGTCTAGTCAAGACTATGGTTTTTCCAGTAGTCATGTATGGATGTGAGAGTTGGACTATAAAGAAAGCTGAGTGCCGAAGAATGGATGCTTTTGAACTGTGGTGTTGGAGAAGACTCTTGAGAGTCCCTTGGACTGCAAGGAGATCCAACCAGTCCATCCTAAAGGAGATCAGTCCTGGGTGTTCATTGGAAGGACTGATGCTGAAGCTGAAACTCCAATACTTTGGCCACCTGATGCGAAGAGCTGACTCATTTGAAAAGACCCTGATGCTGGGAGGGATTGAGGGCAGGAGGAGAAGGGGATGACAGAGGATGAGATGGTTGAGTGGCATCACCAACTCAATGGATATGAGTTTGGGTAAACTCCGGGAGCTGGTGATGGACAGGGAGGCCTGGTGTGCTGCGGTTCATGGGGTCACAAAGAGTAGGATAGGACTGAGTGACTGAACTGAAGTATTTTATTTTGAGGAGTGCTAATGTAAGTGATATTGCATTTTTAATTTCAAACTCCACTTGTTCATTGCTGGTTATATAGAAAAGTAATTTATTGTTGTATATTAACACTGTATCCTCCCATCTTACTCCAGGAGGTGTCAATCTTACTATAATCACTTAATAGTTCCAGGAGGGATTTTTGTTTTTCTGTTGATTCTTTTAGATTTTCTATAGAGATGATCATGTCTTCTATTAACAAAGTCAGCTTGATTTCCTCTTTCTCAACCTAAATAGCTTTGATTTTCTTTTCTTGTCTTAATGCATTAACTAGGACTTCCAGGACAATGCTGAATAGCAGTGGTAAGAGGGTACATCCTTTCTTTGTTCTGTATCTCAGTGGAAAATCTTACCAATCTTGGAATTTCCCCATTCAGTAAATGCTACTGTAGGTTTTTTGTAGTATTCTTTATACTATCAAGAAAGTTCCCCTCTAGTTCTAGTTTGCTGAGAGTATTTATCATGTATGAGTGTTGGATTTTTATCAAATAGTTTTTCTATATCTATTGATATGATCATGTGATTTTTCTTCTTTAGACTGTTAAGATTGTAATGTAATGGATTACATTAACTTATTTTTATTAATTGGGTCTTCCACCATTCTTTTTTAAATTTAATTTTATTTTTGGTTGTGTCAGGTCTTTGTTGCTGTACACAGGCTTTTTCTAGTTGCCATGAGCAGGGGCTACTCTTAATTGCAGTACACCAGCTTCTCAATCGAGGTGGCTTCTCTTATTGCAGAGCACAGGCTCTAGGCATGCAGGTTTCAGTAGTTGAGGCACTCAGGTTCAGTAGTTGTGACTCATGGGACCTAGAGCTTGGGGCTTCAGTAGCTTTGGTACATCAATAGTTGTGGTGTGGGTTCTAGAGCGTGGTCTCTGTAGTTGTGGCACACAGGCTCAATTGCCCTGCAGGCTGCAGAATTTTCCTGGATCAGGGATTGAATCTGTGCCCCCTTCATGGGCGCGTAGATTCTTATCCACTATACCACCAGGGAAGTCCACATTAATTGATTTTCAACTGTTGAATTAGCTTTGCATATGAGATAAATGTCACTTGGTATATAATTCTTCTTTACACATTTTTAGATTCTATTTATTAGTATTTCATTGAGGAGTTTTTCTAAGTTCATGAGAGCTATTGGTCAGGTTTATTTTATTTTTTTTTTTGATAATGTCTTTCTCTGGTCTCGGTAATGAGAGTGAGGCTGGCCTCATAGGATGAGTTAGCATCTATTCCTGCTACTCTTCTGAAAAAGACTGAGAGAACTGGCATAATTTCTTTCTTAAACATTTATAAGAATTCAACAGTAAACCCATCTGAGCCTAGTGCTTTCTGTTTTGGAAGGTTAATTATTGATTAAATTTCTTTAATAGATAGACCTATACATATTGTCTATTTATTTTTGTCTGAGTTTTGGCAGATTGCTTTTTTTCAAGGAATTGGTTCATTTCATCCAGGTTATTAAATATGTGGGCATAGAGTTATTCATATTATTCTTTTATTATTCTGTTAATGTCAGTGAGATCTGTAGTGATGTCCCTTCTTTCATTTCTTATGTTACTAATTTGTGTCCTCTCTTTTTCTCTTTGTTAACCTGGCTTAGAGGTTTATTGATTTTATTGGTTTTTTTCAAAGAAACGGTTTTGGTTTCACTGATTTTCTTTATTGATTTCCTGTTTTCAATTTCATTGATTTCTGCTCTTATTTTTATTATTTCTTTTCTTTATTAACTTTGGGTTTAATTTTCTCTTCTTTTTCTAGTTTCCTAATGTGGAAACTTAGGTGACTGATTTTAGATCTTTTTTCTCTCTTATTAGATGCATTCAATGCTGTAAATTTCCTTTGAAATAGTGCTTTTCTGCATCCCACAAATTTTGGTAAGTTTGGTTTTCATTTTCATTTAGTTAAGAATATTGTTTAATTTCTCTTGAGATTATTTAGGAGTGTGTTGTTTAATCAAAAAGTTCTTAGGGATTTTCTGTTATTGGTTTCTAGTTTAATTCCACTGTGGTCTGAGAGCAAATATCGTATGATTTCTTTCAAAATTTGTTGAGGTGTTTTCTAGCCCAGAATTTGGTTTATCTTGGTGAATGTTTCATGTGAACTTGAATAGAATGTGTATTCTGCTGGTTTTTGGATAAAGTAGTCTATAGATACCCAGTATACCCGTTTGATTGATGGTGTTGTTGAGTTCAAATATGTGCTTACAAATTTTCTGCTAGATGCCTTCATTTCTGACAAAGTGGAGCCAAATATTAAAGAGATATTGCAAAAATATAGAAGGTTTTTCTTGGAAATGTAGTTATTTTTCATTAAAATATGTTATTTATATTAACATGTAATGGAATTAAAATTGTGATTTAAAGGGATTAAATACATATTTTATATTTCTCAGTTTTATTTTCTAACATGACAGACATGCTAGATATAATTTATATAAACAAAAGCTCAATGAGGTCCTTAATAATTTTAAAAAGCATACAGTGGTCCTAAGATTAAAAGTTTGAGAACTGCTATTCTAAATCTTCCCCACTCAAGTGTGTTCCATGGATTGCACTACCTAACTCACTTGGGAGCTTCTTAAAAATGCCAACTCAAAAAAAAAAAACAAGGAAAAAAAGAAATGCAAACTTTCAGGCCCCATACAAGACTGAATAATAAGAATGTACATTTCCATGATCCTTTGATGATTTAGATGCCCATTAAAGTTTGAGAAACTCTGGTCTAGGGGTGTTAAAAAAAATCTTCCTGACACTTGAGTTTTGTAGAATGATTAGGAGCAGCTGGGGATGACCAAAGACTCAAGCAGAGAGGAGAATATGGATGAAATAATAGTAGAGAGAAATGTTATGACATGCTGGGAAACTGCAAACAGAACATATCTAGACTTTTGATAACATCCTTTTTAAGTTTTTAAAAATTGTGCTAAAATACACGCAACATAAAATTTACCACCTTAACCATTTTTTGTGTGTGTAGTTCAATGGTTTTAAACACCACAATCCATTCCCATACCTTTTTTTATCCTGTAAAACTGAAACCCTATACCTACTAAACAATAATTCTCCAGTTATTACCATGAACAAGGGTTCCAATTTCTCCACATCCTTGCCAATGTTAGTTGTTGTCTGTTTTTCTGATAGAAACCGTCCTAATGAGTGTGAGGTCATAACTCATTATAGTTTTTATTTACATTTTCCTAACAGTCAGTGATGCTGAGCATCTTTTCATGTGCTTCTTGGCTATTTGTATATCTTCTTAGTAGAAATATCTATTTACATACTTTGCCTATTTTTGAATCAGGTTGCTTTTTTATTGTTGAGCTTTAGAAGTTCTCTATATACTTTGCATATTAATGCCTTAAAGATAAATAATCTGCCAATATAGTCTCCTACTCTGTTGTTTTCTTTTTTACTCTGTTATAGTGCCTTTTGATGCATACAATTTTAAAATTTTCATGCAGTATGATTTGTCTAATTTTTCTTTTGTTACTTATGTCCTTAGTGTCATAGACAGAAAATCATTTCCAAGTTCAATGTCATGAAGCTTTTGTCCTATTTTCTCCTAAGAGTTTATTGTTTTAGGTCTTACATTTAGGCCCTTAATCCATGAGGAATTTTTTTTATATGATGTTAGCTGAAGGTCTAACTCCATTATTTTGCATATGTATGTCCATTTCCCCCAGAATCATTTGTTGAACAGCTTGTTCTTTCCCCATTGAATGGTCTAGAGACTTTTGTCAAAATTCACTTGACCATATTTGTTATAGTTTATTTCTGGGCTCTATATTCTATTCCATTGATCTTTATGTCTGTATTTATGCCAGTAACACACTATTTTGATTACTGTAACTTTGTAGTAAGTTTTGAAATCAAGAAGTGTGAATCTTCCAGTTTTGTTCTTTTTCAAAATTGTTTTGCCTTCATGGGGTCCCTTGAGATGCCATGTGAATTTTAGTATGCTTTTTCATATTTTTTCAAAAAAAAATATAGTTGGTATTTTGGTAGGGAGCATATTGAATCTGTAAATTGTTTTGGGCAATATTGTCATTTTTTAACAATACTAAATTTTCCATTCTATAAATATGAGGTGTTTCCATTTATTTATGTCTCATTTAATTTCTTTCAGTAATGTTTTGTAGTTTTCATTGCACTTAACATCCTAAGTTAATTCTTAAGTATTTTATTCTTTTTGATGCTATTGTAAGAGGATTGTTTTTATAATTTCCTTTTCAAATTGCTCATTCTTAGTGTATAGAAATGCAACTGACTTTTGTGTTGCCTTTGTATCCTGATTTTTTTGCTGAATTAATTAATTAGCTCTAACAGACTTTTTTTGTGGAATCTTTAGGATTTTCTACATATAAGATTATACCATCTGCAAATAGAGATATTTTCATTTCATCCTTTCCAATCTGGATGTTTCAATTTCTTTTTCTTCCCTACTTGCTCTGGCTACAACTTCCAGTACTATGTTGAATAGAAGTGGTGAAAGTGGGTATCCAACCTTACCTTGTTCCTGATCTTAGGGGAAAAGTTTTCAGTCTCTTCCATGGCTGTGGCCTCCATCATGCCCTCAGTGGCCCCACATTCCTCCCATGGCCAGGGCCATCATGGCTATGGTGCTTATGAGGGGCTGGCCCTCAATGGTTGTGGTCTCAATAACCAGGAACATCATGAGGCTGGTGGCCGTGGGGTCTGTCCCCCATGTCCAAAGCCTTCATGGGGCCAGTGTCTACCACCAGCATCCATTCCTCCACCAGGGCCTCTGTGGGGGCAATGTCCACTGCCTTCACCCCCATGCCACTGCCAGGGCCTTTGTGGAGATGAGGCCCACCATCTCCAACCACACTCCCACCAGGGTCCCCTCCTCCATTTGGGAGTCCTCCTTCAAAGCGACCTTTTCTGGCCCCTCAGAATGGAGAAAGAGAAGGTTCATTTCCTCCTTGGCCACCATGGCCTCTATGGTAGGGTCCAGGACCTGATGCTGATCCCCCCACACCAGGTCACCCTGCATGGTGTCACATGGGCCATCCCAGAAGGGATCACCACCCCCGACCTGGAAGAGGGTGGGGGACACAGCGGACGTGGACTCTCTGGGCTACCAGGACACCCAGGTCCTCCATGGGGACCTGGCATAGGTTTCCCAGGTTCAGGGAGGAAGTGCGGCATGCCTTGGGCCCCTCAGGGCCTTCCAGTAAGAAACCACTGGCTATTGGACCAGGCCTGAATCCAGGTGGCACCAGCATCTGCTTGATCTTGTCTGAATAGTCTGATTGCTTTGGCTTTCCTGTGAGGGCCAACTGTTAGGTCTACCCATGATGGAGGAGAGGCTCTCCTGCACATTGATGCCTCCTGCTCTAGGGTCCTGGGGACTCTTCCTGGCACCTGTGCATCCAATAAAATTGGCCATAATAGGAGGCAACTTCAAACTGCCTTCCCCATCAGGTGAACTACAGGCTCCTTAGGCTCCAGGGTTTCATCCATGGAATGGAACAATCCACATCTAGGGTGATGAGTTTAGGGGGAGGGGAATAGGCTCCTAAGGCTCAGGATCAGGCTCATGAGGACTTCCCTTGTTTGGGAAGAGCTCCTGAAAGATCCCCTTCTCCTCCTCAGCCTGGATGTACCTGCTGTTGCTTCCAGGGGTAACAAGAGGCAAAAGCAGCACCAGCGGCCTGGTGCGCATCCAGGGCACCTTCTCCTCCACAGTGTTGTGGCTCAGGTGCCAGCCTATCTCAAACATGTGTTCGCTCTGATGGTATCTCTCACTTAGCTGACTTGCCAAAGTCCTTAATCTTATTCACATTTACTCATTCAGTTTTATCCAGTTCAAAACAGAAATACTCTCTCAGTTTGCCCTCCTCTGGCCTCATCACAGCTTTCCTCTTCCTGCCTTTCTGAGTCAGCTGACTAGAATCTTTGGTACTCTCAATTGGCTTTGCATCCAGAGTTCCTGGCTCCAAAGAGGTGGTATCCATGAGCTCTAGGACTTCAGCAGGGGAAACCTGGGGCTCTGGACATTCTGTGTCCATAACCTCCGAAGGAGGTGCTGACTGGCTCTGAGAAAGAAGTTTCGCCTGTGCTTGGTTCTGGGCTTATTTTCCCTTCAAACGGGCTTGACTTGGCAGCTGTGGGTGACAGCACCTTCATCTTGATTTGGATGCCTGGAACAGAAGATGAATTGAGCACATCCAGAAAGCCCAGGCTTTCCATTGGCTGTGGCAGGATGATCTTCACTTAGATCTCTTTGGTAGCACTGGGTGTTGTGTAGACACTTGAGGGGGACGGGTTTAAGGTTGTGCTTGTCAGAAACCACCACTGCACTGGTATTCTTCTTCACAGTCACCAAAGACGGGGTCTCCAGCTCTAGTCCCATGGAATTTGGGGTGAGACTGGGCACTGGGGTTATAAGAGACTTAGACTTCTCCCTCTTCTTCCCTGGGGCCTCCTGAGCCTGAGTCTCAGCCTTTACTTCTATCACCGGTTGCTCAGGAGGGGTGGTTTAAACCTCTTCTTTCTGTTTCTTTTATCTTTCTCAGCAGGCTGGGTAGTGTACTGCTCTGGGAGCGGATGACGGTCATCTAGTCGCTGATAAGGACTGAAGCCAATTTCCAGAGCTCTTCATTCTCACTTGGCTTGCTCAGTTGCTTCACCTGTTTGGCTGTGTTTTTCTGCTTGAGATGGTCTGCAGTGAATGGAGATGCTGCAGGGTCAGTAGGATTTGCTGCAAGAGGGGAATGTTGGTTGTTTTTTAATTTGTCAGCGAATTGTTAAGAAACTTGTAACTATCAGCATCAATAAACTTGACCAATATTTCTGGTGAATGAGTCTGTAGCAGAATGTTCAAATAAGTGCGGTGACTCACCATCTTTCATGCTTCCTTCATCAGACTGAATATCTTTGAAATCTCATTCATATTCTTGAGTTCCCTATCTCAGTTAAGGAAGCTATCCAGCATCCTTAAGTTTAAGGACTCTCTTTGAGGCCTATGGGACCCAAAGCCATGATCAAGGTTTTATCAGGCTCAGGTGGGGGGGAGGTTAAACTTTTGGAGGAAAAAAATAAATAAAACAACCAATCAGAACCCAAAGTTCAATTATTTGGGGGGGGGGGGCTTATTGGATCAAAAAGTCTCTTAAAAAAAATAAAGGTCAACTCAGCATGCATCCTCCCCTCCCCAACTCCATTTAGAGAAGGGGCTCATAGAAAAAAAGTTCTGAGTGGATTAAAAAAAGTAAGTGCTGAATGAGTGAATTTGGGTGGGTTTTGGAAGGAAGGGTGGTTAATTATTTTTGAAGTTACATGGTAATGGTCCCTTAGCCACAGATTTCAAGTACCAGGCAGTGTGTGCTGGTAGGGTGGAGGAGACAGGTGGGAAGGGGCAGAAGACACAGGTGGTTGGGCCGGTGGCTGCTGTTTTCCCTTCCCCCTTTCTCTCAGGATCTTTTCAAGGGTTCAGATGTGGCTGTGGCTTGTTTCTTTTTTCCTCATGGCCGACTTGAGAAAATTTCAAACCTCTAAATAAATCCCAGAATCGAGCCTTCTATTTCTATCTTTAATTCCATCAGAGGAAAAGAGAGGGAGAGTAGGAGTGCCAGCCCTTTAAATCCCCTGGAATTTTGCGGTGTGGGTAGAGGGGCTTGCAGCAGAGCGGGAGGTACAACGAAGATTGTCTGCCTCTTTGTCTGCACCTCTGTGATCAGAAGCAATTCTTCCACTGGAAGTTGCCAGCAAGTCTTCAATAGGTTCCAGAGTTGCAAATAGTTACATGAGGCAGATTCTGCTAGTGCAGCTGTTGCTAGGTAGGGAGATGGAATCCTGGTGCTTTCTACTTTGCTATCTTCCTAGAATTCTCTCTTGCTAACATTTTGCCTTCTGACATGTGAAATGTGGTGATTATAATCTTTAGGAAAAACCAGGAGCTAAAACTGTTAGTAGTCCTCTTTCAGAGTTTTATGCTAAAGGAAACTTTTAATAAAAAATAAATATGTATTTCACTGATAGGCAATCTCAGAAACAATGATCTAAATGTTTGCATTTGGTGTCAGTATTAAGTAATTGTGTATCTACTCCAAGAGGCATTTTCTAAAATGGTCACTCCCTACAACATTGTTCTGTGTTCCTTTGCCTTGCTTTAATTTGCTTTATAGCACCTGACATTTTACTATATATGCATTGTTGGTTGTATGTCTCTTTAACTAGAATTAAATCCACAGGATAAGGTCTTTGGCATATTTGTTACTGAATCCTTGTCATCTAAAATAGAGCCTGGCAAGTTATAATAACTATGTAAAATTTGTTGGATATATGCATGAATGAAACATGAAATTTGGGGAGTCCAATACTATTCAGTAAAAAGCACAGAAAATAAAATGAAATGTATTCTTTCATTAAAAGAATGAAAAAATGACATGCATGAGGACAGAGTTTGGAATTTAGGAACTTGGAGACAATGTCACCGAGGTTATATGGAGAAATGAAAACAGTCATGATAGGAGACAGGGTTGTCGGCAACGTTTTCTCTCCCTCTTTCTTTTTATTTCTGGTATTAGTGTTTCAAAACGATTTAGGCACTGAAAAAAAAAAACTTAAAAAAACCCCATCATTTTCCTGAGTCAGATGAAAGTATGGATAGAGTATTATGCTTGCCAAACTTATTCCTGACAAATGGGGCTCTATATTCCATATAGGAAGGAACAGTCTCTGGAGCTTCCAGAGAGAAAAATAAAGACAGAAGGAGGAAGATTTGCTTAGTGTTTGAACAGTAAATCACAGAATGTTATAATTAAAGGATGTGGGGAGAAGGGGACAGAAACTAACTTCCCTGGTCTGTGGCCAGAGGCTGTGTTCTGAGTTTAACAATAGAACACCAATAACCAGGCGGGGCCAGAACATAGAGTCACACATTTTGTTCCTGTCACAAAGGTGCCTGAGGCAGGAAACAAATGGCAGCTGAAATTCAGACCCTGCTCTATTCTCCAAGCCACTGAAACCTAGTATAGGGCTGTATCTACCCAGAGGATGTACTTTTTTCTAATTTTCACATAGGCATTGCAGGGAATGGGGACTGGAATAGGTCTTTGACTTAGCATGCTGGAGTCTGATGCCAAGTAAAATAACCTCTTCGTTGAACCATATCAATCTCTACTCCAGTAAGGATTAAGGTTGGGCTTAATATGTAGTCTTCAGATAATCATATGAAGAGGCATGAATAACATTTATGACACACAATCCATTACCCAGACTTGCACTCTTGCTGGAAGACAGAAGTTTAAATGCTACTGGATGTAAATATAGAACATTAAATAGTCTTATCTTCCTCTAATCCTATTGCTGTGGTTTAATGAAGAAATGGGGTGGCAGGGTTGCAAATAGAAACAAAAGCTTTGGAATCACAACTCTTAGAATCAATAGGAAAAACATTAGGTTGAAATGAAATCTCCGATCCCCTTCTCCCTGTACCTTTCTGACTACCTCAGGAAAAAACACTAAAATAATTTCAGGTTTCTACTACTCACATTATCCACCTCAATCATGTGAACCCCTCATTTCCCAAACATTCCATGTTCTCTCACCCCACCTCTTCTCAGCCCATGCCTAGAAAGTCTTTCACTGTCTTGTCTTCTTAGGAAATTCTCTTTAGCTTTTAAAACTCAGTTCTAATAAAAAGGAATGCATTTGAGTCAGTTCTAATGAGGTGGATGAACCTGGAACCTATTATACAGAGTGAAGTAAGTCAGAAAGAGAAAGACAAACACTGTATATTAATGCATATATATGGAATTTAGAAAGATGACACCAACGATCCTGCATGGACGACAGGAAAGGAGACATAAATGTAAAGAACAACTTTTGGACTCAGTAGAAGGCAAGGGTGGGATGATCTGAGAGAATACCATTGAAACATATTCATTACCATATGTAAAACAGATGACTAGTGCAAGCTTAGTGCATAAAGGAAGGCACCCAAAGCCAGTGCTCTGGGATAACCAGAGGGGTAGGGTGGAAAGGGAGGTGGGAGGGGGGTTCAGGATGAGGGGGACACATGCATACCTGTGACTGATTCATGTTGATGTATGGCAACAACCATCGCTATATTGTAAAGTAATTATTCTCCAATTAAAATAAATTAATTAAAAAATAAAATGCTTGGGCAAAGTAATGAAAAAGGAAATTCAGTTTAGGCACTCAGTCATGTCTGACTCTTTGCGATCCCATGGACTGCAGCAAGCCAGGCTTCACTGTCAATCACCAACTCCCGTAGCTTGCTCAAACTCATGTCCCTCGAGTCGGTGATGCCATCCAACTATCTCATCCTCTGTCATCCCCTTCTCCTGCCTCCAATCTTTCCCAGCATCAGGGTCTTTTAAAACGAGTCAGTTCTTCGCAATAGGTGACCAAATTATTGGAGCTTTAGCTTCAGCATCAGTCCTTCCAATGAATATTCAGGACTGATTTCCTTTAGGATGGACAGGTTGGACTCCCTGCAGTCCAAGGGACTCTCAAGAGTCTTCTCCAACACCACAGTTCAAAAACATCAATTCTTCAGCACTCAGCCTTCTTTATAGTCCAACTCTTATATGCATACACGACTACTGGAAAAACCATAGCTTTGACTAGATGGACCTTTGTCGGTAAAGTAATATCTTTGCTTTTTAATATGCTGTCTAGGTTGGTCAAAGCTCTTCTTCCAAGGAGCAAGCATCTTTTAATTTCAAGGCTGAAATCACCATCTGCAGTGATTTTGGAGCCCAAGAAAATAAAGTCTGTCACTGTTTCCACTGTTTCCCCATCTATTTGCCATGAAGTGATAGGACCGGATGCCATGATCTTCGTTTTCTGAATGTTGAGTTTTAAGCCAACTTTTTCACTCTCCTCTTTCACTTTCATCAAGAGGCTCTTTAGTTCTTCTTCGCTTTCTGCCAAAAACGTGGTGTCATCTGCATTTCTGAGGTTATTGATATTTCTCCCAGAAATCCTGATTCCAGCTTGTGCTTCATCCAGTCTGGCATTTCACATGATGTACTCTTCATGGAAGTTAAATAAGCAGAATGACAATACACAGCCTTAACATACTCCTTTCCTGATTTGGAACCAGTCTGTTGTTCCATGTCCAGTTCTAACTGTTGCTTCCTGATCTGCATACAGATTTCTCAAGAGGCAGGTCAGGTGGTCTGGTATTGCCATCTCTTTCAGAATTTTCCACAGGTTATTGTGATCCACACAGTCAAAGGCTTTGGCATAGTCAATAAAGCAGAAATAGATGTTTTTCTGGAATTCTCTTGCTTTTTCTATGATCCAACGGATGTTGGCAATTTGATCTCTGGTTCCTCTGCCTTTTCTAAAACCAGTTTGAACATCTGGAAGTTCACAGTTCATGTATTGTTGAAACCTGGCTTGGAGAATTGTGAGCATTACTTTACAAGTGTGTGAGATGAGTTCAATTGTGCAGTAGTTTGAACATTCTTTGGCATTGCCTTTCTTTGGGATTGGAATTAAAACTGACCTTTTCCAGTCCTGTGGCCACTGCTGAGTTTTCCAAATTTGCTGGCATATGGAGTTCAGCACTTTCACAGCATCACCTTTTGGGATTTCAAATAGCTCAACTGGAATTCCATCATCTTCACTAGCTTTGTTTGTAGTGATGCTTCCTAACGTCCACTTGACTTCGCATCCCAGGATGTCTGGCTCTAGGTGAGTAATCACACCATCATGAGTATCTGGGTCATGAAGATCTTTTTTGTACAGTTCTTCTGTGTATTCTTGCCACCTCTTCTTATATCTTATGCTTCTGTTCGGTCTGTACCATTTCTGTCCTTTATTGAGCCCATTTTTGCATGAAATGTTCCTTGGTATCTCTGATTTTATTCTGTTGTTTTCCTCTATTTCTTTGCATTGATCACTGAGGAAGGCTTTCTCATCTCTCCTTGCTGTTCTTTGGAACTCTTCATTTTAATGGGTACATATTCTTGCCTTGAGAACCCCATGAACAGTATGAATATGCATAAAGAGAGGACACTGAAAGATGAACTCCCCACATCAGTTCAGTTCAGTTCAGTTGCTCAGTTGTGTCTGACTCTTTGAGACCCCATGAACCGCAGCACACCAGGCCTCCCTGTCCATCACCAACTGCCAGAATCTACCCAAACCCATGTCCATTGAGTCAGTGATGCTATCCAACCATCTCATCCTCTGTCGTCCCCTTCTCCTGCCTTTAATCCTTCCCAGAATCAGGGTCTTTTCAAATGGGTCAGCTCTTCACATCAGGTGGCCAAAGTATTGAAGTTCAGCTTCAGCATCAGTCCTTCCAATGAACACCCAGGACTGATATCCTTTAGAATGGACTGGCTGGATCTCCTTGCAGTCCAAGGGATTCTCAAGAGTTTTCTCCAACACCACAGTTCAAAAGCATCAATTCTTTGGCGCTCAGCTTTCTTTATAGTCCAACTCTCATATCCATACACGACTACAGGAAAAACCATAGTCTTGACTAGACAGACCTTTATTAACAAAGTAATGTCTCTGCTTCTTAATATGCTGTCTAGATTGGTCATAGCTTTCCTTCCAAGGAGCAAGCGTCTTTTAATTTCATGGCTGCAATCAGCATCTGCAGTGATTTTGGAGCCCCCCCAAAATAAAGTCAGCCCCTGTTTCCACTGTTTCTACATTTGTTTGCCATGAAGTGATGGGACCGGATTCCATGATTGGTAGGTGCCCAATAAGCTACTGGAGATCAGTGGAGAAATTCCAGAAAGAATGAAGAGAGGGGGCCAAAGCAAAAACAACACCCAGCTGTGGATGTGATTGGTGATGGAAGTAAAGTCTGATGCTTTAAAGAACAATATTACGTAGGAACCTGCAATGTTAAGTCCATCAGTCAAGGTAAATTGGAAGTGGTCAACCAGGAGATGGCAAGAGTGAACACTGACATTTTAGGAATCAGTGAAGTAAAATGGGCTGGAATGGGTGAATTTAACTCAGATGACCATTATATCTGCCACTGTGGGCACGAATCCCTTAGAAGAAATGGAGTAGCCATCACAGTCAACAAACGAGTCCAAAATGCAGTACTTGGATGCAATCTCAAAAACAACAGAATGATCTCTGTTCATTTCCAAGGCAAACCAGTCAGTATCACAGTAATCCAAGTCTATGCCCCGACCAGTATTGCTGAAGAAGCTGAAGTTGAATGGTTTCTATGAAGACCTACAAGACCTTTTAGAACTAATACCCAAAAAAGATGTCTTTTTCATTATAGGGGACTGGAATGCAAAAATAGGAAGTCAAGAGATACCTGGAGTAACAGGCAAATTTGGCGTTGAAGTACAGAATGAAGCAGGTCATAACTTTCCTTCCAAGGAGTAAGCGCCTTTTAACTTCATGGCTGCAATCAACATCTGCAGTGATTTTGGATCCCTTAAAAATAAAGTCAGCCACTGTTTCCACTGTTTCCACATCTATTTGCCATGAAGTGATGGGACCGGATTCCATGATCGTAGGTGCCCAATATGCTACTGGAGATCAGTGGAGAAATAATTTCAGAAAGAATGAAGAGAGGCTAACAGAGTTTTGCCAAAAGAACACACTGGTCATAGCAAACACCCTCTTCCAACAACACAAGGGAAGACTCTACACATCGACATCATCAGATGGTCAATACTGAAATCAGATTGATTATATTCTTTGCAGCCAAAGATGGAGAAGCTATCTATACAGTAAGCAAAAACAAGACCGGGAGCTGACTGTGGCTCAGATCATGAACTCCTTATTGCCAAATTCAGTCTTAAATTGAAGAAAGTAGGGAAAACTACTAGATCATTGAGGTATGACCTAAGTCAAATCCCTTACTGATTATATAGTGAAAGTGACAAATAGATTCAAGGGATTAGATCTGATAGACAGAGTGCCTGAAGAACTATGGACAGAGGTTCGTGACATTGTACAGGAGGAAGAGATCAAGACCATAACCAAGAAAAAGAAATGCAAAAGGGCAAAATGATTGTCTGAGGAAGCTTGAGAAAAAAAAAGAAGACTTTAAAATAAAACAAAACAAAACTCAGCTCTAAAGTCACCTCTCTAGGAGGCCTGCTGATACTCCCTCTACCCCACTGTAGATATTTCCTCCCTCTTCGGTGTTCCCTCAGCATTTGGCATAACTCTCTAACAGCATCTGGCTTCTCTGGTGGCTAAGATGGAAAATAACCTGCAGGAGACCCAGATTCTTCCCTGGAGAAGAGAATGGCTACCCAGTCCAGTATCCTTGCCTGGAGAATTCCATGAACAGAAGAGCTTGGTGGGCTACAGTCCATGAGGTCTCAAGGAATCGGACAAATGACTGAGCAACTAATAATTTCATTTTCTAATAGCATCTAGCATTATTTGTTAACATATCTACTGATCTCATTAGACTATGGGCTGTTCTAGAATACAGTTTATACCTTTTCAATGTTTACATCCTGTCTCAGCATCTAATATGGTATCTAGTATCTAACAGACAGGGACATTTCAGAAATGCTTGCTGAATCATGAATGAATGAATGAATGAATGAGTGCTATGACTCATGCATGCATCTGGAGGCAGAAGATCTGGATTCAACTCTTTGTTTTGCTGTTAACTTTCTTTATGTGGCAGATTAAATATGACCACAAATTCTTTGATGCTCCCTCTATTGAGATGATGTTCATATCCTTTTGCTTTGTATCTGAGCAGACTCTGTAACTACTTTCAGTCAGTTCAGTTCAGTTCAGTTCAGTTCAGTCACTCAGTCGTGTCCGACTCTTTGAGACCCCATGGACTGCAGCATGCCAGGCCTCTGTGTCCATCACCAACTCCTGGAGTTTACTCAAACTCGTGTCCATTGAGTCAGTGATGCCATCCAGCCATTTCATCCTCTGTCCCTTTCTCCTCCTGCCCCCAATCCCTCCCAGCATCAGGGTCTTTTCCAGTAAGTCAACTCTTCACATGAGATGGCCAAAGTATTGGAGTTTCAGCTTCAGCATCAGTCCTTCCAATGAACACCCAGGACTGATCTCCTTTAGGATGCACTGGTTGGATCTCCTTGCAGTCCAAGGGACTCTCAAAAGTCTTCTCCAATACCACCATTCAAAACCGTCAATTCTTCGGTGTTC